>NC_135232.1:549502051-550146694 GCF_051348905.1 Ranitomeya variabilis | reverse complement strand
AATCCGTTTGAATGCAAAGGCTGAGGAACTTCTAAAGTTTCTTCTTACAGCTTTAAGTTGAAACAAGAGAGTGACCTGTCACACCATGCAACGAAGGAGAAAAACTACATTATTTCCATGCAAAGGAAAAAAACAAGTTTTTAGTTTATTAGTTATATATTATTTTTTTATTAAGTGTTAAATATATATACAATCATGCAGTTAATATAGCTTCCTGTGTAAATAAAACATAAATTCATGTAAAAAGGTTTTTTTGTTCAATTCCTGTTTTTGAAATGAAAGCTCTAAGGAAAAATAAAAGATAAAGGTTAATTTCATATTTATTCAAAAACAAAATAATTTAAATATGTTATGCATATGTATATATTTAATATATATATTGTGAGACAGTGACTGGTTAAAAGCCCTGGAATAGTGGGGGAGGGGTGTCAGTGTATTCTTGGAAGCAGACAGGGCAATTGCCTGCAGAGATCTCTCTGTGTGGAGCAGCACAGAGGCTGAAGGAACCAGAGAGACTGACACCCTGCGTCTTGGGCTGTCTTATGTTGTACCCGGCTGCACTCCAGAGGATAAAGAGTGCAGTGCGCTGAGTGAGTACAGAGACTTGTTATACCCGGCTGCAGTCACCCAGGGAAACTGGATAGAGGGAAGTTCGGCCTGTGTATTGACTGCGTCATATAGCCATGCACTATTAATGGACTGTATGAAGAAGGCGTATACTCTATTGACTGTGTGAAGTAACACACTAAAGAACGTTCTGTTTGAACCTGTTTGGGTCACTGCCGTTTCACTGTGTATGGTCATACCGCTGCATCACAATATGTAATTAATGTAATTCTAAGTATTACTGGAATAAATTCTAATTATTTCACTATACATATAAAAATACAGTTAGTATAATCTCTACTTTTATAAATATATTACAGTACTTACTGTATACTATATTAATATATATGTAACTGTAGAAATATATAGTATACAACAATTACATATTAATAAATAATACATTGTATAACTCCCCTACACCTCATCTAATTGATTACATTTTTAGCCAATTCCTAACCCAAAATTTACCTCTCTGTTGATAATTTGTTGGACAACACCATTTAATAAGGTCATTAACCCTATGGACTCTTTGAAGTTGAAGAGCTGCAATAATGGAGTGTTCAGTTGAGCACCCGATGGGATACTCACCACTTGTTTCTGTCTGTCAATTTCCGCCATTTTTACAGACAGATCTGACCCGTCAGCTTTTAACCCTTTCAGAAGAGCAACTTCAATGGGAGACTTCTGCATTTCATTATAGGGTTTATAGCAGATATGTAATTTTCTTCGTTCTTCATAGATGTGATTCTGAGTCAGTTTTGGAGATTTTGATTTTGGCTTCTGATAAGATATAATTCTGTCTGATTTAAAAACCTTAGTATGATTTGTTTTCCTTTCAAGATTCTCATGTTTTCTAAAAAATTCAATGGATTGTGCACATTCATATAAAGAATCTTTTTGTGAAGCAATATCACGAGATACAGGATCTAGGAATCGAAATTTGTTCACAAAACAATTTATCATTGATTTTTTACTGGAATTAGTACTGATCATCCTGTAAACCCTTTCAAAAATGGACATGAATGTAAACGTACATTCTTTCCGGCCAATCCTCAATTTTAGAAGAATATCAAGATCTGGATAATTTTCTTTTAATCCACAAAATATCAAAATTTTTAATCTTTCTACATCAGTCATTTCTTCATGGAATTCTTCATTCTGCATTTTTAGTGAGAATTTCCTGGAGAAACTTACTGGAAGCCAAATTTTAAATAATTTATTTTTCTCCTGATTAGTCAGATCATACTTATCGGCAAAACTTTCAAATATCTCTGAATTTCTGCACACATCGATTTTGTCATCATATGCAGGAATGATTTTACATAATTTTAACAAGGTCTTCCTAGATTTAGTTTGGAGTTGAGCCTCTGAGCCGTCTTCTATTTTTAGTGGCACTTCCACATCATCTCTGTCAGTTGTCATGTCTCCTACGTGTCCTCCATCTTGTTTTTCATCATGAGGCACAAAGTCAAGAGTGGCTGCCATTACAGACATGTGCGTCACATCTTCCTCTTCCTCACTCTTTACTTTACACTGGACATCATTAATTTCCTTTTCCTTAGAAATTCTTTCTACACAATCTTTTTTGGACTTCTCTGTAACAAACTCATGAAACACATTAACCATATGTAATATATTTTTCAGTTGCTCTTTTTCTTTTTTCCTAGATACTAGCTTAGAATCTAACTTCAAGTTCGCGATTCTACATTCCGCATATAACGAGAACCAAAATATTTCTACACTAGATCTGTACAAACTTACAAATTCTATCTGACTTGATTTAGCAAATGAATTAATCAATTCCATTTGTCCTACCTTGAAATCTCAGCTTGTAGATCCTTTTGCTGGTCTCCGGACTTCAGCACGGCTATTTTTAGCACGTCTCTTTTCAACACGTCCGGCACTTGTAGTACTCCTACTACTTGTCAATTCAACTAACACCTGTTAGTCTCTGTTCGTTTACAAAGTCATAGGTTCTTCTTAAGATCTTTGTGACTTGAAGTTTTGAAGTGAAATTTCTGAATACTTGCACAAAATCTTGCAAATTCTTCTGTCTTCCCCCCGTGTGCAAAAATGAAGGAAATTCACGAAAAAAAAATAGCACAAAAATCAAAACTGGCTGGCTTCGGCAATGTTAAATATGCTTATTCTGCACATTCATTTAAATCAGGACTTAACCAGGTGCGTTATTCTTAAAAGAAAAATGTCGTCATATTCACTTAAAAGTATAGTGGTTTATTGAATTGTCCATAGAAAAATCAGGTTGCAACAGAAACATAAAACAGATCAAAATAGTTACGAACAGATTGTCCATGTGTAGAGATCATCATTAGTTACCCCTCTTTCCCAAGTCCTGAATGGAAACCATCGGTCTGTGTGTCTGAAGTTTGAAGGTCATCATGGCTGCAGCTATCAGCTGTTGTTCCTTCCTTCTCGGACATCCATGATGTGAAGAAGATGGGAGGTGACAGTCCCACGTGACAAAAGACCCCCACACCCTCCTAAGAGACACTTATATCTCTTCTCTACAGATCACGTGTTACCCTGTATATGGAGTGGACTTATGCTCTGAGCTCCTATATACATAAATAGCTTTTGTAACATCAGCATGAAACAATATGTGCTCTGTATTGCATCAAGACCAAGAATAAGTCAATTAATTAATATTTAACACTGCCCCGTGTTTTCATTCCTGTCCCAAGACTCACATTCTACCTCCTGCGTCTCATATTCTGCCGTGTCTCACATTCTTCCCCCTTGTCACACATTCTGCCCCATTTTGTTTCCATTCCTGCCCTGTGTCTTATATTCCTGCCCCCTGTGTTGTTTTCATTCCTGCCCCGTGTTTTCATTGCTGCCCTGTGTTTTTATTCCTGTCCCGTGTCTCACATTCCTGCCCTGTTTTTTCATTCCTGTCCCGTTTTTTCATTCCTGCCCCGTTTTCATTCCTGTCCCGTGTCTCACATTCCTGCCCCATTTTCATTCCTGCTCCGTGTCTCACATTCCTGCCCCTTGTTTTCATTCCTGTCCCATGTCTCACATTCCTGTCCCGTGTCTCATGTTCCTGCCCCGTGTTTTCATTCCTGTCCTGTGTCTCACATTCCTGTCCCATGTCTCAGATTCCTGACCCGTTTTCATTCCTGTCCCGTGTCTCACATTCCTGCCCCGTGTCTCACATTCCTGTCCCAAGACTCACATTCTGCCTCCTGAGTCTCATATTCTGCCGTGTCTCACATTCTTCCCCCTTGTCACACATTCTGCCCCGTGTTGTTTCCATTCCTGTCGTCTTACATTCCTTCCCCCTGTGTTTTCATTCCGGCCCCGTGTTTTTATTCCTGCCCCGTGTCTCACATTCCTGCCCCGTGTCTCACATTCCTGCCCCGTTTTTTCATTCCTGTCCCATGTCTCACATTCCTGCCCCGTGTTTTCATTCCTGTCCCATGTCTCACATTCCTGTCCCGTGTCTCACATTCCTGTCCCGTGTCTCACATTCCTGCCCCGTGTTTTCATTCCTGTCCCATGTCTCACATTCCTGTCCCGTGTCTCATGTTCCTGCCCCGTGTTTTCATTCCTGTCCCGTGTCTCACATTCCTGCCCCGTGTTTTCATTCCTGCCCCGTGTCTCACATTCCTGCTCCGTGTCTCGCATTCCTGTCCCGTGTCTCACATTCCTGCCCCGTATCTCACATTTCTGCCCCGTGTTTTTATTCCTGCCCCGTGTCTCACATTCCTGTCTCGTGTCTCACATTCCTGCCCCGTGTTTTCATTCCTGTCCCGTGTCTCACATTCCTGCCCCGTGTTTTCATTCCTGTCCCGTGTCTCACATTCCTGCTCCGTGTTTTCATTCCTGCCCCGTGTCTCACATTCCTGTCCCGTGTCTCACATTCCTGCCCTGTGTTTTCATTCCTGTCCCGTGTCTCACATTCCTGCCCCGTGTCTCACATTCCTGCCCTGTGTTTTCTTTCCTGTCCCGTGTCTCACATTCCTGCCCCGTGTCTCACATTCCTGCCACGTGTTTTCATTCCTGTCCCATGTCTCACATTCCTGCCCCGTGTTTTTATTCCTGCCCCGTGTCTCACATTCCTGTCCCAAGACTCACATTCTGCCTCCTGAGTCTCATATTCTGCCGTGTCTCACATTCTTCCCCCTTGTCACACATTCTGCCCCGTGTTGTTTCCATTCCTGTCGTCTTACATTCCTTCCCCGTGTTTTCATTCCGGCCCCGTGTTTTTATTCCTGCCCCGTGTCTCACATTCCTGCCCCGTGTCTCACATTCCTGCCCCGTTTTTTCATTCCTGTCCCATGTCTCACATTCCTGCCCCGTGTTTTCATTCCTGTCCCAAGACTCACATTCTGCCTCCTGAGTCTCATATTCTGCCGTGTCTCACATTCTTCTCCCTTGTCACACATTCTGCCCCGTGTTGTTTCCATTCCTGCCCTGTCTTACATTCCTTCCCCCTGTGTTTTCATTCCGGCCCCGTGTTTTTATTCCTGCCCCGTGTCTCACATTCCTGCCCCGTGTCTCACATTCCTGCCCCGTTTTTTCATTCCTGTCCCATGTCTCACATTCCTGCCCCGTGTTTTCATTCCTGTCCCATGTCTCACATTCCTGTCCCGTGTCTCATGTTCCTGCCCCGTGTTTTCATTCCTGTCCCGTGTCTCACATTCCTGCCCCGTGTTTTCGTTCCTGTCCCGTGTCTCACATTCCTGCCCCGTGTCTCACATTCCTGTCCCGTGTCTCACATTCCTGTCCCGTGTCTCACATTCCTGCCCCGTGTTTTTATTCATGCCCTGTGTCTCACATTCCTGTCCCCTTTCTTACATTCCTGCCCCGTGTTTTCATTCCTGTCCCATGTCTCACATTCCTGCCCCGTGTTTTAATTCCGGCCCCGTGTTTTTATTCCTGCCCCGTGTCTCACATTCCTGCCCCGTGTCTCACATTCCTGCCCCGTTTTTTCATTCCTGTCCCATGTCTCACATTCCTGCCCCGTGTTTTCATTCCTGTCCCATGTCTCACATTCCTGTCCCGTGTCTCACATTCCTGTCCCGTGTCTCACATTCCTGCCCCGTGTTTTCATTCCTGTCCCGTGTCTCACATTCCTGTCCCGTGTCTCACATTCCTGTCCCTTGTCACACATTCTGCCCCGTGTTGTTTCCATTCCTGCCCTGTCTTACATTCCTTCCCCCTGTGTTTTCATTCCGGCCCCGTGTTTTTATTCCTGCCCCGTGTCTCACATTCCTGCCCCGTGTCTCACATTCCTGCCCCGTTTTTTCATTCCTGTCCCATGTCTCACATTCCTGCCCCGTGTTTTCATTCCTGTCCCATGTCTCACATTCCTGTCCCGTGTCTCACATTCCTGTCCCGTGTCTCACATTCCTGCCCCGTGTTTTCATTCCTGTCCCGTGTCTCACATTCCTGCCCCGTGTTTTCGTTCCTGTCCCGTGTCTCACATTCCTGCCCCGTGTCTCACATTCCTGTCCCGTGTCTCACATTCCTGCCCCGTATCTCACATTTCTGCCCCATCTTTTTATTCCTGCCCCGTGTCTCACATTCCTGTCTCGTGTCTCACATTCCTGCCCCGTGTTTTCATTCCTGTCCCGTGTCTCACATTCCTGCCCCGTGTTTTCATTCCTGTCCCGTGTCTCACATTCCTGCTCCGTGTTTTCATTCCTGCCCCGTGTCTCACATTCCTGTCCCGTGTCTCACATTCCTGCCCTGTGTTTTCATCCCTGTCCCGTGTCTCACATTCCTGCCCCGTGTCTCACATTCCTGCCCTGTGTTTTCTTTCCTGTCCCGTGTCTCACATTCCTGCCACGTGTTTTCATTCCTGTCCCATGTCTCACATTCCTGGCCTGTTTTCATTCCTGTCCCGTGTCTCACATTCCTGTCCCGTATCTCACATTCCTGCCCGGTGTTTTCATTCCTGTCCCATGTCTCACATTCCTGCACAGTGTTTTCATTTGTGTCCCGTGTCTCACATTCCTGTCCCGTGTCTCACATTCCTGCCCCATGTTTTCATTCCTGCCCTGTTTTCATTCCTGCCCCGTGTCTCACATTCCTGCCCCGTTTTTTCATTCCTGTCCTGTGTCTCACATTCCTGCCCCGTGTCTCGCATTCCTGTCCCGTGTCTCACATTCCTGCCCCGTGTTTTCATTCCCGTCCCATGTCTCACATTCCTGCCCCGTGTCTCACATTTCTGCCCCGTGTTTTCATTCCTGTCCCGTGTCTCACATTCCTGCCCCGTGTCTCACATTCCTGCCCTGTGTCTCACATTCCTGTCCCGTGTCTCACATTCCTGCCCCGTGTTTTCATTCCTGTCCCATGTCTCGCATTCCTGTCCCATGTTTCACATTCCTGCCCCGTGTTTTCATTCCTGTCCCATGTCTCACATTCCTGTCCCGTGTTTTCATTCCTGTCCTGTGTCTCACATTCCTGTCCCGTGTCTCACATTCCTGTCCCGTGTCTCACATTCCTGCCCCGTATCTCACATTCCTGCCCCGTGTTTTCATTCCTGTCCTGTGTCTCACATTCCTGTCCCGTGTCTCACATTCCTGTCCCGTGTCTCACATTCCTGCCCCGTGTTTTCATTCCTGTCCCGTGTCTCACGTTCCTGCCCTGTGTCTCACATTCCTGTCCCGTGTCTCACATTCCTGCCACGTGTTTTAATTCCTGCCCCGTGTCTCACATTCCTGCCCCGTGTTTTCATTCCTGTCCCGTGTCTCACATTCCTGCCCCGTGTTTTTATTCCTGCCCCCGTGTCTCACATTCCTGCCCGTGTTTTCATTCCTGTCCCGTGTCTCACATTCCTGCCTCGTGTTTTCATTCCTGCCCTGTATCTCACATTCCTGCCCCGTATATATAAAACAAGAGGGGATTATAGGGAGAGAAATGGGAAGCGCAGACTTCTGAGTGTAGTAGTTAGTTTCCAAAGGTGTGTACTCAGTGTGAATCCACTCACCTTTTTGGTATCTTGATATACTGTGTATAGATCCAATCCATGGATCACTCCATTCCTCTTTCCACTCAGTTTGCTGCAAAGATCTGGGCATTGATGAGCGCACTGAACAGTGCTTTCATGGGCGATAACACTTTGTGAATGTTTTTCCCAGCAATATGCGCTCCTGAAGTATGAGGATGGAACTCGAGATTCTGATTCAAGGCTGATTTTTATTTCAAACTAAAATACAACCGGTTTTGACTTCTTAGAGTCTTCCTCAGGTATAATGTCATGCATATAAACAGATCTATCTGATCACATTTTATAGCAGATATCCCTGTATGTCAATTTGGGTGGGGGCTGACAGATCTATTCGTCAGACACACCCAGATACTCAGATATGCAGGATTTTGCACTCTGAGGAATCTAACAAAATTAATTATACCAAATAAATTTTATACACAAGTTTTTTTCCTTTTCTTTTTTTCCCCACACAAGGAAGAAAAAAAGTGTTAAAAAATTCCACACTAAAAAAAAAAAAAATTTACACAAATTCTTCACTAAAATGATTTTTTCTTTTCTAAAAACACTATAAATATAATTATACTATATATAAAATTTCTTTTAAAATGTTATTAAACATACTAAAGTGTGATTTCATACTAAAATGTAAAATCCTACAAACATTATAACAAAAAAAAAAGAAAGAAAAAAAACACTTCCTTTTTTCATATTGGGACTATTTCCAAATGCCAAATACAAATTTTCAAAATACAAATTCCTGTCCCGTGTTTTCGTTCCTGCCCCGTATCTCATATTCCTGCCCCGTGTCTCACATTCCTGCCCCGTGTTTTCATTCCTGTCCCAAGACTCACATTCTACCTCCTGCGTCTCATATTCTGCCGTGTCTCACATTCTTCCCCCTTGTCACACATTCTGCCCCATTTTGTTTCCATTCCTGCCCTGTGTCTTATATTCCTGCCCCCTGTGTTGTTTTCATTCCTGCCCCGTGTTTTCATTGCTGCCCTGTGTTTTTATTCCTGTCCCGTGTCTCACATTCCTGCCCTGTTTTTTCATTCCTGTCCCGTTTTTTCATTCCTGCCCCGTTTTCATTCCTGTCCCGTGTCTCACATTCCTGCCCCATTTTCATTCCTGCTCCGTGTCTCACATTCCTGCCCCTTGTTTTCATTCCTGTCCCATGTCTCACATTCCTGTCCCGTGTCTCATGTTCCTGCCCCGTGTTTTCATTCCTGTCCTGTGTCTCACATTCCTGTCCCATGTCTCAGATTCCTGACCCGTTTTCATTCCTGTCCCGTGTCTCACATTCCTGCCCCGTGTTTTAATTCCTGCCCCGTGTCTCACATTCCTGTCCCAAGACTCACATTCTGCCTCCTGAGTCTCATATTCTGCCGTGTCTCACATTCTTCCCCCTTGTCACACATTCTGCCCCGTGTTGTTTCCATTCCTGTCGTCTTACATTCCTTCCCCCTGTGTTTTCATTCCGGCCCCGTGTTTTTATTCCTGCCCCGTGTCTCACATTCCTGCCCCGTGTCTCACATTCCTGCCCCGTTTTTTCATTCCTGTCCCATGTCTCACATTCCTGCCCCGTGTTTTCATTCCTGTCCCATGTCTCACATTCCTGTCCCGTGTCTCACATTCCTGTCCCGTGTCTCACATTCCTGGCTTGTGTTTTCATTCCTGTCCCATGTCTCACATTCCTGTCCCGTGTCTCATGTTCCTGCCCCGTGTTTTCATTCCTGTCCCGTGTCTCACATTCCTGCCCCGTGTTTTCATTCCTGCCCCGTGTCTCACATTCCTGCTCCGTGTCTCGCATTCCTGTCCCGTGTCTCACATTCCTGCCCCGTATCTCACATTTCTGCCCCGTGTTTTTATTCCTGCCCCGTGTCTCACATTCCTGTCTCGTGTCTCACATTCCTGCCCCGTGTTTTCATTCCTGTCCCGTGTCTCACATTCCTGCCCCGTGTTTTCATTCCTGTCCCGTGTCTCACATTCCTGCTCCGTGTTTTCATTCCTGCCCCGTGTCTCACATTCCTGTCCCGTGTCTCACATTCCTGCCCTGTGTTTTCATTCCTGTCCCGTGTCTCACATTCCTGCCCCGTGTCTCACATTCCTGCCCTGTGTTTTCTTTCCTGTCCCGTGTCTCACATTCCTGCCCCGTGTCTCACATTCCTGCCACGTGTTTTCATTCCTGTCCCATGTCTCACATTCCTGCCCCGTGTTTTTATTCCTGCCCCGTGTCTCACATTCCTGTCCCAAGACTCACATTCTGCCTCCTGAGTCTCATATTCTGCCGTGTCTCACATTCTTCCCCCTTGTCACACATTCTGCCCCGTGTTGTTTCCATTCCTGTCGTCTTACATTCCTTCCCCGTGTTTTCATTCCGGCCCCGTGTTTTTATTCCTGCCCCGTGTCTCACATTCCTGCCCCGTGTCTCACATTCCTGCCCCGTTTTTTCATTCCTGTCCCATGTCTCACATTCCTGCCCCGTGTTTTCATTCCTGTCCCAAGACTCACATTCTGCCTCCTGAGTCTCATATTCTGCCGTGTCTCACATTCTTCTCCCTTGTCACACATTCTGCCCCGTGTTGTTTCCATTCCTGCCCTGTCTTACATTCCTTCCCCCTGTGTTTTCATTCCGGCCCCGTGTTTTTATTCCTGCCCCGTGTCTCACATTCCTGCCCCGTGTCTCACATTCCTGCCCCGTTTTTTCATTCCTGTCCCATGTCTCACATTCCTGCCCCGTGTTTTCATTCCTGTCCCATGTCTCACATTCCTGTCCCGTGTCTCATGTTCCTGCCCCGTGTTTTCATTCCTGTCCCGTGTCTCACATTCCTGCCCCGTGTTTTCGTTCCTGTCCCGTGTCTCACATTCCTGCCCCGTGTCTCACATTCCTGTCCCGTGTCTCACATTCCTGTCCCGTGTCTCACATTCCTGCCCCGTGTTTTTATTCATGCCCCGTGTCTCACATTCCTGTCCCCTTTCTTACATTCCTGCCCCGTGTTTTCATTCCTGTCCCATGTCTCACATTCCTGCCCCGTGTTTTAATTCCGGCCCCGTGTTTTTATTCCTGCCCCGTGTCTCACATTCCTGCCCCGTGTCTCACATTCCTGCCCCGTTTTTTCATTCCTGTCCCATGTCTCACATTCCTGCCCCGTGTTTTCATTCCTGTCCCATGTCTCACATTCCTGTCCCGTGTCTCACATTCCTGTCCCGTGTCTCACATTCCTGCCCCGTGTTTTCATTCCTGTCCCGTGTCTCACATTCCTGTCCCGTGTCTCACATTCCTGTCCCTTGTCACACATTCTGCCCCGTGTTGTTTCCATTCCTGCCCTGTCTTACATTCCTTCCCCCTGTGTTTTCATTCCGGCCCCGTGTTTTTATTCCTGCCCCGTGTCTCACATTCCTGCCCCGTGTCTCACATTCCTGCCCCGTGTCTCACATTCCTGCCCCGTTTTTTCATTCCTGTCCCATGTCTCACATTCCTGCCCCGTGTTTTCATTCCTGTCCCATGTCTCACATTCCTGTCCCGTGTCTCACATTCCTGTCCCGTGTCTCACATTCCTGCCCCGTGTTTTCATTCCTGTCCCGTGTCTCACATTCCTGCCCCGTGTTTTCGTTCCTGCCCCGTGTCTCACATTCCTGCCCCGTGTCTCACATTCCTGTCCCGTGTCTCACATTCCTGCCCCGTATCTCACATTTCTGCCCCATCTTTTTATTCCTGCCCCGTGTCTCACATTCCTGTCTCGTGTCTCACATTCCTGCCCCGTGTTTTCATTCCTGTCCCGTGTCTCACATTCCTGCCCCGTGTTTTCATTCCTGTCCCGTGTCTCACATTCCTGCTCCGTGTTTTCATTCCTGCCCCGTGTCTCACATTCCTGTCCCGTGTCTCACATTCCTGCCCTGTGTTTTCATCCCTGTCCCGTGTCTCACATTCCTGCCCCGTGTCTCACATTCCTGCCCTGTGTTTTCTTTCCTGTCCCGTGTCTCACATTCCTGCCCCGTGTCTCACATTCCTGCCACGTGTTTTCATTCCTGTCCCATGTCTCACATTCCTGGCCTGTTTTCATTCCTGTCCCTTGTCTCACATTCCTGTCCCGTATCTCACATTCCTGCCCGGTGTTTTCATTCCTGTCCCATGTCTCACATTCCTGCCCAGTGTTTTCATTTGTGTCCCGTGTCTCACATTCCTGTCCCGTGTCTCACATTCCTGCCCCGTGTTTTCATTCCTGCCCTGTTTTCATTCCTGCCCCGTGTCTCACATTCCTGCCCCGTTTTTTCATTCCTGTCCTGTGTCTCACATTCCTGCCCCGTGTCTCGCATTCCTGTCCCGTGTCTCACATTCCTGCCCCGTGTTTTCATTCCCATCCCATGTCTCACATTCCTGCCCCGTGTCTCACATTTCTGCCCCGTGTTTTCATTCCTGTCCCGTGTCTCACATTCCTGCCCCGTGTCTCACATTCCTGCCCTGTGTCTCACATTCCTGTCCCGTGTCTCACATTCCTGCCCCGTGTTTTCATTCCTGTCCCATGTCTCGCATTCCTGTCCCATGTTTCACATTCCTGCCCCGTGTTTTCATTCCTGTCCCATGTCTCACATTCCTGTCCCGTGTTTTCATTCCTGTCCTGTGTCTCACATTCCTGTCCCGTGTCTCACATTCCTGTCCCGTGTCTCACATTCCTGCCCCGTATCTCACATTCCTGCCCCGTGTTTTCATTCCTGTCCTGTGTCTCACATTCCTGTCCCGTGTCTCACATTCCTGTCCCATGTCTCACATTCCTGCCCCGTGTTTTCATTCCTGTCCCGTGTCTCACGTTCCTGCCCTGTGTCTCACATTCCTGTCCTGTGTCTCACATTCCTGCCACGTGTTTTAATTCCTGCCCCGTGTCTCACATTCCTGCCCCGTGTTTTCATTCCTGTCCCGTGTCTCACATTCCTGCCCCGTGTTTTTATTCCTGCCCCCGTGTCTCACATTCCTGCCCGTGTTTTCATTCCTGTCCCGTGTCTCACATTCCTGCCTCGTGTTTTCATTCCTGCCCTGTATCTCACATTCCTGCCCCGTATATATAAAACAAGAGGGGATTATAGGGAGAGAAATGGGAAGCGCAGACTTCTGAGTGTAGTAGTTAGTTTCCAAAGGTGTGTACTCAGTGTGAATCCACTCACCTTTTTGGTATCTTGATATACTGTGTATAGATCCAATCCATGGATCACTCCATTCCTCTTTCCACTCAGTTTGCTGCAAAGATCTGGGCATTGATGAGCGCACTGAACAGTGCTTTCATGGGCGATAACACTTTGTGAATGTTTTTCCCAGCAATATGCGCTCCTGAAGTATGAGGATGGAACTCGAGATTCTGATTCAAGGCTGATTTTTATTTCAAACTAAAATACAACCGGTTTTGACTTCTTAGAGTCTTCCTCAGGTATAATGTCATGCATATAAACAGATCTATCTGATCACATTTTATAGCAGATATCCCTGTATGTCAATTTGGGTGGGGGCTGACAGATCTATTCGTCAGACACACCCAGATACTCAGATATGCAGGATTTTGCACTCTGAGGAATCTAACAAAATTAATATACCAAATAAATTTTA
Organism: Ranitomeya variabilis; assembly: GCF_051348905.1. Taxonomy (NCBI): domain Eukaryota; kingdom Metazoa; phylum Chordata; class Amphibia; order Anura; family Dendrobatidae; genus Ranitomeya; species Ranitomeya variabilis. The sequence goes on along the minus strand of NC_135232.1, from coordinate 550,133,531 downwards.
TACACAAGTTTTTTTCCTTTTCTTTTTTTCCCCACACAAGGAAGAAAAAAAGTGTTAAAAAATTCCACACTAAAAAAAAAAAAAAATTACACAAATTCTTCACTAAAATGATTTTTTCTTTTCTAAAAACACTATAAATATAATTATACTATATATAAAATTTCTTTTAAAATGTTATTAAACATACTAAAGTGTGATTTCATACTAAAATGTAAAATCCTACAAACATTATAACAAAAAAAAAAGAAAGAAAAAAAACACTTCCTTTTTTCATATTGGGACTATTTCCAAATGCCAAATACAAATTTTCAAAATACAAATTCCTGTCCCGTGTTTTCGTTCCTGCCCCGTATCTCATATTCCTGCCCCGTGTCTCACATTCCTGCCCCGTGTTTTCATTCCTGTCCCAAGACTCACATTCTACCTCCTGCGTCTCATATTCTGCCGTGTCTCACATTCTTCCCCCTTGTCACACATTCTGCCCCATTTTGTTTCCATTCCTGCCCTGTGTCTTATATTCCTGCCCCCTGTGTTGTTTTCATTCCTGCCCCGTGTTTTCATTGCTGCCCTGTGTTTTTATTCCTGTCCCGTGTCTCACATTCCTGCCCTGTTTTTTCATTCCTGTCCCGTTTTTTCATTCCTGCCCCGTTTTCATTCCTGTCCCGTGTCTCACATTCCTGCCCCATTTTCATTCCTGCTCCGTGTCTCACATTCCTGCCCCTTGTTTTCATTCCTGTCCCATGTCTCACATTCCTGTCCCGTGTCTCATGTTCCTGCCCCGTGTTTTCATTCCTGTCCTGTGTCTCACATTCCTGTCCCATGTCTCAGATTCCTGACCCGTTTTCATTCCTGTCCCGTGTCTCACATTCCTGCCCCGTGTCTCACATTCCTGTCCCAAGACTCACATTCTGCCTCCTGAGTCTCATATTCTGCCGTGTCTCACATTCTTCCCCCTTGTCACACATTCTGCCCCGTGTTGTTTCCATTCCTGTCGTCTTACATTCCTTCCCCCTGTGTTTTCATTCCGGCCCCGTGTTTTTATTCCTGCCCCGTGTCTCACATTCCTGCCCCGTGTCTCACATTCCTGCCCCGTTTTTTCATTCCTGTCCCATGTCTCACATTCCTGCCCCGTGTTTTCATTCCTGTCCCATGTCTCACATTCCTGTCCCGTGTCTCACATTCCTGTCCCGTGTCTCACATTCCTGCCCCGTGTTTTCATTCCTGTCCCATGTCTCACATTCCTGTCCCGTGTCTCATGTTCCTGCCCCGTGTTTTCATTCCTGTCCCGTGTCTCACATTCCTGCCCCGTGTTTTCATTCCTGCCCCGTGTCTCACATTCCTGCTCCGTGTCTCGCATTCCTGTCCCGTGTCTCACATTCCTGCCCCGTATCTCACATTTCTGCCCCGTGTTTTTATTCCTGCCCCGTGTCTCACATTCCTGTCTCGTGTCTCACATTCCTGCCCCGTGTTTTCATTCCTGTCCCGTGTCTCACATTCCTGCCCCGTGTTTTCATTCCTGTCCCGTGTCTCACATTCCTGCTCCGTGTTTTCATTCCTGCCCCGTGTCTCACATTCCTGTCCCGTGTCTCACATTCCTGCCCTGTGTTTTCATTCCTGTCCCGTGTCTCACATTCCTGCCCCGTGTCTCACATTCCTGCCCTGTGTTTTCTTTCCTGTCCCGTGTCTCACATTCCTGCCCCGTGTCTCACATTCCTGCCACGTGTTTTCATTCCTGTCCCATGTCTCACATTCCTGCCCCGTGTTTTTATTCCTGCCCCGTGTCTCACATTCCTGTCCCAAGACTCACATTCTGCCTCCTGAGTCTCATATTCTGCCGTGTCTCACATTCTTCCCCCTTGTCACACATTCTGCCCCGTGTTGTTTCCATTCCTGTCGTCTTACATTCCTTCCCCGTGTTTTCATTCCGGCCCCGTGTTTTTATTCCTGCCCCGTGTCTCACATTCCTGCCCCGTGTCTCACATTCCTGCCCCGTTTTTTCATTCCTGTCCCATGTCTCACATTCCTGCCCCGTGTTTTCATTCCTGTCCCAAGACTCACATTCTGCCTCCTGAGTCTCATATTCTGCCGTGTCTCACATTCTTCTCCCTTGTCACACATTCTGCCCCGTGTTGTTTCCATTCCTGCCCTGTCTTACATTCCTTCCCCCTGTGTTTTCATTCCGGCCCCGTGTTTTTATTCCTGCCCCGTGTCTCACATTCCTGCCCCGTGTCTCACATTCCTGCCCCGTTTTTTCATTCCTGTCCCATGTCTCACATTCCTGCCCCGTGTTTTCATTCCTGTCCCATGTCTCACATTCCTGTCCCGTGTCTCATGTTCCTGCCCCGTGTTTTCATTCCTGTCCCGTGTCTCACATTCCTGCCCCGTGTTTTCGTTCCTGTCCCGTGTCTCACATTCCTGCCCCGTGTCTCACATTCCTGTCCCGTGTCTCACATTCCTGTCCCGTGTCTCACATTCCTGCCCCGTGTTTTTATTCATGCCCTGTGTCTCACATTCCTGTCCCCTTTCTTACATTCCTGCCCCGTGTTTTCATTCCTGTCCCATGTCTCACATTCCTGCCCCGTGTTTTAATTCCGGCCCCGTGTTTTTATTCCTGCCCCGTGTCTCACATTCCTGCCCCGTGTCTCACATTCCTGCCCCGTTTTTTCATTCCTGTCCCATGTCTCACATTCCTGCCCCGTGTTTTCATTCCTGTCCCATGTCTCACATTCCTGTCCCGTGTCTCACATTCCTGTCCCGTGTCTCACATTCCTGCCCCGTGTTTTCATTCCTGTCCCGTGTCTCACATTCCTGTCCCTTGTCACACATTCTGCCCCGTGTTGTTTCCATTCCTGCCCTGTCTTACATTCCTTCCCCCTGTGTTTTCATTCCGGCCCCGTGTTTTTATTCCTGCCCCGTGTCTCACATTCCTGCCCCGTGTCTCACATTCCTGCCCCGTTTTTTCATTCCTGTCCCATGTCTCACATTCCTGCCCCGTGTTTTCATTCCTGTCCCATGTCTCACATTCCTGTCCCGTGTCTCACATTCCTGTCCCGTGTCTCACATTCCTGCCCCGTGTTTTCATTCCTGTCCCGTGTCTCACATTCCTGCCCCGTGTTTTCGTTCCTGTCCCGTGTCTCACATTCCTGCCCCGTGTCTCACATTCCTGTCCCGTGTCTCACATTCCTGCCCCGTATCTCACATTTCTGCCCCATCTTTTTATTCCTGCCCCGTGTCTCACATTCCTGTCTCGTGTCTCACATTCCTGCCCCGTGTTTTCATTCCTGTCCCGTGTCTCACATTCCTGCCCCGTGTTTTCATTCCTGTCCCGTGTCTCACATTCCTGCTCCGTGTTTTCATTCCTGCCCCGTGTCTCACATTCCTGTCCCGTGTCTCACATTCCTGCCCCGTGTTTTCATTCCTGTCCCATGTCTCACATTCCTGTCCCGTGTTTTCATTCCTGTCCTGTGTCTCACATTCCTGTCCCGTGTCTCACATTCCTGTCCCGTGTCTCACATTCCTGCCCCGTATCTCACATTCCTGCCCCGTGTTTTCATTCCTGTTCTGTGTCTCACATTCCTGTCCCGTGTCTCACATTCCTGTCCCGTGTCTCACATTCCTGCCCCGTGTTTTCATTCCTGTCCCGTGTCTCACGTTCCTGCCCTGTGTCTCACATTCCTGTCCCGTGTCTCACATTCCTGCCACGTGTTTTCATTCCTGTCCCGTGTCTCACATTCCTGCCCCGTGTTTTTATTCCTGCCCCCGTGTCTCACATTCCTGCCCGTGTTTTCATTCCTGTCCCGTGTCTCACATTCCTGCCTCGTGTTTTCATTCCTGCCCTGTATCTCACATTCCTGCCCCGTATATATAAAACAAGAGGGGATTATAGGGAGAGAAATGGGAAGCGCAGACTTCTGAGTGTAGTAGTTAGTTTCCAAAGGTGTGTACTCAGTGTGAATCCACTCACCTTTTTGGTATCTTGATATACTGTGTATAGATCCAATCCATGGATCACTCCATTCCTCTTTCCACTCAGTTTGCTGCAAAGATCTGGGCATTGATGAGCGCACTGAACAGTGCTTTCATGGGCGATAACACTTTGTGAATGTTTTTCCCAGCAATATGCGCTCCTGAAGTATGAGGATGGAACTCGAGATTCTGATTCAAGGCTGATTTTTATTTCAAACTAAAATACAACCGGTTTTGACTTCTTAGAGTCTTCCTCAGGTATAATGTCATGCATATAAACAGATCTATCTGATCACATTTTATAGCAGATATCCCTGTATGTCAATTTGGGTGGGGGCTGACAGATCTATTCGTCAGACACACCCAGATACTCAGATATGCAGGATTTTGCACTCTGAGGAATCTAACAAAATTAATTATACCAAATAAATTTTATACACAAGTTTTTTTCCTTTTCTTTTTTTCCCCACACAAGGAAGAAAAAAAGTGTTAAAAAATTCCACACTAAAAAAAAAAAAAATTTACACAAATTCTTCACTAAAATGATTTTTTCTTTTCTAAAAACACTATAAATATAATTATACTATATATAAAATTTCTTTTAAAATGTTATTAAACATACTAAAGTGTGATTTCATACTAAAATGTAAAATCCTACAAACATTATAACAAAAAAAAAAGAAAGAAAAAAAACACTTCCTTTTTTCATATTGGGACTATTTCCAAATGCCAAATACAAATTTTCAAAATACAAATTCCTGTCCCGTGTTTTCGTTCCTGCCCCGTATCTCATATTCCTGCCCCGTGTCTCACATTCCTGCCCCGTGTTTTCATTCCTGTCCCAAGACTCACATTCTACCTCCTGCGTCTCATATTCTGCCGTGTCTCACATTCTTCCCCCTTGTCACACATTCTGCCCCATTTTGTTTCCATTCCTGCCCTGTGTCTTATATTCCTGCCCCCTGTGTTGTTTTCATTCCTGCCCCGTGTTTTCATTGCTGCCCTGTGTTTTTATTCCTGTCCCGTGTCTCACATTCCTGCCCTGTTTTTTCATTCCTGTCCCGTTTTTTCATTCCTGCCCCGTTTTCATTCCTGTCCCGTGTCTCACATTCCTGCCCCATTTTCATTCCTGCTCCGTGTCTCACATTCCTGCCCCTTGTTTTCATTCCTGCCCCGTGTCTCACACTCCTGCCCCATGTCTCACATTCCTGCCCCGTGTTTTCATTCCTGTCCCGTGTCTCACATTCCTGCCCCGTGTTTTCATTCCTGCCCCGTGTCTCACATTCCTGCTCCGTGTTTTCATTCCTGTCCCAAGACTCACATTCTGCCTCCTGAGTCTCATATTCTGCCGTGTCTCACATTCTTCCCCCTTGTCACACATTCTGCCCCGTGTTGTTTCCATTCCTGCCCTGTGTCTTACATTCCTTCCCCCTGTGTTGTTTTCATTCCTGCCCCCTGTGTTTTTATTCCTGCCCCGTGTCTCACATTCCTGCCCCATTTTTCATTCCTGCCCCTTGTCTCACATTCCTGCTCCGTTTTCATTCCTGTCCCGTGTCTCACATTCCTGACCCATGTCTCACACTCCTGCCCCCTGTGTTTTCATTCCTGCCCCGTGTCTCACATTCCTGCCCCGTGTCTCACATTCCTGCCCCGTGTTTTCATTCCTGTCCTGTGTCTCACATTCCTGTCCCTTGTCTCACATTCCTGCTCCGTTTTCATTCCTGTCCCGTGTCTCACATTCCTGACCCATGTCTCACACTCCTGCCCCCTGTGTTTTCATTCCTGCCCCGTGTCTCACATTCCTGCCCCGTGTCTCACATTCCTGCCCCGTGTTTTCATTCCTGTCCTGTGTCTCACATTCCTGTCCCATGTCTCAGATTCCTGACCCGTTTTCATTCCTGTCCCGTGTCTCACATTCCTGCCCCCTGTGTGTTCATTCCTGCCCCATGTCTCACATTCCTGACCCGTGTCTCACATTCCTGTCCCGTGTCTCACATTCCTGCCCCGTGTTTTTATTCCTGTCCTGTGTCTCACATTCCTGCCCCGTGTTTTCATTCCTGCCCCGTGTTTCACATTCCTGCCCCGTTTTTTAATTCCTGCCCCGTGTCTCCATCAAGCCCGTGTCTTTATCATGCCCTGGGCTTGCCGCATTGAGTAAAAAAAAAAAACAAAAAAAAACACTTTTCCTCTTACCTGGCCGCTGTCCAGCGCCGACGTCAATCCCAGGCATTTCAGCACGGACTCGCCGGCGAATGACAATGATGTCGTACGCCGGCGACGTGCGCGCTGACGTCAGCTGCCAGCCTCCGATTGGCCGGCGGCTTTAACTACCGCCTTGTGGGCCCGGACAGGCCCGCAAGGCAGTAGAGGACACTGAACCGGTGTCTCAGACGCCGGTTCAGTGTACCATCAGATGCCTGCCGCTGGGGCCCGGGCTCGATGGGCAGATGAGGCGGGGCCCGATGCGCGCCCCCTCTGCCCACCGGGCCCCATACGCCAGTCAGGGCAGTAATGCCCTGATGGCGGCCCTGACGTTATCTCCTGTGGGTCATGGTCACGTGACAGTAGGTGTTTGGGGCACATTACAGCCCCCATACATGTGTGGTGTTTGTAGATCTTTCCTGCTTTCTAAGAATGAGTTCCCCACTCCCTGCCCCTCCCTGATCCATTTGCCCCCATGTAAGGCCCCTATCACACATTAGTTTTTTGCAATCAGTCACAATCCGTCGAATTTTGAAAAAAAAACGGATCCGGCGACTAATGCAGCCAGATCCGTTTTTTTTTCTCATAGATTGTATTAGCGACGGATGGCCACACGTTTCATCTGTCGTTCTCCAGATCAGTCAAAAAATGTTTGTCCGGCAGCCGGAGACACTGCACAGAGGATCATTTTTTGTGTACATCGAAAAAACGGACAGCGACGGTTGACATTTGTTAGAATGGAAGCCTATAGCGCTGGATCCATCAAATAACGAAATCCGGCGACTCCGTTTTTTTTAACTGAGCATGCTCCGATTCAACTAGCCAGATCCGCTAGTCAGATCCGTCCAAAAACCGCAGTTTTTCACAATCTGCAACGGATCCGTTGAGCCAACAGATTGTGACTGACGGCAAAAAACTTATGTGTGAAAGGGGCCAAGGCCATGTTCACACGAGGAGCGGAGCCGTGCCTGTACGAGCGGCAAGAGCAGAGCTGTGCCAGTGTGAGCAGGTTGCAGGAGGCAGGGCAAGAGTTAACAACTTTACTTGAACAGGGGGATACTCCACGCAGGGAGGCAAACAGTTAAACGGGGAAATAAACAGTTAAATGGCAGAATGAACGGTTCAATCGTAAAAGGATATGCCCCGTGTTTTTATTCCTGCCCCGTTTTTTTCATTCCTGTACCGTTATTTCATTCCTGTCCCGTGTCTCACATTCCTGCCCCGTTTTCATTCCTGCCCCGTGTCTCACATTCCTGCCCTGTGTTTTCATTCCTGCCCCATGTCTCACATTTCTGCCCCGTTTTCATTCCTGCCCCATGTCTCACATTCCTGCCCCGTGTCTCACATTCCTGTCCCGTGTCTCACATTCCTGCCCCGTGTCTCACATTCCTGCCCCGTGTTTTCATTCCTGTCCCGTGTCTCACATTCCTGCCCCGTGTTTTTATTCATGCCCCGTGTCTCACATTCCTGTCCCCTTTCTTACATTCCTGCCCCGTGTTTTCATTCCTGTCCCATGTCTCACATTCCTGCCCCGTGTTTTTATTCCTGCCCCGTGTCTCACATTCCTGTCCCAAGACTCACATTCTGCCTCCTGAGTCTCATATTCTGCCGTGTCTCACATTCTTCTCCCTTGTCACACATTCTGCCCCGTGTTGTTTCCATTCCTGCCCTGTCTTACATTCCTTCCCCCTGTGTTTTCATTCTGGCCCCGTGTTTTTATACCTGCCCCGTGTCTCACATTCCTGCCCCGTGTCTCACATTCCTGCCCCGTTTTTTCATTCCTGTCCCATGTCTCACATTCCTGCCCCGTGTTTTCATTCCTGTCCCATGTCTCACATTCCTGTCCCGTGTCTCATGTTCCTGCCCCGTGTTTTCATTCCTGTCCCGTGTCTCACATTCCTGCCCCGTGTTTTCGTTCCTGTCCCGTGTCTCACATTCCTGCCCCGTGTCTCACATTCCTGTCCCGTGTCTCACATTCCTGTCCCGTATCTCACATTTCTGCCCCGTGTTTTTATTCCTGCCCCGTGTCTCACATTCCTGTCTCGTGTCTCACATTCCTGCCCCGTGTTTTCATTCCTGTCCCGTGTCTCACATTCCTGCCCCGTGTCTCACATTCCTGTCCCGTGTCTCACATTCCTGTCCCGTGTCTCACATTCCTGCCCCGTGTTTTTATTCATGCCCCGTGTTTTTATTCATGCCCCGTGTCTCACATTCCTGTCCCCTTTCTTACATTCCTGCCCCGTGTTTTCATTCCTGTCCCATGTCTCACATTCCTGCCCCGTGTTTTAATTCCTGCCCCGTGTCTCACATTCCTGTCCCAAGACTCACATTCTGCCTCCTGAGTCTCATATTCTGCCGTGTCTCACAGTCTTCCCCCTTGTCACACATTCTGCCCCGTGTTGTTTCCATTCCTGTCGTCTTACATTCCTTCCCCCTGTGTTTTCATTCCGGCCCCGTGTTTTTATTCCTGCCCCGTGTCTCACATTCCTGCCCCGTGTCTCGCATTCCTGTCCCGTGTCTCACATTCCTGCCCCGTGTTTTCATTCCTGTCCCATGTCTCACATTCCTGCCCCGTGTCTCACATTTCTGCCCCGTGTTTTCATTCCTGTCCCATGTCTCACATTCCTGTCCCGTGTTTTCATTCCTGTCCTGTGTCTCACATTCCTGTCCCGTGTCTCACATTCCTGTCCCGTGTCTCACATTCCTGTCCCGTGTCTCACATTCCTGTCCCGTGTCTCACATTCCTGCCCCGTATCTCACATTCCTGCCCCGTGTTTTCATTCCTGTCCTGTGTCTCACATTCCTGTCCCGTGTCTCACATTCCTGTCCTGTGTCTCACATTCCTGCCCCGTGTTTTCATTCCTGCACCGTGTCTCACATTCCTGTCCCGTGTCTCACATTCATGTCCCGTGTTTTTATTCCTGTCCCGTGTCTCACATTCCTGTCCCATGTCTCACATTCCTGCCCCGTGTTTTCATTCCTGTCCCGTGTCTCACGTTCCTGCCCCATGTCTCACATTCCTGTCCCGTGTCTCACATTCCTGCCACGTGTTTTAATTCCTGCCCCGTGTCTCACATTCCTGCCCCGTGTTTTCATTCCTGTCCCGTGTCTCACATTCCTGCCCCGTGTTTTTATTCCTGCCCCCGTGTCTCACATTCCTGCCCGTGTTTTCATTCCTGTCCCGTGTCTCACATTCCTGCCTCGTGTTTTCATTCCTGCCCTGTATCTCACATTCCTGCCCCGTATATATAAAACAAGAGGGGATTATAGGGAGAGAAATGGGAAGCGCAGACTTCTGAGTGTAGTAGTTAGTTTCCAAAGGTGTGTACTCAGTGTGAATCCACTCACCTTTTTGGTATCTTGATATACTGTGTATAGATCCAATCCATGGATCACTCCATTCCTCTTTCCACTCAGTTTGCTGCAAAGATCTGGGCATTGATGAGCGCACTGAACAGTGCTTTCATGGGCGATAACACTTTGTGAATGTTTTTCCCAGCAATATGCGCTCCTGAAGTATGAGGATGGAACTCGAGATTCTGATTCAAGGCTGATTTTTATTTCAAACTAAAATACAACCGGTTTTGACTTCTTAGAGTCTTCCTCAGGTATAATGTCATGCATATAAACAGATCTATCTGATCACATTTTATAGCAGATATCCCTGTATGTCAATTTGGGTGGGGGCTGACAGATCTATTCGTCAGACACACCCAGATACTCAGATATGCAGGATTTTGCACTCTGAGGAATCTAACAAAATTAATATACCAAATAAATTTTATACACAAGTTTTTTTCCTTTTCTTTTTTTCCCCACACAAGGAAGAAAAAAAGTGTTAAAAAATTCCACACTAAAAAAAAAAAAAATTTACACAAATTCTTCACTAAAATGATTTTTTCTTTTCTAAAAACACTATAAATATAATTATACTATATATAAAATTTCTTTTAAAATGTTATTAAACATACTAAAGTGTGATTTCATACTAAAATGTAAAATCCTACAAACATTATAACAAAAAAAAAAGAAAGAAAAAAAACACTTCCTTTTTTCATATTGGGACTATTTCCAAATGCCAAATACAAATTTTCAAAATACAAATTCCTGTCCCGTGTTTTCGTTCCTGCCCCGTATCTCATATTCCTGCCCCGTGTCTCACATTCCTGCCCCGTGTTTTCATTCCTGTCCCAAGACTCACATTCTACCTCCTGCGTCTCATATTCTGCCGTGTCTCACATTCTTCCCCCTTGTCACACATTCTGCCCCATTTTGTTTCCATTCCTGCCCTGTGTCTTATATTCCTGCCCCCTGTGTTGTTTTCATTCCTGCCCCGTGTTTTCATTGCTGCCCTGTGTTTTTATTCCTGTCCCGTGTCTCACATTCCTGCCCTGTTTTTTCATTCCTGTCCCGTTTTTTCATTCCTGCCCCGTTTTCATTCCTGTCCCGTGTCTCACATTCCTGCCCCATTTTCATTCCTGCTCCGTGTCTCACATTCCTGCCCCTTGTTTTCATTCCTGCCCCGTGTCTCACACTCCTGCCCCATGTCTCACATTCCTGCCCCGTGTCTCACATTCCTGCCCCGTGTTTTCATTCCTGCCCCGTGTCTCACATTCCTGCTCCGTGTTTTCATTCCTGTCCCAAGACTCACATTCTGCCTCCTGAGTCTCATATTCTGCCGTGTCTCACATTCTTCCCCCTTGTCACACATTCTGCCCCGTGTTGTTTCCATTCCTGCCCTGTGTCTTACATTCCTTCCCCCTGTGTTGTTTTCATTCCTGCCCCCTGTGTTTTTATTCCTGCCCCGTGTCTCACATTCCTGCCCCGTGTCTCACATTCCTGCCCCTTGTCTCACATTCCTGCTCCGTTTTCATTCCTGTCCCGTGTCTCACATTCCTGACCCATGTCTCACACTCCTGCCCCCTGTGTTTTCATTCCTGCCCCGTGTCTCACATTCCTGCCCCGTGTCTCACATTCCTGCCCCGTGTTTTCATTCCTGTCCTGTGTCTCACATTCCTGTCCCATGTCTCAGATTCCTGACCCGTTTTCATTCCTGTCCCGTGTCTCACATTCCTGCCCCCTGTGTGTTCATTCCTGCCCCATGTCTCACATTCCTGACCCGTGTCTCACATTCCTGTCCCGTGTCTCACATTCCTGCCCCGTGTTTTTATTCCTGTCCTGTGTCTCACATTCCTGCCCCGTGTTTTCATTCCTGCCCCGTGTTTCACATTCCTGCCCCGTTTTTTAATTCCTGCCCCGTGTCTCCATCAAGCCCCTGTGTCTTTATCATGCCCTGGGCTTGCCGCATTGAGTAAAAAAAAAAAAAAAAAAAAACACTTTTCCTCTTACCTGGCCGCTGTCCAGCGCCGACGTCAATCCCAGGCATTTCAGCACGGACTCGCCGGCGAATGACAATGATGTCGTACGCCGGCGACGTGCGCGCTGACGTCAGCTGCCAGCCTCCGATTGGCCGGCGGCTTTAACTACCGCCTTGTGGGCCCGGACAGGCCCGCAAGGCAGTAGAGGACACTGAACCGGTGTCTCAGACGCCGGTTCAGTGTACCATCAGATGCCTGCCGCTGGGGCCCGGGCTCGATGGGCAGATGAGGCGGGGCCCGATGCGCGCCCCCTCTGCCCACCGGGCCCCATACGCCAGTCAGGGCAGTAATGCCCTGATGGCGGCCCTGACGTTATCTCCTGTGGGTCATGGTCACGTGACAGTAGGTGTTTGGGGCACATTACAGCCCCCATACATGTGTGGTGTTTGTAGATCTTTCCTGCTTTCTAAGGGCCCCTTCACACTGTGCAATCAAAGTCTGAACGAGCGTTCGATTTGTGACGTTTATCCGTCCTCGTTCCGAGGTTGCAAAGTGTGACATGGCGTTACGATTTGCGACGCAGCCCAGCATCGTACGATGTGAAAGAAAGAGCAGAACTTTCTTTCGTCGTAAATGTCCCGCTGTGGCGGTCGAAATCGTAGTATGTGACGGCGGTCATACGAGCTCGTAATGCGACTACGTGGGTTGGGCTTCCGCATACCTGTCTCCTGATTGGGCGTGACGTTTTAGCACGCCCATGCTGGTAATACGTCACGCTCGGAGTCGTAGGACTATGGCGGTGTGAAGGGTAGCGTACGATTGCGACGCGTGACGTTCACATCGCAACTACGTCAGAAAAAGCGTTAACATCGTAGAGTGTGACCGCTGGCTACGAGCTCGTACTGCGATGTCGAATATGACGCAAATGCGTCGTAATCGTAGCAGAATCGACCAGTGTGAAGGTACCCTAAGAATGAGTTCCCCACTCCCTGCCCCTCCCTGATCCATTTGCCCCCATGTAAGGCCCCTATCACACATTAGTTTTTTGCAATCAGTCACAATCCGTCGAATTTTGAAAAAAAACGGATCCGGCGACTAATGCAGCCAGATCCGTTTTTTTTTCTCATACATTGTATTAGCGACGGATGGCCACACGTTTCATCTGTCGTTCTCCAGATCAGTCAAAAAATGTTTGTCCGGCAGCCGGAGACACTGCACAGAGGATCATTTTTTGTGTACATCGAAAAAACGGACAGCGACGGTTGACATTTGTTAGAATGGAAGCCTATAGCGCTGGATCCATCAAATAACGAAATCCGGCGACTCCGTTTTTTTTAACTGAGCATGCTCCGATTCAACTAGCCAGATCCGCTAGTCAGATCCGTCCAAAAACCGCAGTTTTTCACAATCTGCAACGGATCCGTTGAGCCAACAGATTGTGACTGACGGCAAAAAACTTATGTGTGAAAGGGGCCAAGGCCATGTTCACACGAGGAGCGGAGCCGTGCCTGTACGAGCGGCAAGAGCAGAGCTGTGCCAGTGTGAGCAGGTTGCAGGAGGCAGGGCAAGAGTTAACAACTTTACTTGAACAGGGGGATACTCCACGCAGGGAGGCAAACAGTTAAACGGGGAAATAAACAGTTAAATGGCAGAATGAACGGTTCAATCGTAAAAGGATATGCAGGGTTGAAAAGCAGTAGATTCAGTAACGGCTGTTCGTTTAAGTTATCTTATCCTGTCAGTCATTTCTCAGGCCGTGGGTGTTGCTGAACGGACGATGGTGCCAACGGCTGGCGCGATGCTGGTCAGATGAGTTGTGAGCCTTCGCGGGCAGGGTCCTCTCTCCTACTGTACCTATTATGACTTGTATTGTTCAAGATTATTGTACTTGTTTTTATTGTGTATACCCCTCCTCACTTGTAAAGCGCCATGGAATAAATGGCGCTATAACAATAAATAATAATAATAATAATAATGAGTTCCTGTGGGAAACGATGATCCGTCTTCTGGCGGCAGCGGTTGGTCTCCGGTACCTTCCACTGAGCCCCAAGTCCATTAATTGATGTAGTCGAGATTGGGCAGGCCACAGCACTATCCGGGTCCAACGTAGCCCGGCAAATGTCTATTGGCAAGTCCGGGCGCAAACCTCTGTCCCACACCTGGTCATTCTTAGGTGGCACGTGCGCTGTACTCTCAGGCTTGCAGCGTATATCACCTCGTTTTCTAGTCACCACTGGACACACTGCACATAAGCGGACGCGGGCCTGCGGGGCAGTGTTATTCCAGGGACGACACACTCCTCTCTCCCTGCTGTGCACTGCCTCCCGCCAAGACTGACTGCTTCTGTGCACGCTGTGTCAGCTGCAGCTTAGCCATGCCCCCTACTTCTGGGTGCAAAGGTTTGTCTGGTCCCTTATGCTTTTCCCCAGACAACAGAGGAGACAGCCCCAACAGTTCAGGACCCGACACAGAACAGGTACCCACGGTCCGGTCTTCCTCATTACACTCCCCCTCTCCTTTAGCTCGCCATTCCACGGGCAAGAGTTCCTGCAGTAAACGTTGACACTCCTCCATCTCTTGGATGAGTCGCTGCCAAATAACTTGGTCTTGTTCATAACGGTTAGGTGGTATTCCAGCTGTTGTCTGTTCTGTGCGGCGTAATTCGGGTTGAGTAGTGGAGTCAGGTTGAGTGGGCGAGGATTGGAACGTGCCCAGGTTCAATGGAGCGGCCATCTCGGAAGCTTCAGGCTCCTGTTCCTCTTCTGGGTTGACAAGTCGCAGGTCGAAGAATTCTTCATAGTCGAGAGCTGTAGAAGTGAGTGTTTCAGAGACAATGTGCTCTCTCTCTTGTTTAACTGGATCTCGTGACAAGCAAGGGCGTAGCATGTTTTGATGGACTACTCGAGTGGGGGTGTCTTCTTCCCCCTCTCATTGAACCTCAGACAGGACCATCCGTTCCAGCATTTTACCCGGTACAGAATCTTTTACCATCGGTATTCCAATTTGCCTTGAGGATTTTTGTCTCGGACCAACACTCGGTCCCCGGCCTTGAGAGCTGTCCCTCGCAGGGGAGTCATCTCATGGTGTTCAAGCTCCCGAAACTTGGTCTGCACAAGTCGATTGAGAGTCTGCAAACGATACCGATGTTCACGGACCCAGGTGGACACCCCCGTTCATGGGTAGTGCTCCTCTGGATCCAATTCCAGCTCAGTAATTTCTCGCCCTTTTTGGTCGAACAGCAGAGTGTATGGCATGTATCCAGTTGTGCTGTGCACCTGGTTGTTGTACACCCAGACTAATTCAGCCACATACTCAGGCCAGCGAACTTTCCTGTCTTCCTCCAACGTCCTCAGCATCTGAATCAGCATCCAACCAAAACACTCGCAGGCTCCATTTCCTTGTGGATGGTAGGACGTTGTCCTGGACTTCTCAATCTGGTTCTTTCATCACTCGTCCTTGAAAGCAGGCACCTTGGTCAGAGTGAATTCTCTTCAGACAACCTTACACTCGGATGAAGTCTCTGCAAATGGCCTGTGCCGCCGACTCAGAAGTCTGATCCCAGGTCAGAGTCACCACAGCAAATTTAGTAAAATGATTGGTCATCACGAGACAATGTTCATACCCCAGGTGAGCTGGACCCACGATCAAGTAGTCAATTATTAACACCTCCAGAGGAGCAGAAGTCACGATGGTCTGCGTAGGGACCCTCTGTTCCGGAGGCGTAGCGAGTTCACAGTTCCTGCATTGCTAACAGGCTTCATCTACTGCATTCTTCAGCAGAGGATGGTAGACCAGCTTTTGCAGCCACTAGAATGTCTTCTCCTGGCCAAAGTGGGCCCCTCTCTCATGAGCTTCTGTGGCCACCTCGTTAAGCAACTTTTCTGGGAGCATGACTTGCCAGGTGACTTCCAACTCCCGGGCTAACTGCACTTTCCGATACAGCAGGCCATCTTCCAGTTGGAGCCTCTACCACTGCCGTAAGATCTGCAGGGTTCCTGGGGACAGGGTGTCTCTCTCTCTCTTTAGCTGGGAAGTTGTTTCAAGGCCACCCACTGCCTCAACTGAGTGAGCTCCCCATCTTCCTCCTGCAGCCGTACCCAGTCATCACAGGGTTGTCCCAGTGTATGTTTTTCGGACGCCTCCCCGATCTGTCCCTGCGTTGTTGCCAGCGTCCTGGCTGAATTCTGAAGTCCATGAATCTCTTCGCCCTTAGCTCTTCATCCCATTTGTGCCTAGGTCGCTCGTGAGTTATCCTGGATAAAGTATCGGCATGCGTATTCTCAGCTCCTCTTCGATATACAATCTTGTATCAGTACTTGGCTATACAAGCCACCCATCTATGCTCCAGGGCCCCCAGTTTCGCATTTTCCAGGCGGGCCAGAGGATTGTTATCGGTGCGTACCAAGACTTCAGACCCATACAGGTGCTCAGCGAATTTCTCAGTCATGGCCCACACCAACGCCACTAGTTCCAGCTTGAAAGAACTGTAATTATCTGTATTTCATTCAGAGTCGTGGGGGACCGGCTCGTATAAGCAATCGCTCACTTTTTTCCTTCCTGCATTTGTGACAATACAGCTCCTAGTCTATGCAGGCTTCCGTCAGTGTGAAAGATGAAGGGTTGAGAGAAGTCTTCATAGGCCAACATGGGTGCTTCAGTCAGGGCCATTTTTAGGGCTCAAAAAGCTTCTTCCTGGCTATCTCCCCACTGGATGGTCCGATTCTTTGTGCCGGACGGCACCCCTTTCAACAACTCCAGCAGCAGATTAGCAATACCAGTGAAGTTTTTCACGAACTGTCGATAGTACCTAGTAAGGACATCCTTCATGGTTTTCAGGGTGGGCCAGTCCTGTGCTGCTGCAATCTTCCCACGCAACAGTCTCATTTCTTCAGCGGATACCACATTTCCCAGATATTCAATCTGCTTTTGGAAGAGATGACACTTCCAGGGTTTCATTTTCAGGCCGTGCTTATGTAGCCGGCTCAGCACTTGCTCCAGCCGTTGCAGGTGCTCCTTAAAAGTGGCTGCATAAACAATGTCATCCAAATAGATGAGGGTAGACTCAAAGTTCAAATCTCCCAAACATCTCTCCATCAATCGTTGGAAGGTCCCGGGTGAGTTGGTAAGGCCAAAAGGCATCTGATTTAATTCGAACAATCCCATGGGCAGTATGAATGCTGTCTTCGCCCGGTCATGCTCAGACATGGGGACTGGCCAGATACAACGATGAGAAGTACTTTGCCTTTCCCAGAGAAGATGATTCCTCTATTCTCAGTTGTGGGTACGAGTCTTGCACGGTACAGGAATTCAGTTTCTGGTAGTCTACACAGAAGCGTAGGGCCCTGTCCTTCTAGGACAATGGGCGCGGTCCACAGACTTTGACTCTCTCGGATGACCCCACTCTGCAGCATATGCGCCAACATCTCTTTCATTTCCTGGTACATTTGTGGTGGGATTTGTCAATATCACTCCCGAATGGGTGCGGTGTTTCCCGTTGGAATCTCGTGGGTGATGGCTGTCGTACACCCAAATCATTGTCATGATGAGCAAAAACGTCCGGATATCACTCTAGTACTGCGCCCACTTGTTGTACCTGTTGGGGTGAGAGTTCTGTAAGCTCGGCCCACATCTGTTCCAGGATTCAGCTTCCTTCTTTTAGGTGATTGAACGGCTGTTCGGAGAACACTGTTACGGTCACTGTCCAGGGATCCCCCTGTTTCACCGTCAACTGAATGGCCTCTGGTTGTATCAGCTCTTCCGGCATTCCTATTACCTGTGCTACTTCACTCTTGGGCGAGAGCATGAGATAGTCTTCTCCCAGGTTAACACATCGCACCAGTAGATTACCATCGTGAACAGTGGCTAACATCTGTGCAACGAGGAGCCCTGGAGGTAGTCGATACATAAAAGCTGGCTCGATCTGCACTTCTACTTCTTCAAGGGGGGTACAGGCTCGGACAGGTAGAGAGAGCACAGTCTGACCTGGTGGTAAGACGAGGTTGGCGGTGGCTGGAATGACCACCTTACCTAATGTTTTTCCTTCACTCGACGCCTCTTGGGCCTGGGCCACCCGTATCAACTGTACGAACACGTTTCTCTGAGGGGTGTGAAGGCTCCATCGATTCAGAAACACGTCTGCCAACTCGCTGACCAGGATGTTCCCGAGTTTTTCAACACTTTCATTTCTAAAGTCACAGGCGGATCATTGCCAAGGTCCCCAGTGGTCAGCACGACTCCTTTCCGGCCCACATCTTTGCCCCCACAATGATTTGCATCCAGACCACCCATGCGACCGGGATGGGCAACTGATTGGGGCCCAGTGATCAAATTGACGGCTGTTATTCAGGCCGCATCGCCTCTGGGAAATGTCATCGGAAATAAGTCTTGGGCATGGTGGTTACTTGGGAACCGGTATCAACTATCAACGGACGGCCCGACCGTCTATTTCAGCCCAGACGAGACTCAGGAAAACCAAACTTGTGGGACTTCTTTCTCTCCTTCCTGGCTATTCAGGCTCCGGGCAGAGGTGGAGGGATATTCTTTCTCTCCTTCCTGGCTGTTCAGGCCCCGGGCGGCGGTGTAATAATTATAGGGGATAACTCAGGAGACTCTCTGCGTGGAACAAGACAACTACAGGACACAGTTTTATAAGTGGTAAAGTCTATATTATCACACGGTGATTCAAACAGGTGCAGAGAGAAACTCAAGTCCACAACACTTGGTGCAAATAATAAATGCAGCTTAGCAGTCTATAGGAAACTTCAGAGGAAAATGCAATCAAGCAGAAACTCTATGAAGCAGTTATTCTTGAGGATACTTGACACAAATAAATCCTTGTCTTAGTCCAGGCACAGGTAGATATGCTTATTAGGCAGTTCAAATCATATCTTAGCTCAACCAGGGAGGCCTGGTTAATAGTCTCAGGTTATTGCAAAGCAGCAACAGCCTACATGACCAGCAAATGCAGATGGAAGTAAACACGAACAGCAGATGAAAGAGGATTACTGGAAACTTGTGTATGCAGCAGGAACTCAGAGCAGAGTAGCAGGATAACCACACAGGTTCACAGGAGCAGGTGTATAGCCAGGGAGTAATCAGAGGTCAGGAGCTGGATGCAAGGCAGAATACTTTAGCACAGACTGAAGGCTGGGGTGGAGTTTTATAGCAGGAGACACAGTGCACATGAGACCAAAGACGCCATCTTGAAAAAGGGCAGTAATGCACAAAAGGTAAAAAATGTTCAGAGTCCTGACAGGCAGTGGAGGGATCTTCCCTGGTGCGCGTATCCTTGAGCATAATGTCCAGTGTCTTCACAGGTGAAACATATTGGCGGCCTTTCAGTGTGAGGCCGTATTGTTTCCTGACGGGGTTCTTGATCAGTTCTGCCTCCAGGGGGGGTCCAGGGGTACTGAAAGTTTCTTCTTTAAGTCGGACCATTCCTCTCACATGTCCTGAATTTTCTGCCGGAGTTATCTCACCCAACTACGTTCAGTTGTCAGCAAAACGGATACCTCCCCACTCCGGACCTTCCCTGTCGGGACTGTCACTCTCTGCCCCTGCTCGCATGCAAGCGCTTCCACCCCAACTTCCAGAGAGGACATACGCGGATTAACCCGCAAGCGCTCGCATTAATTGCTAATCTGTATTCAGTTGTGTCCGCTCTTCGTCAGTCGTTACACTGGCTGCCCATTCATTATAGAATCCAATTCAAAGTACTTGTTCTCACCCATAAAACTCTCCACAGTGCGGCACCCCCTTAAATCTCCTCCCTCATTTCTGTCTATCGGTCGAACCGATCACTGTGCTCTGCAAACAACTTTCGACTAACCTCTGCACTAATCTGTACCTCCCACTCCCGACTCCAAGACTTCTCTCGTGCTGTGCCAGTCCTCTGGAATGCTCTACCCCAAGATATTAGGATCATCCACAATTTGCATAGTTTTAGGCACTCCCTGAAAACACATTTGTTCAGAGCGGCCTATCACGTTCTCTAATCAAAGTAATTTTATGTTTGTGTGTGTAGCCCATTCACTATCCCCTACCCCCTGAAGATGGCTCGACCATCATTGTAAATAAGCTCCTGCACTTTGTATCTCCCCCACCTCATTGTAGATTGTAAGCTCTCATGAGCAGGGTCGTCTTATTTTGCTTTAATTATTGTATTGTTACTTATGACTATTGTGTTTGAAACTGTTAGGCTGGAGTCACACGCAACGTATAAAAATATGGTCTGTTTTTTAAAGACCAAATACGCAGAAATGTTCCCGGAACAGTGATCCGTAGGTCATCCGTAGGCAAGGTGTGGCTGTGTATTTAGCGCAAGTAAACCTCCGTATGGCATCTGTACGGCGAGATTTTCTCGCCGGCTTGCAAAATGGACATAGAATGGATCCATGGGCTCAAATATTCGTGAAAACATACATACAGTTATATATATATATACATATATATATATATATATATATATATATATATATGTCAGTGAGACACACGCATATATATTGTAAGGTTGCACTTACTGAGTGTATTGGGGAACACTCGCTTAGTACGGGATTAAAGTAGTCAGGCACGATTTTCAAACAAAACAGTCCATCCGGTTTATTAAAGTGTCATAAACCGGGTTATGCACAGTTCATATTATACATTTCATAAAACACAACAGGCACCAACTGGTGATATTAACTTGCAGCTTTATCTTGTACACTTCATATACGGCTTTGTCTCAGACACTAAACATGCTGGACCTCTCACTTCGTCCAGTTACCATGGGTGTCCGTACGCCGAACAGTTCACCAATGTCCCTAGTCATGTAACGCACATGACATTGGGTCGCGGTCTCTAAACACGCTGAACCTCACTCCGTACAGTTGCCGTGGGAGACCACACAGTTCATAGACTCACACAAGCACCAACAGTTAATGGTACCTTATGGGAGCTCCTGCTCCACCTGCTGACTCCTCGTCAGTCCTCTCTCCTGGGGAAACTGCCTTTACGGGGTTCACCAACTTGCCTGGCCGGCACACATCTGTTAGTCCAGTGCCACCGAAGGACGATAGCTTCCCCAACAAAGACCTTCCAGAACCATAGTCTTACTGTGTGCGATTCAGAACGTCCATCCCACATGGGACCGTCCAACACACTGGCATGTGCTCTTCAGGATTCCTACTCCCAGGAAATCCAACACAGGTTGTGCTCTTCAGGAAGCCTACTCCCAGGTCTTCCAACACAGGTTGCCCAGTGTGCTATTCAGGACGTCCATCCCACATGGTACCGTCCAACACACTGGCATACGCTCCTCAGGACTCCTACTCCCAGGAAATCCAATACAGGTTGCCCAGTGTGCTATTCAGGATTCCTACTCCCAGGAAATGCAACACACTGACATCTGCTCCTCAGGACTCCTACTCCCAGGAAATCCAACACAGGAACCACACAGGACCATGTGACCCACACCCTGGTCACATTATATAACCTTAACCACTCCCCTGGGTGGGAGTGTGGATGTGTGGCTAGTTTGTCCCGCCCATCTCACATAACTAGCCTAGTAAGTCTCCTTACTAACTATACACACTCCTGAGGGACTACAGGTCCCAGAACAACAGCATTACATCAGACTTACCACGCAGACTCCCTCTGCAACACATATCGGCCATTCACAACACTGCCAGTCACTGTTTCACCACCATTATAACAACAAATATGCCTCCATTCATATCTCAAGGAGCACACACAGCGTTCCCTAGCCGCCACAAGGGTCACTGCATAACAATATATATATATATATATATATATATATAATACAGAGCTAGATAGCAGAAAAGCCTGTAATTCATTTGCCAGCTTTTGCTATCTCCTTATCAAATCCGACAGGATATGAGACATGGTTTACCTACAGTAAACCATTTCATATTCCTTATTTTTTTATCTATTCCTCACTACTAATGTTAGAAGTGTCTGTGTGCAAAATTTGGGAGATCTAGGTGTTAAAATAAAGCGTTAAATCACTGAAAAAACTGGCATGGGCTCCAGCACAATTTTCTCCACCAGAGTGGGAAAGCCAGTGACTGAGGGCAGATATTAATAGCCTAGAGAGGGACCTTGGTTATTGCCCCCCCCCCCCCCCTGGCTAAAAACATCTGCCCCCGACCACCCCAGAAAAGGCGCATCTGTAATAGAATAGGAATGCTGCAAGAGAGATAGAAATGATTACAAACTGCAGGGAGAAAAACAGACAGGCAGACATGTAGCTTGTATACTTACATTATAGTCAGAGTCTTCCAGTGCTTCCAAAAAAGTCTTCCAATGCTAGTAGTCTTGAGAGTAATGGACTTCCACTGCCCACACCTTCTTTTATAAGGTTTGTTTGGGGGTGGCTTAAAACCAGTTCCTAGACATGTTTACTCATAAGAACGCATGCGTACGCAAACGCAATCGTACGCAACACATGTACTTGCGTACCAATGCGTTCCCATAGACTGTAATGTGTTTATTTGATGCACTCCTTGCGCAAGCATCTGTATGCGGATGGCGATGGAAATTTGCCGCCACAAAAAATGCAACATGGTGCATTAGCCGCGCCCTGCCGCACATCGCGAAGACGCATGCGTAAGCAAATGCATACACCTGCATCTACTATGTTAAAGATAGGAAATCAAGACGCATGCAGATGTATGCGTCAGAAACGCTGCGGACACAATCTCAAATGTGAAACCAGCCTAACTTGTGCTAATATTACTGCTGAGCTGCACGTGATTAGTCTGGAAGGATGATGCAGTGATTAATTCAACAGGTTTTATTTACAGTACATTGATGAGATGATGTGAGATATCAGGGATGATGAACTGATGAAGATGAGGTAGAAGTTAGTACTGCAGGTTAGAAGCACGAAGTTAGAGGTAACAAGAGAATCCTTTCTCCAGTCCTGTAGCATGTGTTATCCAAGATGGCACTGACAATGAAGAAGGAAGTGAGATACAGATAGGAGTTGCAGAAAGAAAGGTATTATGGGTAAAGCCCAGAAAAAATACATGAAGAACATAATATAACAATGGCCAGTAGATGGCACCAAAGTACAACAAACACAATAGACAGGCTTAAACCATATACATTACATAATGTCCTATAATGACAATGTCTTGCAAAAGATTAGCTAACAGCACACTCCCCATCTGAAATCCTTGGATTTCACAATATAAGTCCTGAAGGGGAGGTATTTGTCACGCTCACGCCCTGACTGGTGAGCGTGAGCTCAGGGGGTTTGTGGCCCCACTGTGCCACGAACCAGACTACCCTGGAAGGGGCGTGATTATGACAGCTACCTTGGTCTTCACTGGAGCCTCTGATGGTGAGGTCAGGCTTGTGCGGCAGGCAGCTGCCAGGTGCTACTCCAGGGTGCTGTCTGGCTGTGGCTGCTGATCCCACTTAGGAAACAGGAACACCAGGATTGGTGCGGGCATCAGGCAGGACTAGCAGATGAGCATGGATGAAACTCAGACAAGTAGGCTGGCATGGCTGAGACACAGCTGGCAGAGACACAGAGCTGGCAGGAACGGCAGAGACACAGGGCAGGTTGGTGTGGTGTATGAAGGAACAGGTAGGAACCTGTTCACACAGGAGGTGCAGGTACGGATATGTAGTATGAAAGAACATGTAGGGACCTGTTCACCAGGAGGTGCAGGTAAGAAAACAAGCAGGAAGGAATGAAGTATGAAGGAAAAGCTTGGGACCTGTTCACACAGGAGATGCAGGTATGGAAACAAGCAGGAAGGCATAGAGTGGGAAGGAACAGGTAGGGGACCTGTTCACACAGGAGATGCAGGTACGGAAACAAGCCAGAAGGAAAGGAGAATGAAGGAACAGGTTGGGACCTGTTCAAACAGGAAGAGAACCGCAAGGCTGTGGATAGGAATGGTAGAGCAGCAGGAGATGGAGCAGCAACAGAAGCTAAGCAGAGCGGAACTGCAAGGAATGCAGAGAGGAGCTGCAGCAAGAGGTTTCTGCAGCAGCAAAAGCTAAGCGGAGCGGAACCGCAAGGAATGCAGAGAGGAGCTGCAGCAAGAGGTCTCTGCAGCAGCAGAGTAGAGTAGAATGGAGCAGAACCACAGGAGTGCGGAGCAGAGGCAAAGCTGCAAGAGAGCGGAGCCCAGGCAAAATCACAAGGGTTCAGAGCAGGCAGAGCCACAAGAGTGTGGAGCATAAGCAGACTGAGAACACAAGGAAAGACACAGCAGGGAAGGAAGCCACAGACAAGGAGACAGAGATAGGACTAAGTTCAGACAAGGTAATGGAACAAGACAAGGAGCAAGAACAAAGATACAGGGACCAGGATATTCTGCCTCCTGGAGGGCGGACAAACCTAAACAAGACAAAGCAAGGACACAGACACAGAGACCAGGATTATACAACCTCCTGGAGGGCAGACCTACAAGATCAAGGCAAGGAGAAGAGCCTCTAGAGAGGGAGTAACACAGAGCAAGGCCTGGCAAACTCAGAAGCTAAACACAAACTGAGCAAACACATTGCACAGGCCCAGTCCACTGGGTGGAGCTGCACTAAATACTGGAGGCCTCTTGGTAATTGGTCAGGAACAGATTAGACAGGTGCACCTGATTCCTATAAGAACCAGAGAGTTCAGGTGCCGCCCCCCTATGCACACAGCCAGGAAGCATGCAGAGAGCAGAGGCACAGAATATGGAGCTGGCAAGAAACAGAAACCACATCATGACCTGGAGCAGTGGGTAAGATAGTGTGAGAGATGAGAGGCCATGTCGTGATGTCAGCAGAGTGGTTACAGTATTTCCTTAAGGACACTGAGGGATACCTCATCCTGAAAGGCAAAACAGTGCATGCAATGCAACAATAACATATAAATGAGGTACGCAAATGTCTATAACCAGTTCCTGAAGAAATCCAATGGTTCAAGTTCCAGTGGAATCGGAAGAACATCTGAAATAGTCCGAAAGTTCCTTGAATGGCAGACGCGGTACTGAATAAGGTGCGCGTCTCTGACTGGGGAGCTCCCATAAAGAGCGGCACGAAAAGGATGTCAGTGCCAGTTCCCCCCTAGCATCACTCCCCCTTAGTGATGCACTAATTGGAAGACCCCCAGCCGGCCAGTGGTCACTGGAGGGGAGGGGTCCTATGGCCACTCCTACAGGGGTTAAATCCAGGTGTCCGGCCGGGAACTTCCTCTTTTCCTCCCGGCGGACACCTGGAAGCTTTTGTCTGTACCCCTGCAATAATGTCGGACCCCCTGGTTGAGGCCCTGCTGAAGGGAGCAGCACAGAAAGGGGAGCACTGGCTTCAGGCCATTTTTACCAGGGTCAGGGCTCAACTTTCTGTCCCCTCTCCTCCCCCCCTGCTCACAATCCCCTCACCCGGTCCATTTCCCCTGCACCTCCAGGTCCCTGCGTGTCCGGCTCGCCCCCGACGCTGACCGGCACCCCAGCTGCGGGTCGCTGTGTGCCGGGGGTCCGGAGAGCGGAGCTGCCCAGTGTCCTACGCCGGAGCCCCTCTCTGTACCGCAGCGGTCTGCCCGGATTCCTACGCCGGAGCCACTCTCGGCATCGCAGCGGTCCGGGGCCCTCCCTGCTGCGGGTGTGCAGGCGACTGCCCGGAGGAGGCGGGGTCGGGCTGGGCGACGCACCCGCCGTAAAAATGTTCACAGTCCCCCGTCGGAGGGGGCGGCGGGTCGTGCCGGTCTGCGTGCGGCGCCGCCATTTTTCCCCGCAGCGTGGGGGTGCAGCGCCGGGCGGCTAGAGGCATCGCCCCATTCCCCGACCGCTCCGGTGATGCTGCGGGCGGTGCAGGGGGAAAGGCGGACCGCCCGCTTACCCCGCGCCCATGAGCGGCTCCAGGTCAGGGAGGGGGCCGCCTCGCAGCTGCCGGCGACGTCCGGCTCCCTCCTCGGGCTCGGTCCGTCGCTCCGAGCAAGCTCCGCCCACATACTTCCGGTCCCCGCCCACAGACTTCCGGTCACCGCATCAAAGCGCTGAAAACAGCGCTAGCTAGTCAGTCCTCCATTACCTTCCCTGCGGGCACATATATGCCGCCCGCAGGAGTAGCCTGGAGACTGGCATTAACGCCACACGGTCTCCAGAGCGCGCTGATCAGTCGCACCAGACCGATCAGCGCGCTGATTGTTTACCTGGCCTTACCTCCAGCCTACCCCCGGCAGACGCAGCACTGATGCCTGCTCGGGGGTATCAGGGGTCAGGCCGTGGAGGTTACAGCGCAGCTGAAGAGCGCATTGTTCGGTCCAAAAGAACCGAGCAAGGCGCTCAACAGCTGCACAGCGGGAATCACTGCGAAAGATCAGTAAACGCACCAAACACGGACATATTTACACCTCCCCCCACTGCCCAAAATCCTAATAAACAGTATACGTTTACCGCCGCCCTGTCAAATTCCAGCAACGGGATAGAATACGGTTACCTCCTAACCCCCCCCCCACTCCTAAGTAGCACTACGGAACCGTACACTGCCATTAATCCCCCTTGTAATAATGTTAGAACCCCCCCCATTACACCGCTGAGCAACGGTGGACGAAGGCGTAGACGCCAAACGTCCTCCCAATCCTCCTCGGACAACTCCCATCACCATTCGCGCTACCCCTCTAAACACCCCTCCCGTCACCGTCGCAGACACAGCTCCCATAGGAGCCGCCGCAGACCGCGGGCCTCAGGATGGCTGTCATCAGCAACATCCGAGGGGTCCGAAGTATCGCAGAGCCCGGATAGAAGTCGCGCACGTGGCAAATCCTCTAAATCGCGGGCACCCTCTAGGGCTTTCAGCCGGGGAGAACAATCCCCCGCGGCTTCCAGCCACAACAACCACCACGCAGTCGCTGAAGACAGAGCCATCAATCCACCACTACGTGGTAGTAATCGGGCTCCAACGCACGATACTCAGCATCAGTCCCTCGCTGTAGCGGGAGCCAGAGTTTCCCCATCCTGCGACATCACCCTGTCATCATCTGCGGGGGGTCCTCCAGGATCGGAGTACACTCGTCCAGAGTCACACAGTGGTGAGTGTTCCAAGGGTGGCAAGGAAATGTTACAAGAAATGGAGCTAACTTCAGCAGTAAAGGAGTCAATCCTACAACTATCACACTCTAGCGAACAAGTGGTGAACAATACAGCACCACAATCCGCTAATCTACACAAAGACGCCTTCTTCTGCGGGATCAGCCCGCTAGGCGCCCATACAGATCAGGAAACTAGACAGAAAATCTGGAGCAACGATTACATTGACATATGGTCGCTGTTATCAGCGGACCAACAAACGGTGGATAAAGCCAACGATAGGAATTTCGATAGGGGGAGATCAAAAAATTGCATTAACCATGAATAATTGGCTACAGGCCTTCGCAGTATTGGGCTGTATTATGGGCCAGAAATATCTGGAATGCTGCTCCGAATTGTTATATATCAGGACACGATATATAGTTCGTACAAGTCGCACGGCGGTTCAGCCTGGCGTCGGTACGACAAGGAGTTCCGCAGGCGTCTGGCCCTACAGCCCGATCTAGGCTGGGGGGTTAAAGCAACAGACGTATGGTTGGCCCCCTGGCTAAAGCTCTACCCCAATAAGAAAGCGGGTTTTTATTCCCTTTAGGCTAACAAGAACGCCAACCCTATCCGATAACCTAATATCGGCTCGCGAATTTCCCCAAATGCTTAGACAAAAAATTGAAAATGAGGTAGAAAGGGGTAGAATAGCAGGCCCCCTTTAAGTCGCTCCCCTTCAAAACCATTAAAATATCATCGCTAGGCATACCAAAAATGAAACCCTGTAGTTACCGCCTAATCCATCATTTATCTCACCCAAAGGGCGATTCAGTTAACGCTGCAATTTCACCAGAAGAAGCTTCCGTATCATACGCGTCTTTCGATAAGGCAGTAGAATTAGTCCGGGCAGCCGGACCCGGCGTCCTGCTAGCCAAATCTGACATAGAATCGGCATTCCATTTACTACCCGCACACCCCGAATGTTTCCTGGGCTGCAAAGAGGACCTACATTACTAATTCGACATGTGCCTCCCGATGGGATGTTCCATCTCATGTCACTATTTTGAGCTATTCAGCACCTTCCTAGATTGGGTAGTTCGGTGCGAGACGGGCAGTAAATCCCTAATTCATTACCTCGACGATTTCCTGTTCGTCGGCCCCAGAAATTCTAATCTCTGCTCCCGATTTACTAGAAAAATTCAAATATATCGCACACAAATTCGGCGTGCCATTGTCACCAGAGAAAACGGAGGGACCATGTAATGCGTTGCCTCTTTTTGGGCATCGAAATAGATACCAATTCGATGGTTTTCCGATTACCAGAGGATAAAATACTTAAAAACCCAGCAAATGTTGAAAGGCTTTCGTGAAGTAAACAAGGTAACCCTACAGCAAATGCAGGCATTATTGGGCCTACTGACGTTCGCCTGTCGCGTAATGCCGGTCGGCAGTGCATTCTCGCGCAGACTTTCTTTGGCAACAAAAGGCGCTTCGCAGCCCGGCCATAGAATTAGGCTCACTCGTTCGCTAAAAGCCGTTCTGTTAGTATGGCAGACGTCCTGCAATCGTACAACGGTTACACGTGCGTCATGGATAGAGAGATCACATGCTAGGAATTAGTGCTGACAATAGGGTGGAACAAAACAGAGGGTTTTGCAGCAATCTACAAAAACCAATGGTGCAAATCTGATTGGCCAGGGAAATGGACGACAACAAAGTGGGGGCAAGATCCAGCCCTATGGGAATTGTTTGCGGTTGTAACGGCATTGGAGTTATGGGCCGATCAGTTGAGAAACATGAACATTCGTTTCCAAACAAAAAATGGGAAAACAGCAAAGAGTTTAAATCACATGTCTTCTTCATCCTTGCCCATACTCGCTCTTTTGCGCCAGCTAGCGCTGATATGCCTAGAAAACAATATTTGGTGTAGAGCCACCGTGGTGGTGGAAGTTGACGATAATATCATTAGCCCACTGTTAGTTTCCAATTGGCAGGCTTTCAGAATCCAGCAGCCCAACGCGCAACCGCGGGGTATTCTGTGTCCACTGTCCCTGTGGGACACAGTGGCCGATCATTGATGCCCTTATTCCGGGCCTCCGTTTCCCCAGCTACCTGGCTGGTGTATGGTAAGGCTTGGGAGGAGTGGTGCTCACTAAGTCAGGGTAGGCCAGTTGACGAAAGCGTCGGAACACGAAGCGCGGTGACGGATGAGGGAAGGCAGGGCCTCGGGTACCTCGGCACAACGGAAATTAGCGGGACTAGCATTTTTTCTTTCAATTATTGGGATGGGTAGACGTAACTAAGTCCTTCTGCATAAGACAAGCCATAAAAGGTTGGAAAAGGCTTCAGCCAAGAAGGTCACCGCCCCCATTTCTCTGAGACTGTTGCAGGACCTGATTACGTTATCCCCGTCAGTCTGCTCATCGCAATATGAGGTGGCCCTCATATCGGCAGCTTTTGCGACTGTCTTTTTCGGAGCACTGCGATTCAGCGAATTGCTACCTCATATCGGCAGCTTTTGCGACCGTCTTTTTCGGAGCACTGCGAATCTGCGAATTGCTACCGCGGTCAAAAACGCGTCAGAAGGAGGCCTAATTAATGAGGACATAGTAATATGCAGCGACGCCCTGCGCATCAGGGTAGAAAATCCAAATGTGATCCCACCGGTAGGGGCACATGGGTCCTGGTTAACTCTACAGAGGGCCCAGCTTGCCCGCTAAAAATTGTTAAAAGATACGCTGTAATAAGACACGCTGGTAGATTTTTCTTCACTCATACAGACGGGTCCCCCCTGACCAAGTACCAATTCCAGGCAAGGTTCAAGCTAAGCTTAAAAAAAAACAAACAAAAAAAAAACCTGGATCCAAAAGAGTATGGAACACATTCGTTCCGGTTAGGGGCGGCCACAGAGGCAGCTAAGGCAGGAGTGTCACAGGCCGAAGTGCAGAGAATGGGTCGTTGGAAGTCCGCATGCTTCGCCAGATACATAAGACCCGACTTGCTTAATTAACATGTGTTGTCTCTTACAGGGGTTGAAGTTTGGGTTGTAGGAGATTCCTACATATACTGGGCCGAAGAGAGGGCCAAACTGCGGCCAGGAGAAACAAATCTTTACCTCCTGGGCATAAAAGTTTAACTGGAGGGGTGTCAGAGGCCTTCAGTGGAAACAGGTGTTCAAGGAGATGGTTGGCATAGCGAGGATGGCGGAGCACCCGGTGATATTGGTGGTACACATGGGTGGCAAGGACCTTGGAAAACAAAAGGTGGCCGAACTGTACAAATGGGTGACAACTGATATGGATCGGCTCAGCTGTCTATTCAGGAACATGATACTGGTGTGGTCGGATATAACACCACGGGACCTATGGCGAGGAGCAAGAGATATAGGAAAAAAAAAACAAAACAAAAAAAAAAAACCCATAGAGCGGACAAGGGGTAAAGTCAATGCTCGGATTGGAAAATATGTGAGAGGATGAGGCGGTATCGTGATTTGTCACCACCCGCTACAAGGGGATAACACGCCACAATTAAGACCGGACGGAGTTCACCTGACGGACATTGGCCTCGATAATTTTTGTTGGGTTTACAGGATGGGGTTGAACAGGCCCTAAGGTTGATGGGTGGGGTCGGAGTCCCGCGTAGGTAATACACGGAATCCTCCGTGGCGGAAGAAGCGAAGGAGGGCAAAGGTCGTAACCACTCGTTGGGCCAATTCCCCTGTCGATCATGGACAGGAGCTCGGCGCGAGCCGCTCGTTACGATATGTAATTGCCCTTTCTCTGATTATTTAATTAATAAACTGTGACCGACCTGTTCCACCCACCTAGGACTGTGTGTGTTTCATTACGGGATTGATGGGAGGGGGGAAGGCACTGGTTACGACACCCAGGTCTCCACAGTCTGGCAGACGCGGTACTGAATAAGGTGCGCGGCTCTGACTGGGGAGCACCCATAGAGAGCAGCACGAAAAGGATGTCAGTGCCAGTTCCCCCCTAGCATCACTCCCCCTTAGTGATGCACTAATTGGAAGACCCCCAGCCGGCCAGTGGTCACTGGAGGGGAGGGGTCCTATGGCCACTCCTACAGGGGTTAAATCCAGGTGTCCGGCCGGGAACTTCCTCTTTTCCTCCCGGCGGACACCTGGAAGCTTTTGTCCCACCCTCCCTCCCTTTTAAAGGCTATTGGTGATACTAACCCGCGGGATAATGTAAATTTGTAAAGTCTATGGCAATAAAAGAAAAAAAAAAAAAAAGTGTGTATATACGTATGTGAATGTAACTAACCTTAGTAATTTTATTAAGTCACAGCGGAAGAAGCGAAGGAGGGCAAAGGTCGTAACCGCTCGTTGGGCCAATTCCCCTGTCGATCATGGACAGGAGCTCGGCGCGAGCCGCTCGTTACGATATGTAATTGCCCTTTCTCTGATTATTTAATTAATAAACTGTGACCGACCTGTTCAACCCACCTAGGACTGTGTGTGTTTCATTACGGGATTGATGGGAGGGTGGAAGGCACTGGTTACGACACCCAGGTCTCCACAGTCAGTTCCTTCTGGTTGGATGGATCCTTGATGTTTGATCTTTACATGGTAATGTCGTATTAGTAAAGTGGTGATATGGTGACAGCCAGGAATAATTAGAGGATTCTTTTCTGCCTCCTCCAACTTAGCTTTGTTTAAGCGACCACCAACTCTCAGTAAACCCTTCTTGTCAATTATTGGATTTAAGTCAACAATAGGGCTATTTTTAGAAACATCATGATTTTTACGCATATATTCCAGTTCTTTGTGAAAAACATGCTGCTGCACATTACATATCACAAACAGTCAGGGTAATGTCTTCTGCAGAGAGAGGCTTATGACAGATGTGCCAACCTCGACAATCAGCGTTACTGTCCTTATTGCGATAGCATTGTGCGATGTGGACTAACCTTGCAATGGCACGAATGAGCCTTGTCCATCTAGAGAAGCAATCAAATCGCTGACAGTCCAAACCAACCTTCTCTTTGGATTTGGTGATGAGGGTGTTAACATCAGGACGGATCTCTGGATCAATGTCTGGATCCCTAAGTCTGAAGCTGTCTTCAACAGCAGTCTCTCCACACTGGTCGCGAAGGAACTCTGGTCCTGTTAACCAAGAAGAGTTTACGAAAGCACCAACAGACACAGGCCTAGTAGCAAGGTCAGCAGGGTTAAGATGGGATGTAACATACTGCAATTGCTCAGGTATGGAAGATTTCCTGATCTTTTCAATGCGGTTACTGACAGACGTAGAATCATTTTGTCTGGTTGTAGATGTAGCCCAGAACAACCTTGCTGTCTGTGTAGAATCTTGTGTCATCCACATGAATAGCTAGTTAGCTCTCTATGAAATCTGCACTCTCTATGGCTATGGCCGTTACAGCAAGGCGCAGGAGCGCCGCCGACACCCCAGCACCCGAAGAGGTCTCCAACTCATGGCCCCCTTTTGCCATTTATGACACCTATTCCTTGATACCGCCGCCTACAGCCGTTGTGGAGCCTTGCGCAAAAAGAAGCATCCTGTTTTCAGCTTCTTAGCTGCTGCTACTTATCTACTTACATTGCCAGAGGATAGCCCCACACCAACAGTGGTCCTAGGCAGTACCTACGTCACTTTAGATCCATCTGCTGATCTTATACCACATGAGGTTAACCCCCTTACTACCTACTAAGCCTGCCAGGATCCGCTTTACAGCACAACAGGAACGTCGCATTCTTTGAGCTACAAATATACTCGCAATACTCCCACCAACTCTGCAAGACTATACCTGCGGTACCATAACGAAAGGCCACCTGCCTATTATTAATACCATTTTGTAAGATACTCTTTATACCACGAGGATACTATTTATGCTATACTACTATTCACCTTGCTAAGCGACCATTTTGATAAAGACTCGGGAGGAGTCGAAACGTTGTCAGTTTGACTTCTGGTCGCATTCTGCATTGTTGAATGATATGTCTATAGCACTTCAATAAATTTCAAGTTTTTCACAAATGATACACTTAGAGTGTGCGGTGTATTTAATTTAACTCTCTATGGCTAGCACAGCCCCACAGAGTTTAACCCTCCGTCAGGGGCAATATGTTTCATAACGAGTTTAGGGGCATTGCGCCTGTCCGGCACAGGCTAGAAAATTGGCTTTATTTTCCTTTTTTAAAAATTTCAATGCTCTAAAAGTGATCAGTTACCTTAATAGGAATGTAATAAATGAGAATACACATAATCAGGTGGAAAAAAAAAAGTTTAATAACCAGAAAAGTAATATGTTTCTATGTCTTGAGCATCCTCCTCACTCTCTCCATCTTGATCTGTATCAGACACATCTGGACATTCTTCCACATCATCTTCTGAATCAACTTTCTTCCCCTAAATCTTCTAGCTGTAAGGGGTCTGTCTCATCATCAAGCAGTATATTTTGCACTTGCTCAACTTGAAGGGCATTTGACAAGTCAAATATTCTCCTCGCCATTTCAGAAGAAAAGCTGAAGCAAGAGAGAGAATATGTGTTAGGGCGCAATGTACCTGAGAAGCACACTTTTATTTCTAACAAAACCTTCTATGACAAATCCACAAATTTAGCACTAGCTATTCATAAAACAAGCGAAAAAAACAATTGGGATGAATAAAAACAGCAAATTCTAACCGTCAAAGGTGTAACGCATTCAGGGGCAATAAGCCGGAGAAGCCAAAACCCTGAGGCCATGTGCACAAGTTCAGTATTTTTCGCGTTTTTTTCGCTATAAAAACATGATAAAAACACGAAAAAAACGCTTACATATGCCTCCCATTATTTTCAGTGTATTCCGCATATTTTGTGCACATGCTGCATTTTCCGCTAAAAAAAATCGCACCGCGGAAAAAAAAGCAACATGTTCATTAAATTTGCGGAATTGCGGGGATTCCGCACACCTAGGAGTGCATTGATCTGCTTACTTCCCGCACGGGGCTGTGCCCACCATGCGGGAAGTAAGCAGATTATGTGCGGTTGGTACCCAGGGTGGAGGAGAGGAGACTCTCCTCCACGGACTGGGCACCATACAATTGGTCAAAAAAAAAAGAATTAAAATAAAAAATAGTCATATACTCACCTTCGATGGCCCCCAGAGTCTTCCCGCCTCTCACCGCTGCATGCTGCCGCTTCGGTTCCTATAGATGGTGTGGTGAAGGACCTGCGATGATGTCGCTGTCTTGTGATTGGTCGCGAGACCGGTCATGTGACTGCGACGTCATCGAAGGTCCTGAACCACACCATCTATAGGAACGGACGCCGCTGAGGATATCGGCTGTCTGCAGAGGGTGAGTATAACCATTTTTTTATTTTTTTATTATTTTTAAACATTCTATCTTTTACTATAGATGCTGCATAAGCAGCATCTATAGTAAAAAGTTGGTCACACTTGTCAAACACTATGTTTGCCAAGTGTGACCAACCTGTCAGTCAGTTTTCCAAGCGAAGCTACAGATCGCTTGGAAAACGTTAGCATTCTGCAAGCTAATTACGCTTGCAAAATGCTAAAAAAAAACGCAAAAAAAACGCAAAAAAAAAATGCGGATTTCTTGCAGAAAATTTCCGGTTTTCTTCAGGAAATTTCTGCAAGAAATCCTGACGTGTGCACATACCCTCATATCTGATCTCCTGCAGCTCTGCAGCACAAGAGGCTTCTCAGGTTTCACATAGCCTTTAAGGGTATGTGCACACGTCAGGATTTCTTGCAGAAATTTCCTGAAGAAAACCGGAAATGTTCTGCAAGAAATCCGCTTTTTTTTTTTTGCGTTTTTTCCCCGTTTTTTTCGCGGCTTTTTTAGCATTTTGCAAGCGAAATTAGCTTGCAGAATGCTAAAGTTTTCCAAGCGATCTGTAGCATCGCTTGGAAAACTGACTGACAGGTTGGTCACACTTGTCAAACACAGTGTTTGACAAGTGTGACCAACTTTTTACTATAGATGCTGCTTATGCAGCATCTATAGTAAAAGATAGAATGTTTAAAAATAATAAAAAAAATAAAAAAAATGGGTATACTCACCCTCTGCAGACAGCCAGTCTCCTCAGCGGCGTCCATTCCTAGATGGTGTGGTTCAGGACCTTCGATGACGTCGCGGTCACGTGAGCGGTCACATGACCGGTCTCGCGACCAATCACAAGACAGCGATGTCATCGCAGGTCCTTCACCACACCATCTATAGGAACCGAAGCGGCAGCATGCAGCGGTGAGAGGCGGGAACACTCCCGGGGCCATCGAAGGTGAGTATATGACTATTTTTTATTTTAATTCTTTTTTTTTGACCAATTATATGGTGCCCAGTCCATGGAGGAGAGTCTCCTCTCCTCCACCCTGGGTACCAACCGCATATAATCTGCTTACTTCCCGCATGGTGTGCACAGCCCCGTGCGGGAAGTAAGCAGATCAATGCACTCCTAGGTGTGCGGAATCCCCGCAATTCCGCATTTTTAATGAACATGTTGCTTTTTTTTCCGCAATGTGATTTTTTCGCGGAAAAAAATGCAACATTTGCACAAAAAATGTGGAATACACTGTAAATAGGAGGCATATGTTAGCGTTTTTTTCGCGTTTTTATCACGAAAAAATGCGAAAAAAAAACACGAAAAATACTGAATGTGTGCACATGGCCTAAAGTTAGGAAGGTACTGGGAGGAGGGTGTTTCCCAGACAAACCACTGAAAATAGAGAAATGAAACTAAGTGAGCTGCGCCTATCAGATCAGTTGCCCCTGACGGAGGGTTAAGTCTGGGTATGGTGTGCTCGGGTTTAGGAGCCAATTTAGCCTTTCCAAATAGAAATCCAACATGAGCTTCATTGTTATAGTCTATAATCTTCAAATACGCAACAGCTGCAATAGCTTCAGTAGAGGCATCAGAGAATATATGGGCCTCTTTGACTTGTAGCAAGGGATGCTGGAGTGTAACAACGTGGTATGTGGATCTTATCCAGGGCACAAAGAGATTCCCTCCATGACTTCCACTTTAGTTGTTTGTCAGCAGGGAGTGATACATCCCAGTCCTTAAAGGGAAGGTGCTACCAGTTTTCTTGTAGTTTGTTTTTTTGTCAAATTAAGCTTAAAATAGTAAATAAAATGTATTAATGCAATGTTTGCACTGTTTGCAAATATTTCTATATGAAAAATATTATATATATATATATATATATATATACCACTAGCATACCTCCCAACTTTTGAAGATGGGAAAGAGGGTCAAATTTTGCGGCGCGCTTTGCGCGCCGCTGCAAATTTTAGGCCACACCTCTGACCACACCCATTCATAATTAGTCACACCCATAGCCACGTCCCAACCACACCCATTTAGCACTGCTGATCACACTGTTTCATATACAATAGTTCTAAACAAAAAAATATGGCCACACAGTGCTCCATACCGTATAATGACCACACATGATGCCCCATACTGTATAATGGCCACACATGACGCTCCATACTGTATAATGGCCACACATGATGCTCCATACTGTATAATGACTGCACATGATGCTCCATACCGTATAATGGCCGCACATGACGCTCCATACTGTATAATGACTGCACATGATGCTCCATACTGTATAATGACCGCACATGATGCTCCATACTGTATGATGACCGCACATGATGCTCCATACTGTATGCTGGCTGCACATGATGCTGCATACTGTATAATGACCGCACATGATGCTCCATACTGTATAATGACCGCACATGATGCTCCATACTGTATGATGACCACACATGATGCTCCATACTGTATGCTGGCTGCACATGATGCTGCATACTGTATAATGACCGCACATAATGCTCCATACTGTATAATGGCCACAGTTCTCCATACTGTATAATGACATACAGGCACGCAGCTCACACACACGCTCACACACGCACACAGCTCACACACACACGCAGCACACACACAGCTCACACACGCATGCAGCTCACA
The DNA here is from genome assembly GCF_051348905.1 of Ranitomeya variabilis. NCBI lineage: Eukaryota > Metazoa > Chordata > Amphibia > Anura > Dendrobatidae > Ranitomeya > Ranitomeya variabilis. Next base: position 550,097,068 of record NC_135232.1, on the reverse strand, counting down.
CACATGCAGCATCACACACACAGTATCACACATACACACGCAGCATCACAAACGCAGCTCACAAACACATGCAGCTTTGACACAAATGCATCACATACGCAGCCATCACACACACACACACACAGCCATCACACACACGCAGTCATCACACACACACACGCAGCCATCACACACACACACGCAGCCATCACACACACACACGCAGCCATCACACACACACATGCAGCCATCACACACACACACGCAGCCATCACACACACACGCAGCCATCACACACACGCAGCCATCACACACACACCCAGCCATCACACACACACCCAGCCATCACACACAGACACCCAGCCATCACACACACCAGATACCTCATACACACGACACACAAATGCAGCATCACACACACACAATGACACACACATGCAGTATCAGACACACACACACACATCTCACACACACACACACACACACACAATCTCCTCTGTGTTGCAGGGGCGGCCGATCTGTCCATGTGCAGCTCTTCAGTTTCTCCGGCTGCTCACAGCTCTGCACTGTCCCGGCACCTCCCCCGTCTCTCCTTCTCTGCCGGGATAGCAGATAAGAGCAGGAGAAGCCGGAGCTCCGTGCACACACAGGAGGAAGTGAGTCGCTGACCTCTCATCTTGATCGCTGCTGGCTCTCTGCCTCAGCGTGGCAGCGCAGCGCCGCACAGGGGGCGGGGGGGGGGGGCGTGATCGGTCGGGAGGAGACCCAGCATGTATAAGAAAAAAAAAACAGCCACAAACCTAAGCTACTCAGGTGCCGCCCCCTGCATTGTCCCCGCCCTAGGCACGTAGTGCGGGACATTAGTGTCCCGCCCGGGATCCCGGGGCTGACCGTCAAAATCAGGACAGTCCCGCGGGATCCGGGACGGTTGGGAGGTATGCACTAGGGGGAGCATTTTCCGTTTTAGACATCAAGCAGCTATAGTGAGACTTACCAGCTTTACTGTTAGCTGGAAAATTGGGGCAGTAAATGCTGACATCACCATTTCCCTCCCTTTTTGGGTGGTCTAATATCCCTGGGGCAGAATGAAGAGCAGCATCACAGGGCAGCGCCATTTTGTGTGTGACTGTTCTGTGTTCTGCTATCACCAGCAGTTACTGCATCAGAAGCACAGCTTGTTTACAGAGGAACAGAACACAGTGGACTCAGCAGCGTGGCGGACTGGAGGAAGAGTGAAGAAATGTGGTGTGTATGGAGCAGCCTTAGGCTACTTTCACACTAGCGTTGTACGACGCAATGCATCGTGCCGATGTACGACGCATGCTTTGAAAAAAGAGCACAACGGGGGCAGCGGATGCAGTTTTTCAACGCATCCGCTGCCCCATTGTGATGTCCGGGGAGGAAGGGGCGGAGTTCCGGCTGCGCATGCGCGGTCGGAAATGGCGGACACGATGAACAAAAAAAGTTACATGTAAGGTTTTTTTGTGCCGACGGTCCGCCAAAACATGACGGATGCGACGTGTGGCAATGCGTCGCAATGCGTCGCTAATGCAACCCTATGGAGAAAAAAATGCATCCTGCGGGCAACTTTGCAGGATGTGTTTTTTCTCCAAAACGACGCATTGCGACATGCGTCGTATGACGCTAGTGTGAAAGCAGCCTTATCTGAGCTGTCTGTGACTCATTCATCAGTAAGATAAAAAGGAGATCCAGGTCTGCAGTGAATGGGCAGGCATTGTGGAGGGAGGGGAGAGATACATTGGTATGGCTGAGAGAGACTTATGGGAGAGCGAGACATGTAGAATGATGAGTGAGACATATGGAGCGTGATGGTGAGAGAGATACACATGGAATAGCAGGGGTGAGACACTTGGAGCGTGATGGTGAGAGAGATACACATGGAATAGCAGGGGTGAGACACATGGAGAGTGATGGTAAGAGAGATACCATACCTCCCAACTTTAGGGGAAGGGAAAGAGGGACAAAGTCAGCGGCGCGCGTAGCGCGCCGCGGCAAATTTTAGGCCACACCCATTTCACAACTAGCCACGCCCCAACCACACCCATTTAGCACTTCTGATCACAATGTTTCGTTAACAATAATTATGAACAAAAAAATATGGCCACACACGACGCTCCATACTGTACAATGGCCATTGGCCACATTATGCTCCATACTGTATAATGGCCCCACATGATGCTGCGTACAGTATACTTGCCCCACGTGATGGTCCATACAGTATAATGGCGCCACATGATGCTTTGTACAGTATAATGGCCCCACACGATGCTGGGTATAGTATAATGGCCACACAATGCTGGGTACAGTATAATGGCCCCACACAATGCTGGGTGCAGTATAATGGCCACACATGGTTACCCCACCCCCATCATTGCCTTCTCCATCAGTACACACAAACACCTTTCACCGCGCTCCCTCGCAGCAGCCGGCAGCTTCCACTCCCACGGCGCTGAATGGTGTCATCCAGCTGCGCCGCTGACTGCTGTATCCAGCATTACAGCTCAGTCCCCATAGAATGTAATACAGCACAGCCCCATAGAATATAATGCTGCACAGCCCCCATAGAATGTAACGCAGGCAGGTGGCAGCCCCCATAGAATGTAACGCAGGCAGGTGGCAGCCCCCATAGAATGTAACGCAGGCAGGTGGCAGCCCCCATAGAATGTAACGCAGGCAGGTGGCAGCCCCCATAGAATGTAAGGGGTGCTGCACCAGGTTGGTGGAGAATCCGATGGATGGGTACCAGGGGGAGAGTGGGAGCGGGGTGCGCGCACCATGGGGAGACAAAGTTTAGTTTGTCAGTCCTCCTATGCTGTCAGAGTCTCTGCTGTAACCGCAGCAGGGCAGCGCTGCATGGAGAGGGGGAGAGACACATACATTCACTTACAGTCTGGAGATCCGCTCGCTGCTCCCGCGGTCACACAGACACGGAGTGTCTCACAACTCTGCCCCCGTGCCAGAAACCAGTCCGGGTGCTGCCGCTCTGTCCTCAGAGTCCGCCCACGTCTATAGTTGAGGAGGAAGCCGGAGGCGGGCGGTGAGGCAACTCAAGGGGGCGTGGCTACAACGCAGTCCCAGGGAACGGAACGAACAGCGGGTACTAGGGTTGAGCGACTTTCATTTTTTTAAGATCGAGTAGGGTTTTGGGAAACCCGATTTTGTCCAGAGTCGAGTCGAGTGCAGTCGGCCGATTATCGCTAAAAGTCGGGGATCGACCGAAACACGAAACCCAATGCAAGTCAATGGGGAAGCATAGTCGGCAGTGAGTGGAGGCCAGGAAAACACCTACAGTGCCCATTTTAATGCCAAAAACATCCATTCTTGTTTCTGAAGCTTGCCAATCTTAATTAACTGTATAATAATAGTTGGGCATAGGGAATTGGGGGAAAGTTGTGGGGGGAGTAGGGCTGGCTCAAGTTTTTCGTGGGCCCAGGAAATGCGGACTACGTCACGGCGGTGTTGCAGGGAAAGGTAAGTATTTAAACGTTGCAAGTGCTGTGATCCTGAGCAAGCAGGGGGGGGCCCACTCGTTCGCATTGGCACTGGCACAGGGCCCCTCAAAGTACGGCGGTGTGTTTGCATGGCGGGGGCGCCTCCCACCAGCAGCGACACTTTTGCGTACTCTGAGGGGCCCTGTGCCAGTGACGTCGCCAACGAGTATGCCCCCCCCACCTGATGAAGGAACCTGCACTTTCATCTGCACCTTCCTCTTTGTCCCTGTGTAAGGTGGTATAACATGCGGGAAGGGGAACCTTACTTTCAGCAGGGTCAGATTCTGGCTGTGTAGAGTACAAGGGGAATGTAGTGGTCTAGGTCAATGTACCAGCAGACTCATTTAGCAGTGGCTGGGCAATGGGCAGGATGAGGAGGAAACAGATATAGGGCCAAAGAATAAAGTAGGCTAAATGCAGTTCAAAATTGGTAACAGGACTAAACAGGCGGCATTGCTTTGTTCAGTGGAGTAGCAAACCCAAGAGCAGCAGACACTGTTTCAAGGGCCTAACCACACTAGTAGGCCAAATGCAGTTTAATATCTGATAGTATAGGGCGAAAGCCAGAATGTGGAAGCTCAGCTTTGTTCAGTTGAGGACAACACCAGGGAGGGGCAGACACCTTTAGTAGGCCGGAAAAGCCTATTGCATTTTTTAAAATGGTAATTTGGAGCAGAAGGTTGAAGCTCAGCTTTATTTAGTTGAGGGCAACACCAGGGAGGGGCAGAAGCCGTTAGTAGGCCCTAACCACCATTTTTTTTTTTAAAAAACACTTAATGAGAGCCGGAAGGTTGAAGCTCAGCTTTATTCAGTTGAGGACAACACCAGGCAGGGGCACACAGACAGACACCTTTAGTAGGCCGGAAAAGCCTATTGCATTTTTTAAAATGGTAATTTGGAGCAGAAGGTTGAAGCTCAGCTTTATTTAGTTGAGGGCAACACCAGGGAGGGGCAGAAGCCGTTAGTAGGCCCTAACCACCATTTTGTTTTTTAAAAACCACTTAATGAGAGCCGGAAGGTTGAAGCTCAGCTTTATTCAGTTGAGGACAACACCAGGCAGGGGCACACAGACAGACACCTTTAGTAGGCCGGAAAAGCCTATTGCACTTTTTAAAATGGTAATTTGGAGCAGAAGGTTGAAGCTCAGCTTTATTCAGTTGAGGACAACACCAGGCAGGGGCACACAGACAGACACCTTTAGTAGGCCGGAAAAGCCTATTGCATTTTTTAAAATGGTAATTTGGAGCAGAAGGTTGAAGCTCAGCTTTATTTAGTTGAGGGCAACACCAGGGAGGGGCAGAAGCCGTTAGTAGGCCCTAACCACCATTTTGTTTTTTAAAAACCACTTAATGAGAGCCGGAAGGTTGAAGCTCAGCTTTATTCAGTTGAGGACAACACCAGGCAGGGGCACACAGACAGACACCTTTAGTAGGCCGGAAAAGCCTATTGCATTTTTTAAAATGGTAATTTGGAGCAGAAGGTTGAAGCTCAGCTTTATTCAGTTGAGGACAACACCAGGCAGGGGCACACAGACAGACACCTTTAGTAGGCCGGAAAAGCCTATTGCATTTTTTAAAATGGTAATTTGGAGCAGAAGGTTGAAGCTCAGCTTTATTCAGTTGAGGACAACACCAGGCAGGGGCACACAGACAGACACCTTTAGTAGGCCGGAAAAGCCTATTGCATTTTTTAAAATGGTAATTTGGAGCAGAAGGTTGAAGCTCAGCTTTATTTAGTTGAGGGCAACACCAGGGAGGGGCAGAAGCCGTTAGTAGGCCCTAACCACCATTTTTTTTTTTAAAAACCACTTAATGAGAGCCGGAAGGTTGAAGCTCAGCTTTATTCAGTTGAGGACAACACCAGGCAGGGGCACACAGACAGACACCTTTAGTAGGCCGGAAAAGCCTATTGCATTTTTTAAAATGGTAATTTGGAGCAGAAGGTTGAAGCTCAGCTTTATTTAGTTGAGGGCAACACCAGGGAGGGGCAGAAGCCGTTAGTAGGCCCTAACCACCATTTTGTTTTTTAAAAACCACTTAATGAGAGCCGGAAGGTTGAAGCTCAGCTTTATTCAGTTGAGGACAACACCAGGCAGGGGCACACAGACAGACACCTTTAGTAGGCCGGAAAAGCCTATTGCATTTTTTAAAATGGTAATTTGGAGCAGAAGGTTGAAGCTCAGCTTTATTTAGTTGAGGACAACACCAGGCAGGGGCACACAGACAGACACCTTTAGTAGGCCGGAAAAGCCTATTGCATTTTTTAAAATGGTAATTTGGAGCAGAAGGTTGAAGCTCAGCTTTATTTAGTTGAGGGCAACACCAGGGAGGGGCAGAAGCCGTTAGTAGGCCCTAACCACCATTTTGTTTTTTAAAAACCACTTAATGAGAGCCGGAAGGTTGAAGCTCAGCTTTATTTAGTTGAGGACAACACCAGGCAGGGGCACACAGACAGACACCTTTAGTAGGCCGGAAAAGCCTATTGCATTTTTTAAAATGGTAATTTGGAGCAGAAGGTTGAAGCTCAGCTTTATTTAGTTGAGGGCAACACCAGGGAGGGGCAGAAGCCGTTAGTAGGCCCTAACCACCATTTTTTTTTTTAAAAAACACTTAATGAGAGCCGGAAGGTTGAAGCTCAGCTTTATTCAGTTGAGGACAACACCAGGCAGGGGCACACAGACAGACACCTTTAGTAGGCCGGAAAAGCCTATTGCATTTTTTAAAATGGTAATTTGGAGCAGAAGGTTGAAGCTCAGCTTTATTTAGTTGAGGGCAACACCAGGGAGGGGCAGAAGCCGTTAGTAGGCCCTAACCACCATTTTGTTTTTTAAAAACCACTTAATGAGAGCCGGAAGGTTGAAGCTCAGCTTTATTCAGTTGAGGACAACACCAGGCAGGGGCACACAGACAGACACCTTTAGTAGGCCGGAAAAGCCTATTGCATTTTTTAAAATGGTAATTTGGAGCAGAAGGTTGAAGCTCAGCTTTATTTAGTTGAGGGCAACACCAGGGAGGGGCAGAAGCCGTTAGTAGGCCCTAACCAAAGTTGAAGGCCAAATGCAGTTTAATTTCTGATACTATAGGCCGAAAGCCAGAAGGTGGAAGCTCCGATTTAGACAGTGGAGGACAATTTGAATTAGGGACTGCAGACAGACTTAGTAGGCTGTCCCCTGTGGACCATGCATCCAACACATTAACCCATTGCGCCGTAATGGACACGTAATCTTCCGTGGCCATGCCTACAGGTCCATGCGTCTGTTGTCAGGTGCACCTTTGTACTCACAGATTGCCAGAGTGCATGGACAATGCGGTCTTCTACATGCTGGTGGAGGGTTGGGATGGCTTTTCTCGCAAAAGAAGTGTCGACTGGTTAGCTTGTAGCGTGGTACAGCGTAGTCCATCATGGCCTTATTAATAGTAAATAAAATATATAACTAGGCTCTATGAACTTTTAAATAGGTTCCAGGGGTACACGGGCAGCATTGGTGTGGTCAGTGGAGGAGTATTGCAAGTAGGGGCTGCAGACAGGCTATCAAAGGCCTAAAATAACAAACAGTAGGCACTCATGGCAGTTTTACATCGGTTACATGGATACACAGGCAGGCACTCCAGGCAGCATTGTGGTCAGTGGAGGAGTATTGCAAGTAGGGGTCGCAGACAGGCTATCAAAGGCCTAAAATAACAAACAGTAGGCAGTCATGGCAGTTTTACATCGGTTACATGGATACACAGGCAGGCACTCCAGGCAGCATTGTGGTCAGTGGAGGAGTATTGCAAGTAGGGGCCGCAGACAGGCTATCAAAGGCCTAAAATAACAAACAGTAGGCAGTCATGGCAGTTTTACATCGGTTACATGGATACACAGGCAGGCACTCCAGGCAGCATTGTGGTCAGTGGAGGAGTATTGCAAGTAGGGGCCGCAGACAGGCTATCAAAGGCCTAAAATAACAAACAGTAGGCAGTCATGGCAGTTTTACATCGGTTACATGGATACACAGGCAGGCACTCCAGGCAGCATTGTGGTCAGTGGAGGAGTATTGCAAGTAGGGGCCGCAGACAGGCTATCAAAGGCCTAAAATAACAAACAGTAGGCAGTCATGGCAGTTTTACATCGGTTACATGGATACACAGGCAGGCACTCCAGGCAGCATTGTGGTCAGTGGAGGAGTATTGCAAGTAGGGGCTGCAGACAGGCTATCAAAGGCCTAAAATAACAAACAGTAGGCAGTCATGGCAGTTTTACATCGGTTACATGGATACACAGGCAGGCACTCCAGGCAGCATTGTGGTCAGTGGAGGAGTATTGCAAGTAGGGGCTGCAGACAGGCTATCAAAGGCCTAAAATAACAAACAGTAGGCAGTCATGGCAGTTTTACATCGGTTACATGGATACACAGGCAGGCACTCCAAGCAGCATTGTGGTCAGTGGAGGAGTATTGCAAGTAGGGGCCGCAGACAGGCTATCAAAGGCCTAAAATAACAAACAATAGGCTCATTGCAGTTTTACAGCGGTTACATGGATACACAGGCAGCTAGGTGGTGAGTGGAGGAGTATTTAAAGTAAGGACCGCAGACAGGCTATCAAAGGCCTAACATAACAAACAATAGGCTCATGGCAGTTTTACAGCGGTTACATGGATAGACGGGCAGGCAGCTTGGTGGTGAGTGGAGGAGTATTTAAAGTAGGGACCGCAGACAGGCTATCAAAGGCCTAACATAACAAACAATAGGCTCATGGCAGTTTTACAGCGGTTACATGGATACACGGGCAGGCAGCTTGGTGGTGAGTGGAGGAGTATTTAAAGTAGGGGCCGCAGACAGGCTATCAAAGGCCTAAAATAACAAACAGTAGGCAGTCATGGCAGTTTTACATCGGTTACATGGATACACAGGCAGGCACTCCAGGCAGCATTGTGGTCAGTGGAGGAGTATTGCAAGTAGGGGCCGCAGACAGGCTATCAAAGGCCTAAAATAACAAACAGTAGGCAGTCATGGCAGTTTTACATCGGTTACATGGATACACAGGCAGGCACTCCAGGCAGCATTGTGGTCAGTGGAGGAGTATTGCAAGTAGGGGCCGCAGACAGGCTATCAAAGGCCTAAAATAACAAACAGTAGGCAGTCATGGCAGTTTTACATCGGTTACATGGATACACAGGCAGGCAGCATTGTGGTCAGTGGAGGAGTATTGCAAGTAGGGGCCGCAGACAGGCTATCAAAGGCCTAAAATAACAAACAATAGGCTCATTGCAGTTTTACAGCGGTTACATGGATACACAGGCAGGCACTCCAGGCAGCATTGTGGTCAGTGGAGGAGTATTGCAAGTAGGGGCCGCAGACAGGCTATCAAAGGCCTAAAATAACAAACAATAGGCTCATTGCAGTTTTACAGCGGTTACATGGATACACAGGCAGCTAGGTGGTGAGTGGAGGAGTATTTAAAGTAAGGACCGCAGACAGGCTATCAAAGGCCTAACATAACAAACAATAGGCTCATGGCAGTTTTACAGCGGTTACATGGATAGACGGGCAGGCAGCTTGGTGGTGAGTGGAGGAGTATTTAAAGTAGGGACCGCAGACAGGCTGTCAAAGGCCTAACATAACAAACAATAGGCTCATGGCAGTTTTACAGCGGTTACATGGATACACGGGCAGGCAGCTTGGTGGTGAGTGGAGGAGTATTTAAAGTAGGGACCGCAGACAGGCTTCAAAGGCCTAACATAAGAAAATGGGCTGGCTGTAGGCACTTTATAATTGGTTCCAGGGGTACACGGGCAGCAGTGGTCTGGCCAGTGGAGGACTAGTGGAAGGAGGGACCGCAGACAGGCTTCAAAGGCCTAACATAAAAAAATGGGCTGGCTGTAGGCACTTTATAATTGGTTCCAGGGGTACACGGGCAGCAGTGGTCTGGCCAGTGGAGGACTAGTGGAAGGAGGGACCGCAGACAGGCTTCAAAGGCCTAACATAAAAAAATGGGCTGGCTGTAGGCACTTTATAATTGGTTCCAGGGGTACACGGGCAGCAGTGGTCTGGTCAGTGGAGGACTAGTGGAAGGAGGGACCGCAGACAGGCTTCAAAGGCCTAACATAAAAAAATGGGCTGGCTGTAGGCACTTTATAATTGGTTCCAGGGGTACACGGGCAGCAGTGGTCTGGTCAGTGGAGGACTAGTGGAAGGAGGGACCGCAGACAGGCTTCAAAGGCCTAACATAAAAAAATGGGCTGGCTGTAGGCACTTTATAATTGGTTCCAGGGGTACACGGGCAGCAGTGGTCTGGTCAGTGGAGGACTAGTGGAAGGAGGGACCGCAGACAGGCTTCAAAGGCCTAACATAAAAAAATGGGCTGGCTGTAGGCACTTTATAATTGGTTCCAGGGGTACACGGGCAGCAGTGGTCTGGTCAGTGGAGGACTAGTGGAAGGAGGGACCGCAGACAGGCTTCAAAGGCCTAAAATAACAAACAATAGGCTCATGGCAGTTTTACAGCGGTTACATGGATACACGGGCAGGCAGCTTGGTGGTGAGTGGAGGAGTATTTAAAGTAGGGACCGCAGACAGGCTATCAAAGGCCTAAAATAACAAACAATAGGCTCATGGCAGCTTTACAGCGGTTACATGGATACACAGGCAGCTTGGTGGTGAGTGGAGGAGTAGTGCAAGGAGTGTCTGTCCCAGTACTCCCAAAATATAAATAGATGTTAATGTCTCGCAAAACAACCAAAACAAAAAAAATAGGTGGCATACTTAGGTACAGGGGTGGGCTCATCTACTGAGTTTCTGACATTGTAATTTGGCAGTAACTATTTAATGGTGCCAATATAGGACACAGACACAGAGTACTTTAAGTTGCATCATAGATGTCTACAAATTTGTATTGTCAGTGCCAGACATTGAATGATGTCAGCGAATAGACTAAAGATTGGTGGAGCTGTGCGACATAATTTTGCACGTGGTAGAGCACATTTTGAGCTGGGGTAGGGGGGGAACTCTCTTGAGGCCGGCGGGACCGCCCCAGGGCCCCTCATGTTACAACGGTGTGTCTGACGTTGGGTGCGCACCACCACCGCCAGAGACACTACATTGTACTATGAGGGACCCAGTAGCAATGCCGTCAACCAAAAGCGAGCACACCCACCTCTTCAGACAAACAGCAGTCTCACGGGTGCTTGCGCCAAGTCACGATACCACGGCCCCGTGTGGGGAGTTTGGCCATTTAGGGAGGTGTAAACATGTCGTATGCTGTACAATCAGCTGCAGCAAATTAGACATTAGAAAAGTAATTCACAGGCAAGAGCCTTTCATAGGAAAGCTAGGTGTCGGCCGGGCAAGGTGGGGCAAAAGATTTCGAAATCCAGTTGTGGTTCATTTTAATGAATGTTAGATCGTCAACATTTTGGGTAGCCAGACGAGTCCTTTTTTCGGTTAATATTGAACCTGCAGCACTGAATACTCTTTCTGATAGGACACTTGCTGCCGGGCAAGCAAGCTCCTGCAATGCATATTCTGCCAATTCTGGCCAGGTGTCTAATTTGGAGGCCCAGTAATCAAATGGGAATGACGGTTGAGGGAGAACATCGATAAGGGATGAAAAATAGTTAGTAACCATACTGGACAAATGTTGTCTCCTGTCACTTTCAATTGATGCAGCAGTACCTGTCCTGTCTGCAGTCATAGCAAAATCACTCCACAACCTGGTCAGAAAACCCCTCTGTCCAACGCCACTTCTGATGTGTGCACCCCTAACACTCCTAGTCTGCTGCCCCCTGGAGCTCGTGTGAGAACGATCACGTGCGCTGTGTGCTGGGAATGCCTGAAGCAAATGGTCAACAAGAGTTGATTGTTTGGTTGCTAATATTAGTTCCAAGTTCTCATGTGGCATAATATTTTCCAATTTGCCTTTATAGCGTGGATCAAGGAGGCAGGCCAACCAGTAATCGTCATCGTTCATCATTTTCGTAATGCGTGTGTCCCTTTTTAGGATACGTAAGGCATAATCCGCCATGTGGGCCAAAGTTCCAGTTGTCAAATCTCCGGTTGTGATTGGTTGAGGGGCAGTTGCAGGCAAATCTACGTCACTTGTGTCCCTCAAAAAACCAGAACCCGGCCGTGACACGCAACCAATTTCCTGTGCCCCCGGGAAAGGTTCGGCATTAAAAATATACTCATCCCCATCATCCTCCTCGTCCTCCACCTCCTCTTCGCCCGCTACCTCGTCCTGTACACTGCCCTGACCAGACAATGGCTGACTGTCATCAAGGCTTTCCTCTTCCTCTGGTGCAGACGCCTGCTCCTTTATGTGCGTCAAACTTTGCATCAGCAGACGCATTAGGGGGATGCTCATGCTTATTACGGCGTTGTCTGCACTAACCAGCCGTGTGCATTCCTCAAAACACTGAAGGACTTGACACATGTCTTGTATCTTAGACCACTGCACACCTGACAACTCCATGTCTGCCATCCTACTGCCTGCCCGTGTATCCTCCCACAAATAAATAACAGCACGCCTCTGTTCGCACAGTCTCTGAAGCATGTGCAGTGTTGAGTTCCACCTTGTTGCAACGTCTATGATTAGGCGATGCTGGGGAAGGTTCAAAGACCGCTGATAGGTCTGCATACGGCTGGCGTGTACAGGCGAACGTCGGATATGTGAGCAAAGTGCACGCACTTTGAGGAGCAGGTCGGAGAACCCAGGATAAGTTTTCAATAAGCACTGCACCACCAGGTTTAAGGTGTGAGCCAGGCAAGGAATGTGTTTCAGTTGGGAAAGGGAGATGGCAGCCATGAAATTCCTTCCGTTATCACTCACTACCTTGCCTGCCTCAAGATCTACTGTGCCCAGCCACGACTGCGTTTCTTGTTGCAAGAACTCGGACAGAACTTCCGCGGTGTGTCTGTTGTCGCCCAAACACTTCATAGCCAATACAGCCTGCTGACGCTTGGCAGTAGCTGGCCCATAATGGGACAACTGGTGTGCAACAGTGTCATCTGCCGATGGAGTGGTTGGCAGACTGCGTTCTGTGGAAGAGCTGTAGCTTCTGCAGGAGGACGAGGAGGAGGAGGAGGAGGGGGTGCGAACGCCTACAGCCAACTGTTTCCTAGACCGTGGGCTAGGCACAACTGTCCCTAAATTGATGTCGCCTGTGGACCCTGCATCCACCACATTCACCCAGTGTGCTGTGATGGACACATAACGTCCCTGGCCATGCCTACTGGTCCATGCATCTGTAGTCAGGTGCACCTTTGTACTCACAGATTGCCTGAGTGCATGGACGATGCGCTGTTTAACATGCTGGTGCAGGGCTGGGATGGCTTTTCTGGAAAAAAAGTGTCGACTGGGTAGCTCGTATCGTGGTTCAGCGTACTCCATCAGGGCTTTGAAAGCTTCGCTTTCAACTAACCGGTAGGGCATCATCTCTAACGAGATTAGTCTAGCTATGTGGGCGTTAAAACACTGTGTACGCGGATGCGAGGATAAGTACTTCCTTTTTCTAACCAGAGTCTCATGTAGGGTGAGCTGGACTGGAGAGCTGGAGATCGTGGAACTTTCGGGTGTGCCGGTGTACATGGCAGACTGAGAGACGGTTGGAGACGGTATTGTTTCCGCCGGTGCCCTAGATGCAATATTTCCTCCTACAAAACTGGTGATTCCCTGACCCTGACTGCTTTTGGCTGGCAAAGAAACCTGCACAGATACTGCCGGTGGTGCGGAAAATGGTGGCCTTACAGTGACGGAAGGGATGTTGCATTGCTGACTAGCTTCATTGGCCGAGGGTGCTACAACCTTGAGGGACGTTTGGTAGTTAGTCCAGGCTTGAAAATGCATGGTGGTTAAGTGTCTATGCATGCAACTAGTATTTAGACTTTTCAGATTCTGACCTCTGCTTAAGCTAGTTGAACATTTTTGACAGATGACTTTGCGCTGATCAGTTGGATGTTGTTTAAAAAAATGCCAGACTGCACTCTTCCTAGACTCGGATCCCTTTTCAGGGATTGCAGACTGAGCTTTAACCGGATGGCAACGCTGTGCTCCAACAGGTTTTGGCTTTGACACGCGTTTTGGGCCAGATACGGGCCCGGCAGATGGAACCTGTTGCGATGTTGATGCCTGCTGCGGCCCCTCCTCCACCTCCGCTTCTGAACTACTGCCGCCTGCACCCTGTTCCCCCAATGGCTGCCAATCGGGGTCAATAACTGGGTCATCTATTACCTCCTCTTCGAGCTCGTGTGCAACTTCGTCTGTGTCACTGTGTCGGTCGGTGGTATAGCGTTCGTGGCGGGGCAACATAGTCTCATCAGGGTCTGATTGTGGATCTGTACCCTGAGAGGGCAATGTGGTGGTCTGAGTCAAAGGAGCAGCATAGTACTCTGGCTGTGGCTGTGCATCAGTGCACTCCATGTCAGAATCTACTTGTAATGGGCATGGCCTGTTAAATGTTTCACTTTCTAAGCCAGGGACGGTATGTGTAAAGAGCTCCATGGAGTGACCCGTTGTGTCGCCTGCTGCATCCTTCTCTCTTGTTGTAGTTTTTGCTGAGGAGGACAAGGAAGCGACTTGTCCCTGACCGTGAACATCCACAAGCGACGCGCTGCTTTTACATTTACCAGTTTCTGAAGAGGAGGCAAAAGAGCTAGAGGCTGAGTCTGCAATGTAAGCCAAAACTTGCTGTTGCTGCTCCGCCTTTAAAAGCGGTTTTCCTACTCCCAGAAAAGAGAGCGTTCGAGGCCTTGTGTAGCCTGACGACGAAACTGGCTCCACAGCTCCAGACTTAGGTGGAATATTTTTATCCCCACGACCACCTGATGCTCCACTACCACTACCATCATTACCAGCTGACAATGAACGCCCACGACGACCTCTTGCACCAGACTTCCTCATTGTTTTAAAATCTTAACCAAAGTAACTTTATTTGTTGCTGTCAAACAACTTACACGGTGAGCTATAACTTCAGTATGATTTCAATATCCCTTAACAGGTTGGTGAGACCACAAGGAAAATCAGGCACAATGTTACACACTCTGTTTTCTGTGGCACAAAATCACAGAGATGACACACACGCAGGACTGTCACTCAAGCACTAATGTCAATATTAATCTCCCACCTAATTTTTTTTTTTTTTTTCTCAGGGAGACTTTAGAAACCAAATAATATTAAAAAAAAAAAAAAAAGGCTTTCTATGGCCCACAATTAGAGAGAGAGAGGTGGCACACCCAGGAGTCAAGACTGGCGCACAAGCTGAAAGGGCAATATTACTCTCCCACTGTTTTTTTAAGTTTTTTTTTTATTTCAGGGAGACTTTAGAAACCAAATAATATTAAAAAAAACAAAAAAAAAAATAGCTTTCTATGGCCCACTGAATGAGAGAGAGGTGGCACACCCAGGAGTCAAGACTGGCACACAAGCTGAAAGGGCAATATTACTCTCCCACTGTTTTTTTATGTATTTTTTGTTTTTTAAGGGAGACTTTAGAAACCCAATAATATTTTTTAAAAAAAATAAATAGGCTTTCTATGGCCCACTGAATGAGAGGGAGAGAGGTGGCACACCCAGGAGTCAAGACTGGAACACAAGCTGAAAGGGCAATATTACTCTCCCACTGTTTTTTTATTTATTTTTTTTTTTTTTTCAGGGAGACTTTAGAAACCAAATAATAAGAAAAAAAATAAATAAATAAATAGGCTTTCTATAGCCCACTGAATGAGAGATAGCACACACAGCAGTGGCACACAAGCCCTGACTGAGGCCAATATTTTTCTCCCACTGATTGATGTAGTGTTTTTGTGTTGAGGTAGATTTTAGAACACAAATCAAGGAAAAAAAAAAAAAAATGCTTTCTATGGCCCACTGAATGAGAGAGAGGTGGCACACCCAGGAGTCAAGACTGGCACACAAGCTGAAAGGGCAATATTACTCTCCCACTGTTTTTTTATGTTTTTTTTTTTTTTTCAGGGAGACTTTAGAAACCAAATAATAAGAAAAAAACCAAAAAAAAAAAAAGGCTTTCTATGGCCCACTGAATGAGAGGGAGAGAGGTGGCACACCCAGGAGTCAAGACTGGCACACAAGCTGAAAGGGCAATATTACTCTCCCACTGTTTTTTTATGTATTTTTTGTTTTTTAAGGGAAACTTTAGAAACCCAATAATATTTAAAAAAAAAAATAAATAGGCTTTCTATGGCCCACTGAATGAGAGGGAGAGAGGTGGCACACCCAGGAGTCAAGACTGGCACACAAGCTGAAAGGGCAATATTACTCTCCCACTGTTTTTTTATGTTTTTTTTTTTTTTTCAGGGAGACTTTAGAAACCAAATAATATTAAAAAAACAAAAAAAAAAAATAGCCTTTCTATGGCCCACTGAATGAGAGAGAGAGGTGGCACACCCAGGAGTCAAGACTGGCACACAAGCTGAAAGGGCAATATTACTCTCCCACTGTTTTTTTATGTATTTTTTTTTTTTCAGGGAGACTTTAGAAACCAAATAATATTAAAAAAAACAAAAAAATAAATAGCCTTTCTATGGCCCACTGAATGAGAGAGAGAGGTGGCACACCCAGGAGTCAAGACTGGCACACAAGCTGAAAGGGCAATATTACTCTCCCACTGTTTTTTTAGGTATTTTTTTTTTTTTCAGGGAGACTTTAGAAACCAAATAATATTAAAAAAAAAAAAAAAATAAATAGGCTTTCTATAGCCCACTGAGTGAGAGATGGCACACACAGGAGTCAGGAGTGGCACACAAGCCCTGACTGAGGCCAATATTTTTCTCCCACTGATTGATGTAGTGTTTTTGTGTTGAGGTAGAATTTAGAACACAAATCACGGAAAAAATAAATAGGCTTTCTATGGCCCACTCAGTGAGAGATGGCACACACAGGGATGGCACTGTAGCAGAAATGCCAATCTTAATCTCCCACAAAAAAAAACAAAAAAAAAACAGGGACTGTCCTACAATTACTATCTCCCTGCAGTAATCTAAGCCAGGTATGGCAGGCAGCAATAGGAGTGGACTGATGCACAAATTAAATAAAAAGTGTGGACAAACAAAAAAGATAGCTGTGCAGAAAGGAAGGAACAAGAGGATATGTGCTTTGAAAAAAGCAGTTGGTTTCCACAGTGGCGTACACACAGCAATACAGCTATCACGGAGCCTTCTAGGGTAGCCCAATGAGCTACAGCGCTGAGGGGAAAAAAAAAAAAAAATAGCTTCCACAGTCCCTGCACACCGAAGGTGGTGTTGGACAGTGGAAATCGCTGCAGCACAAGCGGTTTGGTGGTTAGTGGACCCTGCCTAACGCTCTCCCTGCTTCTGACGAAGCGGCAGCAACCTGTCCCTAAGCTCAGATCAGCAGCAGTAAGATGGCGGTCGGCGGGAACGCCCCTTTATAGCCCCTGTGACGCCGCAGACAGCAAGCCAATCACTGCAATGCCCTTCTCTAAGATGGTGGGGACCAGGATCTATGTCATCACGCTGCCCACACTCTGCGTTCACCTTCATTGGCTGAGAAATGGCGCTTTTCGCGTCATTGAAACGCGACTTTGGCGCGAAAGTCGCGTACCGCATGGCCGACAAGCACAGGGGTCGGATCGGGTTTCATGAGACGCCGACTTAGCCAAAAGTCGGCGACTTTTGAAAATGATCGACCCGTTTCGCTCAACCCTAGCGGGTACTAATCGGGCTCTCTCTACGTCCCGGAAGTGGGCGGGGCTTCACCGGCGGCCGCAAATTCGGGATTTTAAATGCCCGAAGCGGGACAGCGGGACCCCGGTGCCAAAGCGGGACTGTCACGCTGAAATCGGGACGGTTGGGAGGTATGGAGATACACATGGAATAGCAGGGGTGAGACACATGGAGCGTGATGGGGAGAGAGATACACATTGAATAGCAGGGGGGAGACACATGGAGCGTGATGGGGAGAGAGATACACATGGAATAGCAGGGGTTAGACACACATGGAGCGTGATGGGGAGAGAGATACACATGGAACAGCAGGGGTGAGACACATGGAGCGTGATGGGGAGAGAGATACACATGGAATAGCAGGGGTGAGACACATGGATCGTGATGGGGAGAGAGATACACATGGAATAGCAGGGGTGAGACACATGGAGCGTGATGGGGAGAGAGATACACATGGAATAGCAGGGGTGAGACACATGGAGAGTGATGGGGAGAGAGATACACATGGAATAGCAGGGGTGAGACACATGGAATAGCAGGGGTGAGACACACGGAGCGTGATGGGGAGAGAGATACACATGGACAGCAGGGGTGAGACACATGGAGCGTGATGGGGAGATACACATAAAATAGCAGGGGTGAGACACATGGAGCATGATGGGGAGAGAGATACACATGGAATAGCAGGGGTGAGACACATGGAGCGTGATGGGGAGATACACATGGAATAGCAGGGGTGATACACATGGAATAGCAGGGGTGAGACACATGGAGCGTGATGGGGAGAGAGATACACATGAAATAGCAGGGGTGAGACACATGGAGCGTGATGGGGAGAGAGATACACATGGAATAGCAGGGGTGAGACACATGGAATAGCAGGGGTGAGACACACGGAGCGTGATGGGGAGAGAGATACACATGGACAGCAAGGGTGAGACACATGGAGCGTGATGGGGAGAGAGATACACATGGAATAGCAGGGGTGAGACACATGGAGCGTGATGGGGAGATACACATGGAATAGCAGGGGTGATACACATGGAGAGTGATGGGGAGAGAGATACACATGAAATAGCAGGGGTGAGACACATGGAGCGTGATGGGGAGAGAGATACACATGGAATAGCAGGGGTGAGACACATGGAGCGTGATGGGGAGATACACATGGAATAGCAGGGGTGAGACACACATGGAATAGCAGGGGTGAGACACATGGAGCGTGATGGGGAGAGAGATACACATGGAATAGCAGGGGTGAGACACACATGGAATAGCAGGGGTGAGACACATGGTGCGTGATGGGGAGAGAGATACACATGGAATAGCAGGGGTGAGACACATGGAGCGTGATGGGGAGAGAGATACACATGGAATAGCAGGGGTGAGACACATGGAGCGTGATGGGGAGAGAGATACACATGCATGGAATAGCAGGGGTGAGACACATGGAGCGTGATGGGGAGAGAGGTACACATGGAATAGCAGGGGTGAGACACTTAGAGCGTGATGGGGAGAGAGATACACATGGAATAGCAGGGGTGAGACACATGGAGCGTGATGGGGAGATACACATGGAATAGCAGGGGTGAGACACACATGGAATAGCAGGGGTGAGACACTTGGAGCGTGATGGGGAGAGAGATACACATGGAATAGCAGGGGTGAGACACATGGAGCGTGATGGGGAGAGATACACATGGAATAGCAGGGGTGAGACACACATGGAATAGCAGGGGTGAGACACTTGGAGCGTGATGGGGAGAGAGATACACATGGAATAGCAGGGGTGAGACACATGGAGCATGATGGGGAGAGAGATACACATGGAATAGCAGGGGTGAGACACATGTAGCATGATGGGGAGAGAGATACACATGGAACAGCAGGGGTGAGACACATGGAGCGTGATGGGGAGAGAGATACACATGGAATAGCAGGGGTTAGACACATATGGAGCGTGATGGGGAGAGAGATACACATGGAACAGCAGGGGTGAGACACATGGAGCGTGATGGGGAGAGAGATTCACATGGAATAGCAAGGGTGAGACACATGGAGCGTGATGGGGAGAGAGATACACATGGAACAGCAGGGGTGAGACACATGGAGCATGATGGGGAGAGAGATACACATGGAATAGCAGGGGTGAGACACATGTAGCATGATGGGGAGAGAGATACACATGGAACAGCAGGGGTGAGACACATGGAGCGTGATGGGGAGAGAGATACACATGGAATAGCAGGGGTTAGACACATATGGAGCGTGATGGGGAGAGAGATACACATGGAACAGCAGGGGTGAGACACATGGAGCGTGATGGGGAGAGAGATTCACATGGAATAGCAAGGGTGAGACACATGGAGCGTGATGGGGAGAGAGATACACATGGAACAGCAGGGGTGAGACACTTGGATGATTTTGATGCGTTTCTGAAGCGTTTTTGGATGCGCGGAATTGCATCAAATCTGCAGTGTTGTGCACAACCAATGTTAGTCAATGGGAAATTGACAATTGTTGTGCACATACTGCGAAAAAATATGCTTGAATTTGCAGGGTTTTATTTTCTGCAGCACGTCAATTCTTTTGCGGATCTGCAGCATTTCTGCACCCATTGACTACCATTGAGTTAGACAAATCCGCAATAAAACTGCAGGTGTAAAAATCTGAGGTATTGCTGCAGAGTTGCGTGCGATAAATGCTGCAGATAGGGAGGAGGAAGAGTGTGTGTGGAGACTTGTGTGTGCGGAGACTGTGAGCTGTGAATATGTGCGTGTCTGTGTGCAGGTGTCCGTGTGTATCTGCGTGTATGTGTGTGCGGGAACAGGGAGTATACTGCTGGTTTATTTTTTTTTCAGGAGACTGAGGGCGTTGCATGGTTAGCTGACTAATAAAGGTGAGAAACTGTAGTGTTTTATTTCATTAAAATACTTTATTCTTGCTGTGTGTTTATTTAACCCCTTAACAACTATAGGATTAGTAATGGATAGGTGTCTTATTGACGCCTCTCCATTACTAAGCCGGCTTGATGTCTTACAATACAAAGGTGATATTAACCCCACAAATATTACCCATATGACACCTCTACAGGGTAGTGGGAAGAGAGAGGCTAAGTGCCGGAATTTCTAATAAACTCTAAGATGCGCCATTTCAGGGGTGGCTTTGATCTGGTGTTTGTAGCCTGGGAAGGGGGGGGTGCAATATCCATGGCCCCTTCTTAGGCCATTAACATCAGCCCGCAGCTGTCTGCATAGCCTTTTCTATTTATTAGAAAAAGGTAAATTGCACGGCACTCCGTATGCTGTGAGGTGCGCGAATAGGGTACCACTCCCAATACTAGAAAAAGAGATTTCTGCACTCTCAAATATCATGCAGAAAAACAAAGTCAGTATTTTATTATTGATCCACTGTTGACAAAAAAATCGTTGACGTTTCGGCCAATACTTAGGCCTTCATCAGAACAGAACTCTAATAAATGAACATAAAAATACAAATCAGTATCATACACAAAGTATCGAGAAGCCACAGCAGTGGAAAGTCATAGAACTAAAGAGAACATAATATCAGAATAACTGAAGTAACTTATATATCGTGAAGTACTAACATAGGCAGATAGTGGGACATCATATACTATAAAAAGCAAAATATGGCCTTAAGCCATACAATAATACGAAAGTATAGCGTCTATAGAATAATAGGAAAGAATCATATCATGATGTATACATATATCATCACATTCATTTGTCTTCAGTGTGCATGGATCGCTTGTACAAGTGTTATCACTAGAAAGAAACATATACATATAAAGTCAATATAGTAAAACACACAGGCACATCAAGCACATTGCACGAAAAGTTCATAGAAATACATTGGGCCCTAATAGAGGATCAGACGCACCAGACGATGTCGCGTAGTGGTGTATGCTGAGTTATAGCACTGAGCGTGTTGGAGAAGATAGCGACATGTGTGAGGCATCAGTATGTCTGTTTAAATAGGAGACCTAGCTCTATACCCAATGCATCTGGCGCCATACGATCGCGAAACCAGAAGTTCTGAACGGTGTGACGTCATCGGAAGTGACGCGGCGGCGGGACCGTGCAGGGGAGAAAAGACTCCTCCATAGACAGCATGTTGCATGCAATGGTGCCGACTCAGTGACTACAACGAGTCACCGGAAATGATGTAATTGACTCCTGTATATTTACAAAAGACTAGGGGAAAAAAAAAGGGGGAGAAAGCTTCCCCAGAGATATGAATGAAGTACATACACAGTTGCGAACCACTACTGAAAAGGGAGATTTGGTGGTAAAATACAGAAAGGATATCTCTAAAGTAAAAATAAGATTCTAGAAAAAAATTATAGAACCAGGTTGGAACCACGAGGATTAAATAGAGATTATGAGATTTCTAGCTTTATTTGAGATACTTTGAGCCTTACCATTCTTATTTTTCTTTTATAGACACGGATTAATTAAGATTGTATGCTGCACTACATGGACAGGTATATTTTTTTCTATAATTTTTTTATATAATTGCTTTATTTCATTTTGATATTTTTTAATTTTTTTTATTATTATCTCTTTTTATTTTTATTTTTTAATTTTCTATTATTGGCTATTATTATTATTTTATTCTAATTTTTTAATAGTTTCTTTATTATTTTTATAATTTCTTAGTGATCTTCATTATTCTATTAGCATTATCTTATTTTTACTTTTTCTAGCCCCTTTGTTCTAAAGGATTCTTTTTGATAATCCCCTTGTTAGTTGCATATTATTAATCATCACCTATTTTTTCCTCTAGGTAAGTCGGCAGCTCTTCATTCATTAGAGATATCCTTTCTGTATTTTACCACCAAATCTCCCTTTTCAGTAGTGGTTCGCAACTGTGTATATGCAGCGCCCCAGAGTCCTGGTCGTTGCAGTGCTGTGGCTCCGCCACTAAGGGGAGCTATGGTGCGTCTGATGGCACTGAAGGAGTTCATCTGATCAGGTATCACAGACACCAATACATTTCACAGTCGGGCCTCCGGGGGGAGCTAAGGGTTCTATTCACTAGGCCACTCCCCACCATAGTGGGTAAACTGGGGGTCAGGCAGGAAGTTAGATCAGAAAGCTGACTGGGTTGGAACCAGGCAACACCTTGTGGCAGAGGGTGTTGTGGGGGAAGATACAGTAGGGTCTCTGTCAGGGGTGGGATCCTGACAGAGGCTTGGCAACTTGAACGAACGTAACTGGACCGTGCCTGCTCAGCATAGCGGCGGTGCCCAAGGAAGGACTAGAAGCGAGATAGATTGTGCTGAGTGAGAAACGAGATCACGCAAAAGGAGAAATACCAGTAGGGGTCGTGCTGTAAGACCGAGGCAACATCCTACTGAGGCGCACTACCGGTGGCCGGAACGCCGAGGGAGTATTATAACATTCAGCTTCAAGCAATACTTCAAACAGCGGCAGGACAGTCAGTCTAAGGCGGGCTGTCTAACTTAAATCACCTATGCAGTCTTGGGGGGCAACTTGTGGAGAGGGGCGACTCTAGGGTCCCGGAAGAGCTCCGAGCCTACCCGTCAAACGGGTGCCGTCCCAACCAGAACACCAGGGAGGGACGGAGAATTAGCAGAACATCATCTAATTGAGTTGTGAGGGAACTTAAGAAACAGACACAACAGTTGTGGGGACTTTCTGTAAGCACAGCAGGGAAGGACCGCAACACATAGTGCTAGAAGGAAGGCACCGATTTCCACCTGTGAAGAGAACTCTGGAGGTGCCATTGGACCGGCCGGACTTGCGCAGCCTGGTGAACCATATTCTGGACTGAGGACCCAGAGATCTTCAGTAAAGAGGTAAAGAGACTGCAACCTGGTGTCCTCGTTATTTACTGCACTGCACCACTACAGCCTCATCACCATCTACATCTGTCACATCATTCACTGTGCGCCCCTCGGCAGGGTCACGGATCGGGCCTAGCCACCGTGACAACCCCAGAGCAGCGACTCAGAGGCCCGGTACCGGGTACCCCTCGGCCCTGCGGCAGTGGGGGCGCTACAACTTGGCGTCACGAACAGGATCTACTTAAGCCTGAAGAATCAGGTCATGTGTGCCTTGGAACTGTGATTTGTTGTGCTTGGACTATACTTTATTACAAAGACTGTGCTGCGCCATTTACCGCCAAAATCCACCGCCATTACAGCGCTGAGGAGAGCGCAGGAGAAGAAGAGGGGCGTGGAGTGGGCGTAGGCAAGCTGAAGAGCGCGAAAAACAATGGCCGCCCAGTCTAAATATTTCTGCACCGTGAGGACGTGTCCGTCAGCAGCAGAGATCCGCCTCCTAATCCTCAATGGAGGGCGGAGACCGAGAAAACGACACCGCCCGCGAAGGAGAGAGCGGGAAAAAGACCAGGAAGTGACCCACGTGGAGGACGCTATGGCCAGCAGCTCCGAACCCGACAGTGGGGTTGAAGTGGAAGTCTCCCCCAACTACCCGGATGAGCATAGCAGCCCGTTCTCCGTGGACAGCACTGAATTTCTGCGGGTCGAGATGGAGAGCCTGATCGACCAACTCCTCCAACTGAGCATGAAGGCCCAGGCTCCACACCAGGCAGCGCCGGAAGAAGGTCCTCAGGCGTTGGATCCTGCACCGTCACCGGAGCAGCCGCTGAGATCCTCGTCGACACCGCCGGAGGAATCTGCCGCGGAGGAGGCCCCTGCATCGGCTGGTGAGTCCGCTGACCCCGTCCCACCGGCCGAGGGCTTACTAGTAGGCCCCGTTGCAGCACCCCCTCTCCCCGGGACCCATAGACTCCAACGCCTGTTACCCTGGGAGGAGGCCACGGGCATGGAACACCGCATGAAGGCCCCGATTGCGCCAACCACCCTGCTGTGTGAAGTCCGTGCGGAGCGCACAGTGTGTCGCTGGATGAACCCAGGCTCTAACCTTATGGGGTTCCCCGGGGTGGAGACCCAGGAAGGGGAGATGGTACAGGCCTTAAGCTGGGAGGAATACCGGGTCCAGCTAGAGCAACAATGGAAAGAGGAAGAGAAGACATACCAGGCCGGGCTGGAGGCTCACCATCAAAAAGACCTGGCGGTTAAAGACCGGGCCCGCAAGGATCCCGCTGCTCAGCAGGCCCCGCGCAGACAAGGCACCGTCATTGACTTTAAGCTTCGTGGAGGTTGGGGCTTTATAAAGGAACCGGGTCTATATGCCGAAGTTTTTGTTAACCGGCGGGATGTAGAGTCACATCTTAGAGAGGGCCACCCAGGCCGGGATCTTTATCCGGGGGATGATGTCGTTTACACCCGGCACCTTGGGGAGAAGGGGTGGTTTGCCCTGAACGTCCACAAGAGGCACAGTTCCATGACCCCCTTGCCTGGGGTGCCTGAAAAGTTGTCCCCCGTGGCCAGGGTGCCCCCTTGTGACCGGCCCACGGTTACCACTGAGACCACCGTGGTCACCCCAACAGGCACCATCGTGAAAACCACGACTTGCCGTGTCATGACCTCCACCGCTGTCGTGGCCACGCAGGCACCTCCTCCAGTGACCAGCGTGTCTACTGCCCGCACCGCTGCAGAACTGAAGACTGTGGGTACACAGACCCCCAGATGGGACGACAGACCCCCTTATGCAGTACCGGGCGGCTCGCAATACCCAAAGGGGTTGCCCCCGCCGGTGCTGCCTCCTGGGTGGTTTTGAGTAGATGTTCCCGTATAATGCTTTAACATGTAAATAGTTAACTGTTTCTCTGCTGTTTTGCTGCTAAGACCCGTCCAGGGTTAACTCTTAAGGGGATCCTTCTGTTGACCCGGGATCCCTATTGTTTTGTTTTTTTTTGTTTGATTTTTCCAAGTTTTTGCACAAAGTTTCCAGAACTGCTGAAATCATGAACAGTGCATGATCCGAACTTCTTGTACATAGTTTGCACCTTATTAAAGGCGCTCCCTACTGGTTTTACTTAAAGAAGGACTCTTTGTGAAGATACCACACTGGAACCTTTGCTGAGTATGGACTGGTAGCTTGAGAAGGCGTGCTACCTCATAGAGACTTGGTCCCCTCTTAAAGGGGATGTTCATTTGTTGCGCTTAAACCGTGATATTGCTTTAAGACTGGAAGCAATAATGTCTTGACCAAAGAAAGTGATGATAATGTTTGTGTGAGTAAGTTATATGTATTTAACTAGTTGATTGTGAAGAAATGCTGATAATGTTCTCTGAAAAGAAAAAGTGAAAGATAGAAGAAAGATGCAGTGGGCCCGTAGGGATAGACGTGATGTCCAGCATGCATGATAGAGAGAAAGATAATGAGAAGGCTTAATGTTCAATAGAAAATGTTTTAATAATGTTGATAGATAGTTAGGATAGAAGGTAAACCCTGAGTCCTCATAGGAGTCATGTAGAGATGGCTCAGTGCTCTTAAACTGAAAGTGTGTTATGTTCTATACTGTGTATAGTAGCTGAAAAGACAGAAGGCTCGGGCTGAAAGGAGCGGTCCTGTAAGAAAGGAGAGGCAGTAGGTCTGGCGCCGATAGGACAGGCGGTCCTGCAGATTTAAAGAAGGAGAATGAAAAAGTTAAATTACCTTATAATGTGATTATAGGAAGGTCTTTAGTGGATTTAGAGTGTATGTCCTTAAAGGCAATGTTAAATTATTGTTTAACAATGTTGCACTTAGTAGAATACCCGGTTGGGTAAGAAAAGTTATTTGTAGCATGTTGCTATGATATTTAACCACGTTTGTAACGTTCAAGTGTCCTTACCTCCCATAAAGGGAAGCCTGTTTAAATATGCTTATTGTTATTACACTCAACAAAATTGTATGTCTTTTTGCTGACTTGTATTGTTGTTTTCTTCCCAGTCCCGGAGTACTGTATTTAACCAGGGGTGAGTGCAGCGCCCCAGAGTCCTGGTCGTTGCAGTGCTGTGGCTCCGCCACTAAGGGGAGCTATGGTGCGTCTGATGGCACTGAAGGAGTTCATCTGATCAGGTATCACAGACACCAATACGTTTCACAGTCGGGCCTCCGGGGGGAGCTAAGGGTTCTATTCACTAGGCCACTCCCCACCATAGTGGGTAAACTGGGGGTCAGGCAGGAAGTTAGATCAGAAAGCTGACTGGGTTGGAACCAGGCAACACCTTGTGGCAGAGGGTGTTGTGGGGGAAGATACAGTAGGGTCTCTGTCAGGGGTGGGATCCTGACAGAGGCTTGGCAACTTGAACGAACGTAACGGGACCGTGCCTGCTCAGCATAGCGGCGGTGCCCAAGGAAGGACTAGAAGCGAGATAGATTGTGCTGAGTGAGAAACGAGATCACGCAAAAGGAGAAATACCAGTAGGGGTCGTGCTGTAAGACCGAGGCAACATCCTACTATGGCGCACTACCGGTGGCCGGAACGCCGAGGGAGTATTATAACATTCAGCTTCAAGCAATACTTCAAACAGCGGCAGGACAGTCAGTCTAAGGCGGGCTGTCTAACTTAAATCACCTATGCAGTCTTGGGGGGCAACTTGTGGAGAGGGGCGACTCTAGGGTCCCGGAAGAGCTCCGAGCCTACCCGTCAAACGGGTGCCGTCCCAACCAGAACACCAGGGAGGGACGGAGAATTAGCAGAACATCATCTAATTGAGTTGTGAGGGAACTTAAGAAACAGACACAACAGTTGTGGGGACTTTCCGTAAGCACAGCAGGGAAGGACCGCAACACATAGCGCTAGAAGGAAGGCACCGATTTCCACCTGTGAAGAGAACTCTGGAGGTGCCATTGGACCGGCCGGACTTGCGCAGCCTGGTGAACCATATTCTGGACTGAGGACCCAGAGATCTTCAGTAAAGAGGTAAAGAGACTGCAACCTGGTGTCCTCGTTATTTACTGCACTGCACCACTACAGCCTCATCACCATCTACATCCGTCACATCATTCACTGTGCGCCCCTCGGCAGGGTCACGGATCGGGCCTAGCCACCGTGACAACCCCAGAGCAGCGACTCAGAGGCCCGGTACCGGGTACCCCTCGGCCCTGCGGCAGTGGGGGCGCTACATATATACAGTCCAGACCAAAAGTTTGGGCAAACCTTATCATATAAAGATTTTTCTGTATTTTCATGACTATGCAAATTGTAAATTCACACTGAAGGCATCAAAACTATGAATTAACACATGTGGAATTATATACTTAACAAAAAAGTGTGAAACAACTGAAATTATGTCTTATATTCTAGGTTCTTCAAAGTAGCCACCTTTTGCTTTGATGACTGCTTTGCACATTCTTGGCATTCTCTTGATGAGCTTCAAGAGGTAGTCACCGGGAATGGTCTTCCACCAATCTTGAAGTTCCCAGAGATGCTTAGCACTTGTTGGCCCTTTTGCCTTCATTCTGTGGTCCAGCTCACCCCAAACCACTGTGAAGGCCTGGTCATCTGGCGTAGCACCCGATCACTCTCCTTCTTGGTCAAATAGCCCTTACACAGCCTGGAGGTGTGTTTGGGGTCATTGTCCTGTTGAAAAATAAATGATGGTCCAACTAAACGCAAACCGGATGCAATAGCATGCCGCTGCAAGATGCTGTGGTAGACATGCTGGTTCAGTATGCCTTCAATTTTGAATAAATCCCCAACAGTGTCACCAGCAAAGCACCCCCACACCATCACACCTCCTCCTCCATGCTTCACGGTGGGAACCAAGCATGTAGAGTCCATCCGTTCACTTTTTCTGCGTCGCACAAAAACACAGTGGTTGGAACCAAAGATGTCAAATTTGGACTCATCAAACCAAAGCACGGATTTCCACTGGACTAATGTCCATTCCATGTGTTCTTTAGCCCAAACAAGTCTCTGCTGCTTGTTGCCTGTCCTTAGCAGTGGTTTCCTAGCAGCTATTATACCATTAAAGCCTGCTGCACAAAGTCTCCTCTTAACAGTTGTTGTAGAGATGTGTCTGCTGCTAGAACTCTGTGTGGCATTGACCTGGTCTCTAATCTGAGCTGCTGCTAACCTGCGATTTCTGAGGCTGGTGACTCGGATAAACTTATCCTCAGAAGCAGAGATGACTCTTGGTCTTCCTTTCCTGGGGCGGTCCTCATGTGAGACAGTTTCTTTGTAGCGCTTGATGGATTTGCAACTGCACTTGGGGACACTTTCAAAGTTTTCCCAAGTTTTCGGACTGACTGACCTTCATTTCTTAAAGCAATGATGGCCACTCGTTTTTCTTTACTTAGCTGCTTTTTTCTTGCCATAATACAAATTCTAACAGTCTATTCAGTAGGACTATCAGCTGTGTATCCACCAGACTTCTGCACAACACAACTGATGGTCCCAACCCCATTTATAAGGCAAGAAATCCCACTTATTAAACGTGACAGGGCAAACCTGTGAAGTGAAAATCATTTCTGGTGACTACCTCTTGAAGCTCATCAAGAGAATGCCAAGAATATGCAAGTAGTCATCAAAGCAAAAGGTGGCTACTTTGAAGAACCTAGAATATAAGACATATTTTCAGTTGTTTCACACTTTTTTGTTAAGTATATAATTCCACATGTGTTAATTCAAAGTTTTGATGCCTTCAGTGTGAATTTACAATTTTCATAGTCATGAAAATACAGAAAAGTCTTTAAATGAGAAGGTGTGTCCAAACTTTTGGTCTGTACTGTACTTCATTCATATCTCAGGGGAAGCTTTCTCCCCCTTTTTTTTCCCCTAGTCCTTTGTAAATATACAGGAGTCAATTACATCACTTCCGGTGAAGCGTTGCAGTCACTGTGAGTCGGCACCATTGCATTCAACATGCTGTTTATGGAGGAGTCTTTTCTCCCCTGCACGGTCCCGCCGCGTCACTTCCGGTGACGTCACACCGTTGAGAACTTCCGGTTTCGCAATCGTATGGCGCCAGATGCATTGGGTATAGAGCTAGGTCTCCTATTTAAACAGACATACTGACGCCTCACACATGTCGCTATCTTCTCCAGCAAGTTCAGTGCTATAACTCAGCATACACCACTACGCAACATCGTCTGGTGAGTCTGATCCTCTACTATTAGGGCCCAATGTATTTCTATGAACTTGCCGTGCAGTGTGCTTGATGTGCCTGTGTGTTTTACTATATTGACTTTATATGTATGTTTCTTTCTAGTGATAACACTTGTACAAGCGATCCATGCACACTGAAGACAAATGAATGTGATGATATATGTATACATCATGATATGATTCTTTCCTATTATTCTATAGACGCTATACTTTCGTATTATTGTATGGCTTAAGGCCATATTTTGCTTTTTATAGTATATGATGTCCCACTATCTGCCTATGTTAGTACTTCACGATATATAAGTTACTTCAGTTATTCTGATATTATGTTCTCTTTAGTTCTATGACTTTCCACTGCTGTGGCTTCTCGATACTTTGTGTATGATACTGATTTGTATTTTTATGTTCATTTATTAGAGTTCTGTTCTGATGAAGGCCTAAGTATTGGCCGAAACGTCAACGATTTTTTTGTCAACAGTGGATCAATAATAAAATACTAACTTTGTTTTTCTGCATGATATTTGAGAGTGCCGAATCTCTTTTATTTTTCTATTTATTAATTATAGGGGGACCCCACATCGTTTTTTTTGGGGTCCCCCTATTTTAATAGCCAGTAAAGGCTAAATATACAGCTGTGGGCTGATATTCATAGCCTGGGAAGATCTATGGGTATTAACCCCTTCCTAGGCTATAAACATCATATAGTTCTCACATAATACCGCCATATAGATCACACATAATGGCTCCATATAGTTCTCATATAATACCATCATATAGATCACACATACCGCCATAGTGTTCTCATATAATACCGCCATATAGTTCTCACATAATACCGCCATACAGATCACACATAATACCGTTATATAGATCACACACAACAACAAAAATTAAGTGTGGTCCCCCTATAATAACCAGCAAAGGTTATGCAAACAGCTGCGGGATATTAATAGCCTAGGAAGGGGCCATGGATATTGCCCCCCAGGCTAAAAACCATCAGCTCTCAGCCGCCCCCGAAATGGCGCATCTATTAGTTGCGTCTTTTCTGGCACTTTGCCCGACTCTTCCCACTTGCCCTGTAGCAGTGGCAAGCTGGTTTCATATTTGTGGGGTTGATGTCACCTTTCTATTGTCAGGTGACATCAAACCCACAGCTTAGTAATGGAGAGGTGTATATAAGACACCTATCCATTACTAATCCTATAGTTGTATTGTAAATAAAGACACAGCTAGAATAAAGTCCTTTCTTAATCTTAATTAAACCATACTTACCGAACGCATAATCCCCGAATCCCTCGTCTCCTGCAACAAAAATAAAATAAACCACAAATATTCCTCACCTGCCCGCCGAGAAAATAATCCATAATGTCCCACGATGATCCTGATCACTTTGAGAGCAGTCACATCAGTGATATGACTGCTCTCAAACACAGCCGGTGATAGACTGACAGGATGAGATTGCCCCCTGCAGTGGATCACTGCGCCGCCGTGAGTATAATGTTTTTTTTTATTTTTATGTCAATGTGTATGTAATGTAACTTTTTTTTTTTCAAACTGTGAGCACAGGTAGCAGCAGATGATACTACTCTCCCATCAGACATAGCCCAATAGGATCAGTAGTCTCATCGGTCCGCGCCTGCTTTTTTACCGCAGGTCAGTCAGCTGCGGAATCACGCTGACATCTGCCAGCATGATCCCGCAGTGCTGTGACCGACAGTACCGGCGGTAGCATTACCGCAGGTGACAGTCACATCTGTGGGGGTCACGCTGACATGTGATAGCATGACCCCCACAGCTCCTGTTATCGCACGCACTGAGCTGTGTATGCAATGGCGAAAGACATGCAGGGGGAGAGGAGTGCATAGGAGGGAGAACGACCCATGGGGAGTGAGACATGCAGGGGGGAGAGGAGGGAGAGCGACCCATGGGGAGTGAGACATGCAGGGGGAGAGGGAGAGCGACCCATGGGGGGAGAGACATGCAGGGGGAGAAAAGTGCATAGGTGCGAGAGCGACCCATGGGGAGTGAGACATGCAGGGGGAGAGGAAGGAGAGCGACCCATGGGGAGTGAGACATGCAGGGGGAGAGCAACCCATGAGGAGTGAGACATGCAGGAGGAAAAGGGACCCATGGGGAGTGAGACATGCAGGGGGGAGAGGAGGGAGAGCGACCCATGGGGAGTGAAACATGTAGGGGGAGAGGGAGAGCGACCCATGGGGAGAGAGACATGCAGGAGGAGAGGAGTGCATAGTAGTGAGAGTGACCCATGGGGAGTGAGACATGCAGGGGGGAGAGGAGGGAGAGCGACCCATGGGGAGACATGCAGGGGAGAGGAGTGCATAGGAGCGAGAGCGACACATGGGGAGTGAGACATGCAGGGGGAGAGGAGCGAGAGCGACCCATGGGGAGTGAGACATGCAGGGGGGAGAGCAACCCATGGGGAGTGAGACATGCAGGGGGAGAGGGACCCATGGGGAGTGAGACATGCAGGGGGAGAGGAGCGACCCATGGGGAGTGATACATGCAGGGGGAGAGCAACGCATGGGGAGTGAGACATGCAGGGGGGAGAGGGACCCATGGGGAGTGAGACTTGCAGGGGGGAGAGGAGGGAGAGCGACCCATGGGGAGTGAGACATGCAGGGGGAGAGGGAGAATGACCCATGGGGAAACATGCGGGGGAGAGGAGTGCATAGCGACCCATGGGGAGTGAAACATGCAGGGGGGAGAGCAACCCATGGGGAGTGAGACATGCAGGGGGAGAGGAGGGAGAGGGACCCATGGGGAGTGAGACATGCAGGGGGGAGAGGGAGAGCGACCTATGGGGAGACATGCGGGGGAGAGGAGTGCATAGGAGCGAGAGCGACCCATGGGGAGTGAGACATGCAGGGGGAGAGGAGCGAGAGCGACCAATGGGGAGTGAGACATGCAGGGGGGAGAGGAGGGAGAGCGACCCATGGAGAGTGAGACATGTAGGGGGAGAGGGAGAGCGACCCATGGGGAGAGAGGCATGCAGGGGGAGAGGAGTGCATAGTAGCGAGAGCGACCCATGGGGAGTGAGACATGCAGGGGGGAGAGGAGGGAGAGCGACCCATGGGGAGACATGCAGGGGAGAGGAGTGCATAGGAGCGCGACCCATGGGGAGTGAGACATGCAGGGGGAGAGGAGCGAGAGCGACCCATGGGGAGTGAGACATGCAGGGGGGAGAGCAACCCATGGGGAGTGAGACATGCAGGGGGAGAGGGACCCATGGGGAGTGAGACATGCAGGGGGAGAGGAGCGACCCATGGGGAGTGATACATGCAGGGGGAGAGCAACGCATGGGGAGTCAGACATGCAGGGGGGAGAGGGACCCATGGGGAGTGAGACTTGCAGGGGGGAGAGGAGGGAGAGCGACCCATGGGGAGTGAGACATGCAGGGGGAGAGGGAGAATGACCCATGGGGAGACATGCGGGGGAGAGGAGTGCATAGCGACCCATGGGGAGTGAAACATGCAGGAGGAGAGGAGTGAAAGCGAGCCATGGGGAGTGAGACATGCAGGGGGGAGAGCAACCCATGGGGAGTGAGACATGCAGGGGGAGAGGAAGGAGAGGGACCCATGGGGAGTGAGACATGCAAGGGGGAGAGCGACCCATGGGGAGTGAGACATGTAAGGGGAGAGGGAGAGCGACCCATGGGGAGAGAGACATGCAGGGGGAGAGGAGTGCATAGTAGCGAGAGCGACCCATGGGGAGTGACACATGCAGGGGGGAGAGGAGGGAGAGCGACCCATAGGGAGTGAGACATGCAGGGGGAGAGCAACCCATGAGGAGTGAGACATGCAGGAGGAAAAGGGACCCATGGGGAGTGAGACATGCAAGGGGGAGAGCGACCCATGGGGAGTGAGACATGTAAGGGGAGAGGGAGAGCGACCCATGGGGAGAGAGACATGCAGGGGGAGAGGAGTGCATAGTAGCGAGAGCGACCCATGGGGAGTGAGACATGCAGGGGGGAGAGGAGGGAGAGCGACCCATGGGGAGACATGCAGGGGAGAGGAGTGCATAGGAGCGAGAGCGACCCATGGGGAGTGAGACATGCAGGGGGAGAGGAGCGAGAGCGACCCATGGGGAGTGAGACATGCAGGGGGGAGAGCAACCCATGGGGAGTGAGACATGCAGGGGGAGAGGGACCCATGGGGAGACATGCAGGGGGGAGAGGGAGAGCGACCTATGGGGAGACATGCGGGGGAGAGGAGTGCATAGGAGCGAGAGGGACCCATGGGTAGTGAGACATGCAGGAGGCGAGGAGCGAGAGCGACCAATGGGGAGTGAGACATGCAGGGGGGAGAGCAACCCATGGGGAGTGAGACATGCAGGGGGGGAGAGGAGGGAGAGGGACCCATGGGGAGTGAGACATGCAGGGGGGAGAGGAGGGAGAGCGACCCATGGGGAGTGAGACATGCAGGGGCAGAGGGAGAGTGACCCATGGGAGACATGCGGGGGAGAGGAGTGCATAGGAGCGAGAGCAACCTATGGGGAGTGAGACATGCACAGGGAGAGGAGCGAGAGCGACCCATGGGGAGTGAGACATGCAGGGGGAGAGCAACCCATGGGGAGTGAGACATGCAGGAGGAAAAGGGACCCATGGGGAGTGAGACTTGCAGGGGGGAGAGGAGGGAGAGCGACCCATGGGGAGTGAGACATGCAGGGGGGAGAGGGAGAGCGACCCATGGGGAGACATGCGGGGGAGAGGAGTGCATAGGAGCGAGAGCGACCCATGGGGAGTGAGACATGCAGGAGGCGAGGAGCGAGAGCGACCAATGGGGAGTGAGACATGCAGGGGGGAGAGCAACCCATGGGGAGTGAGACATGCAGGGGGGGAGAGGAGGGAGAGGGACCCATGGGGAGTGAGACATGCAGGGGGGAGAGGAGGGAGAGCGACCCATGGGGAGTGAGACATGCAGGGGCAGAGGGAGAGTGACCCATGGGAGACATGCGGGGGAGAGGAGTGCATAGGAGCGAGAGCAACCTATGGGGAGTGAGACATGCACAGGGAGAGGAGCGAGAGCGACCCATGGGGAGTGAGACATGCAGGGGGAGAGCAACCCATGGGGAGTGAGACATGCAGGAGGAAAAGGGACCCATGGGGAGTGAGACTTGCAGGGGGGAGAGGAGGGAGAGCGACCCATGGGGAGTGAGACATGCAGGGGGGAGAGGGAGAGCGACCCATGGGGAGACATGCGGGGGAGAGGAGTGCATAGGAGCGAGAGCGACCCATGGGGAGTGAGACATGCAGGGGGAGAGGAGCGAGAGCGACCCATGGGGAGACATGCAAGGGGGAGAGCAACCCATGGGGAGTGAGACATGCAGGGGGGAGAGGGACCCATGGGGAGTGAGACATGCAGGGGGGAGAGGAGGGAGAGCGACCCATGGGGTGTGAAACATGTAGGGGGAGAGGGAGAGCGACCCAAGGTGAGAGAGACATGCAGGGGGAGAGGAGGGAGAGCGATCCATGGGGAGTGAGACATGCAGGGGGAGAGGAGTGCATAGTAGCAAGAGCGAACAGGCACAGGGGGATGGAGAGCACACATGGGGAGAGAGACAGCACCCAAAGGGAGAGAGTCACCTCCAGGGTCACATAGGGAGATATATGGGGGAAGGAACAGGGTGACTGCAGCACAGAGTATTTCAGGAGAGCAGTGTGCTGGTGCAGCGCCCCAGAGTCCTGGTCGTTGCAGTACTGTGGCTCCGCCACTATGGGGAGCTATGGTGCGTCTGATGGCACTGAAGGGGTTCATCTGATCAGGTATCACAGACACCAATACATTTCACAGCCGGGCCTCCAGGGGGAGCTAAGGGTTCTATTCACTAGGCCACTCCCCACGATAGTGGGTAAACTGGGGGTCAGGCAGGAAGTTAGATCAGAAAGCTGACTGGGTTGGAACCAGGCAACACCTTGTGGCAGAGGGTGTTGTAGGGGAAGAGACAGTAGGGTCTCTGTCAGGGGTGGGATCCTGACAGAGGCTTGGCAACTTGAACGAACGTAACGGGACCGTGCCTGCTCAGGATAGCGGCGGTGCCCAAGGAAGGATTAGAAGCGAGATAGATTGTGCTGAGTGAGAAACGAGATCACGCAAAAGGAGAAATACCAGTAGGAGTCGTGCTGTAAGACCGAAGCAACATCTTACTGAGGCGCACTACCGGTGGCCGGAACGCCGAGGGAGTATCATAACATTCAGCTTCAAGCAATACTCCAAACAGCGGCAGGACAGTCAGTCTAAGGCGGGCTGTCTAACTTAAATCACCTATGCAGTCTTGGGGGGCAACTTGTGGAGAGGGGCGACTCTAGGGTCCCGGAAGAGCTCCGAGCCTACCCGTCAAACGGGTGCCGTCCCAACCAGAACACCAGGGAGGGACGGAGGATTAGCAGAACATCATCTAATTGAGTTGTGAGGGAACTTAAGAAACAGACACAACAGTTGTGGGGACTTTCTGTAAGCACAGCAGGGAAGGACCACAACACATAGCGCTAGAAGGAAGGCACCGATTTCCACCTGTGAAGAGAACTCTGGAGGTGCCATTGGACCGGCCGGACTTGCGCAGCCTGGTGAACCGTGTTCTGGACTGAGGACCCAGAGACCTTCAGTAAAGAGGTAAAGAGACTGCAACCTGGTGTCCTCGTTATTTACTGCACTGCACCACCACAGCCTCACCACCACTATCTACATCTATCAGATACTGTGCGCCCTTCGGCAGGGTCACGGACCGGGGCCTAGCCACCGTGACAACCCCAGAGCAGAGACTCAGAGGCCCGGTACCGGGTACCCCTCGACCCTGCGGCAGTGGGGGCGCTCCACTGGCCTATGGGAGATCACAGAAGAGATATATGAGGGAAGGCTATATGATCCCTGCTGTGTGCATGCTACTTCTCTCCTGTTTTGTGACTAACATTCTTGCCATCCCCCTTCCCCCACCTTAATCCCTGTCCTGTCAGCTATCCTGCTCTCTCTCCAGGTGTCAGCTCCCTCTCTGCAGGCTGTGAATGCAGCTTACCGGAGATCACCGGGACTGTGTGTGAGTGGGGAGGCAGAGACAGAGCAGGAGAAGGACACAGGGCAGCATGTGAGCTGGAGCAGAGGATGTCTGCTCAGGACGTGCAGTGCCTGGACTGGAGTACAGAGGAGCACGGAGATAAATCACCCGCACTCCCCACTCTCCATCCTCCGGCTCCAGTGAGCGCTTCTGTCCTGCGATAGAGAGTAAGTGGAGCTGGGCAGATAGCACTGGGCTATAATAAAATGGCGGCCAGTCACACCTACAGCAGTGAGTTGTGCAGCCCACAGAGGCATGCCCAGCTCACTGCTAATGCTGCTGCAATGTTAGAGATAGACCGCCCGCTGGCCCTATTATCTCCTATGTCCATGGGGTGCCGTAATATGACACTGATTGTGTCATGCTACTGCTGTGAACACAAGATGTCAGCCCCCAGTGCCTTCTTTAAACTCATATAACACACGAAATCTGTTTCTCATGCATTCAAAACTTGGTTATAACAGCATGTTATGCTACATTACAGTGATTTTCTAATGATCTATAAATGCGGTACCTTCCCTTTAATAGACTCTGAGAGTTTCAAAGACATACTGATAGGGAATTTAGATTGTGAGCCCCAAAGGGGACAGCGATGATAATGTGTTCAAACTGTAAAGCGCTGCGTAATATGTTAGCGCTATATAAAAAATAAAGATTATTATTATTATTATTATTAATAGAAGCTTGCCTTGTATAGTCAAGGGTGCAACAAACCCGAGTGGACCATATAGACTGTTCATCACTGACAGAACCCCAACGCTTAGTAAATGGTTTTTCTGCACCACTAACCTGAAAGCTGAAGGAGTCCTTTAACAAGTTCCATCTCAAGCCCAGACTTCTCTGTACTGATGGTTTGTCTTGAGCCTAGATCCAAGTCCCTGAATTCTGCGGCATGACCAGTAGGGTGAAAGTTCTTCATGATAGCAGCACTATTGGAGGCAATTTTATGCAATCTTAAATGAGCTTAAGAAAGCATACCTTGTGTCCGTTTGAGCAGATCTATGGCTTCTTCTGGTGTCGGCAGGGATTTGAGACAGTCGTCTACATAGAAGTCCTTTTCAACTAACTGTTGGGCATCCTTCCTGAACTCTGTTTTGCCATCAGAGGCAGTCCTACATAGGCCGTATGTAGCAACTGCAGGAGAAGGACTGTTTCACGAACACGTGCACCTTCATGCAGTATTCAACTATTTCCTTGTCAAGGTCGTTGTCTCTGTGCCACAGAAAACAGATAATTTCTGTGGTCTTGCCGAACGATGAAACAATGGAACATTTGTTCAATGTCAGCAGTAATAGCGACTGGCTCTTTCCTGAATCTCATGAGTACTCCCACCAGGTTATTAGGTTGGGACCAGTGAGAACATCGTTCAGAGATACACCATGATTCTTGGCGCTTGAATCGAACACCACTCTGATTTGTTTAGGTTTTCTCAGATGATAAACTTCAAAACAAGGTAGATACCAGCATTCTTCATTCTCTTGCAAGGGTGAAGCTGGCTCTGAATGGTCATTGTGAAATATCTTGTCCATAAAGGCTACAAAATGGACCTTAATTTCAGGCTTGTTTCTTAATGTTCTCTGCAATGAAGTGAACCTGGATAAGGCCTGTTTTCAGTTGTTAGGAAGCTTGGTCCTTGTAACCTTGAAGGGTAAGAGAGCAACACAGTGGTCAGATTCATTCTTGAAGAATTCATGGTCCATTATTTTAATAAATTCCTTGTCTTCTATGGATAAGGCAATTTTGTTGTCCTCTTGTGTTGTGTGAAACACTGTTCTTCCGAAGTCATCACCATAGGGAGTAGGAATGTTGTCAGGCTCTTGGATGACGTTGGTGAACTTTTCTTTCACTTCATAGTGATGAGAGCATAGTTTGAAGTGAGTTGTGTGACCATTTTGGAGTACATAAGTTTTAAAAGATTTTACTTCGGATGCCTTGTGACTTTTATCCAGACATACATCGCCCACGATTACCCAGCCTAGATCGAGTCTTTGGGCATGTAGAGCATGATCTGGGCCGCTGCATTGTTGGTGCACCTTGTGGACCCTCAGAATGACTCTCTCGAGTAGGATTAGAATATCTGCATTTGTGTCCAGAGGAGGAATCCGGTTAGGTGCCTCAAGTGGGGATGATGAAGCGCAGCGTCTGGAGTGGGAATTTCTTCTGTCATGGTTTGCCTAGGAAGATTAGGTCTGGAGCTGTTGGGGTTAATTTTGGGAGCCTCCCTTTGGTTCCAGTGAGGCTTTTTATAGCCTCTTTGTGGATCTAGGCGTCGTCGGTTATACTTTTGCCCTCAGCTGAGAATGTCGACCCATGTGTGCCTGTGCCTTTGTGCCGGAGTCCTCTTCTGTATGTTGGTTTTCGTCTGGTTTGTTCTCCGTTGTAATTTTGCCTACTGATTCTGTACCTCATCTGCTTCTCTGGTTTCTGACTTCGGCTGTGTTCAAGGGTTTTGCTTCTTGTCTTCTGATTCTGTACTTCCTCGTCCGACCCGGCTTTTCTGACCTCGGCTAGCCCTGACTACCCTTTCCCTGTGTTCTTGCCTCCCTGGTGTCCTATGGTTACCGTTCCCCTCTGAACCTCGGGAATCTGCTGTGCACTCCGCTGTCTCCTCCTGCAGTTTTGGGCTAGGCCCAGCCCCCTTTCCTCATGACCTGCGGTCACGTGATTGCAGGTCCTGTTCCTGCATTCTACTTACTCTCCCAGCAGCTCTGCCTGCACCGTGGCCCTCAGTTCCTGGACATCCTGGATGCCGTCCATCCTGGGGCATCTGTGACTCTGATCTCCCGCAGCTCGGACCGCTCAGGCTCCTGGTGAGTGTTCGCCTGGCCAGTCCTGATATCTTCCCTTTTATCAGGTATCTGATCACATTCAATTAAAGTTGGCAAGGGCATGTGCACGTTCCTTTTGATTGAAGAGACAATGTACCCAGAAGCTCTTCTGCAAGAAGTCTTAATACAACCAGAGCAGATGTTGAGGGTGTATGGAGTCATTTGTCCCTTTATATTAAAGATCTCAAAGAGTTTTGGCTTTGCTAGAGACCTGTTGCTCTGCTCCTCTATTATGGCATACATTCTGGAGGCCTTGTCGTGTTGTCCTTCTGGATAGACATCGACCAGACATACCTTGGCAC
Source organism: Ranitomeya variabilis (assembly GCF_051348905.1). Classification (NCBI taxonomy): domain Eukaryota; kingdom Metazoa; phylum Chordata; class Amphibia; order Anura; family Dendrobatidae; genus Ranitomeya; species Ranitomeya variabilis. The sequence goes on along the minus strand of NC_135232.1, from coordinate 550,057,692 downwards.
AGCATTTAAGTCCATTTCCTTCTCCACATACTTCAATACATGAGGAAACAGCAGTTGCACTAGGATCAGGAACTTGTGGCTCCCAGCTATGCTTTTGTGCAGGATTGGATAATGCTGAAGGTTGTGGAGTGTGTGGAGCTGGTGTGGGATGCATAGATGTAACGTGTCTGTCACTACTACCTTCAGTGGATTTAATAACGGCCTTACAGTCCTTAGTAAGGTGGTCTGAGGAGAAGGTGGTCTGAGGAGGCGCAACACTTTTAACATATCCCAAGCTCCTTGAAAGTATCTCTGCGCTCCTGCAAAGTCTTTGCCCTGAGTCCACAACATTTCTTAAGTGGGTGAGGTCTTTTGTGGATAAGGCACATACAGTTAGTCCATAACCTTAGGAGCAACAGCATTAGTTTTAGTGAAGGCGGGTGCTGTAAGTGGAACATCAGTCTTTCTCACGTATACTGTGCCCCTTAACTCTCTACGTTTGGTGGTAATGTTATCATATCTTGTAGATGATGACGATAAAGCTGGTGGCATAGATTCCGTGAAATCAAAGCTGGGATCATTCTTCAGAGTTTGATCACTGCCAAATCTGGAAAAATGTGAAAAGGGAGGAAAACACACATTATGCTGTCTTTTATACCGGGAGCCGTAGTCTGCCCATTTATCCTGCATGCCATATGGCAACTTGGACACTACTGGATTCACGCCATGAGCAGTATCAAGGTAACTCAGTCCTGAAAGTTGTGGGTCTAATTTTGCCAATTCTAATTCCTTTAGCAGGTCGCTCAGGTCTTGAAGTTTTCGGTTGTCTTTGTTAGGCCGGTTTCACATTTGCGGTTGTGTCCGCAGCGTTTCTTCCGCAATTATCCGCATGTGTTGTGTATTCCTATCTTTAACATTAGGGACGCCTAATCTGCGGTTTGGTGCGGTAAACGCTACATGTAGTAATTTTAGAGGCGTCAATTTGCCGCCTAGAAACATGCGGCTGTTAGCGGATGGAATGCAGCAAAAAAACGCATTGCTGTCTATGTGAACGCATGCAGCCGCAAGCACATGCGTTTGCTTGCGCTTGTGAACGCATGCGTTGCACCAGAGAAAAACATGTCTAGACACTAATTAGCCACCCCCCACATACAAGGTGATAAAGGGAGGGAGTGGACATTTGCAGGTCACTACTCAGCAGACAGAGAAGCAGAGCAGACAGACAAAAGCACCTTGGAGGAAACAAGACTGAACAATGTGAGTATATCCTAGCCAATGCCTTTATTTTCTATTTTCTGTCTCTACATGTCCTAATTTCAGCCATTTCTTTCTTTCTGCATGCATCAGAATGTCATCTTCTTCTGATGAGGAGCAACGTCATGGGCCTTCTCAAGTCGAACATGTCAGAGAAGTGAGTACTCAACTCCTCAGATTGGTAAGTATTCACTGTCACATCTACACGTGACAATTTTTTTGTCCTTTTTTGAGAGCACTTCTTCCACTGCGGCAGAGGGTGAGCAGGAGCAGCGGCGTCACGGTCGGGTAGCAAGGCGGCAGCATGTAAGTATACCTGGCTGACTGTTTACTGTATCCTCACTTTAGTATTCTTGAATCTTCCTTTCTTTACTTTCCTCTTTCTTTACATTTTTCTTCTGGACTCCTTTTTCATCTTGACTTTCATTATTCCTGCCATTTCTCAGCCTCTGTTTTCTTTCTTTTCCTTATGTTAATATATCCAACATTAATGTCTTCATTTATTTATTAGGTTCCAGAACGGGATGAGGACCTCATTGACAACGATATCCTCATCTCCTTGGTCCATGAGCGAGTCCCGTTGTGGGACACCCTGGTTCCACAGCACTCGGACAACGTGACGATCCGGCGGCTATGGAATGAGGTGGCCAAAGCGATGTGGGATGGCTGGGACAACGCCCCGACTCGGGTCCGAAATGCATTTTGTAAGTATTGCAATGCAGTGTGAAGCAGCAGAGACTTTGGCCGTGCTCACACAACTGTATGTGATGACACAAACTCTCAGGAGTTTCTGTCATCACACATAGTTGTGTGAGCACGGCCAAAAGTCCATTGTCTAACCGTTATTTTTTGTTTTTTCACCAGTGCTCAAAGTCAAAACACGTTGGCATTCGATGAAGGACCGCTTCAACAAGGACCTGCATCAAGAGAGCCGTGTTTCCAGTGATTCTGGAGCAAGGATCCGAAAGTATAAATACCACCGCATTCTGGCATTTTTAAGACCGGTCCTTGCCCAGAGAACGTAAGTATTTTTCCTGTGTATTAGGTTGTGTTGTCTTGCCATAATCTGTATGTTTCTATTCAACAGGAGTAGGCATTTTTTTAGTTTTTGGTATTAATTTTTTTTTACTTTTTTCACAGCACATGGAGCAGAACTGTTGACCCAGGTTCTGGAGCGGTCCTTCATCAGACAGCCACGGACCCGTCCCAGCCATCCTGCAGCACTGCAGCAAGTGGGCCTGCCACACTAACTGGAGACCAGGAAGCTGGTCTATCAGGTGTTCCCCTTTCACAGTCCTCTGCCCCTTTTTTTGGGCTCCTCCCGGCAGCGGCAGAGGGCATCGGACAGGTCACTCATGCCCGAGTTTTTGGACTTGAGCTCGGTTTTTCACGATGGACTCAAGGCTTTGGTGACCGACTGGATACTGCCATTAGCCATATGAATACACGTATCCAGGAAGCCACCAAAAGCCTTGACCAAGTAAAAGCCGACCTCCAGAGGCCAGCACATCATTTTTTTATCCAAACTGAACAGGGCATGTCAGAACACCTTACTCCTTATCTCAAGCGTAGTGTCATGCAGGCCTGCAATGCTGCTTACGTGCAGGCTATGCAGCAGAGTCGGTATTTTCAGGAGACAGTGGCGGCATATCCATCTGTGCCTACACTGTCATGCCTTACCTCAATGCCGACCTCTGCTGCATACCACTGTACGGCCACCTCCATTCCTAGCACTGCCGGACACCACTACAGCACCACCACCATGCCGAGTGCTGTTGGACAGCCCACCGCCACCATGGTGCTCCACATGGTGCGCCACAACTGCTGCTCCTGCTTGGACTTCCTCCAATGCCGCCACCATGCAGCAGCAGGACCCTGGCATGGCCTTCTGCTCCACCACCACGATGCAGCAGGACCCAGGCATGGCCTTCTGCTCTACCACCACCATGATGCAGCAGGACCCAGGCTTGGCCTTCCGCTCTACGAGCACAATGGACCCTGGCATGGCCTTCCGCTCTATGAGCACTATGGACTCTGATATGGCTGCCCACTCTACGAGCACAATGGACCCTGGCATGGCCTTCCGCTCTACGAGCACTATGGACTCTGCTGGCATGGCTGCACGCTCTACAAGCACTATGGACTCTGGCATGGCTGCACGCTCTACGAGCACTATGGACTCTGGCATGGCTGCACGCTCTACAAGCATAGTGCAGCCGGACCCTGACAGGTCACCCACCACGACCATGCTGCGACAAATGAGCCCACCGAGGCTTCCCAGAACACGTCGATCCCAGAAAGGGAAAAAAAATAGAGAAATGCGTACTATCAGTATTCCTCCCCTCTCACCTCCCAGTGTGTCTGTAATGTCAGGTTTGTCTCACCCTTCCAGTGCGTCTCAGGCCTCTCATGTGTCAAGCCCCATCCCCGCACTACCAGACCCCACTAGTTTAATTGCCCTTTCTCCTGCCACCCCTGCGTCGTCCACACTTAGCCAGGCCTCACAGCTACACACCCCCAATTTCCATCACTCTACCCCAAGCAGGTGCAGTTAAATAAAGAATTTGTTTGTAATAAAATAAATACTATTGTTTTTTGCCCCCAATTATGTGTGGTTAATTGTGTATTTCACCGCCGGCAACACACACCGTGTGCCAAATAAAACACTGCGCCGCACACTTTATTTTATGGCCACATCATAGCTCCAGTGGTTAGCAAGTACAACACTGCAGCTTTGTGTGTCTGTAGTATAGAGATATGAGGTGGGCCAAAAAATGTATACTTGTATTTTCTCCATAATCTCTTCGTTCTGCTAAGGGTACTGTCACACAGTGGCACTTTTGTCGCTACGACGGTACGATCCGTGACGTTCCAGCGATATCCATACGATATCGCTGTGTCTGACACGCAGCAGCGATCAGGGACCCTGCTGAGAATCGTACATCGTAGCAGATCGTTTGGAACTTTCTTTTGTCGCTGGATCTCCCGCTGTCATCGCTGGATCGTTGTGTGTGACAGCGATCCAGCGATGCGTTCGCTTGTAACCAGGGTAAACATCGGGTTACTAAGCGCAGGGCCGCACTTAGTAACCCGATGTTTACCGTGGTTACCAGTGTAAAAGTAAAAAAAAACCAAACAGTACATACTTACATTCCGGTGTCTGTCCCCCGGCGTTCTGCTTCTCTGCACTGTGAGCGCCGGCCAGCCGGAAAGCGAGCACAGCGGTGACGTCACCGCTGTGCTTTCCGGCTGGCGCAGACACAATGCAGAGAAGCAGAACGCCGGGGGACAGACACCGGAATGTAAGTATGTACTGTTTGGTTTTTTTTACTATTACGCTGGTAACCACAGTAAACATCGGGTTACTAAGCGCGGCCCTGCGCTTAGTAACCCGATGTTTACCCTGGTTACCCGGGGCCCTCGGCATCGTTGGTCGCTGGAGAGCTGACTGTGTGACAGCTCCCCAGCGACCACACAACCACGGCCAGGTCGTATCGCTGGTCGTGATCGTTGGTAAATCGTTTAGTGTGACAGTACCCTAAGTCTGTGACTAGTGTTGCAGACTGAAGAGAAAATGGTGGCATTACAATGCAGAACTCTACTCAACAGGTCATGTGTCCAAAAACTAATTAGTTAGGACACCTGACCTGATGAGTAGAGAACTGCCTTGTATAACCTCCATTTTCTCTTCTGTGTACGTAATCTATTTCACACAAAGTGAAGGGACGATGGCGGTCATACAAGGCATATCTATGCTAACCTGGACATGTGTCAGAAATAGTGAATTCATGAGGCGGTTATATGTGCATCATGAATTCATTATTTCTGACACCTGACTTGATGAGTATAGATCTGTTTTGTATTAAACAGTCATCGTCTCTTCAGTCTGCATCCCATGGATACTGCAGAACAGAATCAGGACGTAATGACGTCAACAACCTTACCACTAACAACCTGGCTGCCGTCACACTAGCAGTATTTTACATCAGTATTTGTAAGCCAAAACCAGGAGTGGAACAATTAGAGGAAAAGTATAATATAAACATATTTAGCACTTCTGCATTTATCACCCACTCCTGGTTTTGGCTTACAAATACTGATAAAATACTGACCAAATACTGCTAGTGTGACGGCAGCCTTGGTTTGTAGAGGAAATACATAGGAGACACGGTCAAGATACCAAAAAATAAAGTTTATTAACAACAAATATTAGTAACATTTAAAAAAATAACTGGTACAGCCCAAATCCCAACAGGACATTTACACAACATTGTCCTGCCATGACACAAGTCCAATATCTGAATCAAAAAAGGCAGCAAATTGGTCCCTCATGTGGCTAACTTCAGCAGTTGACCGCAGCGGGTGATGCTGGTAATCTGGCAATGGGTTTCCAACTGGTTCATCCAGTTCAATGTTGGGTCGCTCCTTAGCCATTATGTAATTGTGGAGAACCACACAGGCTTTGACCACCTCATCGACTGTCTCCATATTTAGATTAATGGCTGTTGCAAGAATGCACCATTTTGAGAATCCCAAAGGTACACTCTACTGTTCTTCGGGCCCTGGTCAGTCTGTAGTTAAAGATCCTTTTAGTGTGGTTCAAGTCCCGACTGGCATATGGCTTCAGTAGGTTTTCACACATCTGGAAGGCCTCATCCCCAACCATAACAAATGGCATTGGTGGGCCTTGAGTGTTGGGGAGAGGTCGTGGCAGTGGAAAATTAAAATTTTTGCCATACACACGGCACTCCATATACGAGTTCTTGAAAACCTGGGAATCGTTGCCACAGCCAAAAGCTCCAATGTCCACGGCGATGAAGCGACAGTCCACATCTGCTATTGCCATGAGCACAACAGAAAAATATTTTTTATAGTTGAAGTACTCCGATCCTGTTCAGGCTGGTTTGATAATGCGGATGTGCTTTCCATCCACCGCTCCCAAACAGTTGGGAAAATCGCACACACTCCAGAATTTTTCAGCTATTTCAATCCACATGTCCGGCGGTGGGTAGGGGTATAAACTCATCCCGGAGAACATTCCACAAAGCCCAGCAGGTGTCCGCAACTATTCCGGACAGGGTGAAAATTCTAAGCCGGTATTGGAAGTGGAGGGATGATAAACTCTCTCCAGTTGCCAGAAATCTGAAATAAAATAAATAAAAATAAAAATTACAATCAATTCTATTTATTGTGTTGTTCTGCTAAAGATATAAAGCAAAATACAAAGAATACATGTCAAAACACCCAAAATTAGCACTGGCATTTGACAATTAGAATTGTTATGTACCTTAATGTAACCAGCAGACGTTCCTCTTGTGGAATCGCTCTACGGAGCTGAGTGTCCTGTCTCCGGATGGCTCCTTGGACACGAGCAAGCAAATCCCAGAAAGAGTCTTGTGACATCCTTGTATATTCCGGGAATTTGTCCGGGTTGGCATTAAGCTCGCCATACAGCGTGTGATAGGCTCCACGGCTCTCACATAGTTCGATAATGGGGTGTCGCCAAAAACGCCTACACCGTGTCCTTCTCCATCTTTCGCGATTTCTGTGTTGTTCCCAAGCAAACGCACAGGCAAGAAACAGCTTGATGCTTAAATCCAGCTTGAAATAAAAGCTCTTGTCATTATCCATTCCGAAGTTTAGTCCTGTCTGCTCTTTCTCTGGGTGGATCATGTCTAGGGTTAACTTTGCTCTGCCTCATTCTGGGCTCGGGTTTGCTATTTAGCTCCCAGGTATCCTGAGGGTGGTGTCAGCTATAGCTCTGTCTTTGGTGTGTGAACCTGACTCTGGAAGCTCTTGATTTGTCCTGCTGTGAACCCTGACTTGCCCTGTGTCTGTTATCTCCCCCTGCCTGCCCTTTCCCAGTGTCTCTTTGTTTGTCTGTAGATCTGCTTGACTCCCTGGTTCTGACCTCTTGGCCTGGCGTTTTGACTCCGTTTCAGTTGGTCCCTATTGTACCGTATTTTGCCCGTCCTGACTATCCATTCTGTCTAAATCATTTTGTATTGTAGTGCTATCTTGTGTTCTGACTCGGCTATCCTGACCTCTCTCTCTCACCACTAGGTGGCGTCTGTTCAGCTGCTCTGTGTGTGCAGTCTCGCTTCTCTACCAAGCTCTCCCTGGTGGAGGTTGCGCTGTACTGCACTGCAGCTGCATGACATTATAGCTGACCACACATTTGAAGGGATTTCTGCATTTTTTTTTCCTGCTGTTTGCTATGGATCCGCTCCATACCTTGGCGGATCAAATGGATAGTTAGACAGTTATGATACAAAACCTGTTTGTGGAACAGAGGGCCTTGTCCTCGTCTCATAACCACCTGCAAAGGGAGTTTTCTGATACAGTTAAATCTTTGCACATTGACTGTAAGCATTCTGACACTGTTGATATCTCTTTGCACTCTCCTGAACCTACAGTCAAGCTCCCAGATACCTTCTCTGGGGAGAGGGAGAGATTTTTTACTTTAAAGGAGAGTTGCAAGCTTTTTTTTTCTCTTAGACCCAGATCTTCTGGAGATGAGAGTCAGCGGGTGGGGATAATCATTTCCTTACTGCGGGAGAGACCTCAGTCATGGGCCTTCTTTTTACCTGCTTCTGCCCCTGAACGTTTGTCTGTGGACAGATTCTTTGAGGCTTTGGGACTGATTTATGACGAACCAGACCGGGTCAGGGTAGCAGAGGACATTATCATGAGTCTCTCCCAGAATGAACTCACTGCTGAACAGTATTGTTCTGAGTTTAGGCGGTGGTCCGTTGAGGTGTCTTGGGGTGACTCTGCTCGGAGACGCCTGTTTGAGAGAGGACTTTCAGATCATCTCAAGGATGCGCTAGCCCTTCATACATCACCCAGTTCCCTGGTAGAGGCCATGACCCAGGCCATTTGTATGGACCAGAGGTTACGGGAGAGAAGAATTTTCCAGCGTGAGATTCCTGTTTTGCCTGCCAAGTCTGAGGCGATGTCATTCAAGGAGACAATGGAAGTTGGTGCCACCAATTTCAAGGAGAAGGAAAGGAAACGGCGACATGATGGGAAATTATGTTTTTATTGTGGAGATCCGGGACATTGGAAGAAGGACTGCCCCTCCTGTCCATCGAGTAACAAGCTGCTGAGTCTGGGTGATGGTCTTGGAGGCCATCCAGACTCTAAGGTACCATTTTCATCATTTCAAAAAGTTTTGTTAGAGGTGGAACTGTGTTATGGAGGGGTTTTTGCATCCACTTCAGCGTTTGTGGACTGTGGATCTTCCATGAACTTCATTGACTCTAGTCTGGTGTCCAAGTTAAAGTTAGGGACAGTTAGGCTAGAGGCTCCCATCCATATCATTGCCATTGATAAGACACCATTGGCTCAAAATGTCCTTAAATTTGTCTGTGAGGAGTTCCTCCTCAAGGTGGGGTCCTTGCACCAGGAACGAATTTCATGTTATGTTATGAGTAATCTTCCTGTGGGACTGCTGTTGGGGTTCCCCGGCTGCAGAGGCATAATCCTGTTATAGACTGGGGATCTCGTGATATTGTTAAATGGGGTCCTAATTGTTCCAATGGTTGTCTTTCTGCTGTGTTTGTGTCCGCCATTAGTCCGGAGGGTATTCCGGAGTACCTAAAGGACTTTGGGGACGTGTTCTCCGAAAAAGAGGCTGAGGTCTTACCACCCCATCGTTCTTATGATTGTACTATCAATCTTATTCCGGGTGCTAAATTGCCCAAAGCCCGTTTGTACAATCTTTCTGGCCCGGAACGTATTGCCATGAAAAACTATATCTCTGAAAGTCTTCGCAAAGGTCACATCCGTCCCTCTGTCTCACCTGTGGCCGCGGGATTTTTTTTGTCATGAAGAAAGATGGTGGTTTACGTTCATGCCTCGATTTCCGGGAACTAAATAAAATTACGGTGAGAAATACCTACCCTCTCCTACTCATTCCTGATCTCTATAACCAATTGTCTGGGGCTAAGTGGTTTTCCAAACTGGATCTTAGGGGAGCATATAACCTTATCCGTATTCAGGAGGGGGATGAGTGGAAAACGGCATTTCTCACCTCCGAGGGTCTGTTTGAGAACTTGGTCATGCCCTTCGGTCTCACTAATGTGCCTGCAGTGTTTCAAAATTTCATGGATGTATTTTCTGATTTTATCGGGCGCTTTATGGTTGTATACCTGGATGATATCCTCGTTTTCTCGCCTGACAAGGAATCCCACATTGGTCATTTACGTGCTGTTCTTCTCAGGTTACGGGGAAATTCTCTGTTCGCTAAACCTGAGAAATGTTTGTTTTGTGTCCAGGAGCTTTCTTTTCTGGGAATCATCCTTTCTGCTAATGGGTTTCGGATGGATCCCGGAAAGGTACAGGCCATTGTTGATTGGGTGCAACCCAGAGACCTCAAGGGGTTGCAGCGTTTTCTGGGTTTCGCCAATTATTATCGGAAATTCATTAAGGGGTTTTCTCAGATTGTCAAGCCTCTCACCGATCTCACTCGCAAAGGGGCTGATCTCAAAGTATGGTCATCCTTGGCAGTTGAAGCATTTATTACATTAAAAAAGCGTTTTATGACTGCTCCTGTATTAGTTCAGCCCGATCCATCTGAACCATTCATTGTGGAGGTGGACGCATCAGAGGTGGGAGTAGGGGCGGTGTTGCCTCAGGGACCCATTACTTTGACCAATTTAAGACCATGTGCCTTTTTCTCCCGGAAGTTTTCTTCTGCTGAGAGGAACTATGATGTTGGGAACGGGGAGTTATTGGCCATAAAATTGGCTTTTGAAAAATGGAGGCATTTTTTTTGGGGGGGGGGGGCGTTTCATCGGATCACGGTTATTACTGATCACAAGAACTTGTCTTATATTGAAACCGCCAAACGGTTAACTCCTAGACAGGCTAGGTGGTCGCTTTTTTCCCTCTCGTTTTCATTTTTCTATCACTTTTCGGCCTGGTTCCAAGAATGTCAATGCTGATGCCTTATCTCACAGTTTTGATCCGATATCACCCCCCAAACCTCCTTCCTCCATTCTTCAGCACGGGGTGGTTGTTGCAGGGGTATCCTCTGAATTGGAGCAGGAGATTCGAAAGGCTCAGTCTCTTGCTCCTCCCTCTTTGCCTGACAATAAGCTTTTTGTCCCAGTTCAGTACCGATTGAGGGTTCTCCAGAAGTTCCACGATTCTGCTCTCAGTGGACACCCGGGGATCTCTGCCCCCCGGAAAGCCATCGCTAGGCTGTTTTGGTGGTCCTCCATGACCTCTGATGTCACTGTTTGTGTCTGCTTGTGATACCTGTGCCCGTGCTAAGAGCTCCCATAACCGGCCGGCCGGGGAATTTGTGCCATTGCCAATTCCGGATAGACCTTGGACTCATTTGTCCATGGATTTTATCACAGACCTCCCTTCTTCTAATGGCAAAACTGTAATCTGGGTAGTGGTTGACAGATTCAGTAAACAGGCGCATTTTGTACCTCTGGCAGGATTGCCTAATGCTGAAACATTAGCTAAGCTGTTTCTTGAGCATGTTGTACGGTTGCATGGTGTGCCTTTGAATGTGGTTTCTGATAGAGGGGTAGAATTTGTGTCCAAATTTTGGAGGGCTTTTTGTAAAAAATTGGGTGTTTGTTTGACATTCTCCTCTGCTTACCTGTTATGATCCTTAGTGGTTGAGGATCACAAAATACTCCAGCTAAGTAACAAAACATAGGACAAGCTCTAGAGAGGTGGTAAACTGGACTGACCGCAAATCTGAACCTATCCAACACACTAAAGGTAGCCGGTGAACGTGTCTAAAATCCTAGATGTCTCGAGCCAGCCTGAGGAACTAACTACCCCTAGAGAGAAAGAAAGACCTCACTTGCCTCCAGAGAAATAATCCCCAAAGATATAGAAGCCCCCAACAAATAATAACGGTGAGGTAAGAGGAAGGCACATACACAGGGGTGAAAGCAGATTCAGCAAATGAGGCCCACTAATACTAGATAGCAGAAAATAGAAAAGGGGTCTGTGCGGTCAGTAAAAAACCCTTACAAAATATCCACACTGAGATTTCAAGAACCCCCGCACCAACTAACAGTGTGGGGGGAGAAACTCAGTCCCCTAGAGCAACCAGCAAGCGAGGAAATCACATTTTAGCAAGCTGGACAAGAAACATGATGAATGCTGATAATCAAAAAATAAACAAACAAAAACTTGTCTTGGAGAGACTAAGAGCAAGGTAGTCACAAGGAATCTGAAGAGCACTGAATACATTGAGAGCAGGCAAGGAACTGAGTATCCAGGTGAGCTAAATAGGAAACCAACCAAGGATAACGAACAAGCTGATGCTGCCAACCTGCAGAAAGACAACACTACACAGTACCGCTTGAGACCACTAGAGGGAGCCCAAAAATAGAGTTCACAACACTTACCATCCTGAGACTAACGGTCAGACCAATCAGTCTCTTGAACAGATTTTGAGGTGTCTTGCTACGTCTCGGCAGGATGATTGGTGTTCTTCGTTGCCCCTGGCTGAGTTTGCAGTTAACAATCGGATTAACCAGTCCACGGGCACCTCCCCATTCTTCTGTAACTACGGTTTTCACCCTCATTTTGGTGAATTTTCTAGGCTGGATTCAGGATGTCCAGGGGCTGATACAGCAGTGCAACGATTGGGGGAGGTGTGGAGGGAAGTCCAGAAGAACATTGGAGAGGCTCAGGGCAAACAAACTTTTTGCGCATAAGCGACGGTCTGTGGGACCTATGTTCCTGGTGGGAGATGAAGTGTGGTTGTCTACCAGGAACATTCGTCTCAAGGTTCCTTCGGCTAAGCTAGGTCCAAGGTTTATTGGTCCTTATGAGATCATTGAGGTGATCAATCCAGTTGCCTTTCGCTTACGACTTCCTCCAACGCTTCGGATTCCCAATGTGTTCCATAAGTCCCTTAAGTCATTTTTACCATCCTCTGCTGGGCCTCCATCCCCTCCGCCTCCTGTCTCTGTGGATGGTCAGACCGAGTATGAAGTGGAACAGATTGTAGATTCTCACATGGTCCGTAGTTCTATTCAGTACTTGGTCCATTGGAGGGGTTACGGTCCTGAGGATCGATCTTGGGTCCCGGCACGATCTGTCCATGCTAATCGACTGGTCCGGGCATTTCATGCACGTTATCCTGGAAAACCTGGGGGTCCGGTGGCCCCCCTTGAGAGGAGGGTACTGTCATGATCCATTCCGGAGTTTAGTCCTGTCTGCTCTTTCTCTGGGTGGATCATGTCTAGGGTTAACTTTGCTCTGCCTCATTCTGGGCTCGGGTTTGCTATTTAGCTCCCAGGTATCCTGAGGGTGGTGTCAGCTATAGCTGTCTTTGGTGTGCGAACCTGACTCTGGAAGCTCTTGATTTATCCTGCTGTGAACCCTGACTTGCCCTGTGTCTGTTATCTCCCCCTGCCTGCCCTTTCCCAGTGTCTTTTTGTTTGTCTGTAGATCTGCTTGACTCCCTGGTTCTGACCTCCTGGCTTGGCGTTTTGACTCCGTTTCAGTTTGTCCCTATTGTACCGTATTTTGCCCGTCCTGACTATTCATTCTGTCTAAATCATTTTGTACTGTAGTGCTATCTTGTGTTCTGACTCGGCTATCCTGACCTCTCTCTCTCACCACTAGGTGGCGTCTGTTCAGCTGCTCTGTGTGTGCAGTCTCGCTTCTCTACCAAGCTCCCCCTGGTGGAGGTTGCGCTGTACTGCACTGCAGCTGCATGACAGCTCTCCATCCAAAGATCCATCATGACACAGGATACAGTAGCACACTTAAGATTTCAGCAGTCCTAGGGTCTATATATAGATATCCCATAATACACGCCCTCTGTAGTCCCATTGGCGGTGTCTGGTTATCTAGATTTTTCTCCTGTAAAATTTTCCACCATGTGCACAAAAAATGCAAACGCATGACAAAACGCATGCAAAAGCGGCGTTTTATTAACCGCATGCGTTCCCGTATGCGTCTAAAAAACGCTGCGTTTGTATGTGTTTCTATGCGTTTTTTCCTGCACTTGCGGATGCGGATTAAACGCTGCGGATTCAAATGCAAATGTGAAACTAGCCTTAGTTATTTTTGGGAAGGTTTGCAGTCTCTTAAACAAGGCACACTATGTATTCTGAGCTGCCTTAGGTTTGCTCCAGTATCTCCCATGCTGCAATAAGACCGGCAACTGAATGGTCCAAGTGAACTGTCCTTATTGACTTGATATGCTCCGCTGATTCACGGCCTAACCAGTTAACAAGCAAATCTAGTTATACCTTGCCGGTGAGGTTAAGGTCTTGAATTACTGCTTGAAAGGTCGACTTCCAGGCTCTATAATTTTCGGCATGATCATCAAACTTTGAGAGACTGATGTTTATTAACTCCCTGCCAATCTTGTATCTGGCGAAGTCAGACATGTCCGATCTTCCGGTCATAGTTGCAGGATTAACTTGTAGTATCCCTGGAGAATGTAAGTCCTCTGGCTTATATGACTGAAAGGAATCAGGACGAAATGATGCGGCATGAGGGTTAAGCTGTGGTTTAGTCTCTATAGGGTCTGGTGGCTGCGGCCTAAATTGTGACATCTCTTGGCTTGTGGGTGCGTCCATGTGGGAGAACGGAAGTGGCACTGATATGGGTGTTAAACATCTTAGCACGTAGTGAACAGTGCGATCAGCTGGGTCCTCCACCTCTTCTGGAGCAAGGCAGTACATATCAGCATCTGGACCTAGTGCTTGTTCAAGGACCTTCAGTTTTGCAAAGGTTGTTACTTCTTCCCTTTCTGCTTGGAGTATTTTCAATTGGACCTCCGCAGGAACGGAGCCGTGTCTGTACGAGCCTCAGGAGCCGTGACCTCTCTGTACGAGCTGCAGGAGCCGTGACCTCTGTACGCCGCAGGAGCCGTGACCTCTCTGTACGAGCAGCAGGAGCCGTGACCTCTCTGTACGAGACGCAGGAGCCGTGACCTCTCTGTACGAGACGCAGGAGCCGTGACCTCTCTGTATGAGCCACGACATGCCTGTATAAGCCTTGAATGTATGAACCTGCTGGAGCGGTGACGTGCCTGTATGTGCTGCAGGAGAGGGGATGTGCCTGTATGAGCCGCGGCCCGCGACGTCCCTGTACGAGCCGCAACGTTCTTGTACGAGCCACAGGAGCCGCAACGTTCTTGTACGAGCCACAGGAGCCGTGACATGCCTGTGTGAGCCACAGTAGCTGCGACGTGCCTGTATAAGCTGCAGGAGCTGCGAAATGCCTTTACAAGCCACAGGAGCCGCGACGTACCTGTACGAGCCGCAGGACGTACCTCTACGAGCGGCGACTTGCCTGTACGAGCCGCAGGAGCCGTGACATACCTGTATGAACCACAGGAGCCGTAACCTCTCTGTATGAGCCGCAGGAGCCGTGACCTCTCTGTATGAGCCGCAGGAACCGTGACCTCTGTGTGAGCCGCAGGAGCCGTGACGTGCTTCTATGAGCCGCAGGAGCCATGAATGTATGAACCTGCTGGAGCACATCACATCACATCACACCACATGAGCGGCGACGTGCCTGTACGAGCTGCAGGAGCCGTGACGTGCTTCTATGAGCCGCAGGAGCCATGACTTTGGCTACGTTCACATTTGCGTTGTGCGCCGCAGCGTCGGCGCCGCAACGCACAACGCAAATAAAACCGCAGCAAAACGCATGCACAACGCTGCGTTTTGCGCCGCATGCGTCGTTTTTTTCATTGAATTTGGACGCAGCAAAAATGCAACTTGCTGCGTCCTCTGCGCCCGGACGCGGGCGCCGCAGCGACGCATGCGGCGCAAAACGCAAGTGCGCCGCATGTCCATGCGCCCCCATGTTAAATATAGGGGCGCATGACGCATGCGGCGCCGCTGCGGCGAGGACCGCAAATGTGAACGTAGCCTTTTCTGTACGAGCCGCAGGAGCCGTGACTTCTCTGTACGAGCCGCAGGAGCCGTGACTTCTCTGTACGGCTACGTTCACATTTGCGGTCAGCGCCGCAGCGTCGGGCGCCGCAGCGGCGCCGCATGCGTCATGCGCCCCTATATTTAACATGGGGGCGCATGGACATGCGTTGTGCTGCGTTTAGCGCCGCATGGCCGCAAGCGTTGGACGCAAGAAACGCATCAAGTTGCATTTTTTTTGCGTCCAACTTGCGGCCAAAAACGACGCATGCGGCGCAAAACGCAGCGTTTTAGCGTGCGTTTTGCCGCGTTTTTGTTTGCGTTGTGCGCTGCGGCGCACAACGCAAATGTGAACGTAGCCTAAGAGCCGCAGGAGCCGTGACTTCTCTGTACGAGCCGCAGGAGCCGTGACTTCTCTGTACGAGCCGCAGGAGCCGTGAACTCTCTGTACGAGCCGCAGGAGCCGTGACCTCTCTGTATGAGCCACAGGAGTTGTGACGTGCCAGTACGAGCCATGACGTGCCTGTACGAGCCATGAATGTATGAACCTGCTGGAGTGTTGACGTGCGTGTACGAGCCGCAGGAGTGGCGATGCGCCCGTAGGAGCCGCAGGAGTGGAGACGTGCCTGTACGAGCCTGCTGGAGCAGTGACGTACCTGTACGAGCGGTGACGTGCTCTGTACGAGCCGCAGGAGCCGTGACCTCTCTGTATGAGCCGCAGGAGCCGTGACCTCCCTGTATGAGCCGCAGGAGCCGTGATGTGCCTGTACTAGCCATGACGTGCCTGTACGAGTCATGAATGCATGAACCTGCTGGAGTGTTGCCGTGCGTGTACGAGCCGCAGGAGTGGCGATGCGCCCGTAGGAGCCGCAGGAGTGGAGACGTGCCTGTACGAGCCTGCTGGAGCAGTGACGTACCGCCGCAGGAGCCGTGACCTCCCTGTATGAGCCGCAGGAGCCGTGATGTGCCTGTACTAGCCATGACGTGCCTGTACGAGTCATGAATGCATGAACCTGCTGGAGTGTTGCCGTGCGTGTATGAGCCGCAGCCTCTCTGTATGAGCCGCAGGAGCCGTGACCTCTCTGTATGAGCCGCAGGAGTTGTGACGTGCCTGTACGAGCCATGAATGTGTGAACCTGCTGGAGTGTTGACGTGCGTGTACGAGCCGCAGGAGTGGCAACGTGCCCGTAGGAGCCGCAGGAGCAACGACGTGCCTGTAGAAGCCACAGGAGTGGAGATGTGCCTGTACGAGCCGCAAGAGCCGTGACCTCTCTGTACGAGCCGCAGGAGCCGTGACCTCTCTGTATGAACCGCAGGAGCTGTGACGTGCCTGTACGAGCCATGAATGTATGAACCTGCTGGAGTGTTGACGTGTGTGTACGAGCCGCAGGAGCAACGACGTGCCTGTACGAGCCGCAGGAGCAACGTCGTGCCTGTACGAGCTGCAGAAGTGGAGACGTGCCTGTACAAGCCGGAGGAGCGGTGACGTGCCTGTATGAGCCGCGACGTGCCTGTATGAGCCGCGACGTGCCTGTATGAGCCGCAGGAGCAGTGACATGCCTGAACGAGCCTGCTGGTGCGGTGACGTACCTGTACGAGCCATGACGTTCCTGTATGAGCCGCAACGTGCCTGTACGAGCTGCAGGAGCGCAGACATGCCTGTACAAGCCGCAGGAGCAGTGACGTGCCTGTATGAGCCGTGACGTGGCTGTACGAGCTGCAGGAGCCACGACGTGCCTGTACGAGCCGCAGGAGCGGAAACGTGAATGTACGAACCTGCTGGAGCGGTGACGTGCCTGTACGAGCCACTACGTGCTTGTATGAGCCGCAGGAGCCGTGACGTGCAGCAGGAGCTGCAACGTGCCTGTACGAGCCACGACGTGCCTTTACAAGCTGTAGGAGCCGTGACTTGCCTGTACAAGCCGCAGGAGCGGAAACATGCCTGTACGAGCCGCAGGAGCGAAGTGAATGTATGAACCTGCTGGAGCGGTGACATGCCTGTATGAGCCGCAGGAGTGGTGACGTGCCTGCAAGAGCCGCGTTGTGCTTGTACGAGCCGCAGGAGCGGAGACGTGAATGTATGAACCTGCTGGAGCTGCGACGTGCCGGTACGAGCCGCAGAAGCGGCAACGTGCCTGTATGAGCCGCAGAAGCGGTGACGTGCCTGTACAAGCCTGCTGGAGCGGTGACGTGCCTGTACCAGCCGCAGGGTTCCTGTACCAGCCGCAGGAGCCGCGATGTGCCTGTACGAGCCGCAGGAGCGGAGACATGCCTGTACAAGCCGCAGGAGCGGTGACGTGCCTGTACGAGCCGCGACGTGGCTGTACGAGCCGCGACGTGCCTATATGAGCCGCAGGAGCGGAAACGTGAATGTATGAACCTGCTGGAGTGGTGATGTGCCTGTACGAGCCGCAGGAGTCACGCCGTGCTTGTATGAGCCGCGACGTGCCGCAGGAGCCGCAACGTGCCTGTACGAGCCGCGACGTGCTTGTACAAGCCACAGGAGCGGCAACGTGCCTGTACGAGCCACAGGAGAGGAGACGTGCCTGTACGAGCCGTAGGAGTGGCGACGTGCCTGTACGAGCTGCGACATGTCGGCACGAGCCGCAGGAGCGGTGACATGCCTGTACGAGCCGCGTCGTGCTTGTACGAGCAGCAGGAGCGGAGACGTGCATGTATGAACCTGTTGGAGCGGTGACGTGCCTGTACGAGCCGCGACGTGCCTGTACGAGCCGCAACGTGTCTGTACGAGCCGCAACGTGCCTGTACGAGCTGCAGGAGTGGAGCCGTGAATGTATGAACCTGCTGGAGCGGTGAAGTGCCTGTACGAGCCACGATGTGCCAGTACGAGCCGCAGGAGCAGCGACATGCCTGTAGGAGCGGAGACGTGCCTGTTGTACGGGCCACAGGAGCCGCGACATGCCTGTACGAGCCGCAGGAGTGGAGACGTGTCTGTACGAGTCGCAGGAGTGGTGAGGTGCCTGTACAAGCCGTAGGAACCGTGACGAGCCTGTACGGGTCGCAGGAGCCGCAAAGTGCCTGTATGAGCCGTGACATGCCTGTACGAGCCACAGGAGTGGTGACATGTCTGTACAGGCCGCAGGAGCCGCGACGTGCCTGTACGAGCAGCAGAAGCGAAGACATGCCTGAACGAGCCACGATGTGCCTGTACGAGCCACAGGAGCGAAGAGGTGTCTGTATGAGCCTTTCCTCTCCTGGTTTCGGCTACGTTCACACTGTTGCGTATTTCTGCAGCATCAAACCCTGACCGCCACTGCCCCTAGAACTGAGGGATTAACGGCTGCCACCTCTCCTCGCTTCGGCAACTACTGGTCAACCCTTGTACCAGGGACTCCCAGCCGCCGCCTCTCTTCGTAGTGGAGACTCCTGGCTTCCGCTTCTCCTTGCATTGGTGATAACCAGTTGCCACTGCCCCTCGCAACAAAGACTCCCGGCTACCACTGCCCCTCGCAAGGGAGACTCCCCACCTTCGTCTCTCAGTATACCAAAAATTCCTGGTTGTTCCCACCCCTCGTACTTGGGATGTCTGGCTACCTCCAACCTTAGGACTCGGGACTTCTGGTCACTTCTCATCCCAAGCAACTGCTTGCACTGCCCAGGATGCCGCCCTGTCCTTTTGAATGCCAGCTGAGTGCTCCAACTGTGCATTGGTACACCCACCTCTGCTCACTCTGGAGAGGGCCCCTCTTAGTTTATAATAAAAAAAAAAACTGCAACATTTTACAACTTTTATTTCCAAAATGCATTAGATCAGTGAGAATTAAATTAAAACAGCAAACCACAACAAACACACAAAAAGATAAAAAGCAACCCAGTGAGTGGACGAGAAGAGCAGCGATGACCAGCTCTAAAACAACCGGGAGAGGAGCAGCCATCGGGGCCACATCACCAATACCTGCACAGAGGACAGACTCGGCACCAAGGCTAGAAGAGAAGAAAACACTAGAAGTACAAGTCTACAGCACGGAGAGAGGCAAGAAAAAAGCTCAAAGGTGGGAAAAAAAAAAAAAAAAAAAAGAGGCAGAAAGAAGGAAAGATAGAAGGACAAAGAAAAATAAAACAGGATAGGGATGGAGGTGCGGGAAGAAGTAGACACCAAGGAGAGAAACAATGGACGGAGCAGCCTGAAAAAGGAAAGGATGGAGAGGCGTAAAAGACAGAGAATCACGGAAGTAGAAGACAAAGGAAGAAGCCTGACAGAAGAGGAAAACGGAGTACATAGAAAGGTAGAGGAATAAAGACTGGGATAGCGTTAAGAAAGGAGACGGAAGGAGCAAGATACAGACATTCTTTCAGATCCACCTCTGGCTTTGGCTAACCCCACTTTTCCCGCTGCTGCCTTGTGAGGGTTTGTCCTTGCTGCCAATTTCCCAACTCCATGGCGGAGAGGACTGTGCAGATTTTAGGCATTAGAGGACTGATCAAGCTTCAGGCGATTTTGCTAAATTTATTGGAGAAGGTGTAAAAATATATAAAATGCTAATAAAAAAGACAGCATAGCAGTAATGCGTTACAAATGCACACGGCGTTCTTTGTTAGAGCTGCGGTCATCCACCAATAGACGTACACATTGATCATGTGATGTTCTATCTAAAAACAACTATCTTCAGGTGTGAATAAAATACAGAAAGGACATTTCATTGGATAGAACCCCCCATGCCAATATATGACCCCATAATGACACAAGGAAATGGAGAAAACAAATCGTAAATGATTTTTTCTATAGTGGAACATAAGTTCTTTGCGAGTGTCCAGACCCTTGGGGCTGCAGGTGTTTAGATGGTTCATCCAATCTGCCTTAGTGTCCCAAGGATAGCCTGGCTGGACCCTTCACAAAGCTAAAAGTATCGTGCAGACTAAACAATACCATTGTAGCAGTGACAATGTTTTATACGTAATCAACTGTACATTATGCAACTGTATGTAGTCCGCACCACCGGGAGTGCGAAAGCTCAACTCCCCTAACATCTCACCACGAGTGTGAAAGAGAGCCTCTCCAAATAATCTTACCACCAGGAGTGTGAAAGAGCTCCTCACCAAACAGCTCACCATCAGGAGTGTGAAAGAGCACCTCACCCAATATCTCCAGGGTATCTGCAGTTTTGCGATACTAATCGTTCCAAGTCTCACGCTTCTAGGCATTTTGTCCAGTCACATCATGGCGAGACATCTATGTTTTTCGGGTCAATAAGATAGAAAAGGTTTTCTCCACATTGAAAGGTGGGGACACTGGAAAGCGGCTCGGCGACCATGAGGCATATTGATTTGTTTTCATTTCCATGTGTCATTATGGGGTCATATACTGGCATGGGTGGTTCTATCTAATGAAATGTCCTTTCTGAATTTTATTCACACCTAATGATTGTTGTTTTTAGGTTGATTACGTGATGTTCTATGTGTACGTCTATTGGTGGATGACCACAGCTCTGACAAAGAACGCTGTGTGCGTTTGTAACGCGTTGCTGCTATGATGTCTTTTTATTAGCACTTTATATATTTTTACACCTTCTCCAATAAATTTTGCAAAAATTGCTGGACGCTTGATCAATCCCTTTTTTGCCTCCATTGGATTACATCTAGTCCCATGGATTCGGTGCCTCTAGCGGCCTAGGGGTGGGCTGGTGTTTTTTCTTATTGCATAGTGTGGATTTTAGACAGCCATTCTACTACTTGACAATTTGGGATGATCGGTAAAAATTCCAGAAGAAACCCAAGATCTCTGCCTCCATCTGTGACCTGGACAGCACTTCTATTAATTGGACCTGCATCTGCAGTGAATCTGGAACATCTGTCCCAGTAAGAGCAGTGACTGCCGCTGAAATAATGTGGACCCTTTCCTCTGATAACTGCCTTGGTGACACGATTCATGGCAGTCTACACGTATGAACAGCTTTCATTCATCTACAAACTTAAGGCCAGGAGCACAAGTGATAAACCATATGGACTTCTTTTAGGTTTACATCATGAACGGATTGGCCACTTCTCTGTGGGCCGGATACTGAGCCTCTCCACAATCTGACCCTTCCTAGTCTCCTAACAGGTTACTGGTAAGAACTGCTATTACCCTACTTTCTATTGTCTACATATACAGAAGATCAAAGAGAAAAAAAACACAGCAAAGTTGTAACAAGATGGAAAACTGGAAGGGGACAACCTAAATGTGGAAAGGAGTGCCAAATCCATGCTGAAGGCAGGAGGGGCAAAACCATCAAAAAGTGCAAATGTCCTAAGCAAACCAAATCCTGAAAGACGTCATGTGGTCATAAACAGTAGGAACTATGCAAACGTGAGACTAAAATAGCAATGAGCCACACAAAATCTTCCCGATTCTACCATCTCCTTATCGTAAACACTCCTCACCCCAGACCATGGAAACGGTGGAAAATTGTCTAATACTTCCTGGGGGGATTATGGTGGTCATCGTGCTTCTGGTGGTAGTCCCTTGGTCTTCTCTCATCATCTTATTTGTAGCAGTTACTATGTTTATTCTTGCAATCTCCATGCTTATGGTGGTCTTTGTCATTCTTGCGATAGTCCCTATCCTTCTTGTTTCCATGCTTGTGGTCTTTGTCCCCATCCCTGTCATCTTAATGCTTATGATAATCCCAATCCCTGTCGCCTCCATGCTTATGGTATTTCTCGTGCTTGTTGTAATTTCCATCCCTGACGTTTCCATGCTTATAGGTTTTGTCGTGCTTGTGGTAATCCCCATCCCTGTTGTCGCCATTCTTGTGGTCTTTGCCCTGCTTGTTGTGGTAGTCCCAATGCCGATCCTTGGCCACATCATGTTTTTTAAGGTAATTTCCATGTTTGTCCTTGCAATGGTTCTGGTAATTCTCTTGCCCATTCTCAGGTTCATCATATTTGTAGTGGTAGCCTCTACATCTGCCATCGATTTCATGCTTCTGGTAGTAACTCTTTGAAGGGTAATGTTGACTGTGTCCTTGATAAAATTTGTGATTAGAGTCAGGCTGTCCATGTCTGTGGTCACCATCTCTCCATGGTTTGTGATCATGATGGTCTCCATAACTCTGGGATGACAGATGCCGTTTGTTGTTGTAATCTTTCTCATGTTTCCTAGGCCAGTGTTTACGTTCTATGTCTTCCTTAGATTTATTGGGATTCTTACCTTTATACTTGTAAGAATCCATTTTAAACCCCTCATCAGGATACTTATTCCTCTTGTAAGACTCGGAGTTGTGCTTCTGCCAGTCTCCATCTTCCTCATCTGGTATGTGAAAGTGGCGATCATTGTGTTTGCCAGCACCAGACTTGTGGGGGTATTTGGATTTCTTCTCAGAATGGTGGCCAGTATGATGAAAAGAACCATCGTTCTCAGCATGGTCATTGTATATGGGTGGTCGGTGATGGGTTTTGGGATTGTGTTGCATCTCAAATTTGTGATCAGATTTGTCTTTGTTTGGAGTGTTTGTAGGCCACTTTGTGTGCATTTTCATATGATTGAAATCACAGGAGTCTACATGGTGATCAGTCCTCAAGGGCTGATTTTCCATGAGATGTCGGTCATCGGAAATGTTAAGGGCTTGGCCATAATTCACCAGTTTTCCAGATTGTTTGTGGTGCTTGGTCTTCCACTGCTCATCCTTCTTGGCAAATCTAGAAGAGGAATTAAGACCTAGAAGATGTTATTAGAGGAAGTGCCAGTGACTGGTGACAGAACAAAAGATAATCAGATAATGTACAAGTATTGCTGCCCTCCAACTCATGCTACAAGGGAAAAGGAAGAGGTGGCTGAGCCGGAACGGCTGAAGGTCTCATGACTGAAGATGGCTAAATTAGACAATGTGGAAACGTATTCCCCACTAATGTCTGATTACAAAGGGTTAACTACTCATTAACGTGCTGTGTGCATACTGTCTATGGAGGCATCAAGATGGTGCAGACATGATTCTAGTTAGATAAAAAGGTGGCTTACAGCCACTCCCACATTGGACAATAACAGAGGGCACACAGGCCCAAATAGTGAATGCACCGTTAGAGTCCTAAGTAGCCCATTTGGAAAAACTCAATAGAAGAAAGGCCACGTCCAGTTAAAGTGAAACAATTTTTCAAAGCTCCATTTATTCTGCCTAGATGCATATATGGCAGAACATATGGAGCGTTGAAATTTTTTTTCACCTGAACTGGATGCTGTCTCTTTCTATTATAGGATTCTAACCGAAGTCAAGGGATTGACGACAACCAATATGGCCTCTAAAGACTACCAAATTCCCGTGGGTGCCATAATGGCAGATGT
Organism: Ranitomeya variabilis; assembly: GCF_051348905.1. NCBI lineage: Eukaryota > Metazoa > Chordata > Amphibia > Anura > Dendrobatidae > Ranitomeya > Ranitomeya variabilis. The sequence continues at coordinate 550,034,301 of NC_135232.1, read as the reverse complement.
ACTGGTTGAAACAGGTACACAGTTAACCACATTTATGGTCATGCGCATATAGACTCACCTTTTCTTGGTGGCAGCTTCACCGAAAAAGCTGATATAGACATATTTTTCAAAGTCGTCCACAATATCATCATCTCCTGTCTCTTTTCTGGCCAGATCCTCCAGGAAATCCTCCACATCATCCACAAAGTCCGTAAAGCGGATCTTGTCGTGGGAGAAGAGAGGACCCTCAAAGAAGCCATCCAGAAGAGGTGTGAGCTCAGGGAGGTGTTGTGACAGTTGGGACTTGGTCAAGAAATTCAGTAGAATCTCCTCAAAGTGCTTCCTCTGCACCGGCTTCAGCTCCACATTGAATAAATCCACACCGTCCTTGCGGGCGCAGTCTTCTAGGCTAGAGCATCCTTCAGGAACCCTGTACTGATGGTCTGAGAGCTTCTTCCAGAACTTGTTATGTTCATGATGCCGATGATCTTTTCCTTTATCGCCACCCTCCCGTCTCTTGTAACTGTCTGTGAAGTCCCTCTGCCCCTTGCGAGGATGGAACCCTTCGCCAGATTCTCCCTGATTATGTCGGTAGTGCGCAGAGTCCTTGCTCTTGTGTTCTCTGGCCTTGTCCTTCCAGTTCTCTCTGTCCTCTGGGACCCCATCTCCAGCTTTCTCCCCCTCCCAATGCCGATGCTTCTTGTCCTGCCAGAGCCTGTCATCCTGCTTTTTGCTTTTCCATTCTTCATGCTGTGACTCTCTGAGGCTCTCTTCCGTCCATCGCTTGCCGTGCTTGTAATGTGGCTTTTTCAAGTCTCCAGGACTGGAGATGTTTGCGGATTTGCCAAACTTGTCCGCCTTCTTCCACTCCTTATGGTGATGGTCCCTTCTTTTTTCTCCCACTTGCTCTGTCCTTCTTTGTGCATGTTCCACATACTTCTTCTCCCACGTTTCGGACCTCTGAGCCTCCATGGCCAGCTTGCTGCTCATCTCCGAGATCCTCTCTCGGAGTAACTTCTCATTCTCACCTTCAGAGCTTTTTGTTACTAGGTTGTCTAGATCTTGTCTAATGGAGGTCACCAGCAGCCGCTGTTTATCCAGTTCTTGCCGCAGCATTTGAGACTCAGCCACTAGGGTCTCCTTCTGAGGTAAAAAGCCTTCAATCTGCCTCCGGAGGGCATCCAGCTCCACCTTCAGCTGGGAATTCTCCACCACCAGAGACTTCTTCTCCATACCGATGCTCTCCATGGCCTCCAGCTTCTGCTGTATGTTCTGCAGCTCCTCCTTAGCGGACAAGTGTGTGGTCTCCTCTTTGAGGAGGGCTTCTTTCAGTCTGATGTTCTCTTTTGTCACTGCTGTATCTTGGGGTCCTGAAGTCACGTTCACCCCATCACTGACAGATAGCAGATCTTCTAACTCCTCTTTCTGCGCCTATAGATGGAAACATAGGGTCACGCAGAGTCCACCATCTACACAAACTCACCAAACTCCTTGGTAATCGACCAATGAGAAGACTCAAAAAATGTCCCTCTCTATTGCATGTACAGGACACACAAGATTTCCATTATGGGGGTAATTACATAATCTGTATCACCTACATTGTCATATGTCCCAGAGCAATTAGTTACAGTGTGTCAGCTGAGCTACAGTGCATGGCAAAGAGGACTGGACTGGAGGATAAGACATGATGTAATGACACGTGATGTAAGAGCAGAATGGTGACTGCAGCTCTGGAGGATAAGACAAGATGTAGTTCAGGTGACAAATGTGATTTGGATGAGACACAAAACTAGGGCTGTGGGGTTGGTAAGCCAAACCTACGACTCCTCAATTTCCGACTCACAGCTCCGACTCCACAACCCCGATCACTACTGAGCATGGATATAAAGTGCAGCACAGATTCATCTCCACCAAAAGCCGAGATCCTGAGATCAGGAACAGAACAACCATTTATAGGACATTTCAGAACTTTCCTAAATTATGAAAACATCTACAGCGCATCCTGCACTGAACTACTGTACCAATTGATTATTTATAATAATTATTTATAGGGAAAGCAGCACTGGAGTCCTGGGTTCAACTAAGGACAACAAAGAGTCCTGGGTTCAAGCCCCACTAAGGACAACAAAGAGTTTGTATGTTCTCTCTGTGTTTGCGTGGGTTTCTCTGGTTTCAGCCACCTTTTGCAGAAGTGACATTCCAAAGACATACTGATAGGGAATTTAGATTGTGAGCCGCAACGGGGACAGCGACGATAATGTGTGCAACCTGTAAAGCGCTGCGGAATATGTTAGCGCTATATAAAAATAAAGATTATTATTATTTATTTTAGGCATGGGAGTCAGTCCATTTTATACCGACTGACTCCACCAAAATGGACACTGACTCCAAAGCCCTGCACATATCAGTGAAGTATATTTTGGACTTCGGTCACCTGGAGCTTGGCTTGCATGTGCCGAATATCCTGGTTTTCCTTAGCAACCTTGTCTAGGAGGCCACTCATAACCTGCAGGCTGCTCGTATCCCCAGTGAACTGGTCCACGTGCTGCTCGATCCACTCCTAGCCGAAGATACGAGGTGAAAGACAATCATACAGAAGCAACAATGAAAATATGTACCGCCTTAGAACACATGCTGAAGCTCCGTACCTGAAAAAGAGGTGGCACACAGGAGCACCGTACCTGAACGCAGGGCGTAGCGCACAGGAGCACCGTAACTGAAGACAGGGGGTGGCACACAGGAGAACAGTACCTGAACACGGGGTGGCACACAGGAGAACCGTACCTGAACACAGGGGGTGGCACACAGGAGAACCGTACCTGAACACAGGGGGTGGCACACAGAAGCACCGTACCTGAACACAGGGGGTGGCACACAGAAGCACCATACCTGAACACAGGGGGTGGCACACAGGAGAACTGTACCAGAACACAGGGGGTGGCACACAGAAGCACCGTACCTGAACACAGGAGCACTGAACCTGAACACAGGGGGTGGCACACAGTAGCACAGTACCTGAACACAGGAGCACCGTACCAGAACACAGGAGGTAACACACAGGAGCACCATACCTGAACATGTTACGCGGTACACAGGAGCACCGTACCTGAACACAGGGAGTGGCAAACAGGAGCATGGTACTTGGACACGGGGTTGCACGCAAGAGCACCATACATGAACACAAGAGGTGACACACAGGAGCACGGTACCTGAACACAGGGGGTGGGACACATGAGCACCATACCTGAACCCAAGAGGTGACACACAGGAGCACCGTAACTAAACACGTGACGCGGCACACAGGAGCACGGTACCTGAACACAGGGAGTGGCACACAGGAGCATGGTACCTGAGCACAGGGTGGCACGTAGGGGCACGGTACCTGAACACAGGGGGTGGCACACAGGAGCACCGTACCTGAACATGCAACGCGGCACACAGTAGCACCGTACCTGAACACAAGAGGTGACACACAGGAGCAGCATACCTGAATACAAGAGGTGAAACAGAGGAGCACCGTATCTGAACACAAGAGGCGGTACAAACGAGCACCGTACCTGAACACAAGAGGTGGCACAAAGGACCACGATACCTGAACACGGGGTGGCACACAGGAGCACGGTCCACAAGAGCACCGTAACAGAACACAAGAGGTGGAACACAGGAGCATCGTACCTGAACACATGATGCGGCAAACAAGAGCACTGTACCTGAACACATGATGCGGCACACAGGAGCACCGTACCTGAACACAGGGGGTGGCACACAGGAGCACCGTATCTGAACACAGGGGGTGGCACACAGGAGCACCGTACCTGAACACAGGAGCATGGTCCACAAGAGCACTGTACCAGAACACAAGAGGTGACACACAGGAGCACCGTACCTGAACACATGATGCGGCACACAGGAGCACCGTGCCTGAACACAGGGGGTGGCACACAGGAGCACCGTACCTGAACACAGGAGCATGGTCCACAAGAGCACCGTACCAGAACATAAGAGGTGACACACAGGAGCACCGTACCTGAACACATAACGCGGCACACAGAAGCACCGTACCTGAAGACAGGGAGTGGCACACAAGAGCATGGTACCTGGACACGGAGCGGCACGCAAGACCACCATAACTGAACATAAAAGGTGACACACAGGAGCACCGTACCTGAATACGCGATGCAGCACACAGGAGCACTGTACCTGAACGCAGGGGGCCACACACAGAAGTACTCTATATAAATATGGATCCCCCTTCAACCCACGTAAGATGGAAACACTCACCTGAATGTCAGAGATGACTTGTAAAGGCTGCTTATCTCCTCCATTCACACTTCGAGACACAACAGTCTGCAGAGGATCTGGGGAGGAAGAACACTCAGATAAGCCTACATCCTACAACCAGCCCTGTACTCACTGGATATGGAGGAGGCTGAACTCACCCTCAGTGTTGAAGATGCTGCCTGCAGATAAGAAAGAGACCATGAGCTACAGATTAGAAACCTGGCCCCCCATTACCCATTCCCAGGATCAGACACGGATTGCTGAATAGATGGGAGGCAGGCAGAAGGGGTAGCTCTGGTCAAATCTTACCGGAGAATACAAGAAGACTAATGCAGATGAGGCCAATGGCTGCAATGAAAAATGCATTGAGGTTCGTGGAAGAGCCAGCATCGGTGTCCTGCTGTACAGCCTCTCTTGCGCAGTCACCAAAAGTGATAGGAGCAACTCCACGGCCCATGCGCTTCCTGAGACCCTCTACATCATCATCACTACTGGAGCAGCTCACTTCTTCCAGATCCCCTCCTGCAGAGGCAGAATATTTGGGGGCATGAGAGACAAGGAGGAACGCAGGTGTCATGAAGAATTATATCTAAGTGATATGGGGGACGGGGATCCTAAGTAGAAGCCATTCTTTAAAACGCCTTGTGTAGGAGGTGGCAGAACGAGCTTATCCTATGTAGGTGCAGTATAAGGCCTTGTGCACACGTTCAGTATTTTTCGCGTTTTTCGCTATAAAAACGCGAAAAAAACGCAAAAAAAACCGCTTACATATGCCTCCCACTATTTTCAGTGTATTCCGCATTTCTTGTGCAAATGTTGCATTTTTTTCCGCGAAAAAGATCGCATCGCGGAAAAAAGAGCAACATGTTCATTAAATTTGCGGTATTGCGGGGATTCCGCACACCTGGGAAAGCATTGATCTGCTTACTTTCCGCATGTGGCTGTGCCCACCATGCGGAAAGTAAGCAGATCATGTGCGGTTGGTACCCAGGGTGGAGGAGAGGAGACTCTCCTCCACGGACAGGGCACCATATAATTGGTAAAAAAAAAAAAAAAGAATTAAAATAAAAAATAGTCTTCCCGCCTCTCAGGTGCACGCTGCCGCTTCCGTTCCTATAGCTGGTGTGTGTGTGAAGGACCTGCGATGACGTCGCGGTCACATGACCGCGATGACGTCGCGGTCACGTGACTGCGACGTCATCGAAGGTCCTGCACACACACACCATCTATAGGAACGGAAGCCGCTGAGGAGATCGGCTGTCTGCAGAAGGTGAGTATAGCCTTTTTTTTTTTTTTTTTTTATTAAACACTATCTTTTACTATTGATGCTGCATAGGCTGCATCTATAGTAAAAAGTTGGTCACACTTGTCAAACACTATGTTTGACAAGTGTGACCAACCTGTCAATCAGTTTTCCAAGCAATGCTACAGATCGCTTGGAAAACTTTAGCATTCTGCAAGCTAATTACGCTTGCAAAATGCTAAAAAAAAACGCGAAAAAAACGGGGAAAAACGCAAAAAAAAGAAATTTCTGCAAGAAATCCTGACGTGTGCACATACCCTAAGGGTATGTGTCCACGTTCAGGATTGCTTCAGGCTTTGGTGAGGATTTTATGCAGGTAAAATCCTGACCAAAAATGCACCTGAGGTCACTGGCAGGTCACCTGCGGTGTTCCTGCGTGTTTTGCTCATTGTAGCAACATGCTGCGTTTTGAAAAAAAAAGCACCGCATGTCTGTTTTCGCGGCAAAAACGCATGCGCTTTTTAACGCATAGTGGAGTCGGGATTTCATTAAATCCCCTCCACTATGCTGTAACATCTGGACGCTGCGTTTTTGACGCTGCGGCTCAGCGCTGCGTCAAAAACGCAGCGTTTCCTGAACGTGGACACATACCCTAACAGTGCCATGCTGTAGTAAGCATTGTGTCAGGAGGGGGCAGCACGAGCCTCTCCTATGTAGGTGCCGTATAACAGTGCCATGCTGTAGTAAGCCTTGTGTCAGGAGGGGGCAGCACGAACCTCTCCTATGTAGGTGCCGTATAACAGTGCCATGCTGTAGTAAGCCTTGTGTCAGGAGGGGGCAGCACGAGCCTCTCCTATGTAGGTGCAGTATAACAGTGCCATGCTGTAGTAAGCATTGTGTCAGGAGGGGGCAGCACGAGCCTCTCCTATGTAGGTGCAGTATAACAGAGCCATGCTGTAGTAAGCCTTGTGTCAGGAGGGGGCAGCACGAACCTCTCCTATGTAGGTGCAGTATAACAGTGCCATGCTGCAGTAAGCCTTGTGTCAGGAGGGGGCAGCACGAGCCTCTCCTATGTAGGTGCAGTATAAAAGAGCCATGCTGTAGTAAGCCTTGTGACAGGAGGGGGCAGCACGAGCCTCTCCTATGTAGGTGCAGTATAACAGTGCCATGCTGCAGTAAGCCTTGTGTCAAGAGGGGGCAGCACGAGCCTCTCCTATGTAGGTGCAGTATAACAGAGCCATGCTGTAGTAAGCCTTGTGACAGGAGGGGGCAGCACGAGCCTCTCCTATGTAGGTGCAGTATAACAGAGCCATGCTGTAGTAAGCCTTGTGTCAGGAGGGGGCAGCACGAGCCTCTCCTATGTAGGTGCAGTATAACAGTGCCATGCTGTAGTAAGCCTTGTGTCAGGAGGGGGCAGCACGAGCCTCTCCTATGTAGGTGCCGTATAACAGAGCCATGCTGTAGTAAGCCTTGTGTCAGGAGGGGGCAGCACGAGCCTCTCCTATGTAGGTGCAGTATAACAGAGCCATGCTGTAGTAAGCCTTGTGTCAGGAGAGGGCAGCACGAGCCTCTCCTATGTAGGTGCAGTATAACAGAGCCATGCTGTAGTAAGCCTTGTGTCAGGAGGGGGCAGCACGAACCTCTCCTATGTAGGTGCCGTATAACAGAGCCATGCTGCAGTAAGCCTTGTGTCAGGAGGGGGCAGCACGAGCCTCTCCTATGTAGGTGCAGTATAACAGTGCCATGCTGTAGTAAGCCTTGTGTAAGGAGGGGGCAGCACGAACCTCTCCTATGTAGGTGCAGTATAACAGAGCCATGCTGTAGTAAGCCTTGTGTCAGGAGGGGGCAGCACGAACCTCTCCTATGTAGGTGCCGTATAACAGTGCCGTGCTGCAGTAAGCCTTGTGTCAGGAGGGGGCAGCACGAGCCTCTCCTATGTAGGTGCAGTATAATAGTGCCGCGCTGTAGTAAGCCTTGTGACAGGAGGGGGCAGCACGAGCCTCTCCTATGTAGGTGCAGTATAATAGTGCCGCGCTGTAGTAAGCCTTGTGACAGGAGGGGGCAGCACGAGCCTCTCCTATGTAGGTGCAGTATAACAGAGCCATGCTGTAGTAAGCCTTGTGTCAGGAGGGGGCAGCACGAGCCTCTCCTATGTAGGTGCAGTATAACAGTGCCATGCTGTAGTAAGCCTTGTGTCAGGAGGGGGCAGCACGAGCCTCTCCTATGTAGGTGCAGTATAACAGAGCCATGCTGTAGTAAGCCTTGTGTCAGGAGGGGGCAGCACGAACCTCTCCTATGTAGGTGCCGTATAACAGAGCCATGCTGCAGTAAGCCTTGTGTCAGGAGGGGGCAGCACGAGCCTCTCCTATGTAGGTGCAGTATAACAGTGCCATGCTGTAGTAAGCCTTGTGTAAGGAGGGGGCAGCACGAGCCTCTCCTATGTAGGTGCCGTATAACAGTGCCATGCTGTAGTAAGCCTTGTGTCAGGAGGGGGCAGCACGAACCTCTCCTATGTAGGTGCCGTATAACAGTGCCCTGCTGCAGTAAGCTTTGTGTCAGGAGGGGGCAGCACGAGCCTCTCCTATGTAGGTGTGTCAAGGTGAAAATATATTTCTTATATATCTTTTTGTACTTTTATACTCTTATACTGTGAAACAATAAGTTTTTCCTATCTGCTAGCTAATGCAAATGTAATTGTATTTAAAGATGGCCGCCAGTGTTCATTTTTCATTTCAGTTTAGAATGTGAAGAGTTAAGTTTATTTCTCTTGAAAAAGATAACTCTGGAATGTGAAGAAAGAAGTAACCATCGAAGATGTCCTGACGAATCAGAGAGAGACTGAGCACTAGATGTATGCTGCTTAAACTCCGCCTAATGCATTCCTTTTTCCTAAACAATAGTACTGTGTATTCAAGAATAAAGTTAGTTGCTGCTCGGCTCCTCACTGAGGTGAACGCAAGAGCATTAGCAAAGATTGAATCAGCTACGTGTCTGAATCATTTCTTTTTCCGGTACCAGAAGTTCTGCGCTCACATTACAATTTGGAATGACTGGTGAATGAGGATAAATTGTCGTTTTACGACCCCGACAATTTTGGCAGCCCAACGGGGGGCGTGGCCAGCGATCCGAGACCCCCTGGACCCATGCCTGGATGTCTGTGGATGATACCCGTAGTGGCTGACCTCGAGGACTGATCACCCTCCGAACACGGTAAGTGGCGATCATGTACACTGTATATGTCACACTTGCTAGTGTCTCAGCCGTTATTGGTTTGTCTGTAGTCTCCTTGGGTCCGGGAGGTGAATGATCGAGTGGTGAGATCAAACGTGATCCTGTGCCACGCTCTGAACCAGCAACTGAGAGACGTCGCATCCTGTGCGACCTCTGTACACCACACCTCCTCCATCGGTCATTGTACTCCATTCAACCATCCTACCCGTGACTATTGTCTAGTAGTGAAGTGGAGTGAAAAATTGTGCCAGTTGTAGATTGTGGGGCAGCTTAGAGAAAGGGATAGGAGACGCAGCCTCTGTGATATTGTACTAACCGGTAATTAAGACGTCCCAAGTGGGGGACCACCAGAATTTTGAGTACAAATAGGTAATTAAGACGCCCCGTATGGAGCCACCAGAAATAGGTAATTAAGACGTCCCGGAACAGGACCACCAGAAACAGGTAATTAAGACGCTCCGTATGGGACCACCAGAATTTTTGTGGAGGGGTCTCATTAGGAGGCTGCCTCCCGACTGTTTGGGATATCGTGGCAGGATAGTCTGTTAATCACTGTTGTTCAGGTTAGGGATGGAAATATTGAGCGCGAGGCTCTTTTTCTTATACGTTGAGCGAGAGGCTCCGTGTTTTTAGAATATCAGTGTTGAAGATCGCTGCCAGTGGTTTTACTGCAGAAAACCATAGTATCCTGGGAGCCAAGCTGCGTATCTTACAGCAAAAGAAGTCTGTGCCCCACAAGTTAGATGAGGATGCCGTGGAAGTCAAGACAATGGTCACGGGAGGGCAAGAGACAGTCAAGAAGCTTATCTGCGAGTTGCGCGAGGCTTAAAGAACAAAGGATGAAAATAGGTTGAGAGGAAGGATCAGAGAATACAGAACCCGTATTTGGTTATAAAATGCCTTTGAACTGTGATCTTACAGAGTGTAAAATGGCCGCCGTGCCACTGATGATGAAAATGCAGTCTCAGCCAGCGCCCTGTAATGGCGGCGGAAAGAGATCTCCAGAAGTGAAGGTGTGTCCTGTTTGTGTTGTGCAGAATCCAATCTGGGTGGAGACCTGCCTTGTGTGTGCGTACGGACCGTCCTTGGGGCTCCGCCCAGACCACGGAGGATTATAGGAAAGTTTTGTAGAAATTTAGTCTGAAAACTGCTGTAATTTGTGACTTTGTAGAGGATACGGAGCTTTGTATCAGTGCTATGTAGTGTAGGGGAGGGGCTGAGCAGACCGCTGCGAGATTTCTTTGTCAGTTCTTCTTCTTCTTTCTCCTTATCTGCGCTACGTGCTGGAGTAAGGGGGGCAAAGAGCTGGGTTTTTGTGTTCTCCCTTCTGTGCTGACTCGCTGAGGAATGCAGTGCTGGATGGGAGGGGCTGTGTGTGCCCCTGCGCGACCTGCTTGCAATTTTTCCCCTCGGTGCTGTGGGCTACAGAAAGGGGGGCAATGTATTGCATTCCAAAGTTTTCTCTGTCCTTGGTTTAGTACACACTGAGAGATTTAAGTACTGTATGAAATTGAAAGTGAAATAGACCTGCCTAGTCTTAGATGAAAACTTGTAAGTAATTGAAAGATTGGTAAAAGGCACCAATATATCCTGGACTGCCGAGAAGTTCTATGGGTGTCTTATGGTAGTATTTAAAGATCTGGGATTCCCATTGTAATAAAAAGCCCATTCATACCTTTTTGTAGTAGATCCGATATTGAAATTTCCACTCCGGATGATGTATTGAAAATAGTAAAAAGTTTCCAAAATAATTTAGCCCAGCAAGAAAGGCAGGGGTTAAATCACTAGCCGTAGTGATTCTTGCTCGCTCACTGGCCCCCACCGCTGCAGCTGCGAGGTCAGTGTTTCTTATCTCCATGTAACAGACTCCAGCTTCTGCCCCCTCCTATCGTACATGTGAGTCCAGCTTCACACTCCAATACGCCTTTAACCCTGTATAGGAATCTAACTCCCTCCCTAGCCCCATGTCAATTTTCAGACCAAGAGCTTGCTTTAATCGGTGTAAATGCCAGACCTCCCAGCCCGGAAAGGCCTCTACATCTCCTCTTCCCGTGAAACCTTCACACTTACAAGGCCAGACTTTCTAGGAATCTGAAGTTTGGTTCCCCTGTCATTCACGCTACTATATCACACCTCAGGAATCCCAGGTTCTTTTCTCAGTAGGGTATGGGGACATAATTACCCACCAGGTAGGAGCCATAGTGAACCCAGCTAACTCTACCCTGTCACATAGAGGTTGTTTGGCTCAACAGATAGCTAGAAAAAGGAAGCCCAGTTATAGCCCAAGAGTGTCAGGCCTACCTTGCCGCTCATGGCCCCTTGCATCCAGGAGACGCTATGTCCACCCAAAGAGGGAATTTGCCCTGTGATATAGTGTTACACATTGCAGGCCCCGTATATGATTGCAAGACACCCGAGCACTGCCGTACAGTATTGCAGACAGAGCTCACCTGCAGGACATGCTACAGGTGTGCTGATTCAGCTTCATGGAGACAAACAGAGATCTGTTGTTTATTACAGCGGCCGCCAGGATAAAGTGGCAAGAGGGAAGTTTCTCATGTGTTTGGGCTGTGTTGTCTGTCCAGCTATTGCTACACAAATCTTCAGAGATTGTTTTGGATTATCCACTGATGGTCCACACCCTACACAATGTATATAGTATCCTTAACCAAGTACAACCTAGCCACATGTCCATGGCTGGACAGCTGCGACTTCGGTGTGCTATTCTCATGCCTACTAATGTGACTTTGAAAAGGTGCACTGTCCTGAACCCCGCTACTCTTCACCTAGTTCCCCTGGATCCAAAGGGGGGAGGAGTAGGTGACATAAGGAGTAGGTGACATGAGCAAGGACACTCTTTTTCTTTCTAGAATGGATCCAGAGGAACAAGATTAGGTTTCCAAACCACATGATTGTCTAGAATTGATGTCTCAGGAAACGGCTGGTTTCTAGTGTGCCTATTCTAATGCTGATTTTGAGCTTTTTGTAGATGGATCCCGTCACCAAGATGACCGAGGACGCTACTGTACCAGATATGCTGTGGTCTCAGAACATGAGGTAATCAAGGCAGAGTCAATGCCAGCTCATATGTCTGCACAAGAAGCAGAAGCTCAAGGCGCTTACAGAAGCGTGCAAACTAGCAGAAGGTAAGACTGTAAATATCTACACTGATTGTAGGTATGCTTTTGGCATTGCACACGATTATGGGCCTATCTGGAGAGCCAGGGCTTTCCTGACAGCAAATGGCCACCCCTTTAAACATGCTGAGGCAGTCCAGCAACTTATGAATGCACTACAGTTTCCCACCCAATCAGGCATCATAAAGGTAAAGGCACATACCAAAGGCACTGATGGACGGACAAAAGGGTAACGCACTGGCAGACCAGGCTGCCAAGAAAGCAGCAAGCACTCCTGTAGCCTCTCAAGTACATCACCTAGACACCCCACCATCTCCACTTGTGTTGAAAGACATCTTAGCCCAGTTACAAGAACAGGCAAGTAAGGAGGAGAAAAATAGGTGGCAAAAGATAGGGGCTTGCTCTGATACCGTCACTGGACTATGGGGGAGGGGTGAAAAGGTCTGCCTACCACAGGTACTGTACCCAATGATGGCACAGGTTCTGCACGGGAATGTGCACCACTCGAAGACGGCCATGTGTGACACCCTACAGAAACAATGGATTGCCCCCGGGTTTTCCACCTGCGCAGAAAGGCAGGTACAGAGCTGCATGATATGTGCCACACATAATCAGGGTAGGACAGTGAAAACTCCATCCAAACACACTCCCCGGCCCCTTTAACCAATTCCAGAGACTGCAGATTGATTATATTCAGTTACCCAGGGTAGGGACGTATGAGTATGTGTTGGTCTGCATTGATTTATTTTCAGGTTGGCCAGAAGCCTACCCAGTTGCCAAAGCTACGGCTAAGACAACGGTGAAGAAATTGATGGCTGAGATCATATGCAGGTATGGAGTTCCTGAAGTCATTGAAAGCGATCAGGGTTCCCATTTTGCTGGAGAGATCATGTCAGAGGTAATTGCAGCACTGGGGGTAAGTCAAGCATTGCATAGTCCATACCATCCGCAGAGCAGTGGAAAAGTGGAGAGACTAAATGGAAGTCTTAAGTTTAAAATCCAGAAGGCAATGACAGAGACTGGTAAACCATGGACAGAATGCCTTCCTCTAGCTTTGTTTTCAGTAAGATATACCCCAAACAGGAAGACAGGACTGTCACCGTATAAGATTCTGTTTGGCAGGAGCCCCAATCTTGAATGTTTCTTTCCACAACAGTTGTAGCTCAAGTACCAGGACTTGACTAGCTATGTGCAGGCCTTACATGGACACCTTGCCAAAGTGCATTTAACTGTCTTCAGTTCTCTTCCAGACCCAGACAAGGTTCCTGAACACCATCCCTTTGTGCCAGGAGACCTGGTGTATGTGAAAAAGTTTGTGGGCAGAGATTGTCTTCATCCGAGATTTGAAGGACTTCACACGGTGATCCTGGTCACCCCCACTGCAGTAAAACTTGAAGGAAAGAGCACCCGGATCCACGCCTCACATTGTAAAAGAGACCGAACCAGTGTTTAGTCACAGTAGTGACTGAAGGGAAATGTTGCTGTTGTTTTTGATCCTGGAAATGGGGGCCATCCTCGCCCCTACCTTCTCGGCCCCTAATGTAAATGAAAATACTAAGGTCCCACTATTCTCTGGGTAAACCTGACAGCCCCGGTGAATATCTGACGATTTGATTTCTGTGATGTAGTCAAGTGCCTTGAGACTGGACGGGTGGTAGAGAGGATCATCCAGTTTTATATATGTGTTACCAGAAATGACAACAATAACTGTTATTATTAGACAGATGCTGCCTGGAATACGGGAGATGATTGGGGATATAAACCTAGTGAAGCCATGTTCCCAAGGATGGGACGGGTAGGAGTCTTCGTGGGAGAATGCATCTAACAGCCCTTCTGCAACCACTTAGGGGCTGTAAATGGGGTAAAAGCTGTCACCCCCTCCTCCTAAATCTTGAAAGCCCCCAATCTGCTGACCTGCAGACATTTGTACTGGGAAGGCATTATAATTATGTATTTAGTAGTGGATACCATGGGAATTTAGGCCATATACAGCTCCAGGATATTAGCTTCAGACCAACCAAAGCCCCTGTTACCAGTACAGCTAAGACAGGCCCAGGTGAGCGTTTGAAGAATGTAGTCAATGAAGTGATACCCATTCCAGGTCTCAGTTGGCAAGAGGTTTTCTCCATAGAAACACAAACAGCCCCAAGGAAAAAAATCTATGGTTAGAATGGGTGAGATATAATGTAAGAGTCCAGAATATCTTTGTAGGATGTATTGCTTGTGCTGCTGCGAATACACACCTATACACACATGCATTGCTTTTTCCTGATGACGACACCACTGCCTGTGTCATGAATCTGCTGAAAGGTTTGAAGCCCACTGATTGCCCAGATTATGTCCCACTATTTCATAAGGAACCCAAACTAAAGGTTCCAGGAGAAAGTAACCGTATTAGCTGACAATTACACCTGCTATAATTCCCACGACACCACAGGTACACTAGTAGGGATCTTCAAGACAGGTTTCTGCAAAGGGAACAGTTCTCTAGATACTGATTTGCTAATTAAATATACACAATATATGTACACCAAAGATACCTGATGAACCTACAGAAAGAGGAGAAGCCTTGATCAGCGCCACATGAGTTATGAAGAAGATCCACTAATATATATTGATACCATTGGAGTGCCAAGGGGAGGTGCCTGACCAGTTTTAAAGCCCAGAACCAGATTTATGCCGGCATTGCTTCTATAATCCCACAGGTGCAGATTAATAAAAATGTTGAATGGATCAAATATATATATTACAGTGAACAAAGATTTGTCAATTATAGCTGTGATGCCTTCCAGGGTATAGTTGAGGATTTGGGCCCTAACACTTGTATGACCCGTGCTGCAACCCGACCTAAGAGAATTACACTGAATCCTGTCCAGACAACATCACATGCAGTGATATAAGAAGCTGACACAGGATTGTGGTTGGTGGATAGTGGGGACATTAACTTTTAGGAGTAGGCTGACAGTAATCCTTTTGGGAAGGAGCTGTAGACCAGCATGTCATGTCGCCCCCACCACCAGAGAACCAACCACATCAGGTAGGGTAAGACAGATACAGGAGTATTATCCCTGGAGGCCCACTGACTAGCTAGCTACGCAAAAACAATTGGCTGACCCTGAGAACCAACCCTTCTCATTCTACAGACAAATAATGACCATATGATAGATGTATAAATCCACCTAGGCAGGCCTAGGTAGTTAGTGAGCACAAAAACAGGTGACGTGCTAGGACGCAAATTAAGATTTTCTACAAATGTGACAAAGGAGAGAGTGTAGAGCTATACTTTGGACGGTTACAGCTGAAATGGGAAGACATGGGGTACAGTCCCATAAACCCACTTGATGTTAAAGTATTGGTAAATACATTCATTGACGGTATGACCAAAGACTTACGAGACGAAATATAGACAGCCAGACCTGAATGGCGAAATGTAGATCCGAAAGACCTGAAGGTTTCTAAAGAAGTTGAACAAATTAGGACAATAAGACGATGTGTCATGTATGCTGGAATAGACACATCTTTCTTCTCCAGTTGGTTAGGTGGGATCGAGGGATTCCTTCAACAAGCTTGTTTAGTACTGATTGCCCTCCTTGTAATTGGATCGATAATCCTCTGTTGTGTTATTCCCTTGTACAAAAAGGTTATTGCCAAAGCAACTCCGACTGACACCTTCCTCAATCAAGAAGTAGACCCACCAGAGTACGATGGTACTGATCCAGGGGAGATCCCGAAGTATATTCCTCTCAAGAGAGTAGACAAAACCCCCCATTCTCAGATGATGCTAAGAGATTTAGTTTAGGGACAGTGGGAGAACTCCATGTGAGGTTAGTGAAGGGTTCAGCTGCCTGGAGGCCTCTCGCTAGGGGAGAGTTTCTGAGGTGTCTGGATGAAGAAATCCACCTCCCCTTTTCCCATCACATGGACAGTCTCGAAGGATCTTTCTTTAAGGGAAAAACTTAGTGTTTAGGGGGGATTGTCAAGGTGAAAATATATTTCTTATATATCTTTTTGTACTTTTATACTCTTATACTGTGAAACAATAAGTTTTTCCTATCTGCTAGATAATGCAAATGTAATTGTATTTAAAGATGGCCGCCAGTGTTCATTTTTCATTTCAGTTTAGAATGTGAAGAGTTAAGTTTATTTCTCTTGAAAAAGATAACTCTGGAATGTGAAGAAAGAAGTAACCATCGAAGATGTCCTGACGAATCAGAGAGAGACTGAGCACTAGATGTATGCTGCTTAAACTCCGCCTAATGCATTCCTTTTTCCTAAACAATAGTACTGTGTATTCAAGAATAAAGTTAGTTGCTGCTCGGCTCCTCACTGAGGTGAACGCAAGAGCATTAGCAAAGATTGAATCAGCTACGTGTCTGAATCATTTCTTTTTCCGGTACCAGAAGTTCTGCGCTCACATTACAATTTGGAATGACTGGTGAATGAGGATAAATTGTCGTTTTACGACCCCGACAGGTGCAGTATAACAGTGCCATGCTGTAGTAAGCCTTGTGACAGGAGAGGGCAGCACGAACCTCTCCTATGTAGGTGCAGTATAACAGTGCCATGCTGTAGGGAGCCTTGTGTCAGGAGGGGGCAGCACGAGCCTCTCCTATGTAGGTGCAGTATAACAGAGCCATGCTGTAGTAAGCCTTGTGTCAGGAGGGGACAGCACGAGCCTCTCCTATGTAGGTGCCGTATAACAGAGCCATGCTGTAGTAAGCCTTGTGTCAGGAGGGGGCAGCACGAGCCTCTCCTATGTAGGTGCCGTATAACAGAGCCATGCTGTAGTAAGCCTTGTGTCAGGAGGGGGCAGCACGAGCCTCTCCTATGTAGGTGCCGTATAACAGTGCCGTGCTGTAGTAAGCATTGTGTCAGGAGGGGGCAGCACGAGCCTCTCCTATGTAGGTGCAGTATAACAGAGCCATGCTGTAGTAAGCCTTGTGTCAGGAGGGGGCAGCACGAGCCTCTCCTATGTAGGTGCAGTATAACAGAGCCATGCTGTAGTAAGCCTTGTGTCAGGAGGGGGCAGCACGAGCCTCTCCTATGTAGGTGCAGTATAACAGAGCCATGCTGTAGTAAGCCTTGTGTCAGGAGGGGGCAGCACGAGCCTCTCCTATGTAGGTGCAGTATAACAGAGCCATGCTGTAGTAAGCCTTGTGTCAGGAGAGGGCAGCACGAGCCTCTCCTATGTAGGTGCCTTATAACAGAGCCATGCTGTAGTAAGCCTTGTGTCAGGAGGGGGCAGCACGAGCCTCTCCTATGTAGGTGCAATATAACAGAGCCATGCTGCAGTAAGCCTTGTGTCAGGAGGGGGCAGCACGAGCCTCTCCTATGTAGGTGCAGTATAACAGTGCCATGCTGCAGTAAGCCTTGTGTCAGGAGGGGGCAGCACAAGCCTCTCCTATGTAGGTGCAGTATAACAGTGCCGTGCTGTAGTAAGCCTTGTGTCACGAGGGGGCAGCACGAGCCTCTCCTATGTAGGTGCAGTATAACACAGCCATGCTGTAGTAAGCCTTGTGTCAGGAGGGGGCAGCATGAGCCTCTCCTATGTGGGTGCAGTATAACAGTGCCATGCTGTAGTAAGCCTAAAGGGGCAGAACGGCGTACTGGGACCCGCACCTGACCCTGCCACAATAATGGGGCCCTGGCTTTCCCTTATCTCAGGGGTACCTATGATGGTTAGGAGGCGTGAGCCGCCAGCGTATCCCTGTCTCCTGAGTTTACCCTATCAGGGGCCCCCTCTCCCCCCAAAAGGAGGTGGACTGCACCAGTGTAACTATAACAAACCACAGGGTAAACAGACAAGGTAACTAAGGCTACTTTCACACTAGCGTTTACCTGATCTGCGGCAGGCTGCGGTCTTCCTCCGTGAAGCCCCGCCCTCGGCCGCTAGCTCCGCCTACTTCTGCATGCGGCCTGCATGCGACCTCCGTACCTATCTTTAACATTAGGTACGCAGGTCGTGCGGCTGTATGCGGATGCTGCCGCATGCGTCGTTTTGACGATGCGGCGACCAGCGTAGGATGCAGCCTGTAGCATTTTTTTTTTCCGCATCGTCAAGACGACGCATGCGGCAGCATCCGCATACAGCCGCACGACCTGCGTACCTAATGTTAAAGATAGGTACGGAGGTCGCATGCGGGGCGCATGCAGAAGTAAGCGGAGCTAGCGGCGGAGGTGCGGCCGAGGGCGGGGCTTCACAGAGGAAGTCCGCAGCCTGCCGCAGATCAGGTAAACGCTAGTGTGAAAGTAGCCTAAAAGTCTCAAACTCACCAAATGCTCACACAACCACAGAGGAAACACAGAGAAGGGAAGAGAAGGAATAAACTAGGAAGGAAAACAGGTTTTACATGCAACCAAAACAGCAGACACCAATCTCTGTAAATAAACCTCCAACTCCAACACTACGCTCCTTCAACCTTCAAGCCAGGCAGTAGAACTGATCACTGACAATAGCTGAAGTCAGGACTGGGTCTATATAGAGGATCAGATTACAAGATCCACTTCAGCTGAGAGACCCAGCTCTCAGCAACTCAGCAATAAGGTTAACTCCTGCACTGCTAGCACAAAGCAGCCAGGTTAGAATACAGGTGAAGAGCTTCTGTTCACTGTGTGTGAACGAGGCCCAGAGCGCTGCGGTTCTCTGGAACCTCTCTGTCGCGGAAGCCCCGTGACACCTTGTGTCAGGAGGGGTGTGGTGAAATATGTGTATATATATCTATATGTGTGTAGTGGCCTATGTCTAGGGTTATATGTGTGACTAGTGATGAAGTAACATCTGTCCTGAAGGCAAGTCGCACCTAGGTGTTAATAGGTACTTCCTTGGGACGAGTAGGAATTGTGTCTCCATATCTCACCAGGAGGTCTAGCTAAGGCCAAGAAGAAAAGGAACATTTGGCACCTTCTAGGTCTTGGAGGGGAGATGCTAATTGCGGCCGGAGGGCAGCTATTCCTGAGAACCTTTTCACACGTATCTCAAGAGAAAATAATGTATTCATTGGGGGTGCGGCCGTGGCCCAATCAAACAGGCAGCAGTTATGATATTGACCTGAGGGGCCGGTGTTGTGAAATTGGATTTTGGGCTCCCCCGGTGGCCACTGGTGGAATTGAACTGGTGTGCATCATCCCCTCTGTTCACCTGTTTCCATCAGGATGTGGGAGTCGCTATTTAGCCTTGCTCCTCTGTCACTTCCATGCCGGTCAACATTGTAATCAGAAGCCTTTCTGTGCATGTTCCTGCTGCTAGACAACTCCCAGCTAAGTTGGACTTTAGTCCTTGTTTGTTTTTGCATTTTGTTCCAGTTCACAGCTGTAGTTTCGTTTTGGTGTTTTGATAGGGTTTTCAGCTGACCATGAAAGTGCCCTTTCTGTCTTCCTGCTATCTAGTAAGCGGACCTCAATTTTGCTAAACCTATTTTCATACTACGTTTGTCATTTCATCTAAAATCACCGCCAATATATGTGGGGGCCTCTGTCTGCCTTTCGGGGAAATTTCTCTAGAGGTGAGCCAAGACTATATTTTCCTCTGCCAGGATTAGTTAGTCCTCCGGCCGGCGCTGGGCGTCTAGGGATAAAACGCAGGCAACGCTACCCGGCTACTGTTAGTTGTGCGGCAGGTTTAGTTCATGGTCAGTTTAGTTTCCATCCTTCCAAGAGCTAGTTCTTATGTTTGCTGGGCTATGTTCTCTTGCCATTGAGAACCATAACAGTTTGACCGGCCCCGAAGGGTTAAATTAATTGACAGAGAAAGGAGAGAAAAGAGAAGTCTGCTGAAGATTTTTTTTTTTTTTTTTTCCCTTCAGTTCTGAGTGTGCTTGTAGTTGAATCTCTTGCAAGTCTGCCTATATTGCAGCCTTTCTCTCTCTCTCTCCTTCTAATCCTGGAATGGCTCTGTGTTCACCTGTTTAAAATGGATATTCAGAGTTTAGCTGCAGGTTTGAATAATCTCACCACGAAAGTTCAAAATTTACAAGATTTTGTTGTTCAGGTTCCTATATCTGAACCTAGAATTCCTTTGCCTGAATTTTTCTCGGGGAATAGATCTTGCTTTCAAAATTTCAAAAATAATTGCAAGTTGTTTTTGTCCCTGAAATCTCGCTCTGCTGGAGATCCTGCTCAGCAGGTCAGGATTGTGATTTCCTTGCTCCGGGGCGACCCTCAGGATTGGGCTTTTGCATTGGCTCCAGGGGATCCTGCGTTGCTCGATGTGGATGCGTTTTTTCTGGCCTTGGGGTTGCTTTATGAGGAACCTCAGTTAGAACTTCAGGCGGAAAAGGCCTTGATGTCCCTATCTCAGGGGCAAGACGAAGCTGAAATATACTGCCAGAAATTCCGTAAATGGGCTGTGCTTACTCAGTGGAATGAGTGCGCCCTGGCGGCGAATTTCAGAGAGGGTCTCTCTGATGCCATTAAGGATGTTATGGTGGGGTTCCCTGTGCCTGCGGGTCTGAATGAGTCCATGACAATGGCTATCCAGATCGATAGGCGTCTGCGGGAGCGCAAACCTGTGCACCATTTGGCGGTGTCTACTGAGAAGACGCCAGAGAATATGCAATGTGATAGAATTCTGTCCAGAAGTGAACGGCAGAATTTTAGACGAAAAAATGGGTTGTGCTTCTATTGCGGTGATTCAACTCATGTTATATCAGCATGCTCTAAGCGTACTAAGAAGCTTGATAAGTCTGTTTCAATTGGCACTTTACAGTCTAAGTTTATTCTATCTGTGACCCTGATTTGTTCTTTATCATCTATTACCGCGGATGCCTATGTCGACTCTGGCGCCGCTTTGAGTCTTATGGATTGGTCCTTTGCCAAACGCTGTGGGTATGATTTGGAGCCTCTTGAAACTCCTATACCCCTGAAGGGGATTGACTCCACCCCATTGGCTAGCAATAAACCACAATACTGGACACAAGTAACTATGCGGATTAATCCGGATCACCAGGAGATTATTCGCTTTCTTGTGCTGTATAACCTACATGATGTGTTGGTGCTTGGATTGCCATGGCTGCAATCTCATAACCCAGTCCTTGACTGGAAAGCTATGTCTGTGTTAAGCTGGGGATGTAAGGGGACGCATGGGGACGTACCTGTGGTTTCCATTTCATCATCTATTCCCTCTGAGATTCCTGAATTCTTGACTGAATATCGTGACGTTTTTGAAGAACCTAAGCTTGGTTCATTACCTCCGCACCGGGAGTGCGATTGTGCCATAGATTTGATTCCGGGTAGTAAATACCCTAAGGGTCGTTTATTTAATCTGTCTGTGCCTGAACATGCTGCTATGCGAGAATATATAAAGGAGTCCTTGGAAAAGGGACATATTCGTCCTTCGTCATCTCCCTTAGGAGCCGGTTTTTTCTTTGTGGCTAAGAAAGATGGCTCTTTGAGGCCGTGTATTGATTATCGGCTTTTGAATAAAATCACGGTTAAATATCAATATCCGTTGCCACTGCTGACTGATTTGTTTGCTCGCATAAAGGGGGCCAAGTGGTTCTCTAAGATAGATCTCCGTGGGGCGTATAATTTGGTGCGAATTAAGCAGGGGGATGAGTGGAAAACCGCATTTAATACGCCCGAGGGCCACTTTGAGTATTTGGTGATGCCTTTTGGTCTTTCAAATGCCCCTTCAGTCTTTCAGTCCTTTATGCATGACATTTTCCGTGATTATTTGGATAAATTTATGATTGTGTATCTGGATGATATTTTGATTTTTTCGGATGACTGGGACTCTCATGTCCAGCAGGTCAGGAGGGTTTTTCAGGTTTTGCGGTCTAATTCCTTGTGTGTGAAGGGTTCTAAATGCGTTTTTGGGGTTCAAAAGATTTCCTTTTTGGGATATATTTTTTCCCCCTCTTCCATCGAGATGGATCCTGTCAAGGTTCAGGCTATTTGTGATTGGACGCAACCCTCTTCTCTTAAGAGTCTTCAGAAATTTTTGGGCTTTGCTAACTTTTATCGTCGATTTATTGCTGGTTTTTCTGATGTTGTTAAACCATTGACTGATTTGACTAAGAAGGGTGCTGATGTTGCTGATTGGTCCCCTGCTGCTGTGGAGGCCTTTCGGGAGCTTAAGCGCCGCTTTTCTTCCGCCCCTGTGTTGCGTCAGCCTGATGTTGCTCTTCCTTTTCAGGTTGAGGTCGACGCTTCTGAAATCGGAGCTGGGGCGGTTTTGTCGCAGAGAAGTTCCGATTGCTCCGTGATGAGACCTTGTGCTTTTTTCTCGCGTAAATTTTCGCCCGCCGAGCGGAATTATGATGTTGGGAATCGGGAGCTTTTGGCCATGAAGTGGGCTTTTGAGGAGTGGCGTCATTGGCTTGAGGGGGCTAGACATCAGGTGGTGGTATTGACTGACCACAAAAATCTAATTTATCTTGAGTCCGCCAGACGCCTGAATCCTAGACAGGCGCGCTGGTCGTTGTTTTTCTCTCGGTTTAATTTTGTGGTGTCCTACCTGCCGGGTTCTAAGAATGTTAAGGCGGATGCCCTTTCTAGGAGTTTTGAGCCTGACTCCCCTGGTAATTCTGAACCTACAGGTATCCTTAAGGATGGAGTGATATTGTCTGCCGTTTCTCCAGACCTGCGGCGGGCCTTGCAGGAGTTTCAGGTGGATAGACCTGATCGTTGCCCACCTGGTAGACTGTTTGTTCCTGATGATTGGACCAGTAAAGTCATTTCTGAGGTTCATTCTTCTGCGTTGGCAGGTCATCCTGGAATCTTTGGTACCAGGGATTTGGTGGCAAGGTCCTTCTGGTGGCCTTCCCTGTCTCGAGATGTGCGAGGCTTCGTGCAGTCTTGTGACGTTTGTGCTCGGGCCAAGCCTTGTTGTTCTCGGGCTAGTGGATTGTTGTTGCCCTTGCCTATCCCGAAGAGGCCCTGGACGCACATCTCGATGGATTTTATTTCGGATCTTCCTGTTTCTCAGAAGATGTCTGTCATCTGGGTGGTGTGTGACCGTTTCTCTAAGATGGTCCATTTGGTTCCCCTGCCTAAGTTGCCTTCTTCTTCCGAGTTGGTTCCTCTGTTTTTTCAAAATGTGGTCCGTTTGCATGGTATTCCGGAGAATATCGTTTCTGACAGAGGTACCCAATTCGTGTCTAGATTTTGGCGAGCATTCTGTGCTAGGATGGGCATAGATTTGTCTTTCTCGTCTGCTTTCCATCCTCAGACTAATGGCCAGACCGAGCGGACGAATCAGACCTTGGAGACATATTTGAGGTGTTTTGTGTCTGCAGATCAGGATGATTGGGTTGCTTTTTTGCCTTTAGCGGAGTTTGCCCTCAATAATCGGGCCAGCTCTGCCACCTTGGTGTCTCCCTTTTTCTGTAATTCGGGGTTTCATCCTCGATTTTCTTCTGGTCAGGTGGAATCTTCGGATTGTCCTGGAGTGGATGCTGTGGTGGAGAGGTTGCATCAGATTTGGGGGCAGGTAGTGGACAATTTGAAGTTGTCCCAGGAGAAGACTCAGCTTTTTGCCAACTGCCGGCGTCAGGTTGGTCCTCGGCTTTGTGTTGGGGACTTGGTGTGGTTGTCTTCTCGTTTTGTCCCTATGAGGGTTTCTTCTCCCAAGTTTAAGCCTCGGTTCATCGGCCCGTACAAGATATTGGAGATTCTTAACCCTGTGTCCTTCCGTTTGGACCTCCCTGCATCTTTTTCTATTCATAATGTTTTTCATCGGTCATTATTGCGCAGGTATGAGGTACCGGTTGTGCCTTCCGTTGAGCCTCCTGCTCCGGTGTTGGTTGAGGGCGAGTTGGAGTACGTTGTGGAAAAAATCTTGGACTCCCGTGTTTCCAGACGGAAACTCCAGTATCTGGTCAAATGGAAGGGATACGGTAAGGAGGATAATTCTTGGGTGACTGCCTCTGATGTTCATGCCTCCGATCTGGTCCGTGCCTTTCATAGGGCTCATCCTGATCGCCCTGGTGGTTCTGGTGAGGGTTCGGTGCCCCCTCCTTGAGGGGGGGGTACTGTTGTGAAATTGGATTTTGGGCTCCCCCGGTGGCCACTGGTGGAATTGAACTGGTGTGCATCATCCCCTCTGTTCACCTGTTTCCATCAGGATGTGGGAGTCGCTATTTAGCCTTGCTCCTCTGTCACTTCCATGCCGGTCAACATTGTAATCAGAAGCCTTTCTGTGCATGTTCCTGCTGCTAGACAACTCCCAGCTAAGTTGGACTTTAGTCCTTGTTTGTTTTTGCATTTTGTTCCAGTTCACAGCTGTAGTTTCGTTTCTGTGTCTGGAAAGCTCTTGTGATCTGAAATTGCCACTCTGATGTTATGAGTTAATACTAGAGTCTTAAAGTAATTTCAGGATGGTGTTTTGATAGGGTTTTCAGCTGACCATGAAAGTGCCCTTTCTGTCTTCCTGCTATCTAGTAAGCGGACCTCAATTTTGCTAAACCTATTTTCATACTACGTTTGTCATTTCATCTAAAATCACCGCCAATATATGTGGGGGCCTCTGTCTGCCTTTCGGGGAAATTTCTCTAGAGGTGAGCCAGGACTATATTTTTCTCTGCCAGGATTAGTTAGTCCTCCGGCCGGCGCTGGGCGTCTAGGGATAAAACGCAGGCAACGCTACCCGGCTACTGTTAGTTGTGCGGCAGGTTTAGTTCATGGTCAGTTTAGTTTCCATCCTTCCAAGAGCTAGTTCTTATGTTTGCTGGGCTATGTTCTCTTGCCATTGAGAACCATAACAGGCCGGTCTAGAAACCTGACCTCCAAACCAAAGTTATAAATTTAGGCTGCAGACAGAGAATTGTGTTCACATGTGAGGGCAGCCTGAGAAGCTGGTGTGTTCCACCAACTCCATTCACCCCCCCTCAGGGAGCAGAAAGCAACTACCAGTTAGATAATTTCTGTAAATTTCTCCTGTTTATTTTATACTGCTTTGCATAAGTTGTATGTCTTTTTATTATCATATTTTTATACCTTTTTCTTATTGTAAGCATTGACCCTTTTGTTATTAAAGTATAAAACTATAACAAGTTGAACCTTGAATGTTCTAAAAGAATCCATAGCCTAAGGTGTGTGAGCCTTGTGAGTGATAGACATATTTTTATTAGTATTATTATTTCTGGGACTCATCGCCCATGTATTCGATGAGTGGTGGCAGCGTGTATGAGCGGGTGTGTGGCCTGGGTCGGTGTGTGATTTATGCTCCCATTACAGCATAGGACAGAGGTTGAATGCTGGACTGAGAGTGGGGAGATAGATTAACCATTGCAGGCAGAACCCCAAGTCACGTGTGAGAGCAGGCACGTGACGAATAAGTGACATCACGGAGAAGGGATCCGTGACAATGTGCAATACAACATTGCTATGCTGTAGTAAGCCTTGTGTCAGGAGGGGGCAGCACGAGCCTCTCCTATGTAGGTGCAGTATAACAGAGCCATGCTGTAGTAAGCCTTGTGACAGGAGGGGGCAGCACAAGCCTCTCCTATGTAGGTGCAGTATGACAGAGCCATGCTGTAGTAAGCATTGTGTCAGGAGGGGGCAGCACGAGCCTCTCCTATGTAGGTGCAGTATAACAAAGCCATGCTGTAGTAAGCCTTGTGTCAGGAGGGGGCAGCACGAGCCTCTCCTATGTAGGTGCAGTATAACAGTGCCATGCTGTAGGGAGCCTTGTGTCAGGAGGGGGCAGCACGAGCCTCTCCTATGTAGGTGCAGTATAACAAAGCCATGCTGTAGTAAGCCTTGTGTCAGGAGGGGGCAGCACGAGCCTCTCCTATGTAGGTGCCGTATAACAGAGCCATGCTGTAGTAAGCCTTGTGTCAGGAGGGGGCAGCACGAGCCTCTCCTATGTACGTGCAGTATAACAGTGCCATGCTGTAGTAAGCCTTGTGTCAGGAGGGGGCAGCACGAGCCTCTCCTATGTAGGTGCCGTATAACAGTGCCATGCTGTAGTAAGCCTTGTGTCAGGAGGGGGCAGCACGAACCTCTCCTATGTAGGTGCAGTATAACAGAGCCATGCTGTAGTAAGCCTTGTGTAAGGAGGGGGCAGCACGAGCCTCTCCTATGTAGGTGCAGTATAACAGAGCCATGCTGTAGTAAGCCTTGTGTCAGGAGAGGGCAGCACGAGCCTCTCCTATGTAGGTGCCGTATAACAGAGCCATGCTGTAGTAAGCCTTGTGTCAGGAGGGGGCAGCACGAGCCTCTCCTATGTAGGTGCCGTATAACAGAGCCATGCTGTAGTAAGCCTTGTGTCAGGAGGGGGCAGCACGAACCTCTCCTATGTAGGTGCAGTATAACAGAGCCATGCTGTAGTAAGCCTTGTGTCAGGAGAGGGCAGCACGAACCTCTCCTATGTAGGTGCAGTATAACAGAGCCATGCTGTAGTAAGCCTTGTGTCAGGAGGGGGCAGCACGAGCCTCTCCTATGTAGGTGCAGTATAACAGAGCCATGCTGTAGTAAGCCTTGTGTCAGGAGGGGGCAGCACGAGCCTCTCCTATGTAGGTGCAGTATAACAGAGCCATGCTGTAGTAAGCCTTGTGTCAGGAGGGGGCAGCACGAGCCTCTCCTATGTAGGTGCAGTATAACAGAGCCATGCTGTAGTAAGCCTTGTGTCAGGAGGGGGCAGCACGAGCCTCTCCTATGTAGGTGCAGTATAACAGAGCCATGCTGTAGTAAGCCTTGTGTCAGGAGGGGGCAGCACGAACCTCTCCTATGTAGGTGCCGTATAACAGAGCCATGCTGTAGTAAGCCTTGTGTCAGGAGAGGGCAGCACGAGCCTCTCCTATGTAGGTGCAGTATAACAGAGCCATGCTGTAGTAAGCCTTGTGTCAGGAGGGGGCAGCACGAGCCTCTCCTATGTAGGTGCAGTATAACAGAGCCATGCTGTAGTAAGCCTTGTGTCAGGAGGGGGCAGCACGAACCTCTCCTATGTAGGTGCAGTATAACAGTGCCGTGCTGTAGTAAGCCTTGTGACAGGAGGGGGCAGCACGAGCCTCTCCTATGTAGGTGCAGTATAACAGAGCCATGCTGTAGTAAGCCTTGTGTCAGGAGGGGGCAGCACGAGCCTCTCCTATGTAGGTGCAGTATAACAGAGCCATGCTGTAGTAAGCCTTGTGACAGGAGGGGGCAGCACGAACCTCTCCTATGTAGGTGCAGTATAACAGAGCCATGCTGTAGTAAACCTTGTGTCAGGAGGGGGCAGCACGAGCCTCTCCTATGTAGGTGCCGTATAACAGAGCCATGCTGTAGTAAGCCTTGTGTCAGGAGAGGGCAGCACGAGCCTCTCCTATGTAGGTGCAGTATAACAGAGCCATGCTGTAGTAAGCCTTGTGTCAGGAGGGGGCAGCACGAGCCTCTCCTATGTAGGTGCAGTATAACAGAGCCATGCTGTAGTAAGCCTTGTGTCAGGAGGGGGCAGCACGAGCCTCTCCTGTGTAGGTGCAGTATAACAGTGCCATGCTGTAGTAAGCCTTGTGTCAGGAGGGGGCAGCACGAGCCTCTCCTATGTAGGTGCCGTATAACAGAGCCATGCTGTAGTAAGCCTTGTGTCAGGAGGGGGCAGCACGAGCCTCTCCTATGTACGTGCAGTATAACAGAGCCATGCTGTAGTAAGCCTTGTGTCAGGAGGGGGCAGCACGAGCCTCTCCTATGTAGGTGCAGTATAACACAGCCATGCTGTAGTAAGCCTTGTGACAGGAGGGGGCAGCACGAGCCTCTCCTATGTAGGTGCAGTATAACAGTGCCATGCTGTAGTAAGCCTTGTGTCAGGAGGGGGCAGCACGAGCCTCTCCTATGTAGGTGCAGTATAACAGTGCCATGCTGTAGTAAGCCTTGTGACAGGAGGGGGCAGCACGAGCCTCTCCTATGTAGGTGCAGTATAACAGTGCCATGCTGTAGTAAGCCTTGTGTCAGGAGGGGGCAGCACGAGCCTCTCCTATGTAGGTGCCGTATAACAGAGCCATGCTGTAGTAAGCCTTGTGTCAGGAGGGGGCAGCACGAGCCTCTCCTATGTAGGTGCAGTATAACAGAGCCATGCTGTAGTAAGCCTTGTGACAGGAGGGGGCAGCACGAGCCTCTCCTATGTAGGTGCAGTATAACAGTGCCATGCTGTAGTAAGCCTTGTGTCAGGAGGGGGCAGCACGAGCCTCTCCTATGTAGGTGCCGTATAACAGAGCCATGCTGTAGTAAGCCTTGTGTCAGGAGGGGGCAGCACGAGCCTCTCCTATGTAGGTGCAGTATAACAGAGCCATGCTGTAGTAAGCCTTGTGTCAGGAGGGGGCAGCACGAGCCTCTCCTATGTAGGTGCCGTATAACAGAGCCATGCTGTAGTAAGCCTTGTGTCAGGAGGGGGCAGCACGAGCCTCTCCTATGTAGGTGCAGTATAACAGAGCCATGCTGTAGTAAGCCTTGTGTCAGGAGGGGGCAGCACGAGCCTCTCCTATGTAGGTGCAGTATAACAGAGCCATGCTGTAGTAAGCCTTGTGTCAGGAGGGGGCAGCACGAGCCTCTCCTATGTAGGTGCAGTATAACAGAGCCATGCTGTAGTAAGCCTTGTGTCAGGAGGGGGCAGCACGAACCTCTCCTATGTAGGTGCAGTATAACAGAGCCATGCTGTAGTAAGCCTTGTGTCAGGAGGGGGCAGCACGAGCCTCTCCTATGTAGGTGCAGTATAACAGAGCCATGCTGTAGTAAGCCTTGTGACAGGAGGGGGCAGCACGAGCCTCTCCTATGTAGGTGCAGTATAACAGAGCCATGCTGTAGTAAGCCTTGTGTCAGGAGGGGGCAGCACGAACCTCTCCTATGTAGGTGCCGTATAACAGAGACATGCTGTAGTAAGCCTTGTGTCAGGAGGGGGCAGCACGAGCCTCTCCTATGTAGGTGCAGTATAACAGTGCCATGCTGTAGTAAGCCTTGTGTCAGGAGAGGGCAGCACAAGCCTCTCCTATGTAGGTGCAGTATAACAGAGCCATGCTGTAGTAAGCCTTGTGTCAGGAGGGGGCAGCACGAGCCTCTCCTATGTAGGTGCAGTATAACAGAGCCATGCTGTAGTAAGCCTTGTGTCAGGAGGGGGCAGCACGAGCCTCTCCTATGTAGGTGCAGTATAACAGAGCCATGCTGTAGTAAGCATTGTGTCAGGAGAGGGCAGCACGAGCCTCTCCTATGTAGGTGCAGTATAACAGAGCCATGCTGTAGTAAGCCTTGTGTCAGGAGGGGGCAGCACGAACCTCTCCTATGTAGGTGCAGTATAACAGTGCCGTGCTGTAGTAAGCCTTGTGTCAGGAGGGGGCAGCACGAACCTCTCCTATGTAGGTGCAGTATAACAGTGCCATGCTGCAGTAAGCCTTGTGTCAGGAGAGGGCAGCACGAGCCTCTCCTATGTAGGTGCAGTATAACAGAGCCATGCTGTAGTAAGCCTTGTGTCAGGAGGGGGCAGCACGAACCTCTCCTATGTAGGTGCAGTATAACAGTGCCATGCTGTAGTAAGCCTTGTGACAGGAGGGGGCAGCACGAGCCTCTCCTATGTAGGTGCAGTATAACAGAGCCATGCTGTAGTAAGCCTTGTGTCAGGAGGGGGCAGCACGAGCCTCTCCTATGTAGGTGCAGTATAACAGAGCCATGCTGTAGTAAGCCTTGTGACAGGAGGGGGCAGCACGAACCTCTCCTATGTAGGTGCAGTATAACAGAGCCATGCTGTAGTAAGCCTTGTGTCAGGAGGGGGCAGCACGAGCCTCTCCTATGTAGGTGCAGTATAACATTGCCATGCTGTAGTAAGCCTTGTGTCAGGAGGGGGCAGCACGAGCCTCTCCTATGTAGGTGCAGTATAACAGAGCCATGCTGTAGTAAGCCTTGTGTCAGGAGGGGGCAGCACGAGCCTCTCCTATGTAGGTGCCGTATAACAGAGCCATGCTGTAGTAAGCCTTGTGTCAGGAGAGGGCAGCACGAGCCTCTCCTATGTAGGTGCAGTATAACAGAGCCATGCTGTAGTAAGCCTTGTGTCAGGAGGGGGCAGCACGAGCCTCTCCTATGTAGGTGCAGTATAACAGAGCCATGCTGTAGTAAGCCTTGTGTCAGGAGGGGGCAGCACGAGCCTCTCCTGTGTAGGTGCAGTATAACAGTGCCATGCTGTAGTAAGCCTTGTGTCAGGAGGGGGCAGCACGAGCCTCTCCTATGTAGGTGCAGTATAACAGAGCCATGCTGTAGTAAGCCTTGTGTCAGGAGGGGGCAGCACGAGCCTCTCCTATGTAGGTGCAGTATAACAGAGCCATGCTGTAGTAAGCCTTGTGTCAGGAGGGGGCAGCACGAGCCTCTCCTGTGTAGGTGCAGTATAACAGTGCCATGCTGTAGTAAGCCTTGTGTCAGGAGGGGGCAGCACGAGCCTCTCCTGTGTAGGTGCAGTATAACAGTGCCATGCTGTAGTAAGCCTTGTGTCAGGAGGGGGCAGCACGAGCCTCTCCTATGTAGGTGCAGTATAACACAGCCATGCTGTAGTAAGCCTTGTGTCAGGAGAGGGCAGCACGAGCCTCTCCTATGTAGGTGCAGTATAACAGTGCCATGCTGTAGTAAGCCTTGTGTCAGGAGGGGGCAGCACGAGCCTCTCCTATGTAGGTGCAGTATAACAGAGCCATGCTGTAGTAAGCCTTGTGTCAGGAGGGGGCAGCACGAGCCTCTCCTATGTAGGTGCAGTATAACAGAGCCATGCTGTAGTAAGCATTGTGTCAGGAGGGGGCAGCACGAGCCTCTCCTATGTAGGTGCAGTATAACAGAGCCATGCTGTAGTAAGCCTTGTGTCAGGAGGGGGCAGCACGAACCTCTCCTATGTAGGTGCAGTATAACAGAGCCATGCTGTAGTAAGCCTTGTGTCAGGAGGGGGCAGCACGAGCCTCTCCTATGTAGGTGCAGTATAACAGTGCCATGCTGTAGTAAGCCTTGTGTCAGGAGGGGGCAGCACGAGCCTCTCCTATGTAGGTGCCGTATAACAGAGCCATGCTGTAGTAAGCCTTGTGTCAGGAGGGGGCAGCACGAGCCTCTCCTATGTAGGTGCAGTATAACAGAGCCATGCTGTAGTAAGCCTTGTGACAGGAGGGGGCAGCACGAGCCTCTCCTATGTAGGTGCAGTATAACACAGCCATGCTGTAGTAAGCCTTGTGTCAGGAGGGGGCAGCACGAGCCTCTCCTATGTAGGTGCAGTATAACAGTGCCATGCTGTAGTAAGCCTTGTGTCAGGAGGGGGCAGCACGAGCCTCTCCTATGTAGGTGCAGTATAACAGAGCCATGCTGTAGTAAGCCTTGTGTCAGGAGGGGGCAGCACGAGCCTCTCCTATGTAGGTGCAGTATAACAGAGCCATGCTGTAGTAAGCCTTGTGTCAGGAGGGGGCAGCACGAACCTCTCCTATGTAGGTGCAGTATAACAGAGCCATGCTGTAGTAAGCCTTGTGTCAGGAGGGGGCAGCACGAGCCTCTCCTATGTAGGTGCAGTATAACAGTGCCATGCTGTAGTAAGCCTTGTGTCAGGAGGGGGCAGCACGAGCCTCTCCTATGTAGGTGCCGTATAACAGAGCCATGCTGTAGTAAGCCTTGTGTCAGGAGGGGGCAGCACGAGCCTCTCCTATGTAGGTGCAGTATAACAGAGCCATGCTGTAGTAAGCCTTGTGACAGGAGGGGGCAGCACGAGCCTCTCCTATGTAGGTGCAGTATAACACAGCCATGCTGTAGTAAGCCTTGTGTCAGGAGGGGGCAGCACGAGCCTCTCCTATGTAGGTGCAGTATAACAGTGCCATGCTGTAGTAAGCCTTGTGTCAGGAGGGGGCAGCACGAGCCTCTCCTATGTAGGTGCAGTATAACAGAGCCATGCTGTAGTAAGCCTTGTGTCAGGAGGGGGCAGCACGAGCCTCTCCTATGTAGGTGCAGTATAACAGAGCCATGCTGTAGTAAGCCTTGTGTCAGGAGGGGGCAGCACGAACCTCTCCTATGTAGGTGCAGTATAACAGTGCCGCGCTGTAGAAAGCCTTGTGACAGGAGGGGGCAGCACGAGCCTCTCCTATGTAGGTGCAGTATAACAGTGGCATGCTGTAGTAAGCCTTGTGTCAGGAGGGGGCAGCACGAGCCTCTCCTATGTAGGTGCAGTATAACAGAGCCATGCTGTAGTAAGCCTTGTGTCAGGAGGGGGCAGCACGAGCCTCTCCTATGTAGGTGCAGTATAACAGAGCCATGCTGTAGTAAGCCTTGTGTCAGGAGGGGGCAGCACGAGCCTCTCCTATGTAGGTGCAGTATAACAGAGCCATGCTGTAGTAAGCCTTGTGTCAGGAGGGGGCAGCACGAGCCTCTCCTATGTAGGTGCAGTATAACAGAGCCATGCTGCAGTAAGCCTTGTGTCAGGAGTGGGCAGCACGAGCCTCTCCTATGTAGGTGCAGTATAACAGAGCCATGCTGTAGTAAGCCTTGTGTCAGGAGGGGGCAGCACGAGCCTCTCCTATGTAGGTGCAGTATAACAGAGCCATGCTGTAGTAAGCCTTGTGTCAGGAGGGGGCAGCACAAGCCTCTCCTATGTAGGTGCAGTATAACAGAGCCATGCTGTAGTAAGCCTTGTGTCAGGAGGGGGCAGCACGAGCCTCTCCTATGTAGGTGCCGTATAACAGTGCCATGCTGTAGTAAGCCTTGTGTCAGGAGGGGGCAGCACGAGCCTCTCCTATGTAGGTGCAGTATAACAGAGCCATGCTGTAGTAAGCCTTGTGTCAGGAGGGGGCAGCACGAGCCTCTCCTATGTAGGTGCAGTATAACAGAGCCATGCTGTAGTAAGCCTTGTGTCAGGAGGGGGCAGCACGAGCCTCTCCTATGTAGGTGCAGTATAACAGTGCCATGCTGTAGTAAGCCTTGTGTCAGGAGGGGGCAGCACGAACCTCTCCTATGTAGGTGCCGTATAACAGAGCCATGCTGCAGTAAGCCTTGTGTCAGGAGGGGGCAGCACGAGCCTCTCCTATGTAGGTGCAGTATAACAGTGCCATGCTGTAGTAAGCCTTGTGTAAGGAGGGGGCAGCACGAACCTCTCCTATGTAGGTGCAGTATAACAGAGCCATTCTGCAGTAAGCCTTGTGTCAGGAGGGGGCAGCACGAGCCTCTCCTATGTAGGTGCAGTATAACAGAGCCATGCTGTAGTAAGCCTTGTGTCAGGAGGGGGCAGCACGAATCTCTCCTATGTAGGTGCAGTATAACAGAGCCATGCTGTAGTAAGCATTGTGTCAGGAGGGGGCAGCACGAACCTCTCCTATGTAGGTGCCGTATAACAGAGCCATGCTGTAGTAAGCCTTGTGTCAGGAGGGGGCAGCACGAGCCTCTCCTATGTAGGTGCAGTATAACAGAGCCATGCTGTAGTAAGCCTTGTGTCAGGAGGGGGCAGCACGAACCTCTCCTATGTAGGTGCAGTATAACAGAGCCATGCTGTAGTAAGCATTGTGTCAGGAGGGGGCAGCACGAACCTCTCCTATGTAGGTGCCGTATAACAGAGCCATGCTGTAGTAAGCCTTGTGTCAGGAGGGGGCAGCATGAGCCCCTCCTATGTAGGTGCAGTATAAGGGTATGTTCACACAGGACTTTTTTGCTGCTTTTTTTTATGCTAATTTTCAGCTGCTTTTTACAGTACCAGTAAAGCCTATGAGATTTCAGAAATCTCATGCACACACGTTGGTTTTTTGTTTGATCAGTATTTTCTGCTTTGCTGCTTTTTTTGGACATAGGGCATGTCACTTCTTTCAGCGTTTTTGCTGCGTTTTTGCAGCGTTTTTTCACCCATTGACTTGAATGGGTGATGAAAAAAACGCTGCAAAAACGCTGAAAAAACGCATGTAGCATTATTTGCTGCGTTTTTTGTGCAGAAAATCATGGCCAGCAGGAAGTGATCTCACAGCCAAGAGCTTAGGGGTGTGGTTAGTGAGGTGTGAAGAACCATTGTGAGCCATTGTGAGGTGTGAAGAGCCATTGTGAGGTGTCCTGATTGTGATCTATTGTGAGTGAGTTCCAGGTAGTAAGGTGTGAAGAGCCATTGTGAGCCATTGTGAGGTGTGAAGAGCCATTGTGAGGTGTCCTGATTGTGATCTATTGTGAGGGAGTTCCTGAAAGTGAGGTGTGAGGAGTCATTGTGAGCCATTGTGAGGTGTGAAGAGCCATTGTGAGGTGTCCTGATTGTGATCTATTGTGAGGGAGTTCCTGGTAGTAAGGTGTGAAGAGCCATTGTGAGGTGTGAAGAGCCATTGTGAGGTGTCCTAGCAGCTGAAAATTGGCATAAAAAAAGCAGCAAAAATCTGCAGCAAAAATCTGCAGCAAAAAAGTCCTGTGTGAACGTACCCAAAAAACGCACCAAATACGCACCAAAATAACGCACCTAAATTAGCATAAAAAAAGCAGCAAAAAAAAGCAGCAAAAAAGTCCTGTGTGAACGTACCCTAACAGAGCCATGGGGCAGAGTTAGAGGTGGAGACATTCTAATGAGTGGCATGCCAGTCCACTGGTCAGAGGGTTGTCACTGCGCTTACCCACTGTGCGTGAACCTCTCGTGGCCCCTGTATCTGGAGCTGGCACCTGCTCTTCACCCGACCTCTGGGGCTCCTCAGTGCATGGCTCCTCCTGGTGTGTGGGGCTCTCTGCAAGCTCCTGGGAGACAGAATCACTGCCTTATATACTGGCACAACTATGACTAACATAGCGCCACGGCTCCCTTGGTCGGTTAGGGGAGGCTTACCGTGCTGGGCTTCACATCAGGCGGCTGAAAGGTCTCTTCATTGTCCGGGTCAGTTTCGGCAGACGAGTGGTGACCAGACAGGTGCCCCCTAAACGGCTCCTCACCTGCAGCCCCGTCCTCCTCCGCTCCCACTGTCTCCACTGGGAAACTCTGCAGGAACAGAAGCAATAATCACCGGGCTGCCATGCAAGCACTGGCCAGAAGAGAGGGACGACTACTGGACGCCATCCAGCATGGAGCACACTGCACCCACCCAAATTATGAGGAGCACCGCCAACGAAGGAGAAGGGGGTCTGGTCAGGCAACCAGAGCGGAATGTGAAATAGCTGACAACAGGGAGAAATAGCAGATGGAGGAGACAGAAGTTGGTGCAGTGTGCCCTTATACATCTGCTCACTTCCCAGCTTTGGTGTTATCTTCCATTATTACAGTGGTGGGGGGGAAATAGCTGCTACGGGGGGGGGGGGGGGGGGGGGGGCACATGACTACAGCATTCACAGCCCGCACTCAGCAATTTTATCTGACACAGCGCTATATATAGTACATATAGAAGACTGCCAGAAGTGGGGGTCCCGAGGACAGTATCACTCCAGGGGACAGCGTAGCTGCCAATATCACCAGATTGTGAGCTTCTAGGGACAGCGTGACTGTCGATATGACCAGACTGAGCTCAGGGGGACAGTGTCACTGGGGATATCACCAGACTGTGAGCTTCCGGGGACAGCGTCATTGGGGATATCACCACACTATGAGAAATGGGGGACAGCATCACTTGGGATATCACCAGACTGTGAGCTCTAAGGGACAGCGGCACTGGGGATATCGTCACCGCCAATATAACCAGACTGTGAGCTCCTGGGAACAGTGTCACTGGGGATACTGGGGACAGCGTCACTACCGATATCACCTGACTGTGAGCTCCAGGAATAAAGTCACAGCCGATATCACCAGACTAAGCTCCGGGGACAGAGTCACTGCTAGTATCACCAGACTGTGAGCTCCGGGGGACAGCATCACTGGGGATATCACCAGACTGTGAGCTACTTGGGACAGTGTCGCTGACAATATCACCAGACTGTGAGCTCCCAGGAACAGAGTCATTCCCGATATCACTAAAGTGTGAGCTCCGGGGGACAGCAACACTAGGGATATCACCGGACTGTGACCTCCCGGGAACAGCATCACAGTCAATGTCATCAGACTGAGGTCTGGGGGACAGCGTCACTGGGGATATCACCAGACTGTGTGCTCCCGGGAACAGTGTCACTGCCCATATCCCCAGACTGTGAGCTCCTGGGAACAGCTTCACTGGGGATACTGGGGACAGTGTCACTACCGATATCACCTGACTGTGAGCTCCAGGAATAAAGTCACAGCCGATATCACCAGACTGAGCTCCGGGGACAGAGTCACTGCTAGTATCACCAGACTGTGAGCTCCGGGGGACAGCATCACTGGGGATATCACCAGACTGTGAGCTACTTGGGACAGTGTCGCTGACAATATCACCAGACTGTGAGCTCCCAGGAACAGAGTCATTCCCGATATCACTAAAGTGTGAGCTCCGGGGGACAGCAACACTAGGGATATCACCGGACTGTGACCTCCCGGGAACAGCATCACAGTCAATGTCATCAGACTGAGGTCCAGGGGACAGGGTCACTGGGGATAATGAAGAAAGGAGCAGCATCCGTATCCAGGTGAAAAAATAAAGTCTTTATTCTGCCATTACAAGATGCAACGTTTCGGCCGGCAACCAGCCTTTATCAAGCTGGTTGCCGGCCGAAACGTTGCATCTTGTAATGGCAGAATAAAGACTTTATTTTTTCACCTGGATACGGATGCTGCTCCTTTCTTCATTATTTCTGTGAGTATTGGTCCAGTTGGATTCATGGACTGTGGAGCGCGCACCGTGAACACCTGAGTGCTGTTGGTCAAATTATCTTTTATAGGGTCACTGGGGATATCACCAGACTGTGTGCTCCCAGGAACAGTGTCACTGCCCATATCACCAGACTGTGAGCTCCGGGGACAGCATCACTGCCGATATCATAAGATTGTGAGCTCCCGGGGGACAGTGTCACTGGGGATATCACTAGACTACGAGCTCTGGGGACAGTGTCACTGCTGGTATCACCAGACTGTGAGCTCCAGGGGACAGCGTCACTGGGGATGTCACCAGAATGTGAGCTCCGAGGGACAGCGTCATTGGGGTTATCACCAAACTGTGAGCTCTGGTGAGACAGCATCACTGGGGATATCACTAGACTGTGAGCTCTGGGGGGACAGCGTCACTGGGGTTATCACCAGACTGTGAGCTCTGGGGGACAGTGTCACTGGGGGTATCACCAGACTGTGAGCTCCCGGAAACAGAGTCACTGGGGATATCACCAGACTGTGAGCTCCCAGGAACAGCGTCACTGGGGATATCACCAGACTGTGAGCTCCTGGGAACAGTGTCACTGCCCATATCACCAGACTGTGAGCTCCTGGGAACAGCTTCACTGGGGATACTGGGGACAGTGTCACTACCGATATCACCTGACTGTGAGCTCCAGGAATAAAGTCACAGCCGATATCACCAGACTGAGCTCCGGGGACAGTGTCACTGGGGGTATCACCAGACTGTGAGCTCCCGGAAACAGCGTTACTGGGGATATCACCAGACTGTGAGCTCCCAGGAACAGCGTCACTGGGGATATCACCAGACTGTGAGCTCCCGGGAACAGCGTCACTGCCCATATCACCAGACTGTGAGCTCTGGGGGACAGTGTCACTGGGGATATCACCGGTCTGAGTTCCCGGGAACAGCACCACTGTCAATGTCACTAGACTGTGAGCTCCGGTATACAGCGTCACTTGGGATATCACCAGACTGTGAGCTTCCAGGAAGTGTCACTGCCGATATCTCCAGACTGTGAGCTCCGGGGGACAGTGTCACTGGGGATATCACCAGACTGTGAGCTCCCGGAAACAGCGTTACTGGGGATATCACCAGACTGTGAGCTCCCAGGAACAGCGTCACTGGGGATATCACCAGACTGTGAGCTCCCGGGAACAGCGTCACTGCCCATATCACCAGACTGTGAGCTCTGGGGGACAGTGTCACTGGGGATATCACCGGTCTGAGTTCCTGGGAACAGCACCACTGTCAATGTCACTAGACTGTGAGCTCCGGTATACAGCGTCACTTGGGATATCACCAGACTGTGAGCTTCCAGGAAGTGTCACTGCCGATATCTCCAGACTGTGAGCTCCGCGGGACAGTGTCACTAGGGATAACACCAGATTGTGAGCTCCCAGGAAGTGTCACTGCCACTATCTCCAGACTGTGAGCTCGGGGGATAGCGTCACTAGGGATATCACCAGATTGTGAGCTTTGGGAAACAGCATCATTGCTGATATCACCAGACAGCAAGCTCCTGGGAACAGCGTCACTTTGGATATCACCAGACTGAGCTTCCAGGGACAGTATCACTGGGGATATTACTAGACTGTGAGCTCCCGGAGGACAGCGTCACTGCCAATATCACCAGACTGTGAGCTCCGGAGGACAGCGTCATTGCCAATATAACCAGAATGTCAGCACTATCATTGAACACAGGACATTATCACAGAGGGATTCTTCTCTTACCTCCTCATTGGGAATCACCCAATTATTTTCCGAGTCGCAGCCTTCGTGACCCTCCGACATCCTTCACCCCAATATGGAAGCAACAGCCCTGCTGAGAATGAACAACATGAAACTCCTGGCCATCACCACCCTCCCCCATCATCCTCCAGTAGTGATGTTGTGTGGACCCCCGGACTATGTATCTCCATGTACAGCTAGCAGAAATTATGAAGAACTAAGAATGTACCCCATCTTTTAATTGCTAACAGGCAGCTAACCTGCTTGCTGATAGTTTCCAGGAAGAAATACACTTAGGCTAGGTTCACATTGCGTTAGGGCAATCCGTTAAGCGCATAGCGCTAGCGGATTGCGCTAACGCAATGTTTCTCTAGGGTCCGCGTTCGCTGTCCCCGCTAGCGCAGGTCCCCGATCTGCGCTAGCGAGGACTGGACCTCGGAAGCACTTCACAAAAGTCACAAAAGAACGGCACATCGCTAGCGCGTGCCGAAAATGGCATGCGCTAGCGATGCGCTACAGGGAAAAAATCACATTGCTGTCAATGGGTGCGCTAACGGACCCGTTGCACGGCGTTAATTGCGACAATTTCTCCGTTCAACGCAGTCCGTTAGCGTTAACCCATTAACGCAATGTGAACCTAGCCTTATTGCCACCCTCACTGAGTTACAGCTCATCGTAGGTAAGACTTACACTAGTGTGATGATGCCAGCGCGATGACTGTGACCCCATTATTCTTCTATTTACTGGACCCAGAGAATTCGCCTCCTTTGTTAATGATTTATCTCACTTGTAAATTCATCCAAATGAGCTGAGGGCAGAGCGATGTATGTGCAAACGTTACAGAACACGGAGCAGCGTGGCAGCAGCCTGCACAGACGAAGGCGAGCAGGTGATTCTACACCACAATACATACCACATGACACCAGGATCAGGACAGACTCCAACATGAAGAGAGCTGGATAGTAGGGCACCCAAGTATACAAAGGACTCAGGGACATAGCCTCACATGGCTCTTGGCTAACGATCAATACGCAATTCTACTGCTGTCCTTCAGTGTTTATCTCAGTTGTAATAATGGGAGCACACGACAGCTGCTCCAGACCCGCAATCATCAACTGAAAATGCCACCGTCCAAAACACTCAACATGTGGAGGTGACACAGACAGGAACACTGGCAGGCCAAGGCTGGAACCATCAACAGGGCTAACACAGCATTATGATGAGGTCAACCCACCAACACATTGAGCAACCCATCATCACGAGGCCAACAAAACAAGACTATCCAATCTTTACAGTAGTCAACTCACAAGCACAAATCCAACCCATCATCACAAGACCAACTCACCAACGAAACAAGGCGAACCCATCTTCTCAAGGCCAACCTATCATCACGAGGCCAATTCACCAACACAACACGGCCAATACATCATCACAGAGAGCATTCCATCATCACAAAGCCAACTCACCACATCACAGAACATCCCTAGAGCACAATGAGAGAAGCTCACCACTACGGACACCATCCCAAAAACACAAGGGTAGACTATCTTCACAATGACACCAGTACATCACCACAAGGCGACCCAATGATAGAAATGCGCTGGTGCCCTTACATAAGTCTCCTTCCTCCTCTCGGAAGGGACGCTGGCGTGTCCACTTACCCTCCCGTGCTGCTCTGTTCCCCACAGCATCTGCTTCCTCCCAGGACCTGCACATGTCTTAAAAGGGGCAGCGCGTGTGCTTCTGTTATGCCCGTGCCTCTGAGGGGCCCCCGCTCTCTCTGCTCCCCAGCACCTTGCCACGGTCTCTGGCCTTCCTCCTGCTCCCTGGCGTGCGGCCAGCACTTCCTCGAGTATGGTGCCAAGGGCGCTCTCCCCGTCTCTTAAAGAGACAGCACACATTTTTTAAAATATGCTATTAAAGGGAACCTGTCACCCCCAAAAACGATTGAAGGTGAGCTAAGTCCACTGGCATCAGGGGCTTATCTACAGCATTCTGTAGTGCTGTAGATAAGCCCACGATGTATCCTGAAAGACGAGAAAAAGAGGTTAGTTTATACTCACCCAGGGTCGGTCCCGCTGCGGTCCGGTCCGATGGGCGTCGCGGTCCGGGGCCTCCTATCTTCTTACGATGACGTCCTCTTCTTCTTCCTGCCGCGGCTCCGGCGCAGGCGTACTTTGTCTGCCCTGTTGAGGGCAGAGCAAAGTACTGCAGTGCGCAGGGAAAGGTCAGAGAGGCCCGATGCCTGCGCACTGCAGTATGTTGCTCTGCCCTCAACAGGGCAGACAAAGTACGACTGCGCCGGAGCCGCAGCGTGAAGACAAGAAGAAAACTTCATCCTATGAAGGGTTCTCTGAAAAATGCCCACAGGAAAAATGCCCACAGGAAAATTGCCCACACGGAAAATTCCCCACACGGAAAATTGCCAATTGCAGCATCACAAAGTTTCAGATCTATGTTATTTGAGGTGAAAGGTGAGGATGTTCACATGATGTGTGATCAACTTGTGATTTAGGGTATGTGCACACGTCCGGATTTCTTGCAGAAATTTCCTGAAGAAAAACGGAAATTTTCTGCAAGAAATCCGCATTTTTTTTTTGTGTGTTTTTTTCCCGTTTTTTTTAGCATTCTGCAAGCGTAATTAGCTTGCAGAATGCTAAAGTTTTCCAAGCGATCTGTAGCATCGCTTGGAAAACTGACTGTAAAGTTGGTCACACTTGTCAAACATACTGTTTGACAAGTGTGACCAACTTGTTACTATAGATGCTGCTTATGCAGCATCTATAGTAAAAGATAGAATGTTTAAAAATAATAAAAAAAATAAAAAATGGTTATACTCACCCAGACGATCTCCACAGCGGCGTCCGTTCCTATAGATGCCGGTGTGGTTCAGGACCTGTGATGACCTCGCGGCTTGTGATTGGTCGCGTGAGTCACATGAGCGGTCACGCGACCAATCACAAGACAGTGACGTCATCACAGGTCCTGAACCACACCATCTATAGGAACCGAAGAGAGAGGATGCACCAGAGAGGCGGGAACACTTCGGGGGCCATCAGAGGGTGAGTATAGGACTATTTTTTATTTTAATTCTTTTTTTTTGACCAATTATATGGTGCCCAGTCCGTGGAGGAGAGTCTCCTCTCCTCCACCCTGGGTACCAACCGCACATAATCTGCTTACTTCCCGCATGGTGTGCACAGCCCCGTGCGGGAAGTAAGCAGATCAATGCACTCCTAGGTGTGCGGAATCCCCGCAATTCCGCATTTTTAATGAACATGTTGCTTATTTTCCGCGATGCGATTTTTTCGCGAAAAAAATTGCAACATTTGCACAAAAAATGCGGAATACCCTGTAAATAATAGGAGGCATATGTAAGCGTTTTTTTCGCGTTTTTATCACGTTTTTATAGCGAAAAAAACGCGAAAAATCCTGAACGTGTGCACATGGCCTTACAGCTGACCTAGTGCAAAACTGCAAACATGCTGAAGACCTGTGGTTTGTAGCAGTCTGTCATTATCAGCAATAGCTAGATCTAGACTGCTCTCCTCTCACTGATTCTGCCTTACTCCTCCCATCAGCCCAGAACAGCAGCACATGCAGGAACAGCAGCAGTGTGATCCAGAGGAGCCATGGCTGCTATCAGGACTCACAAAAGAATCACTGTATTATCTGCGGAGTTACATGGGACTGCAGGTCAGATCTAATACATTATCATCTCAGTGGGTGCCCACCAAAAGCAGGGTGCTGCTGGCAGAGATAGATGGTCCTGGAAGCCCAGAAGGCACCGCAGAAAGGTGAGAGTCAGAATCTGTCAGAGGAGCGGAAGTGCCATAGCAGCGCCGCTCTCCCATTGACTTCAGTGGCAGTGAATCTGGCGCCTGCACTTCCTTCCCTGTCCACTTATGGCTACCAAGAGTAAGAGTGAATAGATCCTACGTAGCTGTGTATCATACAGATATACTGCAGGTGCAGGCAGACATAGGATGGAAGGAAATGCAGAGTAGATTTGAATAAGGGTCTCTCGGCCCAGACACACCACAATGAGAGTGGAATAAGGGTCTCTAGGCCCAGACACAGCACAATGAGCGCGGAATAAGGGTCTCTAGGCCCAGACACACCACAATGAGAGTGGAATAAGGGTCTCTAGGCCCAGACACAGCACACTGAATGGAATAAGGGTCTCTAGGCCCAGACACACCACAATGAGAGTGGAATAAGGGTCTCTAGGCCCAGACACACCACAATGAGAGTGGAATAAGGGTCTCTAGGCCCAGACACAGCACAATGAGCATGGAAAAGGGTCTCTAGGCCCAGACAGAGCACAATGAGAGTGGAATAAGGGTCTCTAGGCCCAGACACACCACAATGAGAGTGGAATAAGGGTCTCTAGGCCCAGACACAGCACAATGAGCATGGAAAAGGGTCTCTAGGCCCAGACAGAGCACAATGAGAGTGGAATAAGGGTCTCTAGGCCCAGACACACCACAATGAGAGTGGAATAAGGGTCTCTAGGCCCAGACACACCACAATGAGAGTGGAATAAGGGTCTCTAGGCCCATACACAGCACAATGAGAGTGGAATAAGATTGTCTAGGCCCTGACACACCACAATGAGAGTGGAATAAGGGTCTCTAGGCCCAGACACACCACAATGAGCGTGGAATAAGGGTCTCTAGGACCAGACACAGCACAATGAGAGTGGAATAAGATTGTCTAGGCCCTGACACACCACAATGAGAGTGGAATAAGGGTCTCTAGGCCCAGACACAGCACAATGAGCGTGGAATAAGGGTCTCTAGGACCAGACACAGCACAATGAGAGTGGAATAAGGGTCTATAGGCTCAGGCACACCACAATGAGAGTGGAATAAGGGTCTCTAGGCCCAGACACCACAATGAGAGTGGAATAAGGGTCTCTAGGCCCAGACACCACAATGAGAGTGGAATAAGGGTCTCTAGGCCCAGACACCACAATGAGAGTGGAATAAGGGTCTCTAGGCCCAGACACACCACAATGAGAGTGGAATAAGGGTCCCCAGGCCCAGACACACCACAATGAAAGTGGAATAAGGATCTCTAGGCCCAGACACACCACAATGAGAGTGGAATAAGGGTCTCCAGGCCCAGACACACCACAATGAGAGTGGAATAAGGGTCTCCAGGCCCAGACACACCACAATGAGAGTGGAATAAGGGTCTCCAGGCCCAGACACACCACAATGAGAGTGGAATAAGGGTCTCCAGGCCCAGACACACCACAATGAGAGTGGAATAAGGGTCTCCAGGCCCAGACACACCACAATGAGAGTGGAATAAGGGTCTCCAGGCCCAGACACACCACAATGAGAGTGGAATAAGGGTCTCTAGGCCCAGACACACCACAATGAGAGTGGAATAAGGGTCTCTAGGCCCAGACACACCACAATGAGAGTGGAATAAGGGTATCTAGGCCCAGACACACCACAATGAGAGTGGAATAAGGGTCTCTAGGCCCAGAGACACCACAATGAGAGTGGAATAACGGTCTCTAGGCCCATACACAGCACAATGAGAGTGGAATAAGGGTCTATAGGCCCAGAGACACCACAATGAGAGTGGAATAAGGGTCTCTAGGCCCATACACACCACACAGAGTGGAATAAGGGTCTCTAGGCCCATACACAGAACACGGAGTGAAATAAGGGTCTCTAGGCCCAGACACACCACAATGAAAGTGGAATAAGGGTCTCTAGGCCCATACACAGCACACAGAGTGGAATAAGGGTCTCTAGGCCCAGACACACCACACAGAGTGGAATAAGGGTCTCTAGGCCCAGACACACAATGAGAGTGGAATAAGGGTCTCTAGGCCCAGACACAGCACAATGAGAGTGGAATAAGGGTCTCTAGGCCCAGACACAGCACAATGAGAGTGGAATAAGGGTCTCTAGGCCCAGACACACAATGAGAGTGGAATAAGGGTCTCTAGGCCCAGAGGCACCACAATGAGAGTGGAATAAGGGTCTCTAGGCCCAGACACACAATGAGAGTGGAATATGGGTCTCTAGGCCCAGAGGCACCACAATGAGAGTGGAATAAGGGTCTCTAGGACCAGACACCACAATGAGAGTGGAATAAGGGTCTCTAGGCCCAGACACCACAATGAGAGTGGAATAAGGGTCTCTAGGCCCAGACACAGCACACTGAGAGTGGAATAAGGGTCTCTAGGCCCAGACACACCACAATGAGAGTGGAATAAGGGTCTCTAGGCCCAGACACACCACAATGAGAGTGGAATAAGGGTCTCTAGGCCCAGACACACAGAGTGGAATAAGGGGTCTCTAGGCCCAGACA
Source organism: Ranitomeya variabilis (assembly GCF_051348905.1). Taxonomy (NCBI): domain Eukaryota; kingdom Metazoa; phylum Chordata; class Amphibia; order Anura; family Dendrobatidae; genus Ranitomeya; species Ranitomeya variabilis. The sequence goes on along the minus strand of NC_135232.1, from coordinate 549,989,776 downwards.
CACCACAATGAGAGTGGAATAAGGGTCTCTAGGCCCAGACACACAGAGTGGAATAAGGGTCTCTAGGCCCAGACACACCACAATGAGAGTGGAATAAGGGTCTCTAGGCCCAGACACACCACAATGAGAGTGGAATAAGGGTTTCTAGGCCCAGACACACCACAATGAGAGTGGAATAAGGGTCTCTAGGCCCAGACACACCACAATGAGAGTGGAATAAGGGTCTCTAGGCCCACACACAAAACAACGAGAGTAGAATTATTGTTAGCACAGTGGAATGACAACTCCTAAGTACAGAATCCGGACTCTGGGACTAGGGATGAGTGAACCAAACCTGTAGAACCTGGAGAAGTAAACTGGGCCCAGAGACCTTTGTTGAAATCCATTCTGCACTTTCTTTGCTGCCTGTGTTGTGTTGTGCTGTATTGTATTTCAATGGAGCCCATGGAAGTCAAGGACAATCACCCAACAGTTAATTATTTGCAGGTGTGCAATGATTGTTTAATAAACGTAAGTTATTGTTGTTATTAGAACTCCTTAATAAACTGTTCTTAATAAACTTGTTGGTATTTTTTTATGTGGGAAATTTTCGCCGACATTCTTCTGTGCTGCAGAGCATCTCGCCTATAATTCTATACTATTCTCTGTTCTGCAGAGCATCTCACGTATACCTGCATACTATCCCCCTGTCCTGCAGAGCATTTAACCTATAGATCTTTGCTATTCTCTATCCTGCAGGGCAACTCACCTATAATTCTATATTATTCTTCTGCCCTGCAGAGCATCTCACGTATATCTGCATAATATCCCCTTGTTCTGCAGAGCATTTAACCTATATCTCTTTGCTATTCTCTGTCCTGCAGAGCTTCTCACCTATAATTTTATATTATTCTTCTGCCCTGCAGAGCATCTCACCTATAATTATATATTATTCTTCTGCCCTGCAGAGCATCTCATGTATACATGCATATACAATCCCCCTGTCCTACAGAGCATTTAACCTATAATTCAGCCTGTGGGCAATTTTCTGTGGGCATTCTTCACCTTGCACCTCAAATATCATGGATCTGAAACTTTGTGATGCTGCAATTGGCAATTTTACGTGTGGGCAATTTACCATGTGGGCAATTTTCCACGTGGGCAATTTTCTGGTCACCCCTATGAAGATGGGAGGCCCCGGACCGGACCGCGAAGCCCATTGGATTGGATCGCCCGCCCAGGCAAGTATAATCTAACCTCTTTTACTCATCTTTCAGGAAACATCGGGGGCTTATCTACAGCATTACAGAATGCTGTAGATAAGCCCCTGATGCCGGTAGGCTTAGCTCACCTTCGAATCTAGGGGTGACAGGTTCCCTTTAACCAATCATGTTATGCTTTGTGTTACTTCTGGACCCTCTGCCATTGGGAGGGCGCCGGAGCAACAAATGATTCTTGCAGCTAATTTTCAGTTTAGTGTTCCGTTTGCTCTTAGGCAAGGCACAGCAGGGCTGAGTCCTCCTTGTATACGGCTAATACTGTTTATCTCCTCAGTCTACTGGTGCCTCCTTACTCGGAACCTGGAACGATGCCTGCACTGTCTCTACTACTGCTACCTGGTCCAGCCGTTCTACTAACCCAGACTCAGGACCATGACAGTATTGCCTGAGCCAGCTCCGTCCCTTGCTTACGCTACCAGTAATCCGACTACTACTACTACTCTGTTATCCCTGCCTGAATATCTGCACTGCTGGGCCAGCTTCAACATGACCGGGCTCTGTAAGTAGCACCTGGGTCCCCTGGGCATTCCATTCTAACCCTGTTCGAGGGGTTTTACTACGGGTGTCTGGGGCTCGCATAGTTACGCCCCCTGCAGTTATCTCGGTACGTGGTCCCGTGGTTCCACAACATTGAAATAAACGAATGTGCACTGCAACACCTGTGCCTCCACTTTCATTCGTTACAGCTTCTAAAAATGTCCCCAGCCAATGGCTGGGAAACATCAGGTGTTTAAGGCATCCCCTATAGGGAGTTCCTTTACCTATTCTAGTTCATTCGTGTCATACACGTCAGTCTAAGTAGTAAGGTCCCTGTTGCCGTGCTCCCAGATTCTGATACAGTCCACCCTGTCTGTACCCGATTCTGCCTGCCCTCCTGATCCAATCCGTCCTGTCTGAACCCGCTTCTGATCCCGTCCTGCTCATTTCAAGTCCTGACCCTGGCTCGTCTGGTTCGCACCTGTTAGGCCGCTTTCACATTTGCGGTTGTGTCCGCAGCGTTTCTTCCGCAAATATCCGCATGCGTTGTGTATTCCTATATTTAACATTATCGACGCATGCATTTTTGTTTGTTCGCGTTTTGCCGCGTTTGACGACGCATGCGTCGTCCAGTCGTCTGCGTCTTGGCGTGGAAATGCAACATGTAGTAATTTTTAGAGGCGTCAATTTGCCGCCTGGAAACGTATGCGGCTGATTGCGCAAGGTTCGCGCCAAAAAAACGCATTGCAGTCTATGTAAACGCATGCGTTTTTCAGCACATGCGTTTGGTTGCGTTTGCCGACGCATGCGTCTCAATTGAGAAAAACATGTCTAGACACTGATAAGCCACCCCCCACATACAAGGTGATAAAGGGAGGGAGTGGACATTTGCAGGTCACTACTCATCAGACTGTCTTGCAGACTAGACGCCTCACAAACCCTTGGAGCAGCAAACAAGCAAACAAGCCTCTGAACTATGTGAGTATATCCTATCCAATGCATTTCTTTTCTATATTCTGTCTCTACATGTCCTAATTTCTGCCATTTCTTTCTTTCTGCACGCATCAGAATGTCTTCTTCTTCTTCTGATGAGGAAACGCCTGGGCCTGCACAAGGGGAACATGTCAGCGAAGGGAGTATTCACCTCCTCTGATTGGTAAGTATTCACTGTCACATCTACACATATGACAATGTATATTTTCCTTTTTTCAGACAACTTCTTCTACAGCGGAAGAGACTGGGCAGGAGCAGCGTAGTCACGGTCGGGTGGCACGGCGGCATCGTGTAAGTATACCTGGCTGACTGTTTATTGTATCCTCACTTTACAATTCTTGAATCTTCATTTCTTTCTACTTCTCTCTTTCTTTCCCTTTTGCTTCAGCACCAGTGGGTTTTTTTATTTCAATATTCATGCCATTCCTCTGATTCTGTTTTCTGTCTTCCTTATGTGAATGTCTCCAATATTAATGTCCTTTTTGTTTTTAGGTTCCAGAAGGGGATGAGGACCTCATAGAGAATGAACACCTCATCTCCCTGGTCCATGAGCGAGTCCCATTGTGGGATACCCGGGATCCACTGCACGCCAACAACGTGACGATCCAGAGGCTTTGGAATGAGGTGGCCACAGCGTTGTGGGATGGCTGGGCCAATGCCCCAGCTCGGGTCCGTTCTGCATTTGGCAAGTATCGCAATGCAGTGTGATGCAGTCAATACCTTGGCCATGCTCACACAACTGTGTATGATTAGAGAAAGTCATAACTTTTTCACAGCACACACAGTTGTGTGACCACGGTCAAAAGACCATTGTCCTAACTATTATGTTTTGTTTTGTCAACAGTGTCAAAAGTCAGAACACGTTGGCGATCGATGAAGGACCGCTTCAACAAGGACCTGCGCCAAGACAGCCGGCTTCCAAGTGGTTCTGGAGCAAGGATACGAAAATACAAGTACCACCGCATCCTTGCGTTTTTGAGACCGGTCCTTGCACGAAGAACGTAAGTATATTGGTTAAAAAAGAAAAAAAAAAGTTTTGTATAATGCTAGCATTTTTGGGTCACTATTTTGAACCAGTATTTGGAATCCGAAACCATGAGTGATTGATATATGCAGAAGTGGGGCCCGTGTTCTTTGAATACTTTTCCTCACATAGTTCCACTCCAGGTTTTGGCTTACCAATACCGATTGGAAATACTGATCAAATACTGACAGTGTGACGGCAGCCTACACAACAGATCTATAGTCATCAAGTCAGGTGTCAGAAATAATGAATTCATGATGCAAATGGCTCCTGAATTCATTGTTCCTGACACTTGGCCTGGTGAGTATAGATGTGCCTTGTATGACCTCCATCGTCCATTTGATTATACATGTGGCTTGTATAGAGATATGGCTTGTATCGCCTCCATCGTCTCTTCATATTTTACATCAGTATTTTTAATCCAAAACAAGGAGTGGTTGATGCATGCAGAAGTTGAGCATGTGGTTTTATGAAACTTGTCTTCCTACTGTTGTACTCCTGGCTTGCAAATTCTGATGTAAAATTCACTCCAAATAGTGCTAGTGTGACCTTTCCCTATCTGAAGGTTTATATAACTCTGGAGTTATCTTTTTGTAAATGTTTTGTATTAATTTTTTTTTTTCACAGCACTTGGAGCTCCACTGTTGGCCCAGGTTTTGGAGCGGTCCTTCATCAGTCAGCCACGGACCCGTCCCAGCCATCCTCCAGCGCTGCAGCAAGTGGGCCAGCCACACAACCTGGAGACCAGGAAGCTGGTCCATCAGGTGTTCCCCTTCCCCAGTCCTCTGCCTCTAGCCAATTTTTTATGGGCTCCTCCCGGCAGCGGCAGAGGGCCGCGGACAGGTCACTCATGCCCGAGGTTTTGCACTTGAGCTCGGTCTTCCACGAGGGACTCAAGGCGATGGGTGACCGACTGGATACTGCCATTAGTCATATGAGCACACGTATCCAGGAGGTTACCACAGCCCTTGCCCAAGTGAAAGCCGACCTCCAGAGGCCAGCACATCATTTTCTTAATCAGATAGAACAGGGCATGTCGGAACACCTTAGTCCCGATCTCCAGATTACTGTTATGCAGGCCTGCAATGCTGCTTACGTGCAGGCTATGCAGCAGAGTCGGTATTTTCAGCAGACAGTGGGGGCATTTCCACCAGTGCCCACACTGTCACGCTTTACGTCAATGCAGACATCTGCTGCATACCACTGCACGGCCACCTCCATTCCAAACACTGCCGGACCGTATTATAGCACCACCACCATGCCCAGTGAAGTGGGTCAGCCAACCGCCACCACCATGACAACTGCTGCTCCAGCTTGGGCCTCCACCACTGCCACCACCATGCTGTCGCCGCAGGACCCTGCCCTGGCGTTCCCCGCCACCACCGCAAGAGTGCCGTTGCCGGACCCTGCCCTGGCGTTCCCCGCCACCACCACAAGAGTGCCGTTGCCGGACCCTGCCCTGGCGTTCCCCGCCACCACCACAAGAGTGCCGTTGCCGGACCCTGCCCTGGCGTTCCCCCGCCACCACCACAAGAGTGCCGTTGCCGGACCCTGCCCTGGCGTTCCCCCGCCACCACAAGACTGCCGTTGCCGGACCCTGCCCTGGCAGTCCCCGCCACCACCACAAGAGTGCCGTTGCCGGACCCTGCCCTGGCGGTCCCCGCCACCACAACAACTAACCCGCGCCAACCAAAGAAAGGGAAAGGCAAAACAAAGCAAAAAAAACCCCATAGCTATCCCTCCCCCCTCACCTCCCAATGTGTCTGTAATGTCTGGTTTGTCTCACCCTTCCAGTGTGTCTCAGCCCTCTCATGTGTCTAGCCCAATCCCTGAATTTCCTGACCCCAGCAGTCTTATAGTGCCTTCTCCTGCCACCCCTATGTCTGCTACAATAAGCCAGACCTCACAGCTCGACACCCCACAATATCGGCACTCAACCCCAAGCAGGCGCAGTTAATTTTTTTTTTGTTTGTTAGTGTTTAATAAACCTGTGTTTTGCCCCAATAAGGTTTGGTTAATTGTGTATTTCGCCGCCGTCAACACACACCGTGCGCCAATAACAAAAAATGCATCAAACACTTTATTGGGGCCACCTCCAATCTCCAGTACTTATTTAGCAGAACACTGAAGCTTGGTGTGTGTTTGGTTGAGAGATATGAGGTTGACCCCAAAAATAACAATTGTATTTTCTCCAAAAACACTTCTTTCTGTTTACTCCATGACTTTTTGTCGCCCACAGAAGACAAAATGGTGGTAATACACAGCACAACTATATTCAACAGGTCGTGTCTTATCAGAATCATTATTTATGACCCCTCACCTGCTGATTTGAGAAATGCATTGTATTAACCTCCATTTTATCTTCTTGGTACATTACATATATTTCACAGAAAGTGAAGGGACAATGTACGTCATACATGGCATATCTATACTCACCCGGACAAGTGTCAGGAAAAATGAATTCAAGAGCCATTTGCATCATGAATTCATTATTTCTGACACCTGACTTGATGACTATAGATCTGTGGTGTAGGCTGCCGTCACACTGTCAGTATTTGCTCAGTATTTCACAGCACTATTTGTAAGCCAAAACCAGGAGTGGAACTATGTGAGGAAAAGTTCAATAAAACACATATGCACCACTTCAGCATTTCACTACCACTCCTGCTTTTGGCTTACAAATACTGATGTTAACTACTGGGCAAATACTGCGACAATAACAGCCATCGTCTATACAGTCTGCGGCAAATAGCTACTGGTGAACCATGACAGGACGCAATGACGTCAACAACCTAAGCCCAAAAACCCAAAGTGGTTTGTTAAGGAAATAGATAGGAGACATGGTGAAGAAAGTAAAACACAATTATTTTATTAGAAAAAACATTAACATTTCAAACATAACTTTACAGACCCGAAGCCAGCAGTACATTTACACCATATTGTCCTGCCATGGCACACGTCCAATCTCAGAATCAAAAAAGGCAGCAAATTGGTCCCGCATGTGGCCTACTTCAACTGTCGACCGCAGCGGGTGATGACGGTAATCAGGCAAAGGGTTTGCAACAGGTTCATCAAGTTCTATGGTGGGTCGCTCCTTAGCCAGAATGAAATTGTGGAGAACCACACAGGCTTTAACCACCTCATCCACTGTCTCCATTTTTAGATTTATGGCAGTTGCTAGAATGCGCCATTTGGACACCATAATCCCAAAGGCACACTCTACTGTTCTGCGGGCCCTGGTTAGTCTGTAGTTATAGATCCGTTTTGTGCGGCTCAAGTCCCGACTTGAATAGGGCTTCAGGAGATTTTCACTCATCTGAAAGGCCTCATCCCCAACCATTACAAATGGCAGCGGTGGGCCTTGAGTGTAGGGGAGTGGTCGTGGCTGTGGGAAATTAAAATTTTTGCCATACACACGTCGGCCCATATCAGAGTTTTTAAAAGTCTGTGAATCGTTGCCACGGCCAAAAGCACCAATGTCCACAGCAATGAAACGACAGTCCGCATCAGCTATTGCCATGAGAACTACTGAAAAATATTTCTTGTAGTTGAAGAACTGTGATCGCGTTCTGGCTGGTTTGATGATCCGGATGTGCTTCCCATCCACCGCACCCAAACAGTTGGGAAAATCACAAACAGTACAAAATTTTTCCGCAATTTCCTTCCACATGTCCTCCGTGGGTATGGGTTTAAATTCCTCATGGAGAATGGTCCATAAAGCCTGGCAGGTGTCAAAAACAATTCCCGACAGCGTGGAAATTCCAAGGCGGTACTGGAAATGAAGGGATGACAAGCTCTCTCCAGTTGCTAGAAATCTGTAGAAAGAATAAATAATTTAAAAAAATGCCAAAAAATACATGTCAGACCTGCAAAAATTATGGCTAGCTTTTGTTTAGAATTATTACGTACCTTAAGGTAACCAGGAGACGTTCCTCTGGTGGAATGGCTCTACGGAGCTGTGTGTCCTGTCTCCGGATGGCTCCTTGGACGCGATCAAGCAAATCCCGGAAAGAGTCTTGTGACATCCTGGTATATTCCGGGAATTTGTCCGGGTTGTCATTGAGCTCGCCATAGAGGGTGTGATATGCCCCACGGCTCTCCCGCAGTTCTACAATGGGGTGTTGCCAAAACCGCCTACGCCTTGTCCTTCTCTGTCTTTCCCGGTTTCGGTGTTGCTCCCAAGCAAACGCACACGCCAGAAAAATCTTGATGCTTAGATCCAGTTTGAAGTAAAAGCTATCCATGTGAAGATCCATCTTGTCACAGGATACAGGAGCAAAATCTGAAGATTTCAGCTGTCCTAGGGTCTATATATAGATATCCCATAATACACGCCCTCTGTAGTCCCATTGGCTGTTTCTTGTGCTCTAGATTTTTCTCCTGAAAATTTTTTCAACATGCGCACAAAAAACGCAAACGTATGGAAAACGCAAGAAAAAGCATGTAAACGCAGCGTTTTAATGACGCATGCGGTAACCGCATGCGGTTTTAAAACGTAGCACTTACACGCATTTTCTTGCGTTTTTCGTGTCCTTGCGTTTGCGGATTAAACGCTGCAGATTAAAACGCAAATGTGAAAGTAGCCTTACCGCTTTCCTAATCCGTCTAGTCTGAACCAGTTTCCTGTAACTTGTCCGGTCTGTTCCAGTTCCTGTCCCGTCTACCAGGCGTGCAGTATCCATCCTCCTGCTATCCAATACCTGGCCGTCATGACTCTCCCAGTCCATCCCTGCTTCCCTACACCTATTAGGGGGTCAGCTGCTGCAGCTCCAGGGTCTGTCCTGGAGTGGCACCTGGCATCCCTCTAGGTCCAATTCTACACTCTAGTGAAGAACCAAGTGGTCACTTAGTTACGATTCTCCAGGCTCTCCTCGGATGGCGGCACAGTGGTTCCACAACCACGTGCGTTATACCCAACTTCACAACAAAACCAATGCATTATCATAAAGTCAACCCATCTGTGACGACACAGCATTTTATCTATTTTCAGTAAGCCAGAAGGAATAGATCTATATGTTGACTTTTGAATGTGTGTGTTTCTTTCTGGTTGGTCAAGAAGACACAGGCTTTTGTTCATTTAAGCCTGTAATATTGACTTGAAATTTGACATTTGATGTAACATATTGTGCCATTATCCTGGATGACTGAGACGCAGGATAACTGAACAATGATGTTTGCGGATACATTGAATACACATTGTCTAGGCCAGCTAGCGTGGTAACTTGCTAAACAGAGGAAAGACTATGCAAATAGATTAAATAATTAAAGAATCCTAGTTGATCTAGTCACCATTCTTCCCCTTTACCTTTGGATGCTGGTTTGAATGACAGTTGTTAGGCTGGTTTCACACTTGCGTTTTGATCTGCAGCGTTTTAGCGCTAAAAACGCATGCGTTTTTTTTTTTCTATACTTAACATTAAAAAACGCATGCGTTTTTTAGCATGCGTTTTGACGCGTTTTCGGCAACGCATGCGTTTTGACGCGTGCGTTTAGTTGCAGAAATGCAACCTGTAGTAATTTCTAGCGGTGTTTTTTTGCCGCAAAAAAACGCATGCGTTTATTCGCAGCAAAAAAATGTATAGCTGTCTATGTAAACGCATGCGTTTTTAAGCACATGCGTTTGCTTGCGTTAAAAATGCATGCGTTTTTATAGAAAAACACAAGAAAACAAGAAAAAACAAGAAAACCCTAACCCTAACCCTAAACACAAGAAAAAACAAGAAAACCCTAACCCTAACACTAGGGTTACTAGGGATCCTAACCCTAACCCTAAGGTTAGGATCCCTAGTAACCCTAGGGATCCTAACCCTAACCCTCGGGATCCTAACCCTAACCCTCGGGATCCTAACCCTAACCCTTAGGGTTAGGATCCTAACCCTTAGGGTTAGGATCCCTAGGGTTAGGGCTAGGGTTAGGATCCCTAGGGTTAGGGTTAGGATCCCTAGGGTTAGGGTTAGGGTTAGGGTCCCTAGGGTTACTAGGGATCCTAACCCTAGCTATTTCTGTTTATAGTGGGTTTTCTAGTTGATTTTGATGATTGGCAGCTGTCACACACTTCTCAGCATGCGTTTAAAAAACGCAAACGCAGGAAAAACGCATGTAAACGCGGCAAAACGCCGCGGTTTTTTTTCTGCATGCAAAAACGCATGCGTCTAAAAAACGCAGCGTTTAAACGCGTTTACATGTGTTTTTTCACCACATGCGTTTTTTTTTTTAAAACGCTGCAGATAAAAACGCAAGTGTGAAACCAGCCTTAACTATGAAAAGAGGATATATGCGCCTCTGTAAAAGATATCTCCACATACAGAAATACATCCAAACAACCATAGACTTTCTACAGGACACAGCCAAGACATCTAGGCTCCATCATGAGGGACACAGATTTGTCATTCTACAGGATGCCAGCTTAAGGGCCCACGTCCCCGGCTGAAAGAAAACAGATCTGTTCCATTGACCATCACTGAACCATAATAATAATAATATTAATAATAATAATAATTATTATTATTTTATTTATATAGCGCCAACATATTCCGCAGCGCTTTACAACTTATAGAGGGGACTTGTACAGACAATACATTACAGCATAACAGAAATCACAGTTCAAAACAGATACCAGAAGGAATGAGGGCCCTGCTCGCAAGCTTACAAACTATGAGGAAAAGGGGAGACACGAGAGGTGGATGGTAACAATTGCTTTAGTTATTTGGACCAGCCATAGTGTAAGGCTCGGGTGTTCATGTAAAGCTGCATGAACCAGTTAACTGCCTAAGTATGTAGCAATACAGACACAGAGGCTATTAACTGCATAAAGTGTATGAGAACACGATGCAAGGAACCTGATTATGTGTTTGTTTTTTTTTTATTAGGCCACACAGGGATAGTTAGGTTAATGCGTTGAGGCGGTAGGCCAGAACAAATGCGTTTTTAGGGCACGCTTAAAACTGTGGGGATTGGGGATTAATCGTATTAACTTAGGTAGTGCATTCCATGGCCCCCTCGCCTCTGTCCCACGGGGAGTATGTGGCCTCCTCACCTCCGTTCACAAGGGATTCCGTGGCCTCCTCACCTCTGTCCTTGACCCCAAGGGAGTCTGTAGCCCCCTGACCTCTGTCCTGTGGCCCCCGGGAATTCTGTGGCCCCTCACCTCTGTCCTGTAGCCCCCGGAGCTCCAGTGTCCGCCTCCGTCGCCCTCAGAGTCTCAGTTCCTCTTCTTTACGATTCCGTCACTTTCCTCCAACTTCTGCAGCCGCAGACCCTGAAACACATGACCCCACCGGACCAATCGCTAATAGCCAGAGAGCAACAAGTTACCATGGGGCGGATCTGCCACCCCTCTAGCAACCTCACAGGAAGATGATTAACCCTGCACGTGCCAGAAGTAAGTCACAGCGACAGGTGGATGCCAGCTGCAGATGCTGCCGAGCGGGAGAGAGGAGTGGACAGTGCCGGGCGGCATGATGGGAGTGTGGTAGTATCAGGCTTGCATGTTCCTCTATTGCGCTTAACGTTATCCTCCTTCCCTTCACATGCAGAGCTCCGGGGTCAGGGATGATGGGAGTAGTGATACATTGTGTGATAAGATAATAGATTGTGAGCTCCGGGGTCAGGGATGATGGGAGTAGTGATACATTGTGTGATAAGATAATAGATTGTGAGCTCCGGGGTCAGGGATGATGGGAGTAGTGATACATTGTGTGATAAGATAATAGATTGTGAGCTCCGGGGTCAGGGATGATGGGAGTAGTGATACATTGTGTGATAGGAGATTAGATTGTGAGCTCCGGGGTCAGGGATGATGGGAGTAGTGATACATTGTGTGATAAGATAATAGATTGTGAGCTCCGGGGTCAGGGATGATGGGAGTAGTGATACATTGTGTGATAAGATAATAGATTGTGAGCTCCGGGGTCAGGGATGATGGGAGTAGTGATACATTGTGTGATAGGAGATTAGATTGTGAGCTCCGGGATCAGGGATGATGGGAGTAGTGATACATTGTGTGATAGGAGATTAGATTGTGAGCTCCGGGGTCAGGGATGATGGGAGTAGTGATACATTGTGTGATAAGATAATAGATTGTGAGCTCCGGGGTCAGGGATGATGGGAGTAGTGATACATTGTGTGATAAGATAATAGATTGTGAGCTCCGGGGTCAGGGATGATGGGAGTAGTGATACATTGTGTGATAAGATAATAGATTGTGAGCTCCGGGGTCAGGGATGATGGGAGTAGTGATACATTGTGTGATAAGATAATAGATTGTGAGCTCCGGGGTCAGGGATGATGGGAGTAGTGATACATTGTGTGATAGGAGATTAGATTGTGAGCTCCGGGATCAGGGATGATGGGAGTAGTGATACATTGTGTGATAGGAGATTAGATTGTGAGCTCCGGGGTCAGGGATGATGGGAGTAGTGATACATTGTGTGATAAGATAATAGATTGTGAGCTCCGGGGTCAGGGATGATGGGAGTAGTGATACATTGTGTGATAGGAGATTAGATTGTGAGCTCCGGGGTCAGGGATGATGGGAGTAGTGATACATTGTGTGATAGGAGATTAGATTGTGAGCTCCGGGATCAGGGATGATGGGAGTAGTGATACATTGTGTGATAAGATAATAGATTGTGAGCTCCGGGGTCAGGGATGATGGGAGTAGTGATACATTGTGTGATAAGATAATAGATTGTGAGCTCCGGGGTCAGGGGTGATGGGAGTAGTGATACATTGTGTGATAAGATAATAGATTGTGAGCTCCGGGGTCAGGGATGATGGGAGTAGTGATACACTGTGTGATAGGAGATTAGATTGTGAGCTCTGGGGTCAGGGGTGATGGGAGTAGTAATACATTGTGTGATAGGAGATTAGATTGTGAGCTCCGGGGTCAGGGATGATGGGAGTAGTGATACACTGTGTGATAGGAGATTAGATTGTGAGCTCCGGGGTCAGGGATGATGGGAGTAGTGATACATTGTGTGATAAGATAATAGATTGTGAGCTCCGGGGTCAGGGATGATGGGAGTAGTGATACATTGTGTGATAAGATAATAGATTGTGAGCTCCGGGGTCAGGGATGATGGGAGTAGTGATACATTGTGTGATAGGAGATTAGATTGTGAGCTCTGGGGTCAGGGGTGATGGGAGTAGTAATACATTGTGTGATAGGAGATTAGATTGTGAGCTCCGGGGTCAGGGATGATGGGAGTAGTGATACACTGTGTGATAGGAGATTAGATTGTGAGCTCCGGGGTCAGGGATGATGGGAGTAGTGATACATTGTGTGATAAGATAATAGATTGTGAGCTCCGGGGTCAGGGATGATGGGAGTAGTGATACATTGTGTGATAAGATAATAGATTGTGAGCTCCGGGGTCAGGGATGATGGGAGTAGTGATACATTGTGTGATAAGATAATAGATTGTGAGCTCCGGGGTCAGGGATGATGGGAGTAGTGATACATTGTGTGATAAGATAATAGATTGTGAGCTCCGGGGTCAGGGATGATGGGAGTAGTGATACATTGTGTGATAAGATAATAGATTGTGAGCTCCGGGGTCAGGGATGATGGGAGTAGTGATACATTGTGTGATAGGAGATTAGATTGTGAGCTCTGGGGTCAGGGATGATGGGAGTAGTGATACATTGTGTGATAAGATAATAGATTGTGAGCATCCGGGGTCAGGGATGATGGGAGTAGTGATACATTGTGTGATAAGATAATAGATTGTGAGCTCCGGGATCAGGGATGATGGGAGTAGTGATACATTGTGTGATAAGATAATAGATTGTGAGCTCCGGGGTCAGGGATGATGGGAGTAGTGATACATTGTGTGATAAGATAATAGATTGTGAGCTCCGGGGTCAGGGATGATGGGAGTAGTGATACATTGTGTGATAAGATAATAGATTGTGAGCTCCGGGGTCAGGGATGATGGGAGTAGTGATACATTGTGTGATAGGAGATTAGATTGTGAGCTCCGGGGTCAGGGATGATGGGAGTAGTGATACATTGTGTGATAAGATAATAGATTGTGAGCTCCGGGGTCAGGGATGATGGGAGTAGTGATACATTGTGTGATAAGATAATAGATTGTGAGCTCCGGGGTCAGGGATGATGGGAGTAGTGATACATTGTGTGATAAGATAATAGATTGTGAGCTCCGGGGTCAGGGATGATGGGAGTAGTGATACATTGTGTGATAGGAGATTAGATTGTGAGCTCCGGGATCAGGGATGATGGGAGTAGTGATACATTGTGTGATAGGAGATTAGATTGTGAGCTCCGGGGTCAGGGATGATGGGAGTAGTGATACATTGTGTGATAAGATAATAGATTGTGAGCTCCGGGGTCAGGGATGATGGGAGTAGTGATACATTGTGTGATAAGATAATAGATTGTGAGCTCCGGGGTCAGGGATGATGGGAGTAGTGATACATTGTGTGATAAGATAATAGATTGTGAGCTCCGGGGTCAGGGATGATGGGAGTAGTGATACATTGTGTGATAAGATAATAGATTGTGAGCTCCGGGGTCAGGGATGATGGGAGTAGTGATACATTGTGTGATAGGAGATTAGATTGTGAGCTCCGGGATCAGGGATGATGGGAGTAGTGATACATTGTGTGATAGGAGATTAGATTGTGAGCTCCGGGGTCAGGGATGATGGGAGTAGTGATACATTGTGTGATAAGATAATAGATTGTGAGCTCCGGGGTCAGGGATGATGGGAGTAGTGATACATTGTGTGATAAGATAATAGATTGTGAGCTCCGGGGTCAGGGATGATGGGAGTAGTGATACATTGTGTGATAAGATAATAGATTGTGAGCTCCGGGGTCAGGGATGATGGGAGTAGTGATACATTGTGTGATAAGATAATAGATTGTGAGCTCCGGGGTCAGGGATGATGGGAGTAGTGATACATTGTGTGATAAGATAATAGATTGTGAGCTCCGGGGTCAGGGATGATGGGAGTAGTGATACATTGTGTGATAGGAGATTAGATTGTGAGCTCCGGGATCAGGGATGATGGGAGTAGTGATACATTGTGTGATAGGAGATTAGATTGTGAGCTCCGGGGTCAGGGATGATGGGAGTAGTGATACATTGTGTGATAAGATAATAGATTGTGAGCTCCGGGGTCAGGGATGATGGGAGTAGTGATACATTGTGTGATAGGAGATTAGATTGTGAGCTCCGGGATCAGGGATGATGGGAGTAGTGATACATTGTGTGATAAGATAATAGATTGTGAGCTCCGGGGTCAGGGATGATGGGAGTAGTGATACACTGTGTGATAGGAGATTAGATTGTGAGCTCCGGGGTCAGGGGTGATGGGAGTAGTGATACATTGTGTGATAGGAGATTAGATTGTGAGCTCCGGGGTCAGGGATGATGGGAGTAGTGATACATTGTGTGATAAGATAATAGATTGTGAGCTCCGGGGTCAGGGATGATGGGAGTAGTGATACATTGTGTGATAAGATAATAGATTGTGAGCTCCGGGGTCAGGGATGATGGGAGTAGTGATACATTGTGTGATAGGAGATTAGATTGTGAGCTCCGGGATCAGGGATGATGGGAGTAGTGATACATTGTGTGATAGGAGATTAGATTGTGAGCTCCGGGGTCAGGGATGATGGGAGTAGTGATACATTGTGTGATAAGATAATAGATTGTGAGCTCCGGGGTCAGGGATGATGGGAGTAGTGATACATTGTGTGATAGGAGATTAGATTGTGAGCTCCGGGGTCAGGGATGATGGGAGTAGTGATACATTGTGTGATAGGAGATTAGATTGTGAGCTCCGGGATCAGGGATGATGGGAGTAGTGATACATTGTGTGATAAGATAATAGATTGTGAGCTCCGGGGTCAGGGATGATGGGAGTAGTGATACATTGTGTGATAAGATAATAGATTGTGAGCTCCGGGGTCAGGGGTGATGGGAGTAGTGATACATTGTGTGATAAGATAATAGATTGTGAGCTCCGGGGTCAGGGATGATGGGAGTAGTGATACACTGTGTGATAGGAGATTAGATTGTGAGCTCTGGGGTCAGGGGTGATGGGAGTAGTAATACATTGTGTGATAGGAGATTAGATTGTGAGCTCCGGGGTCAGGGATGATGGGAGTAGTGATACACTGTGTGATAGGAGATTAGATTGTGAGCTCCGGGGTCAGGGATGATGGGAGTAGTGATACATTGTGTGATAAGATAATAGATTGTGAGCTCCGGGGTCAGGGATGATGGGAGTAGTGATACATTGTGTGATAAGATAATAGATTGTGAGCTCCGGGGTCAGGGATGATGGGAGTAGTGATACATTGTGTGATAGGAGATTAGATTGTGAGCTCTGGGGTCAGGGGTGATGGGAGTAGTAATACATTGTGTGATAGGAGATTAGATTGTGAGCTCCGGGGTCAGGGATGATGGGAGTAGTGATACACTGTGTGATAGGAGATTAGATTGTGAGCTCCGGGGTCAGGGATGATGGGAGTAGTGATACATTGTGTGATAAGATAATAGATTGTGAGCTCCGGGGTCAGGGATGATGGGAGTAGTGATACATTGTGTGATAAGATAATAGATTGTGAGCTCCGGGGTCAGGGATGATGGGAGTAGTGATACATTGTGTGATAAGATAATAGATTGTGAGCTCCGGGGTCAGGGATGATGGGAGTAGTGATACATTGTGTGATAAGATAATAGATTGTGAGCTCCGGGGTCAGGGATGATGGGAGTAGTGATACATTGTGTGATAAGATAATAGATTGTGAGCTCCGGGATCAGGGATGATGGGAGTAGTGATACATTGTGTGATAAGATAATAGATTGTGAGCTCCGGGGTCAGGGATGATGGGAGTAGTGATACATTGTGTGATAAGATAATAGATTGTGAGCTCCGGGGTCAGGGATGATGGGAGTAGTGATACATTGTGTGATAAGATAATAGATTGTGAGCTCCGGGGTCAGGGATGATGGGAGTAGTGATACATTGTGTGATAGGAGATTAGATTGTGAGCTCCGGGGTCAGGGATGATGGGAGTAGTGATACATTGTGTGATAAGATAATAGATTGTGAGCTCCGGGGTCAGGGATGATGGGAGTAGTGATACATTGTGTGATAAGATAATAGATTGTGAGCTCCGGGGTCAGGGATGATGGGAGTAGTGATACATTGTGTGATAGGAGATTAGATTGTGAGCTCCGGGATCAGGGATGATGGGAGTAGTGATACATTGTGTGATAGGAGATTAGATTGTGAGCTCCGGGGTCAGGGATGATGGGAGTAGTGATACATTGTGTGATAAGATAATAGATTGTGAGCTCCGGGGTCAGGGATGATGGGAGTAGTGATACATTGTGTGATAAGATAATAGATTGTGAGCTCCGGGGTCAGGGATGATGGGAGTAGTGATACATTGTGTGATAAGATAATAGATTGTGAGCTCCGGGGTCAGGGATGATGGGAGTAGTGATACATTGTGTGATAAGATAATAGATTGTGAGCTCCGGGGTCAGGGATGATGGGAGTAGTGATACATTGTGTGATAAGATAATAGATTGTGAGCTCCGGGGTCAGGGATGATGGGAGTAGTGATACATTGTGTGATAGGAGATTAGATTGTGAGCTCCGGGATCAGGGATGATGGGAGTAGTGATACATTGTGTGATAGGAGATTAGATTGTGAGCTCCGGGGTCAGGGATGATGGGAGTAGTGATACATTGTGTGATAAGATAATAGATTGTGAGCTCCGGGGTCAGGGATGATGGGAGTAGTGATACATTGTGTGATAGGAGATTAGATTGTGAGCTCCGGGATCAGGGATGATGGGAGTAGTGATACATTGTGTGATAAGATAATAGATTGTGAGCTCCGGGGTCAGGGATGATGGGAGTAGTGATACACTGTGTGATAGGAGATTAGATTGTGAGCTCCGGGGTCAGGGGTGATGGGAGTAGTGATACATTGTGTGATAGGAGATTAGATTGTGAGCTCCGGGGTCAGGGGTGATGGGAGTAGTGATACACTGTGTGATAGGAGATTAGATTGTGAGCTCCGGGGTCAGGGATGATGGGAGTAGTGATACATTGTGTGATAAGATAATAGATTGTGAGCTCCGGGGTCAGGGATAATGGGAGTAGTGATACATTGTGTGATAGGAGATTAGATTGTGAGCTCTGGGGTCAGGGGTGATGGGAGTAGTGATACATTGTGTGATAAGATAATAGATTGTGAGCTCCGGGGTCAGGGATGATGGGAGTAGTGATACATTGTGTGATAGGAGATTA
The DNA here is from genome assembly GCF_051348905.1 of Ranitomeya variabilis. NCBI lineage: Eukaryota > Metazoa > Chordata > Amphibia > Anura > Dendrobatidae > Ranitomeya > Ranitomeya variabilis. The sequence continues at coordinate 549,971,723 of NC_135232.1, read as the reverse complement.
GATTGTGAGCTCCGGGGTCAGGGATGATGGGAGTAGTGATACACTGTGTGATAGGAGATTAGATTGTGAGCTCCGGGGTCAGGGATGATGGGAGTAGTGATACATTGTGTGATAAGATAATAGATTGTGAGCTCCGGGGTCAGGGATGATGGGAGTAGTGATACACTGTGTGATAGGAGATTAGATTGTGAGCTCCGGGGTCAGGGATGATGGGAGTAGTGATACATTGTGTGATAGGAGATTAGATTGTGAGCTCTGGGGTCAGGGGTGATGGGAGTAGTAATACATTGTGTGATAGGAGATTAGATTGTGAGCTCTGGGGTCAGGGATGATGGGAGTAGTGATACACTGTGTGATAGGAGATTAGATTGTGAGCTCCGGGGGATCAGGGATGATGGGAGTAGTGATACACTGTGTGATAGGAGATTAGATTGTGAGCTCTGGGGTCAGGGATGATGGGAGTAGTGATACACTGTGTGATAGGAAATTAGATTGTGAGCTCTGGGGGATCAGGGATGATGGGAGTAGTGATACACTGTGTGATAGGAGATTAGATTGTGAGCTCCGGGGTCAGGGATGATGGGAGTAGTGATACACTGTGTGATAGGAGATTAGATTGTGAGCTCCGGGGTCAGGGATGATGGGAGTAGTGATACATTGTGTGATAGGAGATTAGATTGTGAGCTCTGGGGTCAGGGATGATGGGAGTAGTGATACACTGTGTGATAGGAGATTAGATTGTGAGCTCTGGGGTCAGGGATGATGGGAGTAGTGATACACTGTGTGATAGGAGATTAGATTGTGAGCTCCGGGGTCAGGGATGATGGGAGTAGTGATACATTGTGTGATAGGAGATTAGATTGTGAGCTCTGGGGTCAGGGATGATGGGAGTAGTGATGCACTGTGTGATAGGAGATTAGATTGTGAGCTCTGGGGTCAGGGATGATGGGAGTAGTGATACACTGTGTGATAGGAAATTAGATTGTGAGCTCTGGGGGATCAGGGATGATGGGCAGCACGGTGGCTTAGTGGTTAGCACTGCAGCCTTGCAGCGCTGGAGTCCTGGGTTCAAATCCCACCAAGGACAACATCTGCAAAGAGTTTGTATGTTCTCTCCGTGTTTGCGTGGGTTTCCTCCGGGTACTCCGGTTTCCTCCCACATTCCAAAGACATACTGATAGGGAATTTAGATTGTGAGCCCCATTGGGGACAGCGATGATAATGTGTGCAAAGCTGTAAAGCGCTGTGGAATATGTTAGCGCTATATAAAAATAAAGATTATTATTATTATTATTATAGGAGATTAGATTGTGAGCTCCGGGGTCAGGGATGATGGGAGTAGTGATACATTGTGTGATAGGAGATTAGAGTGTGAGCTCCGGGGTCAGGGATAATGGGAGTAGTGATACATTGTGTGATAGGAGATTAGATTGTGAGCTCCGGGGTCAGGGATGATGGGAGTAGTGATACATTGTGTGATAGGAGATTAGAGTGTGAGCTCCGGGGTCAGGGATAATGGGAGTAGTGATACATTGTGTGATAGGAGATTAGATTGTGAGCTCCGGGGTCAGGGATGATGGGAGTAGTGATACACTGTGTGATAGATTAGATCGTCAGCTCCAGGGTCGGGGATGATGGGAGTAGTGGTGCACTCTGGGGGGACACTCTCCTGTTTGGTACAGTTGGTATAGGAGTATGGTCGCCCTGGTGCCGCTATGGGCACACCTGCACGGGGCCATGCTGGGACCTGTAGTTCCCCACACTAGGGGTGCACATAGCAGGCAGTGGTTGTTGTGGGGACACGGGCAGGACATCAGTGTTACACAGCTCTAGACTGTCCATGAATAGGGGGTCGTGAGGCAGCATCAGAGCAGAGCTGCATACTAAATACCGGCCAGCGACAGCTATTAATACTCGGCAGGACGGACGCTGCTATTTATGGCCCCGCTCAGCTGTCATTTACACATGGCTTAAAGGGCCCGACCGCTACAATTCCTTACCTTCCCCAATTCCTCTGCTTGTTGATATCGCAGCTGCTTGGCTCAGGATGGTGCTTTTCATTCACTGACAATAAGCAGAGATCTTGAGAACAGTTTCTTGAAGGATGAAGGAACCCAGACTGACGCTCTTCAGTGTCTCCCTTACAGCTGGGATGGGGAACCTCCGAGACACAATGCCCTGTTCTCCGTCCGCAGGGCAGATTCCCAGGTACCACAGTGCTTGGGCTGGTGGCTGCAGTTGCCATCTCATGACCCTTTCACTTCTCCTTACAACGCAAGCATTTATACATAGCGTTCACTACAGAACACTGCCGTGCATGCACTGAAGGGTTACGTCCTGACGCCAGCCATTACTAGGACATTCATTGTGGGCAGTTAGTCCCACCGACGACAGCAACTGCCCCAGAATTTCCTGTGTGATGTATATACAGCAGCCCCGGCATCTCCTGTGTGATGTATATACAGCAGCACAGGCATCTCCTGTGTGATGTATATACAGCCGCCCCAGCATCTCCTGTGTGATGTATATACTGCAGCCCTGGATCTCCTGTGTGATGTATACACTGCAGCCCCAGCATCTCCTGTATTATGTATATACAGCAGCATCGGCATCTACTGTGTGATGTACAGCACAGACCAAGAGTTTGGACACACCTTCTTCATTTAAAGATTTTTCTGTATTTTCATGACTATGAAAATTGTACATTCACACTGAAGGCATCAAAACTATGAATTAACACATGTGGAATTATATACTGAACAAAAAAGTGTGAATCAACTGAAATTATGTCTTATATTCTAGGTTCTTCAAAGTAGCCACCTTTTGCTTATACTGCATGAGCCCCACAGCCTCCCTATATATACAGCATGAGCCCCACACAGCCTCCCCATATACTGCATGAGCCCCACACAGCCTCCCTATACACACTCCATGAGCCCCCCACACAGCCTCCCTATACACAGTATGAGCCCCACACAGCGTCCCTATATACTGCATGAGCCCTACACAGCCTCCCTATATACACAGCATGATCCCCACACAGCCTCCCCATATACTGCATGAGCCCCACACAGCCTCCCTATATACAGTGCATGAGACCCGCAGCCTCCTTATATACACTGCATGGGCCCCACACAGCCTCCCTATATACACTGCATGAACCCCACACAGCCTCTCTATATACACTGCATGAGCCCCACACCGCCTCTCGATATACACTGCATGAGCCCCACAGCCTCCCTATATACACTGCATGAGCCCCACACAGCCTCCCTATATACACTGCATGAGCCCCACACAGCCTCCCTTTATACACTGCATGAGCCCCACACAGCCTCCCCTATATACACTGCATGAGCCCCACACATCCTCCCTATATACACTGCATGAGCCCAACAGCCTCCATACACACTGCATGAGCCCACACAGCCTCCCTATATACACTGCATGTCGCCCCCATAGCCTCCCCATGTGCAGAATGTTGCCTCGATATGCAGCACCATGTTCAGCATGTTGCCCCCATATGCAGCACCATGTGCAGCATGTCACCCCCATATGCAGCATATCACCTCCATATGCGGCACCATATGCAGTATGTCACCTCCATATGCAGCACCATGTCACCCCCATATGCAGCACCATGTGCAACATGTCACCCCCATGTGCAGCACCATGTCACCCCCATGTGCAGCACCATGTCATCCCCATGTGCAGCATGACACCCCCATAGCCTCCCCATGCCCACCCAAACATCCCACACACATGGGGAAAAAAATAACACCACATACTCGCATAGGTCCCGTTCCCCGGCGCTTTTCTTCCCTCTCTGCCTCTGGTGCGCTGACTCTCCGCAGTACACAGCTGACGCGATAAAATGACGTCATCGTGTCAGCTGTTTCACACGCTGATTGGTGGAGGAAGTGGCCGGAGGCCCCTCCACCAAATAAGTGCACAGATGGAGACAGAGAGCTGGTGGGCACAGTGCGACCTGTTGACCTCGTTTCCAGTCCCACGGCTGTCTTAGTCTGCGGGCTGGACTGAGACAGCCAATTTGGGTTTGGATCATTACCAGTAGTTGGAGGCACAGTTCACTGTATATTCTGCCCTTTTTCAAATCAGAACGCCTCCCTCCACTAAGCTCTGAGCCATATCGGTGACATCAGGGTTAGCAAGTTTCTTTCATCATTACTTTTTATCTAAGGGTATGTCTCCACGTTCAGGATTGCATCAGGATTTGGTCAGGATTTTCCATCAGTATTTGTAAGCCAAAACCAGGAGTGGGTGATAAATGCAGAAGTGGTGCATATGCTTCTATTATACTTTTCCTCTGATTGTTCCACTCCTGGTTTTGGCTTACAAATACTGATGGAAAATCCTGACCAAATCCTGATGCAATCCTGAACGTGGAGACATACCCTTATATACAAAGCTGAATGTGTGTGTGTATGTCTGGGATTGGCATCTGCACCGTCGCAGCTACAGCCACAAAATTTTGCACAGTCACACGTCTGGACCCTTAGAGCGTCATAGGCTATGTTGTGAGGCAAAATTTTAATCCCGCGCGTTCCAATTCACCAAACAATTTTGCCCCTATCTACATAATGGGGAAAAAGTGAAAGGAAAAGTGTTGGAGGCAAATTGACAGCTGCCAGATGTGAACAAGGGGGACTTAAAGAATGAGAGCGATGGCACCAAAGAATATATTGTACAGTTGCTAAGGTGGGGCCCCGACATGGGATACTCACCACACACGGGGATATGAACACACACAAAATGCGCCACACCCTACCACGTGCTTGAACACATACAGTATATCACCCTCAGCACACATTTCACCACACATACACCAACCTCGCCACATAAAAGTCAAAACACAAAAGTCGCCGCGCAAAACTCGCCACATGCAAAACTAGGCTCACGCAAAACTCGCCACACGTGCAAAACTCACCTCATGGAAAACTCGCCACATGCAAAACTTGCACACGCGGAAAAATTGCCACATGCACAAAAGTTGCTACACATGCAAAAGTTGCCTCACACAAGACTTGCACATACTCAAAACGCACCACACATAAAACTCGCCACACGCAAAACTTGCTGCACACAACTCGCTGCACACAACTTGCTACACTAACCTGTCACATGCAACTCGACACACAAAAAGTTGCTACCCGCATGTCGCCACACGAAACTCATCTCACAAAAGTCACTACATGCATGTCGCCACATGCAACTCAACACACACAACGTGACACATGAAACTCGCCCTAAAACACACACAAGTCTGGTGTTATCCTTCAAAAATAAAAATCTGATTAATAAGCAAACTACAAGAGCAACAAATGTACCATATAGGAAATACGGCAGCTATCAGTCACATGACCTGTCTATTATGTGTATGTGTGAGCTAATATATACTGCCAGGGGGGAGGGCTTCCTGTTGGCTGGGGATTTATCAGGCTGCCAATTTAGCTAACACTGAGGTAAAAATACTGAGCAAATAACGTGTGAACAAGGTCTAATACAGGAGGAGATGACACACAGATATATACTATATACAGGAGGAGATGACACAGGTATATACTATATACATGGGAGATGACACACACATATACTATATACAGGGGAGATGACATACAGGTACATACTATATACAGTGGAGACGACACACGGGTATATACTATATACAGGGGAGACGACACACAGGTATATACTATATACAGGGGAGATGACACACAGGTATATACTATATACAGGAGGAGATGACACACAGGTATATACTATATACAGGAGATGACACACAGGTATATACTATATACAGGGGAGATGACACACAGATATATACTATATACAGGAGGAGATGACACACAGGTATATACTATATACAGGAGATGTCATACAGGTACATACTATATACAGGGGAGATGACACACAGGTATATACTATATACAGGAAGAGATGACACAGGTATAAACTATACAGGGGAGATGACACACATATATACTATATACAGGAGGAGATGACACACAGATATATACTATATACAGGAGCAGATGACACACAGGTATATACTATATACAGGAGGAGATGACACATAGGTATATACTATATACAGGAGGAGATGACATACAGGTACATACTATATACAGGAGGAGATGACACACAGGTATATACTATATACAGTAGATGACTTACATGTATATACTATATAAAAGAGGAGATGACACAGGTATATAGAGGAGATGACATACAGCAGGTTTATACTATATACAGGGGTGATGACATACAGGTATATACTATATACAGGAGATGACATACAGGTATATACTATATATAGGAGATGACGTACAGGTATATTGTATATACAGAAGAGATGACATACAGGTATATACTATATACAGGAGGAGATGACATATAGGTATATACAATATACAGGAGAAGATGACATACAGCAGGTATATACTATTTACAGGGGAGATGACATACATGTATATACTATATACAGGAGATGACATACAGGTGTATACTATACATATAAGGGAGATGACAAACATGTATATACTGGGGAAAATGAGAGGTGTGAGGTAAAAATGAGGGGTGTGAGGTGAAAATGAAAAGGTGTGAGTGCAAAATGAGAGGAGTGAGGGAAAATAGTGGAGTGATCGGAAAATGACAGATGTGAGGTCGAAATGAAAAGTGTTAGGGGGGAATGAGAGGAGGGGGAAAATGAGAGGTGTAAGGGAGAAAATGAGAGATGTGAGGGGGAAAATGAGAGGCGTGATGGGAAAATAAGAGAAGTGAGATGCTATAACTAACCACAGATATTTACTATGCCCAGGCTACGCCGGGCTCTTCAGCTAGTTATATATAAAATTGTATATTCTGTATTGTTTTGTTCCCATTTTGTATCATCTTGTATATTTTTATAAACACTGCCTATCTTTCTGGATTGAATATAAAATGTAATAGTTCTGTTCCTCTTGCTCTGTAAACCGCACCCTGAAGCCAAACACTACCTGTACCAGGTGTCCAATCAGCCTGTGTAAACAATTGGTGGTGGCAGCTAGTAGTTACTTTGTTACTGCGGAGCTTGCAGTGACCGTACCGGGGTGTACAGTACAGACCTAAAGTTTGGACACACCTTCTCATTTAAAATTTGTCTGCATTTTCATGACTATGAAAATTGTACATTCACACTGAAGGCATCAAAACTATGAATTAACACATGTGGAATTATATCTATAATATAACGCTGGGAGCGTCACTCTGTCCGAAGCCTCTATAGACTGCGCAAGCGCAAGCGCCGGCGCAGTCTGGACCGCACAGAGCGACGCTCCCAGGAGATCGCGGTATGCGTAAGCGCTGAACGCACACCGCGATCTCCACCGGACAAGCAGGGACGAGCCAGGAGGCGGAGGGTGAGTATACTTACCTGACCCGTTCCACCGACGCGCTTCCGGGCCGTGACTGTCCCCCTGCTCCCGGAATCGGCGCCTGCGCAGTCCGCGCTTTCCGGCGCCATTTTCTTGAAGACACATTGCAGTGTCTTCAAGAAAATGGCGCCGGAAAACGCGGACTGCGCAGGCGCCGACTCCGGGAGCAGGACCAAGAAAATGGCCGCACCCAGCACAGCCGCCGCGCCCAGCACAGCCACGCACAGCCGCCCACAGCAACGCACAGCCGCCGCACCCAGCACAGCCGACCATAGCCGCCCACTGCCACGCACAGGCGCCCACAGCCATGCACAGCCGCCCGCCGCACCCAGCACAGCCGCCGCACCCAGCACAGCTGCCCACAGCCACGCACAGCCACCCATAGCCACGCACAGCCGCCGCACCCAGCACAGCCGACCACAGCCACGCACAGCCGCCGCACCCAGCACAGCCGCCCACAGCCACCCACAGCCGCCGCACTCAGCACAGCCACCCACAGCCGCCGCACCCAGCACAGCCACCCACAGCCGCCGCACCCAGCACAGCCGCCGCACCCAGCACATCCGCCGCACCCAGCACAGCCATGCACAGCCGCCACAGCCACGCACAGCCGCCTACAGCCACGCACAGCCGCCGCACCCAGCACAGCCTCCCACAGCCGCCCACAGCCACGCACAGCCGCCCACAGCCACGGACAGCCGCCGCACCCAGCACAGCCGCCGCACCCAGCACAGCCGCCCACAGCCACGCACAGCCGCCCACAGCCACGCACAGCCGCCGCACCCAGCACAGCCACGCACAGCCGCCCACAGCCGCCGCACCCAGCACAGCCGCCCACAGCCACGCACAACCGCTGCACCCAGCACAGCCACCCACAGCCGCCGCACCCAGCACAGCCGCCGCACCCAGCACAGCCGCCGCACCCAGCACACCCACGCACAGCCGCCACAGCCACGCACAGCCGCCACAGCCACGCACAGCCTCCGCACCCAGCACAGCCGCCCACAGCCACGCACAGCCGCCTACAGCCACGGACAGCCGCCGCACCCAGCACAGCCACCCACAGCCGCCGCACCCAGCACAGCCGCCGCACCCAGCACATCCGCCGCACCCAGCACAGCCATGCACAGCCGCCACAGCCACGCACAGCCGCCTACAGCCACGCACAGCCGCCGCACCCAGCACAGCCGCCCACAGCCACGCACAGCCACGGACAGCCGCCGCACCCAGCACAGCCGCCCACAGCCACGCACAGCCGCCCACAGCCACGCACAGCCGCCGCACCCAGCACAGCCACGCACAGCCGCCCACAGCCGCCGCACCCAGCACAGCCGCCCACAGCCACGCACAACCGCTGCTCCCAGCACAGCCACCCACAGCCGCCGCACCCAGCACAGCCGCCGCACCCAGCACATCTGCCGCACCGAGCACAGCCACGCACAGCCGCCACAGCCACGCACAGCCGCCACAGCCACGCACAGCCTCCGCACCCAGCACAGCCACGCACAGCCGCCCACAGCCACGCACAGCCGCCTACAGCCACGGACAGCCGCCGCACCCAGCACAGCCACCGCACCCAGCACAGCCGCCGCACCCAGCACAGCCGCCCACAGCCACGCACAGCCGCCGCACCCAGCACAGCCACGCACAGCCTCCCACAGCCACGCACAGCCGCCTACAGCCACGCACAGCCGCTGCACCCAGCACAGCCACCGCACCCAGCACAGCCGTCCACAGCTGCCGCACCCAGCACAGCCGCCCGCACCCAGCACAGCCACGTCACATACAGCCGCCCGCACTCAGCACAGCCACATACAGCCGCCCGCACTCAGCACAGCCGCCCGCACTCAGCACAGCTGCCCGCACTGATGGGGGCGCAGGATGGAGCAGCACGTGATAGGATGGGGGCGCAGGATGGGAGCACATGACAGCATGGGGATGAGGATGGAGCAGCACATGACACGGTGGAGTGGCACATGACAGGATGGGGGCGCAGGATGGAGCAGCACATGACACGGTGGAGCAGCACATGACAGGATGGAGGCGCAGGATGGAGCAGCACATGACACGGTGGAGCAGCACATGACAGGATGGGGATGCAGGATGGAGCAGCACATGACACGGTGGAGCAGCACATGACAGGATGGGGGCGCAGGATGGAGCAGCACATGACACGGTGGAGCAGCACATGACAGGATGGGGGCGCAGGATGGAGCAGCATATGACAGGATGGGAGCAGCACATACCAGGATGGAGACCATATTCCAATATAAATGCTCGCCACCCGGGCGTAGAACGGGTTCAATAGCTAGTACTTAATAAAAAAATATGAAACAACTGAAATTATGTCTTATATTCTAGGTTCTTCAAAGTAGCCACCTTTAGCTTTGATGACTGCTTTGCACACTCTTGGCATTCTCTTGATGAGCTTCAAGAGGTAGTCACCGGGAATAGTTTTCACTTCATAGGTGTGCCCTGTCAGGTTTAATAAGTGGGATTTCTTGCGTTATAAATGGTGTTGGGACCATCAGTTGTGTTGTGCAGATGTCTGGTGGATACACAGCTGATAGTCCTACTGAATAGACTGTTAGAATTTGTATTATGGCAAGAAAAAAGCAGCTAAGTAAAGAAAAACAAGTGGCCATCATTACTTTAACCCCTTTACCCCCAAGGGTGGTTTGCATGTTAATGACTGGGCCAATTTTTACAATTCTGACCACTGTACTTTTATGAGGTTATAACTCTGGAATCCTTCAACGGATCCCGGTGATTCTGACATTGTTTTCTCGAGACATATTGTACTTCATGGTAGTGGTAACATTTCTTTGATATTACCTGCGTTTATTTGGAAAAAAACGGAAATTTGGCAAAAATTTTGAAAATTTCGCAATATTCCAACTTTTAATTTTTATGCAATTAAATCACAGAGATATGTCACACAAAATACTTAATAAGTAACATTTCCCTCATGTCTACTTTACATCAGCACAATTTTGGAACCAAAATTTTTTTTTGTTAGGCTGGTTTCACATTTGCGGTTGTGTCCGCAGCGTTTCTTCCGCAAATATCCGCCTGCGTTGTGTATTCCTATATTTAACATTAGGGACGCATGCGTTTTTGATTGTTCGCGTTTTGCCGCGTTTGACGACGCATGCGTCGTTTCGTCGTTTGCAGCTTGGCGCGGAAATGCAACATAGTAATTTTTAGAGGCGTCAATTTGCCGCCTGGAAACGCATGCGGTCGATTGCGCAAGGATTGCGGCAAAAAAACCGCATTGCTGTCTATATGAACGCATGGACATTTGCAGGTCACTACTCAGCAGACACTGAAGCAGACGAGACACATGCTACATCTTGGAGGAAAACAAGACACTGAACAATGTACGTGTATATCCTAGCCTATGCCTTTATTTTCTATTTTCTGTCTCTACATGTCCTAATTTCTTGAATTTCTTTCTTTCTACATGCATCAGAATGTCATTGAGGTGAGTACTTGCCTCGTCAGATTGGTAAGTATTCTCTGTCACATCTACACATATGACAATTTGAATTTTTCATTTTTTTAGAGCTCTTCCTCAACTGCGACACAGACTGGGCAGGAGCAGCGGACTCAAGGTCGGGTGGAAAGACGGCAGCGGGTACGTATAAAAGGCTGACTGTTTACTGTATCCTCAGTGTAATATTCTTGAATCTTCTTTTCTTTCCATTCCTATTTCTTAACTTTTTTCTTCTGGAATCCTTTTGTATGTTGACTTTCCTATTCATGCCATTTCTCAGCTTCTTTTTTTCCTTATGTTAACCCCTTCATTACCCAGCCTATTTTGACCTTAATGACCTGGCCGTTTTTTGCAATTCTGACCAGTGTCCCTTTATGAGGTAATAACTCAGGAACGCTTCAACGGATCCTAGCGATTCTGAGATTGTTTTTTCGTGACATATTGGGCTTCATGTTAGTGGTAAATTTAGGTCGATAATTTCTGAGTTTATTTGTGAAAAAAACGGAAATTTGGCGAAAATTTTGAAAATTTCGCAATTTTCACAATTTTAATTTTTATTCTGTTAAACCAGAGAGCTACGTGACACAAAATAGTTAATAAATAACATTTCCCACATGTCTACTTTACATCAGCACAATTTTGGAAACAAATTTTTTTTTTGCTAGGAAGTTATAAGGGTTCAAATTTGACCAGTGATTTCTCATTTTTACAACAAAATTTACAAAACCATTTTTTTTAGGGACCACCTCACATTTGAAGTCAGTTTGAGGGGTCTATATGGCAGAAAATACCCAAAAGTGACACCAATCTAAAAACTGCACCCCTCAAGGTGCTCAAAACCACATTCAAGAAGTTTATTAACCCTTCAGGTGTTTCACAGCAGCAGAAGCAACATGGAAGGAAAAAAATGAACATTTAACTTTTTAGTCACAAAAATTTTCTTTTAGCAACAATTTTTTTATTTTCCCAAGGGTAAAAGGAGAAACTGGACCACGAACGTTGTTGTCCAATTTGTCCTGAGTATGCCAATACCTCATATGTGGGGGTAAACCACTGTTTGGGCGCACGGCAGGGCTCAGAAGGGAAGGAGCGCCATTTGACTTTTTGAATGAAAAATTGGCTCCAATCTTTAGCGGACACCATGTCGCGTTTGGAGAGCCCCCGTGTGCCTAAACATTGGAGCTCCCCCACAAATGACCCCATTTTGGAAACTAGACCCCCCAAGGAACTTATCTAGAAGCATAGTGAGCACTTTAAACCCCCAGGTGCTTCACAAATTGATCCGTAAAAATGAAAAAGTACTTTTTTTTCACAAAAAAATTCTTTTAGCCTCAATTTTTTCATTTTCACATGGGCAACAGGATAAAATGGATCCTAAAATTTGTTGGCCAATTTCTCCTGATTACACCGATACCTCACATGTGGGGGTAAACCACTGTTTGGGCACATGGTAAGGCTCGGAAGGGAAGGAGCGCCATTTGACTTTTTGAATGAAAAATTATCTGCATCATTAGCGGACACCATGTCGCGTTTGGAAAGCCCCTGTGTGCCTAAACATTGGAGCTCCCCCACAAGTGACCCCATTTTGGAAACTAGACCCCCCAAGGAACTTATCTAGATGCATAGTGAGCACTTTAAACCCCCAGGTGCTTCACAGAAGTTTATAACGCAGAGCCGTGAAAATAAAAAATAATTTTTCTTTCCTCAAAAATGATTTTTAGCCCGGAATTTTTAATTTTCCCAAGGGTAACAGGAGAAATTGGACCCCAAATGTTGTTGTCCAGTTTGTCCTGAGTACGATGATACCCCATATGTGGGGGTAAACCACTGTTTGGGCGCACGGCAGGGCTCGGAAGGGAAGGCATGCCATTTGGCTTTTTGAATGGAAAATAAGCTCCAATCATTAGCGGACACGATGTTGCGTTTGGAGAGCCCCTGTGTGCCTAAACACTGGAGCTCCCCCACAAGTGACCCCATTTTGGAAACTAGACCTCCCAAGGAGCTAATCTAGATGTGTGGTGAGCACTTTGAACCCCCAAGTGCTTCACAGAAGTTTATAACGCAGAGCCATGAAAATAAAAAATAATTTTTCTTTTCTCCAAAATGATTTTTTTAGCCCACAATTTTTTTTTTTCCAAGGGTAACAGGAGAAATTGGACCCCAAAAGTTGTTGTCCAGTTTCTCCTGAGTACGCTGATACCCCATATGTGGGGGTAAACCACTGTTCGGGCACACGTCGGGGTTCGGAAGGAAGTAGTGACGTTTTGAAATGCAGACTTTGATGGAATGGTCTGCGGGCGTCACATTGCATTTGCAGAGCCCCTGATGTGGCTAAACAGTAGAAACTCCCCACAAGTGACACCATTTTGGAAACTAGACCCCCAAGGGAACTTATCTAGATGTGTAGTGAGCACTTTGAACCCCCAAGTGCTTCACAGTAGTTTATAACGCAGAGCCGTGAAAATAATAAATGTGTTTTCTTTCCTCAAAAATGATGTTTTAGCAAGCAATTTTTTATTTTCTCAAGGGTAACAGGAGAAATTGGACCCCAAGAGTTGTTGCCCAGTTTGTCCTGAGTACGCCGATACCCCATATGTGGGGGTAAACCACTGTTTGGGCACAAGTCGGGGCTCGGAAGGGAAGTAGTGACGTTTTGAAATGCAGACTTTGATGGAGTGGTCTGCGGGCGTCACATTCCATTTGCAGAGTCTCTGATGTGCCTAAACAGTAGAAACCCCCCACAAGTGACCCCATTTTGGAAACTAGACCCCCCAAGGAATTTATCTAGATGTGTAGTGAGCACTTAGAACCCCCAAGTGCTTCATAGAAGTTTACAACGCAGAGCCGTGAAAATAACAAATAATTTTTAATTCCTCAAAAATTATGTTTTAGCAAGCAATTTTTTATTTTCACAAGAGTAACAGGAGAAATTGGACCCCAATAGTTGTTGTCCAGTTTGTCCTGAGTACGCTGGTACCCCATATGTGGGGGTAAACCACTGTTTGGGCACACGTCGGGGCTCAGAAGGGAAGCAGTGACGTTTTGAAATGCAGATTTTGATGGAATGGTCTGCGGGTGTCACGTTGCATTTGCAGAGCCCCTGATGTGCCTAAAGAGTAGAAACCCCCACAAGTGACCCCATTTTGGAAACTAGACCCCCCCAAGGAACTTATCTAGATGTGTGGTGAGCACTTTGAACCCCCAAGTGCTTCACAGAAGTTTATTACGCAGAGCCGTGAAAATAAAAAAATAATTTTTCATTCCTCTAAAATTATGTTTTAGCAAGCAACAAATTTTTATTTTCGCAAGGGTAACAGGAGAAATTGGACCCCAATAATTGTTGCCCAGTTTGTTCTGAGTATGCTGGTACCCCATATGTGGGGATAAACCACTGTTTGGGCGCACGTCGGGGCTCGGAAGGGAGGGAGCACCATTTGACTTTTTGAACGCAAGATTGGCTGGAATCAATGGTGGCGCCATGTTGCGTTTGGAGACCCCTGATGTGCCTAAACAGTGGAAACCCCTCAATTCTAACTCCAACACTAACCCCAACACACTCCAAACCTTAATCCCAACTCTTGATATAACCCTAACCCCAATACACCCCTAACCACAACCCTAACCCCAACACACCCCTAACCATAACCCTAACCACAAGCCTAATCTTAACCCTATTTCCAACCCTAGCCCTAATTCCAACCCTAACCCTAAGGCTATGTGCCCACATTGCGGATTCGTATGAGATTTTTCCGCACCATTTTTGAAAAATCCGCAGGTAAAAGGCACTGCGTTTTACCTGCGCATTTACTGCGGATTTCCAGTGTTTTTGTGCAGATTTCACCTGCGGATTCCTATTGAGGAGCAGGTGTAAAACGGAATCCGCACAAAAAATTGACATGCTGCGGAAAATACAACACAGCGTTTCCGCGCGGTATTTTCCGCACCACGGGCACAGCGGATTTGGTTTTCAGTAGGTTTACATGGTACTGTAAACCTGATGGAAAACTGCTACGAATCCGCAGCGGCCAATCCGCTGCGGATCCACAGCCAAATCCGCACCATGTGTGCACAGTCTAATGTAACCCTAAGGCCATGTGCACACGCTGCGGATTTTGCTGCGGATCCGCAGTGGATTTGACGCTGCGGATCCGCAGCAGTTTTCCCAAAGTTTACAGTACCATGTAAACCTATGGGAAAAAAAAAACCCGCTGTGCACATGCTGCGGAAAAATCAGCGCGGAAATGCAGCGGATTATTTTCCGCAGCATGTCAATTCTTTCTGCGGATTCCTCAGCGGTTTTCATCCTGCACCATTAGGAAAGTGCAGTTGAAAACCCGCAGAGGAATCTGCAGAAGAAACCGCGAGAAAATCCGCAGTGAAAACCGCAGTGGTTTTGCACCGCGGATTTTCCAAATCCGCTGCGGAAAAATCCGCAGCAGAATCCGCAACGTGTGCACATGGCCTAACCCTAACCCTAAAACCCTAACCCTAACCCTAAAACCCTATCCCTAACCCTAACCGTAGTGGGGTAAGAAAAAAAAAAAATATATATATATTTTCTTTATTTTTATTATTGTCCCTACCTATGGGGGTGATAAAGGTGGGGTTAATTTACTATTTTTTTTATTTTGATCACTGTGATAGGTTTTATCACAGTGATCAAAATGTACTTGGAACGAATCTGCCGGCCGGCAGATTCGGAGGGCGCACTGCGCATGCGCCCGCCATTTTGGAAGATGGCGGCTCCCATGAAGAAGACGGACGGAACTCTGGATGTGCCTTCGGACCGGCCGGTCTCAGCCAGCCCTGTTAGCAGTGCTCTGGATGGTGGATGCCGAAGCCTTCAGTAAAAAGGTAAAGAGACTGCAACCCTGTGTCCTCGTCATTTACTGCGACCTACACCATCACCTACACCTTTAATCGGGCGCCCCTTAGCAGGGCCACGGACCGGGTCGGGCCACCGTGACAGATTCGGAGGGCGCACTGCGCATGCGCCCGCCATTTTGGAAGATGGCGGCTCCCATGAAGAAGACGGACGGACACCGCGAGGCTCGGTAAGTATGAGGGGGGGGGATCGGAGCACGGGGGGGGGGATCGGAGCACGGGGGGGATCGGAGCACGGGGGGGATCGGAGCACAGGGGGGGATCGGAGCACAGGGGGGGGATCGGAGCACAGGGGGGGGATCGGAGCACAGGGGGATCGGAGCACGGGGGGGTGGATCGAAGCACGGGTGGAGCGGGCAGGCGGACGGAGGGGAGTACGGGGCAGAAAGGAGGACTGGGGAGGCGATCGGTGACGATGGGGGGGGGGGGCAGATTAGGTTTTCCAGCCATGGCCGATGATATTGCAGCATCGGCCATGGCTGGATTGTAATATTTCACCATTTTCATAGGTGAAATATTACAAATCGCTCTGATTGGCAGTTTCACTTTCAACAGCCAATCAGAGCGATCGTAGCCACGGGGGGGGTGAAGCCACCCCCCCTGGGCTGAAGTACCACTCCCCCTGTAGCCGGCGGCCGGAACGCCGAGGAAGTAATAGGCTCTACGCATTACTTTGAACTACGGCAGAGCAGTTAACTTTAGGTTGGCTGTCTCACCTTTACACCTAATGAAGACAACGGAGGCAATTGTGGGAGAGGGGCGTCTCTAGGGTCCCTATAAAATAACTCCAGGCCTACCCAGTCATACGGGTGCGTCCTATCCATATCATCTCGGGGACAGAGAGAAAGAACAGAAACATACACGACAGTTGTGAGGACTATCCCGTGGTGCTCAGCAGGGAGGTACCACAACACCCAGGCGCTAGTAGGAAGGCTACTGATTTCCACCTGCAAAGGGAACTCTGGATGTGCCTTCGGACCGGCCGGTCTCAGCCAGCCCTGTTAGCAGTGCTCTGGATGGTGGATGCCGAAGCCTTCAGTAAAAAGGTAAAGAGACTGCAACCCTGTGTCCTCGTCATTTACTGCGACCTACACCATCACCTACACCTTTAATCGGGCGCCCCTTAGCAGGGCCACGGACCGGGTCGGGCCACCGTGACAGATTCGGAGGGCGCACTGCGCATGCGCCCGCCATTTTGGAAGATGGCGGCTCCCATGAAGAAGACGGATGGACACCGCGAGGCTCGGTAAGTATGAGGGGGGGGGATCGGAGCACGGGGGGGGGGATCGGAGCACGGGGGGGATCGGAGCACGGGGGGGATCGGAGCACAGGGGGGGGATCGGAGCACAGGGGGGGGATCGGAGCACAGGGGGATCGGAGCACGGGGGGGTGGATCGAAGCACGGGTGGAGCGGGCAGGCGGACGGAGGGGAGTACGGGGCAGAAAGGAGGACTGGGGAGGCGATCGGTGACGATGGGGGGGGGGCAGATTAGGTTTTCCAGCCATGGCCGATGATATTGCAGCATCGGCCATGGCTGGATTGTAATATTTCACCATTTTCATAGGTGAAATATTACAAATCGCTCTGATTGGCAGTTTCACTTTCAACAGCCAATCAGAGCGATCGTAGCCACGGGGGGGGTGAAGCCACCCCCCCTGGGCTGAAGTACCACTCCCCCTGTCCCTGCAGATCGGGTGAAATTGGAGTTAACCCTTTCACCCGATCTGCAGGGACGCGATCATTCCATGACGCCACATAGGTGTCACAGGTCGGATTGGCACCGACTTTCATGACGCCTACGTGGCGTCAAAGGTCGGGAAGGGGTTAATTCACTAAACTTTAATGACTTTATTTAATTTTTAGGTTCCACAACGGGAGGATGACCTAATTGAAAATGACCTCCTCATCTCCCTGGTCCAGGAGCGAGTCCCGTTGTGGGACACCCGGGATCCACTGCACTCAAACAACGTCACGATCCGGCGCCTATGGAATGAGGTGGCCAAAGAGATGTGGGATGGCTGGGACAACGCCCCGACTCGGGTCCGAAATGCATTTGGTAAGTATTGCACTGCAGTGTGAAGCAGCAGAGACCTTGGCTGTGCTCACTCGACTGTGTGTGATGAAAGAAACTCTCAGGAGTTTCTGTCATCACACACAGTTGTGTGAGCACGGCCAAAAGTCCTTTTTCTGACCATAAATTTTTTTTTTTTTAACAGTGGCCAAAGTCAAAAGACGTTGGCGTTCGATGAAGGACCGCTTCAACAAGGACCTGCGTCAAGAGAGCCGTGTTCCCAGTGGTTCAGGAGCAAGGATCAGAAGATACAAATACTATTGAGTTCTGGCATTTTTAAGACCGGTCCTTGCCCAGAGAACGTAAGTATTTATCACGTGCATTAGGTTGTATTGTATTGCCATAATCTGTATTTTTCTATTCCACAGGATTTTGCGTCTGGTTATTTTTTGGTATTAATTTTCTTTTTCCTTTTTTCACAGCACATGGAGCACAACTGTTAGTGCAGCGCCCTAGAGTCCTGGTCGTTGCAGTAACGTCGCTCTGCCGCTAAGGGGAGTGATGGTACGTCTGATTGCACTAAAAGAGTTCACCTGACCAGGTATCACAGTCACACATTACACTTCACACTCCGGCCACCAGGGGGAGCAAAAGGTTCTATGTATTAGGCCACTCCTCACACTCTGGTAAAACTGGGGGTTGGATAGGAAGTTAGGGAGAAGCTGACTGGGTTTTGCCCAGGTAACATCTAGTGAGAGAGAGCGTTGCTTGGGAAGATTCAGGGGGGTCCCTGTCAGGGGTGGGATCCTGACAGTGGCCTAGCACAGGACAGATCGTTACGGAGCCGTGCCTGCACCTCATTGCAGCGGCATCTTAAGAAAGGACACGAAGCGAAGTATATTGTGGAGAAGTCAGAAACGAGATCACAGCACAAAGGAGATAAAACCAGAAGGAGTCGTGCCCCAAGATCAGCAACATCCTTCTGAGGCGCGTAGCCGGCGGCCGGAACGCCGAGGAAGTAATAGGCTCTACGCATTACTTTGAACTACGGCAGAGCAGTTAACTTTAGGTTGGCTGTCTCACCTTTACACCTAATGAAGACAACGGAGGCAATTGTGGGAGAGGGGCGTCTCTAGGGTCCCTATAAAATAACTCCAGGCCTACCCAGTCATACGGGTGCGTCCTATCCATATCATCTCGGGGACAGAGAGAAAGAACAGAAACATACACGACAGTTGTGAGGACTATCCCGTGGTGCTCAGCAGGGAGGTACCACAACACCCAGGCGCTAGTAGGAAGGCTACTGATTTCCACCTGCAAAGGGAACTCTGGATGTGCCTTCGGACCGGCCGGTCTCAGCCAGCCCTGTTAGCAGTGCTCTGGATGGTGGATGCCGAAGCCTTCAGTAAAAAGGTAAAGAGACTGCAACCCTGTGTCCTCGTCATTTACTGCGACCTACACCATCACCTACACCTTTAATCGGGCGCCCCTTAGCAGGGCCACGGACCGGGTCGGGCCACCGTGACATTCCCAGAACCGAGGGACCCGGTACCGAGTACCACGCTGCCCTGCGTTTGGGGGCCACTCCAACTTGGCGTCACGAACAGGATCTACTTAAGCCTGAGAATCAGGTCATGTGTGCCTTGGAACTGTGACTGAATTGTGTTTGAACCGTGATTTATTGCAAAGACAGTGTATTGTTATTTGCCGCCAAAAGTTCCCGCCAAAACCGCCGCCATTACAGCGCAACGAGGAGCGCAGAGAAAGAAGAAGGGCGTGCCATGGGAGGAGACTATCAAAGCGGCGCCAAAAGTGACGACCGCCCCTCCGACGACTGCTGCAAGAAGACGACGTGCCCCGAAGTACAGGAGAACCGCCCCCTGATTTGCTGCGGCGGGAGCCACGACAAGAAGGAGCTCCACCCTCAGAAAATGGCGGAACCATGTGTGCGTGCAGCTGCCGACTGCCACACAGCGAGGGTGACCAGCGAGTACCTGAACGACGACGAAGTGATCCTGGACTGTCCTCGCCGACCAGAGGCGGATCCGAACCCACCATCGCTGGAGGGTCCGCACCTCTTGGAGCCGCAGGCGTAGGAGCTGAGCCAACCTACCCTGAATATGGAGCCAGCAGATGTGAAGCAATGGAGGTCGGAGCTGTCCCAGAGGGTCGCCTCGGAAGAAACGCGGTCCGAGCCGCTGCCGACTCCAGTGTCCTCATCAGTGGAACAGACCGGCATCGGTGGAACCACATCAGACGCAGGTATGGAAAGCGCCCCTGCTCTCCCAAACGATCCTGCTCCCGTGACCGCTCCCCGTCCCGACAGTGACCGATTCCTCACCTCTGAGCTGGTAGTGGTAACCCCCGGCACTATGGAGAAGCTGGTGCCTCCGTTACCGACAACTATGGGAGAACCACTAGATGTGAGCTCAGAGGGGGTGATCTTCCAATGGGATACTCCGAGGATCGGACCAGACGGGGCCAGGCAGGAGGGCCTCAGCATTGCTGTGCTCGCCTGGGAACAATATAAACAATGCTTAATTCTACACTGGAAAAACCGAAAAGAGACCGAACAACGTGACCCACCAAAAGTACAAAACTCAAAGACTGAACGCGGTAAGAAAAACTTGGTAAAACAGGGGACTGTACTAGCCTTTCACCCAAAACGAGGTTGGTGCTCTATACAAGAACCGGGACTGCCGACTGAAGTCTTCTTTACCAGCTACAATGTGAAGACCCCGTTCCGCAACAGATATGACAATCAACTTCTATGTACAGGGGACCAGGTGACCTACACTCGCCATCGGAGTGCGCAAGGATGGTGCGCTTGGAACGTCCAACGATGCGAGCCTGCATTGGCGCCACCTGCTGTCCTGACTACGACTAACTCTGACCTGACAAATTCTACTACTATCACCACTGTGTGCATTATTGCCGCTACTGAACATGCAACCAAAGCTGACATTCGAATTCAGACCCCTGGTGACCTGGCCGCACCTAAGAGACGAACCACTGACACTGACACCGCATCAGATGAGGACACGGAATCGAAGCTTTCTCGGTCAGGAAGCGTTCGCTACCGACTGATGCCTTGCAACCTACTGTGAGAATAGACCTCAGAATCGGAAAAAATGTAAATAGTTAACTGTTTGTCTGCTGTTTTGCTGCTAAAACCCGTCTAGGGTTATTCTTAAAGGGATCCCTTTGTTGACCCGGGATCCCTATTGTTTCTAGTTTTTGCATCGGTTCATCACTGTTTTGCTAAAGAACATTGGAATCATGAACTGTGCATGATTACAAACTGCCTGTAAATTGTTTGCACCTTCTTAAGGGTGCCCCCTACTGGCTTTACAAAAAGAAGAGCTTTTTGAAGAGACTGTTCCTGAATACAGCGCAGAAGTTCTTGCTTTAAACAGACTTGCAACTTGAGAGTTTGCACTACCTCAAAGAGACTTGGTTTCCCTCTTAAAGGGAATGCTTAATTGTTGCATTTAGCTTAACCCATAATGTGCCTTAAATAGTTAGACAGTAATAATGTTTTACATAGTAGTAGTATGTAGTTAGAAAGATAGTGATAAGGAATAGAAATGTTGATAATGTTATTTGAATAAAACTGACGTTAAAGTGATTATTATAACTGATGATAGGAAGCCAAGGAAAGATGCAGTAGGCCCGTGGGGGTAGACAAGAGAGTCCTGCATATGAGAAAGAGAGCTAAAGAAAAATATTGATTTGCACTGTTAGTCTTATAGCATACCTTTAGTGGGTCCAGTATACGCCCTTAAAGGAAAAGTTAAATTATTGTTCAAGAAAAGTGTGCACTTAGTAGATAGTATGCCTGGCTGGGTAATGATAGTTATTTATAGTCAGTTATTTAATAAGTGTTATTTAAAATCTTAAGCACCGTGTAAATATGTTTCTGTTTGTAACGTTCAAGTGTCCTCACCTCCCATAAAGGGAAGGACTGTTAAAATGTACTTGTTTACAGCATTCCAAAATTTTGTATGTCTTTTGCTAACATGTTTTGTTGTTCTTCTTTTCCCAGTCCGGGAGTACTGGATTTAACGGGGGGGGGAGTGCAGCGCCCCAGAGTCCTGGTCGTTGCAGTAACGTCGCTCTGCCGCTAAGGGGAGTGATGGTACGTCTGATTGCACTAAAAGAGTTCACCTGACCAGGTATCACAGTCACACATTACACTTCACACTCCGGCCACCAGGGGGAGCAAAAGGTTCTATGTATTAGGCCACTCCTCACACTCTTGTAAAACTGGGGGTTGGATAGGAAGTTAGGGAGAAGCTGACTGGGTTTTGCCTAGGTAACATCTAGTGAGAGAGAGCGTTGCTTGGGAAGATTCAGGGGGGTCCCTGTCAGGGGTGGGATCCTGACAGTGGCCTAGCACAGGACAGATCGTTACGGAGCCGTGCCTGCACCTCATTGCGGCGGCATCTTAAGAAAGGACACGAAGCGAAGTATATTGTGGAGAAGTGAGAAACGAGATCACAGCACAAAGGAGATAAAACCAGAAGGAGTCGTGCCCCAAGATCAGCAACATCCTTCTGAGGCGCGTAGCCGGCGGCCGGAACGCCGAGGAAGTAATAGGCTCTACGCATTACTTTGAACTACGGCAGGGCAGTTAACTTTAGGTTGGCTGTCTCACCTTTACACCTAATGAAGACAACGGAGGCAATTGTGGGAGAGGGGCGTCTCTAGGGTCCCTATAAAATAACTCCAGGCCTACCCCGTCATACGGGTGCGTCCTATCCATATCATCTGGGGGACGGAGAGAAAGAACAGAAACATACACGACAGTTGTGAGGACTATCCTGTGGTGCTCAGCAGGGAGGTACTACAACACCCAGGCGCTAGTAGGAAGGCTACTGATTTCCACCTGCAAAGGGAACTCTGGATGTGCCTTCGGACCGGCCGGTCTCAGCCAGCCCTGTTAGCAGTGCTCTGGATGGTGGATGCCGAAGCCTTCAGTAAAAAGGTAAAGAGACTGCAACCCTGTGTCCTCGTCATTTACTGCAACCTACACCATCACCTACACCTTTAATTGGGCGCCCCTTAGCAGGGCCACGGACCGGGTCGGGCCTGTCAGGGAGAGACTTGGTGAGCGAGAGCTAATAACCCGGGCTCCTGCAATTTCCCTAAGACTAGGGAAATCCTGACTGACCCTCTACCTGAAGTTTACACTGATGGTGTGCATGTTCAGGCCTCGAACCGCACCCTAACTCCTGAGCTCAGTCCTAGGCTGAATCCTCCACCCAGTGAAGAGGTAATACTTAAATACCCACAGTTAGCACAGACAAAGATAAAGGAAAATATACACCACGCCGCAGACACTCAGGAATACACTATAAATGTGCAGGGCAAAATAAACACAAATATAGGAAGGAGTAAATAAGACGAAGGAAAATACACCACCAGCAACGAATCTCCAACCACCAGCTCTCCACTCCAGACCGAGATAACAACGCAAGACAGAAGCTATAATCGGCGACGCCCAATGATCAGGAGAACTATTTAAAGGCCATGGAAATGGCCCAGCTTCCAATCCGAGGATCAGGCAAATTAACCCCGGAACAGCTAGACAAAATCTAGCAGATGCCAATGAGTAAATAGTGGTCAAAAGCAGAACTACCGCTGTCTGTCGGACGACCTGGTCTGAACAGCGTCCGACATGACAGTACCCCGCCTTCTACGAGGGACCCCAGGGCTCTCACGGCTTATAGGACCCGGCTTGTCCGGATGACGGTGGTGAAACAACCTGACCAGCCGGTCAGCATGAACGTCCGGGGCTGGTACCCAGGACCTCTCCTCAGGCCCATAACCACGCCAGTGTACCAAGTACTGTAAAGTGCGACGCACTACACGAGAGTCAACCACCTTGGAGACTTCAAACTCCAAATTACCATCCACCAAAACTGGAGGTGGCATAGGCGCCGCGTCCACAGAACCCACCACCTTCTTTAGAAGAGACCTGTGGAACAAGTTGTGTATCTTATACACCGTAGGGACCTGGCACACGCCTACTGTCAGCCACATGTTTGTACCTAGCACCCACACTCAACAGGCGCTGTTTAACTCTCCTCCAGACTGATGACAATTGTGTTCCTAACTGGTCCTCCTCCGGAACGCCGAAAGAGCCCCTCTGACTCAAGGTACAAAATTGAGGATGTAGCCCGTAAACACAAAAAAACGGAGACTCCCCAGACGACTCCTGGCGGTGATTATTGATGGCAAACTCAGCCAAAGGAAGAAAGGTAGACCACTCCTCCTGGTTATCAGAGACAAAGCAGCGTAAGTACTGTTCCAAATTTTGGTTCATACGCTCAGTCTGACCATTTGACTGAGGATGAAACGCCGAAGAATGAAATAACTTGATTCCCAGCTGTGAGCAAAACGCTCTCCAAAATTTTGCCACAAACTGAGACCCCCTATCAGACACGATGTCAGACGGAACCCCATGAAGTCTGACCACCTCCTGCACAAATACCTGAGCCAGAGTCTTAGCGTTAGGCAACGCAGGCAAAGACACAAAGTGTGACATTTTAGAAAAACGATCAACAATCACCAAGATGACCGTGTTTCCAGCTGATGAGGGCAAATCAGTGATGAAATCCATGGGATGAAATCCATGGAGATTTCCGTCCATGGCTTACTAGGTACCTCAAGAGGAAGTAGTGTGCCAACAGGACGGGAGCGGGGCGTCTTAGCCCTAGCGCATGTGGTACAAGCTGACACGTATGAGACCACGTCCTGTCGGATCTTGGGCCACCAAAACCGACGTGACACCAACTCCAAGGTACCTCTAACCCCTGGGTGACCAGCCAGGACGGCATCATGATGCTCCGCCAAAACCTTTAGGTGGAGATGAAGCGGAACAAAAGATTTGTTGACGGGAAGCTCAGATGGTACCTCCTCCTGAGCCTCGGCAATCTCAACCTCGGTAGTGAGAGCCGAAACCACAACACCCTTTTGGAGGATAGGTACTGGATCCTCCCGAGGTTCTCCCCACGGAAAACACCTGGACAGAGCATCCGCCTTAGTGTTTTTAGACCCCGGTCTGTAAGTGACCACAAAATTGAACCGCGTGAAAAACAATGCCCAGCGAGCCTGCCTGGGGGACAGACGCTTGGCTGATTCCAAATACAGCAGATTCTTATGATCGGTAATAACAGTTTCCTGATGGACCGACCCCTCCAAGAAGTGTCGCCATTCCTCAAAGGCCAACTTAATTGCCAACAACTCCCTGTTGCCGATATTGTAGTTACGTTCGGCGGATGACAGTTTCTTGGAGAAATAGGCGCACGGACGTAAACCACTCAAAGATGAGCCTTGAGATAGTACCACCCCCACACCAACCTCAGACGCATCGACTTCCACAACAAATTGTTTAGATACGTCTGGCTGCACAAGAATGGGGGCTGAAACAAAACTGTTCTTAAGAAATTCAAATGCGCGCACAGCAGCCTCAGGCCAAACAGAGAAATTGGTACCCTTTTTAGTCATGTCAGTTAGCGGTTTAGCAATGATGGAAAAATCCTTGATAAATTTCCTATAGTAGTTAGAAAACCCAAGGAACCGCTGAAGTGCTTTCAGGTTATCAAGACGTTCCCAATGCAGCACCGCCTGCACCTTAGCGGCGTCCATTTTAAAACCAGAAGCAGACACAATATAACCCAAGAAAGGCAGCTCTTGAACAGAAAATACACATTTCTCAAGTTTAGCATACAGCTTATTCTCTCTGAGAAGCTGTAACACCTGCCTGACATGATCTAAATGAGCATCACGGCCGCAAGAATATATGAGAATGTCATCAAGGTACATGATAACGAATTTCCCCAAAACATGCGAGAACACATCATTGATGAAATGTTGGAACACTGCAGGTGCGTTAGTCAACCCAAACGGCATCACCAAATTTTCAAAATGACCCTCAGGGGTATTAAAAGCCGTCTTCCACTCATCACCTTGACGGACTCTTATGAGGTTGTACGCCCCCCTGAGGTCAAGCTTGGTGAACCACTTAGCACCTGCCACCTGGTTGAACAAATCTGGTATCAGAGGCATAGGGTATGGATCACAAACCGTAATCTAGTTCAACTCCCTGAAATCCAAACACGGGCGTAATCCGCCATCTTTCTTCTTCACAAAGAAGAACCCTGCTGCCACCGGCGAGGATGACGGCCTGATGTGCCCTTTGCTTAAGATTTCCGCAATGTAATCTTTTAACGCTTGTCTCTCCGGACCGGAGATGTTAAACATCCTTGCTTTAGGTAATTTGGCCCCTGGTTTAAACCTGATAGAACAGTCATAAGGACGATGTGGCGGCAACTCTGAACAACCCTTCTCAGAGAACACATCCATAAAATCCTGAAGTGACTCCGCAACGCTTGAAGTCACCGCAGCCACACATGTGGCCAGGCAATTCTCCTGGCAGAACTCGCTCCACCGAATTATGTCCTGAGTTTTCCAGTCAATTACCGGGTTGTGCATAGACAACCAAGGAAAACCCAAAACCACCTGAGCAGGAAGATTCCTGAGCACCTTACATGTAACCCGCTCAGAATGTAGAACTCCAATGTGGAGTTTCACCTCAGCCACAAATTCAGTAATCTCCCCCTGAGAGAGAGGAGCAGCATTGATGGTGACCACGCGGATAGGATGAGACAGTTTTTCAATCCTAAAACCTGCTGTGCGCGCAAACCCCTCATCAATGAGATTTGTGGCTGAACCACTATCCACAAAAACAGTAATTGGCAGCTCACTGCCAGCAACAAAAACCTTAGCAGGGAGCATGCACTGAGAAACCACCATGGAGGATATACATAAGCTCAGACTGGTCTCCTCCACACCCTCTGAGCTCAGAAGTTTTCCGCCGTTTCGTTTTTCTTAGGCAGCAGAGGACAGATGTTAATAAAATGACCAGTTTTACCACAGTAAAAACAGGCTCCCTGCTTCCTGAGCTCAGGGGCTCGATGCTTGACATGTGACACCCCTGCGATTTGCATAGGCTCCGTGGGCTCCCCTGCAGCAACCTCACGTGAACCTAAACCCTCTCCCATAGGCGGTGTCTCATGCTCCCCCTGACGCAAACGGCGATCAATGCGGACAACCAGACTCATAGCGGAATCTAGAGAAGTAGGAGTCTCGTACATCAGAAGGGCTTTTTTAACCCTTCCAGAAATCCCATGTATAAACTGACTCCGCAATGCTGCATCATTCCATTGGGTATCGATCGCCCAGCGACGAAATTCGGAACAGTAATCCTCTGCAACTCGTTCCCCCTGGCGAATAGAGCGTATCTTAGATTCTGCCAGAGCCATTCTGTCAGGTTCATCGTAGATTTTCCCAAGAGAAGAAAAACAACTCTCCACAGAGACAAATGCTGCAGAATCAGATGGCAAAGAAAACGTCCATGCTTGGGGATCCCCACTTAACAATGACAACACCAGGCCCACACGCTGAGCCTCATTACCCGAAGATATCGGGCGCATACGGAAATATAGTTTGCAAGCTTCACGAAAAGAAACAAATTTACTGCGTTCCCCAGCAAATTTTTCAGGCAACGTAAATTTAGGCTCAGTAAGGCTACGTTCACATTTGCGGCCAGCGCCGCAGCGTCGGGCGCCGCAGCGGCGCCGCATGCGTCATGCGCCCCTATATTTAACATGGGGGCGCATGGACATGCGGCGCACTTGCGTTTTGCGCCGCATGCGTCGCTGCGGCGCCCGCGTCGGGGCGCAGAGGACGCAGCAAGTTGCATTTTTGCTGCGTCCAAATTCAATGAAAAAAACGACGCATGCGGCGCAAAACGCAGCGTTGTGCATGCGTTTTGCTGCGTTTTTGTTTGCGTTGTGCGCTGCGGCGCCGACGCTGCGGCGCACAACGCAAATGTGAACGTAGCCTAACTCTTCCTGTCGCTCCAGCTTGCACATTGGACACTGCTAGTCCCTGTTGCTGCACTGCCCCCCTCAACTCAGTGACCTGTAGTGACAGCGCCTCCAACTGGCGGGTTATGGAAGTCAGGGGATCCATGACAAAAAAAAAAAAAAAAAAATTTTTTTTTTTTTCTTTGTTGTTGGGCCGATTATAATGTCAGGGAGAGACTCGGTGAGCGAGAGCTAATAACCCGGGCTCCTGCAATTTCCCTAAGACTAGGGAAATCCTGACTGACCCTCTACCTGAAGTTTACACTGATGGTGTGCATGTTCAGGCCTCGAACCTCACCCTAACTCCTGAGCTTAGCCCTAGGCTGAAACCTCAACCCACCACCCAGTGAAGAGGTAATACTTAAAATACCCACAGTTAGCACAGACAAGGATAAAGGAAAATATACACCACGCCGCAGACACTCAGGAATACACTATAAATGTGCAGGGCAAAATAAACACAAATATAGGAAGGAGTAAATAAGACGAAGGAAAATACACCACCAGCAACGAATCTCCAACCACCAGCTCTCCACTCCAGACCGAGATAACAACGCAAGACAGAAGCTATAATCGGCGACGCCCAATGATCAGAACTATTTAAAGGCCATGGAAATGGCCCAGCTTCCAATCCGAGGATCAGGCAAATTAACTCCGGAACAGCTAGACAAAATCTAGCAGACGCCAATGAGTAAATAGTGGTCAAAAGCGGAATTACCGCTGCCTGTCGGACGACCTGGTCTGAACAGCGTCCGACATGACAGGGCCACCGTGACATTCCCAGAACCGAGGGACCTAGTACCGAGTACCCCGCTGCCCTTCGTTTGGGGGCCGCTCCATTGGCCCAGGTTCTGGATCGGTCCTTCATCCGACAGCCATGGATCCGTCCCAGCCATCCAGCAGCGCTGCAGAAGTGGGCCTTCCACACTAACTGGAGACCAGGGAGGTGGTCTGTAGAATCTGCTGAGCTTTGGGGTGTAATTAACAAGAACTACTGGATCTTTAAAAGGGGGTTTATTACAAACAAGGTATTTACAATGACATACATAAGGGAAGTCTAACTAAGGGACCAGGGTAAATTAAAAGGAAGGGGTAATAGGAGAGGGTAGAGGAAACTGGGATGTGGGAAGGAGAAGATACATAACCGATCCTTACATATATATTAAACCAATACACATCCACACCCACATACAAGCCATGACTCCACCCTTGCTTCCTTTATCTTCTGTGGCAAATGTCCAATCGTCTTCTGCCAATGTGAACACTGTCATTGGCTGCAGTAATCATCACCTTCCTGCAGATGGCATCCTCGTACTTGGGAAGAAAGTTCTTGTGTAGGACAAGTTCAACTCAATTTGGGCTGGCTCCAACATGTCCATTCAAAGAACAATGGTTTATCACCCAAACACCACAGGCATTGTGTATCAATATACATATCCATAGGCTGAAGACAGGATGTCTATCTCAGGACCACTGGCTTATAATGGAAACCCACAGGAGTTGTGTACATATGTAGATAATGATAGGTCTCAAACAGGATAGAGGCTATTCATTCAAGCTTTCCACAGTGTACACCTGTACCTTCTATTAGGCTTTTAGGACCAATATTCATTTCATATGTAGATGCACTTTTGCCTTATCACTAAAACAAAGGACATCACACAAAAGAACACAGGCCTGACTGCAAAATAGGTTTACAGTCTTGTATCTGGTTTATCTTATCAACAGAGTCCTGGAAATATTCAGCACTCATAAATTCAATATATCTCAGGGATTTCTATGATATGTGCATTGTCCATGTTGTCTCCAACATGGTCCATCAGGTCTTCCCCTTTCGCAGTCCTCTTCCACTGCCCCTTTTTTGGGGGGGCTCCTCCTGGCAGCGGCAGAGGGCATCGGACAGGACACTCATGCCCGAGTTTTTGCACTTGAGCTCAGTTTTACACGAAGCAATCAAGGCTTTGGGTGACCGAATAGATATTTCACATAACCTCTTGAATGCAAGTATCCAGGAGGTCACCAAAAGCATTGACCAAGTGAAAGCCGACCTCCAGAGGCCAGCACATCATTTTTTTAAGCAAATTGAGCAGGGCATGTCGGAACACCTTAAGGTACCGTTACACTAAACGACTTACCAACGATCACGACCAGCGATACAACCTGGCCGTGATCGTTGGTAAGTCGTTGTGTGGTCGCTGGGGAGCTGTCACACAGACAGCTCTCTCCAGCGACCAACGATCAGGGGAACGACTTCGGCATCGTTGAAACTGTCTTCAACGATGCCGAAGTCCCCCTGCAGCACCCGGGTAACCAGGGTAAACATCGGGTTACTAAGTGCAGGGCCGCGCTTAGTAACCCGATATTTACCCTGGTTACCATTGTAAAAGTAAAAAAAAAAAAAAACACTACATACTCACATTCTGATGTCTGTCACGTCCCCCGGCGTCCACAGGGTTAAAACTGCTTTCGGCAGGAGCGCTGCTAATATGCACGCACTGCTGCCGGGAGCTTCCCTGCACTGAATGTGTCAGCGCCGGCCGTAAAGCAGAGCACAGCGGTGACGTCAACGCTGTGCTCTGCTTTACGGCCGGCGCTGACACAGTCAACCCTGTGGATGCGGGGGGACGTGACAGACATCATAATGTGAGTATGTACTGTTTTGTTTTTTTAACTTTTACAATGGTAACCAGGGTAAATATCGGGTTACTAAGCGCGGCCCTGCACTTAGTAACCCGATATTTACCCTGGTTACAAGTGAACACATCGCTGGATCGGCGTCACACACGCCGATCCAGCGATGACAGCGGGTTATCAGCGACCAAAAAAAGGTCCTGATCATTCCCATTGACCAACGATCTCCCAGCAGGGGCCTGATCCTTGGTCGCTGTCACACATAACGAGATCGTTAGCGGGATCGTTGCTTACGTCACCAAAAGCGTGACGTTGCAACGATATCGTTAACGATATCGTTATGTGTGACTCAGCCTTTACTCCTGATCTCCAGCTGAGTGTCATGCAGGCCTGCAATGCTGCTTACGTGCAGGCTATGCAGCAGTCGGTATTTCCAGCAGTGTCGGCATATCCACCTGTGCCTTCACTGTCACAATTAACCTCAATGCCGACCTCTGCTGCATACCACTGCACGGCCACCTCAATTCCTAGCACTGCCGGACACCACTACAGCACCACCACCATGCCGAGTGCAGTTGGACATCCCACCACCACCACCATGACAACCGCTGCTCCGGCTTGGACCTCCACTGACACCACGATGCAGCAGGACCCTGGCATGTCCTTCCGTACCGCCACCACCACGATGCAGCAGGACCCTGGCATGGCCTTCCGTACCGCCACCACCACGATGCAACAGGACCCTGGCATGGCCTTCCGTACCGCCACCACCACGATGCAGCAGGACCCTGGCATGGACTTATGCTCTGCAAGCGCTATAGACTCTGGCATGGCTGCAAGTTCTACGAGCACTATGGACTCTGGCATGGCATTACGCTCTACGAGCACTATGGACTCTGGCATGGCTGCATGCTCTACGAGCACTATGGACTCTGTCATGGTGCAGCCGGACCCTGACAGGTCACCCACCACTACGCCACGCCATATGAGCCCACCAAGGCTTCCCAGAACCCGGCAAACCCCAAAAAACAAACAAAAAAAAACCAGAGGACTCTTAGTATTCCTCCCCCTTCACCTCCCAATGTGTCTGTAATGTCAGGTTTGTCTCACCCTTCCAGTGCGTCTCAAGCCTCTCATGTGTCAAGCCCCATCCCCGAACTTCCAGACCCTACTAGTTTCATTGCCCCTTCTCCTGCCACCTCTGCGTCGTCCACAGTTAGCCAGGCCTCAGTGCTTCACACCCCCTGTTTACATCACTCTACCCCAAGCCGGCGCAGTTAAATAAATTTTTGGGTTGTTGAAAAATAAAAAAAAACTTGATTTGCCCCAATTATGTTTGGTTTATTGTGTCTTCCGCCGCCGGCATCACACACCGTGCGCCAAATAAGAAACTTCGCCACACACTTTATTTTTTGGCCCCATCATATCTCCAGTAGTTATTAAAAAAAAGACTGCAGTTTTGTGTGTCTTTAGTATAGAGATATGAGGTGGACCAAAAAATGTATACTTGTATTATCTCCATAATCTCTTCTTTCTGCTTTGTCTGTGACTAGCGTTGCAGTCAGAAGAGAAAATGGCGGACATACAGTGCAGAACTCTACTGAACAGGTCAGGTGTCAAAAAACTCATTAGTTAGGACACCTGACCTGGTGAGTAGAGAACTGCCTTGTATAACCTCCATTTTCTCTTCTGTGTACATAATCTATTACACACAAATTGAAGGGACGATGGTGATCACACACGGCATATCTCACATGCTCACATTCACAGGTGTCAGAAATAGTGAACTCATGAAGCTGTTTTATATGTGCATCATGAATTCATTATTTCTGACACCTGACTTGATGAGTATAGATCTCTTTAGTGTGACAGACATTGTCTCTTCAGTCTGTGTCCAATGGATACAGCAGAACAGAATCAGGACGCAATGACGTCAACAAGGTTACCAATAAAGCAACATGGCAGCCGTCACACTAGCAGTATGTGGTCAGTGTTTTATATCAGTATTTGTAAGCCAAAACAAGGAGTGGAACAATTAGAGGTAAATTATGATATTAACATAATAACTAGCACCTCTGCCTTTATCACCCACTCCTGGTTTTGGATTACAAATACTGATATTAAATACAGACCAAATACTGCTAGTTTTAGGACAGCCTTGGTTTGTAGAGGAAAAACATAGGAGACACGGTCAACACAACCAAAACTAAAGTTTATTAATGAGAAATATTATTATCATTGCAGAAAATTACTGGTACAGATCGAATTACAACAGGACATTTACACAACATTGTCCTGCCATGACACACGTCCAATATCTGAATCAAAAAAGGCAGCAAATTGGTCCCGCATGTGACCAACTGCTGCAGTTGACCGCAACGGGTGATGCTGGAAATCGGGCAGTGGGTGTGCAACTGGTTCATCCAGTTCAATGTTGGGTTGCTCGTTAGCCTTTATATAATTGTGCAGAACCACACAGGCTTTGACCACCTCGTCGACTGTTTCCACTTTCAGATTTATGGCTGATGCAAGAACGTGCCATTTAGAGACCAGAATGCCAAAGGAACACTCTACTGTTCTTCAGGCCCTGGTCAGTCTGTAGTTAAAGATGTGTGTTTAGATTTAGATTTGTGTCTAGTGTGGTTCAAGTCCCGACTGGAATAGGGCTTCAGTAGGTTTTCACACATCTGAAAGGCCTCATCCCCAACCATAACAAATGGCATCGGTGGACCTTGAGTGTTGGGGAGAGGTTGTGGCGGGGGAAAAATTGAAATTTTTGCCATACACACGGCGGCCCATATCTGAGTTCTTGAAAGTCTGGGAACCGTTGCCACGGCCAAAAGCTCCAATGTCCACGGCGATGAAGCGACAGTTCGCATCAGCTATTGCCATGAGCACAACAGAAAAATATTTTTTATAGTTGAAATACTCCGATCCTGTTCTGGCAGGTTTGATAATGCGGATGTGCTTTCCATCCACCGCTCCTAAACAGTTGGGGAAATCATACACACTCCAGACTTTTTCCGCAATTTCAAGTCTCATGTCGACGGTGGGTAGGGGTATAAACTCATCCCGGAGTACATTCCACAAAGCCCGACAGGTGTCCGCAACTATTCCGGACAGGGTGGATATTCCAAGCCGGTATTGGAAGTGGAGGGATGATAAACTCTCTCAGGTTGCCAGAAATCTATAAGAAAAAGAAACCCCCCAAAAAATTACAAACTATTCTATTTATGGTGTGGTTACGCTAAAGAAAGAAAGGAAAATACCCAAAACATACATGTCAGAAAACACAAAATTTGGACTGTCATTGGTTTAGATTTGGAACGAACCTTAATGTAACCAGCAGACGTTCCTCTGGTGGAATCGCTCTACGGAGCTGGGAGTTCTGTCTCCGTATGGCTCCTTGGACACGAGCAAGCAAATCCCGGAACGAGTCTTGCGACATCCTTGTATATTCATGGAATTTCTCCGGGTTGGCATTAAGCTCACCATACAGCGTGTGATAGGCTCCACGGCTCTCACGTAGTTCGATAATGGGGTGTCTCCAAAAACGCCTACGTTGTCTCCTTCTCCATCTTTCGCGATTTCTGTCTTGCTCCCAAGCAAAAGCACAGGCAAGAAACAGCTTGATGCTTAAATCCAGGTTGAAGTAAAAGCTCTCCATGCGAAGATCCATCATGACACAGGATACAGGAGCAAAATCTGAAGATTACAGCTGTTCAGGGGTCTATATAAATAAATCCCATAATACACGCCCTCTGTAGTCCCATTGGCGGTGTCTGGTTATCTTGATTTTTCTCTTGTGAAATTTCGCATCATGCGCACCAAAAACGCAAACGCAGGAAAAAACGCATGTAAACGCGTACAAACGCGGCGTTTTTTAACCGCATGCGTCTAAAAAACACCGCGTTTGTATGCGTTTACATGCGTTTTTTCCACCACTTGCGGAAGCGGATTAAACGCTGCGGATTTAAACGCAAATGTGAAACTAGCCTTAGGGAGTGTAAGAATCATGTCGGTCTGGTAGTCTGGGGCAGGTATATCTCACCCAGGTATTTGTCCTATGTGAATTAGGCCGCTCAGTATCTTCAGGATAATGATGGGTTAATGAGTGCGGGAATAAAGGATGACCAGCTGAGGGTTTCCGGAGTCAGCCTGGGGCACACAGATTGCCTGTCTGTGTGAGACAAACGTGAGTGAGAGCTGTGCTCAAGGACTGTGTGTTGTTAGCTGGGAGGGAGAAGCCCCCCCAGTTGTTGAGATAGCAACGTATCTGTTAGTTAGTGCCGGACAGGCTAGGATTTATTTTTATGCTTTGTTTTTTCTATGTTACTTTCACGTTAATAAACCTGACCTGAAGTCAGCTTGCTAAGAAACCTGCTGTCGCCTCACAATTCAATGCACAAACCACGTGACCTTTGACCCCAGCAAAGGCGATCCCGGAGTGTTTTGTCACATTGTGGAGAACGCGGGCAATTACGTGGCACAGGCGACAGTATGGAAGACGTGGTGAAAGCCCTAGTACAGTCCACTGCCGTACAGCAGCAGGCCACTGCCGCACAGCATGAAGCTAATCGCTTGATGGCCGCACAGCTGAAGGAGTTAATGGACATGACGGTTGCAGACCGCCAGCTTCTCCAACAGGTGGCGCAGCGCCTGGTGAGCATGCCTGAGGCAGACCCGGAAGCAGAGTCCAGAAGGATCCATGTGAGTCGATACTGGCAAAAGTTGACTGCAGAAGATGACGTTGAGGCATACCTGACAACGTTTGAGCGGACGGCATTGAGGGAGAAGTGGCCGAAGGCACGATGGGCCGATTTGATTGCTCCGTTTTTCTCCGGCGAGGCCCAAAAAGCTTACCATGACTTGGACCCGGAAGTCGCTCAGGACTTTGAGAAGCTGAAAGTTGAGATCCTGGCCCGGCTGGGTGTAACGACGGCTGTCCGTGCACAGAGGGTACACCAGTGGACATACCAGCAAGATAAACCGGCGCGGTCTCAGATGTTCGACCTTATCTGCTTGACAAAGAAATGGCTGCAACCCGAGGTACTGACAACACCCGAAATAATCCAGCGGATTGTCTTGGACAAGTACCTGAGAGTACTACCCCCAGCGCTGAAAAGGTGGGTAAGCCAAGGAAATCCCATGACAGCGGATCAACTTGTGGAGCTGGTCGAGCGTTATTCCGTGGCAGAAGGACTTCCCGACGAAACCACTGGCACCCGGTCCGTGCCTCCTCCTCGTGGAACCGGTAAGACTGTTCCAGCGGCTACGGGTGAAGGAAAATTGCCAAAAACTGTGGGGGAGGAACACGGGACTGCTCGCACTCCGAGACCGAGAGTGTTGGACGGTGGTCTCAGTAGGGGGCCTGTTAGGTGTTTCCGCTGCCGTGAGAAGGGCCATATTTCTGCGAACTGTCCTGTTACCACTGAACCCATGCAGTGCGATGTTACAGACTCTAAGAAACGCATGTCTTTGGTTACTCGGCTAGTAAATGTGAATGCGGGTCAAAATGATATAGCGAAACACCTGTGTGAATTATCTGTGGATGGGAAAAATGTTGTGGCATTACTAGACTCTGGAAGTGTGGTGACTCTGGTGAAAGCTAGTCTGGTGACACTTCCATCTGGTTCGTCTGACAAATTTTCTGTAACATGTGTGCATGGTAACACCTGCTCGTACCTAACAGCGGTCATATCGATTTCCACTCCCTATGGGTCAGTGCAACACAAAGTGGGACTCGTTCCCGCATTGTTACAGGATGTAATCCTGGGCAGGGATTTTCCCCATTTCTGGCAGTTGTGGGAGAATCAGTTGCTCCTTCACGGTAGCTGTGAGTCTTTTCCTATGCCATCTGGAGGTCCCGAACTCCTAGCGTAGGTCCCACAGGAAGACGTTGCTGGGGAGGTTATTGAAACTAACCTTCAGTTCCCCTTCTCAGTTCTGGCGGGGGAAACTGAGGAAACTCAGCGAGAGGTGGAGGCAGACAGCCATCCAGCACCCTGCCTGCCAGATTTGGGAGTCCAGTTGGATGACTTCCACAGCGAGCAAATGAAAGATCCTACCCTGACTTCGGCTAGGAAAAATGTAAAAATGATAGATGGGGTACCCGTAGAACCTGACACTAGGCTAGCGTACCCGTACATGGTTCTTGAAAATGATTTGCTCTACCAGGTAGAGAAAAAGGGAGAAGACACTGTGCAACAGTTAGTGGTACCCAAACCTTATCGGTGGAAGGTACTGGACCTGGCCCACGGACATATAATGGGGGGACATCTGGGGTACAGAAAACCACAGAAAGGATATCGCATTGTTTTGTGTGGCCCAGAATACATAGTGATGTACGTAACTATTGTGAGTCCTGTCCAGAGTACCAAATCTCTGCGCCTAAAATTCGGTTCTGTAGCCCTTTGGTACCCCTCCCTATCATTGGAGTCCCTTTTGAGAGAATTGGGATGGATCTGGTTGGGCCCCTTCCCCGGTCTGCACGTGGGCACCAACATATCCTCGTCATCATGGACTATGCCACTCGTTACCCAGAAGCCATCCCTTTGCATAACACTGCTACTAAAACGATCGCCAAAGAGTTGGTACAAGTGTTTAGTCGGGTGGGAATTCCAAAACAGATACTCACCGACCAGGGGACTCCCTTTATGTCGAGGGTGATGAAGGAGCTCTGCAGACTCTTACAAATAGACCAGTTGCGTACGTCTGTCTACCACCCTCAAACAGATGGCCTGGTTGAGCGGTTCAACAAAACCTTAAAACAGATGCTCCGGAAGGTGATAGACAAAGATGGGAAGAACTGGGATTACTTGCTACCCTATTTGCTGTTTGCCATTAGGGAAGTTCCCCAGTCTTCCACAGGGTTTTCGCCTTTCGAACTGTTGTACGCCCGCCGTCCCCGGGGACTGTTGGACGTCGCAAAAGAAACCTGGGAAGGTCAAGTCACTCCCTTTAAAACGGTGATCGACCATGTAACACAAATGCAGGACCGTATTGCCGCGGTCATGCCCGTTGTTAGGGACCATATGGTACAGGCCCAGGGAGCCCAGAGGCAAAGTTATGATAGAGGTGCTAAGGTCCGTACGTTTGCATCCGGGGATAGGGTGTTGGTCCTAATCCCTACAGTGGATAGTAAATTTCTGGCGAAATGGCAGGGCCCCTTTGAGGTCAAGGAAAGAGTTGGTGAAGTGAACTATAAAGTGTACCAGCCCGGTAAGAGAAAACCAGAACAGATTTATCATGTGAATCTGATAAAACCCTGGAAAGACCGCTCTGCCCTAACGGCGGAGCTGCCTCGTCCGGTTTGCGCACCTACCGTACCGGAGGTGCAGATTGCCGAGACTCTCTCGGAACAACAAAAATCTGAGGTTAAGCAGTTTTTGTTACAGAACCGACAGTTTTTCTCGGAAAAACCTGGCCGGACTAAGCTGGTGAAACATGAGATTGTTACAGAGCCTGGTGTCACAGTTCATGTGAAGCCATACCGGATTCCGGAAGCACGCCGTGAAGCCGTCTCCCGGGAGGTGGTGGCAATGTTGGACTTAGGAGTCATTGAGGAGTCACACAGCGCCTGGTCCAGTCCAATCGTGTTGATACCTAAGCCGGATGGCTCCATTCAGTTTTGTAATGACTTTAGGAAACTGAATGCGGCTTCTAAATTTGATGCGTACCCTATGCCTCGGGTCGATGAGTTAATCGACCGGCTGGGTAAAGTCCGATACATTACGACCCTGGATCTAACAAAGGGGTACTGGCAGATCCCCCTGGCCGAGGCGGCCAGGGAGAAGACGGCATTTGCTACACCGGAAGGTCTGTTCCAGTATGTCTACATGCCGTTTGGACTTCACGGAGCTCCAGCAACGTTCCAGAGGTTGATGGATCGAGTCTTGAGGCCCCACAGGCAGTACGCTTCGGCCTACCTGGATGACATCGTAATTTACAGCTTGGACTGGGAAACTCACCTCCGGAAGGTACAGGCGGTGATTGATGACCTACGAGACGCAGGCCTAACGGCAAACCCCAAGAAATACCACATCGGGCTTGAAGAAGCCCAATACTTGGGATACGTGATTGGCAGAGGAGTGGTTAAACCACAGATCGACAAAATACAGGCAATTCAGGGCTGGCCGCAACCAGTGAACAAGAAACAAGTACAAGCTTTCCTGGGGATTGCCGGCTATTATCGCCGGTTCATACCCAATTTTGCAGCCATGGCTACCCCCTTGACGGATCTTACCAAAGGGAAGGGTTCCGTCATGGTAAAATGGACCTCAGCGGCTGGAGAGGCCTTCCACAGCCTGAAGCGAGCTTTGTGCTCTCAGCCCGTACTAGTGACTCCTGATTTCAGCAGCGAGTTTGTGGTCCAAACTGATGCTTCTGATACTGGGGTCGGAGCTGTACTTTCCCAGGTGAGGGACGGAGTCGAACACCCGGTCCTTTACCTCAGCCGGAAACTGAATGTACATGAGCAGAGGTATGCCGTGGTTGAAAAAGAGTGCCTAGCCATTAAATGGGCTCTCGACTCCCTCAAGTATTACCTGGCAGGTAGGAAGTTTAAGCTGGTCACGGACCATGCCCCTCTCAAGTGGATGCACCTCCACAAAGACCATAATAGTCGGGTAACCCGGTGGTTCCTTGCCCTGCAGGCTTACTCTTTCACGGTGGAGCACCACCCCGGGGTGCAGATGGGGAACGCTGATGCCCTGTCCCGAGTGCACTGTTTCGAGAGTGTTCTTGCTCGACCTGAGTGGTCTGAGCAGGGGGGGAGGATATGTAAGAATCATGTCGGTCTGGTAGTCTG
Organism: Ranitomeya variabilis; assembly: GCF_051348905.1. Lineage (NCBI taxonomy): Eukaryota > Metazoa > Chordata > Amphibia > Anura > Dendrobatidae > Ranitomeya > Ranitomeya variabilis. The sequence goes on along the minus strand of NC_135232.1, from coordinate 549,932,523 downwards.
GGGCAGGTATATCTCACCCAGGTATTTGTCCTATGTGAATTAGGCCGCTCAGTATCTTCAGGATAATGATGGGTTAATGAGTGCGGGAATAAAGGATGACCAGCTGAGGGTTTCCGGAGTCAGCCTGGGGCACACAGATTGCCTGTCTGTGTGAGACAAACGTGAGTGAGAGCTGTGCTCAAGGACTGTGTGTTGTTAGCTGGGAGGGAGAAGCCCCCCCAGTTGTTGAGATAGCAACGTATCTGTTAGTTAGTGCCGGACAGGCTAGGATTTATTTTTATGCTTTGTTTTTTCTATGTTACTTTCACGTTAATAAACCTGACCTGAAGTCAGCTTGCTAAGAAACCTGCTGTCGCCTCAGAATTCAATGCACAAACCACATGACCTTTGACCCCAGCAAAGGCGATCCCGGAGTGTTTTGTCACAGGAGTTATAAGGGTTAAAGGTTGACCAGCAATTTCTCATTTTTACAACACTATTTTTTTTTAGGGACCACATCTCATTTGACGTCATTTTGAGGGGTCTATATGATAGAAAATAACCAATTAACTCAAAACCATAACTCAAAACCCCATTCAAGAAGTTTATTAACCCTTCAGGTGTTTCATAGGAATTTTTGGAATGTTTGAGATACTGATTTGGCTTTTATCCTAAGTCATATTGCACGACTCATTAAAGGGTTGATTGTGACTTCTAGGATCGCTACTTCCAACAGGTGGCGCTATAGAGTTAAGTCCTCTTTTTCTCAGAAGAGGCAATTTGCATATTTAATTTCCCAGAGGAGCATTGCATGGCGAATAAGTCTCTTTACCTTGACAAGCCAGATGGTATGTCACTCTCCATAAGGAGAAACGTTACCCCTTAGACCCCAGTCCAGAGCCTCTCACCTAGCCAAATCAGTTCTCATGCTTCGCACTGACGAGGGCCAACAGCCCGAAACACCGTGTCTGCGAATTGAGATACTGATTTGGCTTTTATCCTAAGTCATATTGCACGACTCGTTAAAGGGTTGATTGTGACTTGTAGGATCGCTACTTCCAACAGGTGGCGCTATAGAGATAAGTCCTCTTTTTCTCAGAAGAGGGAATTTGCATAAATAAAAATGAACATTTAACTTTTTTTCACAAAAAATTTACTTCAGCTCCATTTTGTTTTATTTTACAAAGAGTAACAGGAGAAAATGGACCCCAAAAGTTGTACAATTTGACCTGAGTACGCCGATACCCCATATGTGGGGGTAAACCACTGTTTGGGCGCATGGCATGGCTCGGAAGCAAAGGAGCGCTGTCACGATTGGACTGGCGAGTAAACTGGGACCAGGGGTGCCTTTCCTGGCCCTAGCTCTAGGGGGCGACCTAACTCACCCTGTTCCCCGGGATACCTAAGATGGCGAGGATGCCGGGGCCTCCACCCTAGCCCTGTCTCCTGACTGCTGCCCTGCTTCTGTCCCCCTCCCCACCCGGGGAAGAGAGGCGCTACCGTGTAAAACAGTACACCAACCCGACAAACAGGAAAACAAAGACAAGGGTAAAAAGAAAACTACACTCACACAAAATATGCTCTCACAAATAACAGAGGTATCCACCAGGGTGTGAAGGACGGGGAGAGTAAATAAGGCAGGTAAGGATGAGGAATTTTCCAAGTGTACAAACCATACAACTGTCGCACAATAAATTCCTTCAGCTCTCCAAACACCAGCTCCTCACTACTACTACAGCCGAATTTTCATATAATAATTCTCAGAGGGCCTCCACTAAATTTACACCTTTCTTTGCCAATCTGGGTTATCATCCGTGTATTTTACCTAGGTCTCCAATTAATTCTCCGGTTCCAGCAGTGGAGGAAAGGCTGACTGCGATGAGACAAAATCTGGAGGTTCTGAAGGAATCCATGACCACGGCTCAACGTTATAAGAGATCGGCTGATAGATTCCGTAAACCTGCACCCATGTTCAAGGTAGGAGATTCCGTGTGGTTAGCAACTAAGAATCTGAAGTTAAATGTTCCTTCACAAAAACTTGGAAGGAAATTCATTGGCCCTTTCAAGATCAACGGTATTGTGAGCTCTGTGGCCTGCCAGCTGAATCTACCTAGGACAATGAAGGTACACCCAGTTTTTCATGTATCTTTAATAAAGCCTGTATCTCCTAATACCTTCCAGGGACGTGTTGTGCCACCTCTGCAGCCTGTGGTGATTGATGGGCAAGAACAATTCGTGGTGGAGGAAATTATTGATTCCAGGATTCGCAGGAATTGGCTCCAATATCTGATAAGATGGCAGGGATATCCCCCTGAGGAAGACTCTTGGGAACCTGTGGAAAACATCAATGCCCAACAGAAGATTTCTCGTTTTCATCAGAGATTCCCTGAGAAACCGGGTCCAGGATCGTCCTGAGGCTGCTTCTAAGGAGGGAGTAATGTCAGGACTCTGAACATTTTTTACCTTTTGTGCATTACTGCCCTTTTCCAACATGGTGTCTTTGGTCTCATGTGCACTTGTCTTCCTGCTATAAAACTCCACCCCAGCCTTTAGTCTGTGCTAGATTATTCTGCTTTGCATCCAGCTCCTGATTACTCCCTGGCCTTGCACATGCACCTGCTCCTGTGTTGGAGATCCTGCCACTCTGCTCTGAGTTCCTGCAGCATACACCAGTGTTCAGTAATCCTCCTTCATCTGCTGCTCATGTTACTTCCATCTGCATTTGCTGGACGTGTAAGCTGTTTCTGCTCTGCAAAACCTGAGACTATTAACCAGGCCTCCCTGGTTGAGCTAAGATATGATTTGAACTGCCTAATAGCATATCTATCTGTGTCTGGAATAAGTCAAGGATCTATTCGTGTCAAGTTTCCTCAAGTATAACTGTGCTTCATAGACTTTCTGTTTGTTTGCATCTACCTCTGAAGTTTCCTATTGACTGCTAAGCTGCGTTTATTATTTGCACCAAGTGCTGTGGACTTGAGTTTCTCTCTGCACCTGCTTAAATCACCGTGTGATAATATAAACTTTACAACTTATAAAACTGTGTCCTGTTGTCTTGTTCCATGCAAAGAGTCTCCTTAATTATCCCCTATAATTATTACAAACCCCTTCCAGAATCTTGAAGTGAACTGTACTCCACGGTGAGAGATGATCTCATCCGGAACCCCGTGCAACCGAAAGACATTCTGTATAACCAGTTCACTGTATCTTTAGCTGAGGGGAGGCCGGTGCACGGAACAAAATGAGCAGCTTTAGTCAGGCGATCAACTACCACCATGATTGTATTCATGCCGCCCGATGTAGGCAGCTCCACAATAAAGTCCATTGATATAGATTCCCAAGGGCGGTATGGAAAAGGTAATGGTTGTAGAAGACCCGTAGGTGTCACATGAGGAGTCTTGTAACGGCCACATACTTCGCAAGAGAGAACATAGTCCTTGGTATCCTTCAGGCAAGTTGGCCACCAGAAGAATCGGCTCAGGAACTCGTGTCTTCTGTACCCACCTGTGACCAGCCAACTTGGAGTCATGTACCAACTTGAGGATCTGCAGACGGACGACCTCAGGGACGTAGATACGTCGATCTCTGAACCACATGCCACCCTTAAAGACAAGATTAATATCCACAGGTGGGTTAGCCAGAAATACATCACCTTCATAGGCCTCCCTGCCACAAGTCCTGATCGTGGATAACTCCGATGAAATTGGCATCAGATAGAATGGTCTTGGACGGGGCTCCAGGTACGGAATGCGCAGCATGGATTCAGGATAAAGCATCAGCCTTCCCATTACGAGAACCTGGACGGCACGAGATAACAAAGTTAAATTGATTTAAAAATAAGTTCCAATAGCCTGACGAGGAGAAAGACATCTAACGGATCTAAGGAACTCTAGATTGTGATGGTCAGTTAGCACTATGATCTGTTGTGCAGCTCCTTGCAGATGATGCCTCCATTCTTTGAAAGCCGCAATAATAGCCAGCAATTCCTTGTCTCCCACGTCGTAATTCTTCTCTGCTGAGGTTAGTCTGCGGGAAATGAAAGCACAAGGATGCAGCAGACCCTTCTCTCCAGTTCTTTGGGAGAGAATAGCCCCCAAAGCATTATCAGAAGCATCCACCTCCACAATGAAAGGAAGTGTTGGATCTGGGTGTATCAACAGCGGTGCTGATGTGAAACAGATCTAAAGCCGATCAAAAGCTTCTTGAGCCTGTGATGACCACTTAAAGTGCTTTTCCTTCTTTGTCAAGGAAGTAATGGGACGGACAATATCAGAAAAATTTCGAATGAAGCGTCTGTAGAAATCTTCAAAACCAATAAAACGTTGGACCTCCTTAACATTCTTGGGTACCGGCCAGTCAAGGATAGCCTGAATCTTACCAGATTCCATGTTCAGCCCCTGGGGAGAGATGATATAACCTAAGAACTGTATCTCAGAACGATGGAACTCGCAGTTCTCCGGCTTAATATACAGATGGTTCTCTTTCAGACGTCTTAAAACAGTTTTGACATGTTCTTCATGTTCCTGTAGAGAGTCAGAAAAGATTAGTATATCGTCCAAATAGATCACCACAAACTGGTCTAAGGGTACTGTCACACAGTACCATTTTGATCGCTACGACGGCACGATCCGTGACGTCGCAGCGATCGTATGATTATCGCTCCAGCGTCGTAGACTGCGGTCACACGTTGCAATCACGGCGCTGGAGCGATGCCGAAGTCCCCGGTAACCAGGGTAAACATCGGGTAACTAAGCGCAGGGCCGCGCTTAGTAACCCGATGTTTACCGTGGTTACCAGCGTAAACGTTAAAAAAACAAACAGTACATACTTACATTCCGGTGTCTGTCCTCCGGCGTTCTGCTTCTCTCCACTGTGTAAGCGCCATGGCCGGAAAGCACAGCGGTGACGTCAGACGTCACCGCTGTGCTCGCTTTCCGGCTGGCAGACGCTCACACAGTGGAGAGAAGCTGAGACGCTGGAGGACAGACACCGGAATGTAAGTATGTACTGTTTGTTTTTTTAACGTTTACGCTGGTAACCACGGTAAACATCGGGTTACTAAGCGCGGCCCTGCGCTTAGTTACCCGATGTTTACCCTGGTTACAAGCGAACACATCGCTGGATCGCTGTCACACACAACGATCCAGCGATGTCAGCGGGTGATCAAGCGACGAAAGAAAGTTCCACACGATCTGCTACGACGTACGATTCTCAGCAGGATCCCTGATCGCTGCTGCGTGTCAGACACTGCGATATCGTAACGATATCGCTAGAACGTCACGAATCGTACCGTCGTAGCGATCAAAATGGTACTGTGTGACAGTACCCTAACAAATCTCTGAAAATGTCATTAGCAAGGTGTTGAAATGTTGCAGCGGCGTTACAAAGCCCGAAGGGCATCACAAGAGATTCAAAGTGTCCATACCATCATCTGAATGCTGTCTTCCACTCATCCCCTGGACGAATACGCCCCAAATTATAAGCCCCATGAAGATCCAGTTTAGAGAACACCTTAGCATGGTGGACTCTTTCCAGTAATTCAGGAATCAGAGGCAAAGGGTAACGGTTTCGTACGGTTACCTTATTGAGTTCTCGATAGTCAACACAGGGTCTCAGGGTCCCATCCTTCTTCTTTACAAAAAAGATAGGTGCCCCTGCTGGTGAGGAAAAAGGACGTATGAAGCCTTTGGCCAGATTTTCATCAATATACTCTTTTAAGGCTTGAAGCTCAGGTGCCACCAAAGGGTATACGTGACCAAAAGGAATGGCTGCCCCGGGAAGCAGCTCAATGGGACAGACATAATGCCTGTGTGGAGGAAGCTGATCTGCATTCTTCTTGTCGCAGATGTCAGGGAACTCTTTATAAGCTGGAGGTAAAGAAAATACCTGTACATGTGGTTACGTAGCCGTGGACTCAGGGACAGCTTCTGTTAACGCTGAGTTGCTCCTTGTGGGGAAGATAATCTCCTTGGTCTCCCAGTTGATAATTGGGTTCTGAGAACGCAACCAAGGAATGCCTAAAATCACAGGAAAATGAGGAGTAGAAATTAGCAAGAGATTAAAGGTGACCCATCCACTGTTTCCATGGTAATTGGAGAGGCTCTTTGCTGAATTTTAATACCATGTTCCTTGGCAAATGCAATATCCATGAAATTGCCACCTGCACCAGAGTCAATCATAGCTGAACTGGAAATCCACTGTCCTGAACACAGGATCTTAATAGGGAGAGAACAGTGAGAGTTCTTTTCCTTCAGCTCCTTGGGGGGTGAAGTCATAGAAAGTGAATGGAATACAGCGTTTAAAGGCAGGCTACATTCAGAGATGTCAGATTCATCATCACAGTTGTCATACTCCCCTATTGCTGATAGCACCTTGTTAGGCCGTCTAGGACACTTAGGACAATTGATCAAGAAGTGGTCAGACTGGCCGCAATAGAAACATAGACTTTCACGAAGGCGATGCTCCCGGCACTCATTGATCTCGCGCCTCTGAACGGAATCAATTTGCATGGGCACCTCCTCCACCTCCCAAGAGGTTTTACCTGCAGGTTCTTTGGAAGGAAGGGAAAGTTAGAAACACGGTTATATGCAGCAAATTTCTCCTGCCTACGCTCAGTAAAGCGAATGTCTATGCGCACACAATGCTGTATAAATGTCTCTAGCTCTTGTGGTAACTCAGAGTGGGCTAGTTCATCTTTTACAATACTAGACAGACCCCTTTTAAAAATAGGCAATTGTGCATAACTGTCCCAATTGGTATCTACCGCCAATCTCCTGAATTCAGTGGCATACGCAATAACAGAACGTTTAGCCTGGCGTAAAGACAACAAAGCAGATTCAGCGGTTGCACGGCAATTAGAGTAATCAAACATTAATGCCATAGCGGCCAAGAAATCATCCAAGTCATTTAACCGTGGGTCACGAGACTCAATCATCGGATTCGCCCAGGCGAGCGCTCGTGAGGTCAGTAGCATTATTACACACAATACTTTGGATCTATCAGTAGGAAAATGGTCAGCATGCACATCAAAATATAGCAGACATTGATTCACAAAGCCACGAAATTTGTCGCGATCACCATTAAATCTGAATGAGGGCAACTTAGGTGGGCCAGCTGGTGGCGGTTGCCCAGAGGGTAAAGTCACTTGTGCAGCTATTTGCGTGCTTATGTCCTTAAAAGCCCGTCCATACTGGGACTCTATGCCACCAAGTTTGTTTTCCTGGGCTGCCATGCGGTTGCTCAAGTCCTGCAAAGTTTGTCCAAACACTTTTTGATTGTGTTCAAAGCTTCCAAACTTCTTTTGCAGACCTTCCACATCTTTCTGCAGTGATCTAATTATGGAAAACACCTGCTCTAATTTGCTTTCTGCAGTCATTGTTCCAGCAGTCTCCTTTTTTTTAGGCTAGAGTGTCCTGTAATAATTATAGGGGATAACTCAGGAGACTCTTTGCGTGGAACAAGACAACTACAGGACACAGTTTTATAAGTGGTAAAGTCTATATTATCACACGGTGATTCAAACAGGTGCAGAGAGAAACTCAAGTCCACAACACTTGGTTCAAATAATAAACGCAGTTTAGCAGTCTATAGGAAACTTCAGAGGAAAATGCAATCAAGCAGAAAGTCTATGAAGCACAGTTATTCTTGAGGATACTTGACACGAATAAATCCTTGTCTTAGTCCAGGCACAGATAGATATGCTTATTAGGCAGTTCAAATCATATCTTAGCTCAACCAGGGAGGCCTGGTTAATAGTCTCAGGTTATTGCAAAGCAGAAACAGCTTACATGTCCAGCAAATGCAGATGGAAGTAAACACGAACAGCAGATGAAGGAGGATTACTGGAAACTTGTGTATGCAGCAGGAACTCAGAGCTGAGTAGCAGGATCACCACACAGGTTCGCAGGAGCAGGTGTATAGCCAGGGAGTAATCAGAGGTCAGGAGCTGGATGCAAGGCAGAATACTCTAGCACAGACTGAAGGCTGGGGTGGAGTTTTATAGCAGGAAGACACAGTGCACATGAGACCAAAGACGCCATCTTGGAAAAGGGCAGTAATGCACAAAAGGTAAAAAATGTTCAGAGTCCTGACAAAGGCGGAATGCCAGTGGATTGACGATGGCTAGGATCTTATAGGGACCAGTAAACCTGGGACCCAATTTCCAAGATGGAACCTTTAGCTTAATGTTCCTTGAGGACAGCCACACCAAGTCACCAACACTCAGGTCCGGACCCACCAAACATCTCCGATCAGCCACACTCTTATATTTGGAGCCTATCTTTTGCAAACTATTAATCACCCCCTGCCAAATCGTAGAAATAGAAGAAGAGAAACGTTCCTCCTCCGGTAAACCAGAAGGGCAATCACCATTGAACTAACTAAACTGCGGATGAAACCCATATGCCCCCAAAAATGGGGACTTACCAGTTGATTCCTGACAGCGATTATTAACTGCAAATTCAGCCAACGGTAAGTAGGTCACCCAGTCCTCGAGATTCGCAGATACAAAACATCTAAGATATGTCTCTAAATTCTGATAAACCCGTTCAGTCTGCCCGTTAGACTGTGGGTGAAACGCCGAAGAAAAAGACAAATGGATCCCCAGACGGGTGCAAAACGCCCTCCAGAATTTGGAGATAAACTGCACCCCCCGATCAGAAACAATATCCGTAGGAATCCCATGCAGTGTTATTATTTCCCTGACGAAGATTTGCGCCAGAGTCTTGGCATTAGGCAAAGCTGGCAAAGCAATAAAATGAGACATTTTACTGAACCTGTCCACCACCTCCAGGATTACAGTATTCCCTGCAGACACAGGTAGATCCGTAATAAAGTCGACCGACAAATGAGTCCAAGGTCTGCTGGGATTCTCCAAAGGTAGGAGAGCCCCTGACGGACGAGTATGTGAAGTCTTAGAACGCGCACAGATATTGCAGGCGGTGACATACTCCTGAACATCCTTATAAGCACCTGGCCACCAAAAACGCCGAGTAAGTAGATCCGCGGTAGCCTTAATCCCTGGATGTCCAGCCAGCACCGTATCATGATGTTCACTGAGGATTCTAAGACGGAGATTGACTGGTACAAACAGTTTACCAAGAGGACAGGTAGCAGGGGCGTCCCCCTGAGCGTCCGCAACCTCTCTTTCAAGATTGGAGCATATGGATGCCATCACTACCCCTTTTTGTAGTATAGGTACCGGTTTGCACTTATTGCCTCCCCCAGGAAAGCAATGGGACAAAGCATCTGCCTTAACATTTTTGCTTCCCGGCCTAAAATTAACAAAAAAGTTAAATCTGGTAAAGAACAAAGCCCATCTTGCCTGATTAGGTGTAAGACGTTTTGCCGACTCCAAGTAAACCAGATTCTTATGGTCAGTGATCACCATCACAGGGTGAACCGCTCCTTCCAAGAAATGACGCCACTACTCAAATGCCCATTTGGTAGCTAAGAGTTTCTTATTACCAATATCATAGTTTCTCTCAGCTGGAGACAGTTTTTTAGAAAAGTAAGCGCATGGTTGCCATTTACCAGGAGACGCACCTTGCGATAATACAGCCCCCACTCCCACCTCGGATGCATCCACCTCCACAATGAATGGCTGAGTGACATCAGGCTGAATAAGAATCGTCGCAGAAGCAAAACACCCTTTCAAAGTGTCAAATGCCTCCCTGGCAGGACTGGACCACTCGGAGACGTCCGTCCCCTTTTTAGTCATATCAGTGAGCGGTTTAGCTACTACTGAAAAGTTCTTTATGAATTTACGGTAGTAATTGGAAAAACCCAAAAACCTTTGTAAGGCCTTCAAATCCTCAGGACGATCCCATTCCAATACCGCCCGGACTTTCGCCGGATCCATGCGAAAACCGGTGGCAGATAATACATATCCAAGGAAAGGGATCTCCTCAACCGAGAACATGCACTTTTCAGGTTTGACATACAATTTATTGTCACGAAGTATCTGTAGGACTTGTCTGACATGTTGTTGGTGTAACTCAAGGTCAGGTGAGTACACAAGAATGCCATCCAGGTAGATAACAGCAAACCTGCCTACAAGGTGACTAAAGATGTCATTAATAAAGTGCTGGAAGACAGCAGGTGCGTTCGTCAACCCAAAAGGCATCACTAGATTCTCGTAGTGTCCTTCTGGCGTATTGAACGCAGTCTTCCACTCATTACCCTCCTGAATGTGGATGAGATTATGCGCCCCCTGAGGTCCATTTTAGAGAACAATTTTGCCCCAACAATTTGATTAAAAAGGTCAGGTATAAGAGGTAGCGGATACGGATCACGGACCGTGATAGCATTAAGTTCCAGGAAATCCAGGCAAGGACGTAACCCACCATCCTTCTTCTTTACGAAAAAGAACCCTGCAGCAAGGGGACAAGAGGAAGGTCGGATATGGCCCTTAGCCAGACTTTCTGTAATATAGTCCTTCATGGCCTGCCTTTCTGGACCTGAGATGTTATAGAGTCTGCTCTTGGGCAGCTTGGCACCAGGAACCAGATTGATGGCACAATCATAAGGACGATGTGGGGGAAGCTCTTGGCTCCCCTGCTCAGAAAACACATCCACGAAGTCTGACAGGTAATGGGGCACAGACTGGGTATCCACCCTTGCCAACCGGGTACCCAAACAGTGTCATTGACAGTATGTACTCCACTTTACTACTTCCTGTGTCTGCCAATCAATTACTGGATTGTGCAGAGCGAGCCAAGGAAGTCCCAGTACCACAGGTGAGGGCAGGCCCTCAAGCACATAACATTTTAACACCTCAGAGAGTATGGCCCCTACCTGTAGCCGTAAGTCATGGACTACCTGCGTGAAGTGCCCCTGTCTTAGAGGACCGGAATCGATAGCTATTATGGGTATAGGTCTGGACAAGGTTTGTGAGACAAGGCCTTGGTCCCGGACGAACCCTGCATCGACCAAATTAAACCCCGCCCCACTGTCCAAGAAGGCTAACACGTCAACCTTATTTTCACCCACATATAAAATAGCTGGAAGGAAAAAACAAGTCTTTCCCACAGAGGTTATGAGTACACCCGAGTAGCCAAACTCCCCGCAACCCGGGCTCACCAGTTTTCCGGTGGTTGTTTAAACAAGTGACGGGTAGGACATGTGCTCACAAAATGACCTTTCTTGCCACAACAAAAGCACACTCCCCCCTTATGCCGAATTAATGCAAGTTTGCTAGGTTGGGACGCTGCACCCACTTGCATGGGTTCCACAGTAGAATCAGTACTGGTCACGCTCAAACTTGGACCTCCTGCCCCCAGAGGTGTCTCCCTATTACTCTGGCGAAGACGGCGATCAACCCGGATCGACAGAGACATGGCCGCCTCAAGGGAATCCGAAGTCTCATAGAGAGCTAAAGCATCCCTTACTCTTACGGAGAGACCCTCGCAGAACTGACTACGGAGGGCCGGGTCATTCCACCTAGTGTCAGTGGCCCACCGCTGGAACTCGGAGCAGTATTCCTCCGCCAGACGGTTTCCTTGCTGAAGTTGGTGCAGAGACGACTCAGCCAAGGAGACACGATCAGGGTGATCATACACTAAGCCCAAAGCCTGGAAGAAGCCCTCTACTGACTGAAGTGACTGTGAGTCAGATGGAAGAGAAAATGCCCATGCTTGCGGCTCCCCCTGTCGGAGCGAGATAACAGTTCCCACCCGTTGCTCCTCCGTACCAGAGGATACCGGACGCAGCCGGAAATAAAGTTTGCAGGCCTCCCGGAACACAACAAACTTGTCCCGCCCTCCGGAGAACCTGTCTGGCAGCGCGATCTTGGGCTCCACAATGGTTTGTTTGGAAAGCGAGATCCCCACACCAGACGTAACAGAGTGCTGTGAAACCATCGTGCGTAAATCCGCCACCTCCAGATTGAGCTGCTGCAACTGCCCTGTCAGCGCTGTAATAGGATCCATAACAGATCAGAAAATGCTTTCGGGTCTAAGATAATGTCACAATTGGACTGGCGAGTAAACTGGGACCAGGGGCGCCTTTCCTGGCCCAACTCTAGGGGGCGCCCTAACTCGCCCTGTTCCCCGGGATACCTAAGATGGCGAGGATGCCGGGGCCTTCGCCCTAGCCCTGTCTCCTGACTGCTGCCCTGCGTCTGTCCCCCTCCCCACACGGGGAAGAGAGGCGCTACCGTGTACAACAGTACACCAACCCGACAAACAGGGGAACAAAGACAAGGATAAAAAGAAAACTACACTCACACAAAATATGCTCTCACAAATAACAGAGGTATCCACCAGGGTGTGAAGGACGGGGAGAGTAAATAAGGCAGGTAAGGATGAGGAATTTTCCAAGCGTACAAACCATACAACTGTTGCACAATAAATTCCTTCAGCTCTCCAAACACCAGCTCCTCACTACTCCAGGTCTATCAAGCAAGTGCTATCTCAGACAAAGATCTGATCAGAAGGCCTAGCTTTTATAGGAGAGAGGAGTGGCTAACGGAGCACAGCTGAAAGCAGGAATTTCCACATGGCCTATTAACCCCTGTCCTGCTGAAAGAAAACAAAACACCTTTAATACACAGAAGTGCTTCTTCTCAGCGATGAAGCAGAAGCCATCAGACGCCGTGGTCTTCTGGTACTGCTCTGTTGCGGTAAGGCCGGCGTCACACTAGCGAGTTTTACGGAAGTATGAGAGGTGCAGAAAATACGGATTGCATACGGTACAATGATTCTCTATGTCCCAGCTGCTATCTGCCGTATTTTACTGATCCGTATTATACGGTCTTGTACGGCCGTAGAAAATCGCAGCATGCTGCGTTTGTCACCGTATTGCGCAAAAAAATCGCCAATTAAAGTCTATGGGGGCGAGAAAAATACGGATTACACACAGACCAGCAGTGTGATTTGTGAGAAATACGCAGCGGTGTTCTATAGAAAAGCCGGTAATTCAATTGCCGGCTTTTTCTTTCTCCTTCACAAACCCGACATGATATGAGACATGGTTTACATACAGTAAACCATCTCATATCCCTTTTTTTTTTGCATATTCCACACTACTAATGTTAGTAGTATGTATGTGCAAAATTTGGGCCCTGTAGCTTGTAAAATAAAGGGTTAAATCGCGGAAAAAATTGGCGTGGGCTCCCGCACAAATTTCTCCGCCAGAGTGGTAAAGCCTGTGACTGAGGGCAGATATTAATAGCCTAGAGAGGGTCCATGGTTATTGGCCCCCCCTGGCTAAAAACATCTGCCCCAAGCCACCCCAGAAAAGGTACATCTGTAAGATGCGCCTATTCTGGCACTTGGCCACTCTGTTCCCACTCCTGTGTAGCGGTGGGATATGGGGTAATGAAGGGTTAATGTCACCTTGCTATTGTAAGGTGACATTAAGCCAGATTAATAATGGAGCGGCGTCAATTATGACACCTATCCATTATTAATCCAATAGTACGAAATGGTTAATAAAACACACACATTATTTAAAAGTATTTTAATGAAATAAAGACACAGGGTGTTGTAATATTTTATTATACTGGTAAGCCCCAACCCTAACCCTAACTTTAGCCCTAACCCTAACTTTAGCCCCAACCCTAACCCTAATGGGAAAATGGAAATACATTTTTTTTTATTTTTTCCTAACTAAGGGGGTGATGAAGGGGGGTTTGATTTACTATTTATAGCGGTGTTTTTAGCTGATTTTTATCATTGGCAGCCGTCACACACTAAGGCTAAGTTCACATTTGCGTTGTGCGCCGCAGCGTCGGCGACGCAACGCACAACGCAAATGTAAACGCATGCACAACACAGCGTTTTGTGACGCATGCGTCCATTTTTGCATGGTTTGGGGCGCAGAAAAAACTGCAACTTGCTGCGTCCTCTGCGCCCGGACGCATGCACTACAGTGACGCATGCGTCACAAAACGCAAATGCAACGCATGTCCATGCGCCCCCATGTTAAATATAGGGGCGCATGACGCATGCGGCGACGCTGCAGCGCCCGACGCTGCGGCGCAGAACGCTAATGTGAACGTAGCCTAAAACACGCTTTTTATTGCAAAAAATATTTTTTGCTTTACCACATTTTGAGAGCTATAATTTTTTCATATTTTGGTCCATAGAGTCATGCGAGGTCTTGTTTTTTGCGGGACGAGTTGACGCTTTTATTGGTAAAATTTTCGGGCACGTGACATTTTTTGATCACTTTTTATTCTGATTTTTGTGAGGCAGAATGACCAAAAACCAGCTATTTATGAAATTCTTTTGGGAGGGGGGGCATTTATACCGTTCTGCGTTTGGTAAAATGGATAAAGCACTTTTATTCTTCGGGTCAGTACGATTACAGCGATACCTCAATTATATCATTTTTTCATGTTTTGGCGCTTTTATAGAAAAAATAATTATTTTTGCATCACATTCTGAGCACTGTAACTTTTTTATTTTTTTGCTGATGATGCTGTATGGTGGCTCGTTTTTTGCGGGACAAGATGATGTTTTTAGCGGTACCATGGTTATTTATATTCGTCTTTTTGATCGCGTGTTATTCCACTTTTGTTCGGCGGTATGATAATAAAGCGTTGTTTTTTGCCTTTTTTTTACGGTGTTCACTGAAGGGGTTAACTAGTGGGACAGTTTTAAAGGTCAGGTCATTACGGACGCGGCAATACTAAATATGTGTACTTTTATTGTTTTTTTTATTTAGATAAAGGAATGTATTTATTGGAACAATATTTTTTTAATTTATTTAGGACCTTTTTTTTTTTTTTTTTTTACACATGTACATTTTTTTTTTTTTACTTTGCCCCAGGGGGGCACCATCATAGTAAAGTGACAGATCGCTGATCTGACACTTTGCTGTGCACTGTGTCAGATCAGCGATCTGACATGCACAGCAGGGAGGCTTCCCGGCGCCTGCTCTGAGCAAGCGCTGGTAAGTCACCTCCCTGCAGGACCCGGATGCAGCCCCGCGGCCATTTTGTATCCGGGCCTGCAGGGAGGAGGTAAGAGACCCTCGGAGCAACACAATCACATTGCGTTGCTCCAAGGGTCTCAGGGAAGCACGCAGGGAGCCCACTGTCCGTGACCGCTCCTGGCACATAGTGCCGGATGTCAGCTGCGATAGTCAGCTGACACCCGGCCACGATCGACCGTGCTCCCCCCGTGAGCGCGGCTGATCGCTCTGGACGTACTATTCCGTCCTTGGGAAGTAGGACGGAAGGGAATATGGAGGGAATAGTACGTCCAATGGTAGAAAGGGGTTAAGAAATGAAGGTCAGTGAGTCTGAAAAATTGGGAAAACTTTGAAAGTGTCCCCAAGTGCAGTGGCAAAAACCATCAAGCGCTACAAAGAAACTGGCTCACATGAGGACCGCCCCAGGAAAGGAAGACCAAGAGTCGCCTCTGCTTCTGAGGATAAGTTTATCCGAGTCACCAGCCTCAGAAATCGCAGGTTAACAGCAGCTCAGATTAGAGACCAGGTCAATGCCACAGAGTTCTAGCAACAGACACATCTCTACAACAACTGTTAAGAGGAGACTTTGTGCAGCAGGCCTTCATGGTAAAATAGCTGCTAGGAAACCACTGCTAAGGACAGGCAACAAGCAGAAGAGACTTGTTTGGGCTAAAGAACACAAGGAATGGACATTAGACCACTGGAAATCTGTGCTTTGGTCTGATGAGTCCAAATTTGAGAACTTTGGTTCCAACCACCGTGTTTTTGTGCGACGCAAAGGTGAATGGATGGACTCTACATGCCTGATTCCCACCGTGAAGCATGGAGGAGGAGGTGTGATGGTGTGGGGGTGCTTTGCTGGTGACACTGTTCAATTCAAAATTGAAGGCATACTGAACCAGCATGGCTACCACAGCATCTTGCAGCGGCATGCTATTCCATCCGGTTTGCGTTTAGTTGGACCATAATTTACAGTTAGATCCATATATATATGTACAGAGACAACATTTTTCTAATTTTGGTTATACACATTACGACAATGAATTTTAAACAAAACAATTCAAATGCAGTTGAAGTTCAGACTTTCATTTGAGGGTATCCACATTAAAATTGGATGAAGGGTTTAGGAGTTTCAGCTCCTTAACATGTGCCACCTTGTTTTTAAAGGGACCAAAAGTAATTGAACAATTGACTCCAAGGTTATTTCATGGACAGGTGTGGGCAATCCCTTCGTTATGTCATTCTCAATTAAGCAGATAAAAGGCCTGGAGTTGATTTGAGGTGTGGTGCTTGCATTTGGAAGGTTTTGCTGTGAAGTAAACATGCGGTCAAAGGAGTGCTCCATGCAGGTGAAACAAGCCATCCTTAAGCTGCGAAAACAGAAAAAAACCACCAATATTAGGAGTGGCAAAATCTACAATTTGGTACATCCTGAGAAAGAAAGAAAGCACAGGTGAACTCATCAATGCAAAAAGACCTGGGAGCCCATGGAAGACAACAGTGGTGGACGATCGGAGAATAATCTCCATGGTGAAGAGAAACCCCTTCACAACAGCCAACCAAGTGAACAACACTCTCCAGGAGGTTGGCGTATCACTATCCAAATCTCCCATAAAGAGAAGACTGCATGAAAGAAAATACAGAGGTTCACTGCACGGTGCAAGCCACTCATAAGCATCAAGAATAAAAAGGCTAGACTGGACTTTGCTAAAAAACATCTAAAAAAAGCCAGCACAGTTCTGGAAGAACATTCTTTGGCAGATGAAACCAAGATCAACCTCTACCAGAATGATGGAAAGAGAAAATTATGGCGAAGGCGTGGTACAGCTCATGATCCAAAGCATACCACATCATCTGTAAAACACGGCTTGGGCATGCATGGCTGCCAGTGGCACTGGGTCACTAGTGTTTATTGATGATGTGACACAGGACAGAAGCAGCCGAATGATTTCTGAGGTATTCAGAGACATACTGTGTGCTCAGATGCAGCCAAACTGATTGGTCGTCGCTTCATACTACAGATGGACAATGACCCAAAACATAAAGCCAAAGCAACCCAGGAGTCTATTAAAGCAAAGAAGTGGAATATTCTTGAATGGCCAAGTCAGTCACCTGATCTCAACCCAATTGAGCATGCATTTCACTTGTTAAAGACTAAACTTCAGACAGAAAGGCCCACAAACAAACAGCAACTTAAAACCACCGCAGTGAAGGCCTGGCAGAGCATCAAAAAGGAGGAAACAACGTCTGGTGATGTCCATGAGTTCAAGACTTCAGGCAGTCATTGCCAACAAAGGGTTTTCAACCAAGTACTAAAAATGAACATTTTATTTAAAATTATTGAATCTGTCCAATTACTTTTGGTCCCTTTAAAAACAGGGTGGCACATGTTAAGGAGCTGAAACTCCTAAACCCTTCATCCAATTTTAATGTGGATACCCTCAAATGAAAGCTGAAAGTCTGAACTTCAACTGCATCTGAATTGTTTTGTTTAAAATTCATTGTGGTAATGTCTATAACCAAAATTAGAAAAATGTTGTCTGTCTAAATATATATGGACCTAACTGTATTTTTCAACAGCACAATGACCCCAAACACACCTCCAGGCTGTGTAAGGGCTATTTGACCAAGAAGGAGAGTGATGGGGTGCTACGCCAGATGACCCGGCCTCCACAGTCACCAGACCTGAACCCAAACGAGATGGTTTGGGATGAGCTGGACCGCAGAGTGAAGGCAAAAGTTCCAACAAGTGCTAAGCATCTCTGGGAACTCCTTCAAGACTGCTGGAAGACCATTCCCGGTGACTACCTCTTGAACCTCATCAAGAGAATGCCAGGAGTGTGCAAAGCAGTCATCAAAGCAAAAGGTGGCTACTTTGAAGAAGCTAGAATATAAGACATAATTTCAGTTGTTTCACACTTTTTGTTAACCCCTTTCTGACCTCGGACAGGGTAGTACGTCCGAGGTCAGATCCCCTGCTTTGATGTGGGCTCCGGCGGTGAGCCCACATCATATCCGTGACATGTCAGCTGTTTTGAACAGCTGACATGTGCGCGCAATAGCGGCGAGTGGAATCGCGATCCACCGGCAGCTATTTTCTAGTTAAATTCCGCTGTTAAATGCTGACAGCGGCATTTAACTACCGCTTCCGGCCGCGCAGCCAGAAATGCGCTCATCGCCGACCCCAGTGACATGATCGGGGGTCAGCGATGTGTCAGCATAGTAACCAGAGGTCTCCTTGAGACCTCTATGGTTGCTGATGCCGGCTTGCTGTGAGCGCCACCCTGTGGTCAGCGCTCATAGCAAGCTTATAATTAAGCTATATAGGAGATCTGATGATCGCTGCTATGTAGCAGAGACGATCAGGCTATGCCAGCTTCTAGCCTCCCATGGAGGCTATTGAAGCATGGCACAGTAAAAAAAATGTTTTTAAAAAAAATGAAATAAATTAAAAAAAAAAAATAAAAGTTTAAAATCACCCCCTTTCGCTCCATTCAAAATAAAACAATAAAAATAAAATCAAATATGCACATATTTGGTATCGCCGAGTTCAGAATCACCCAATCTATCAATAAAAAAAAGGACTAACCCGATCGCTAAACGGCGTAGCGATTAAAAAAATTTAAACGCCAAAATTACGTTTTTTTGGTCGATGCGACATTGCATTAAAATGCAATAACGGGCGATCAGAACATATCTGCACCAAAATGGTATCATTAAAATTGTCAGCTCGGCACGCAAAACATAAGCCCTCCTCCGACCCCAGACCCCGAAAAATGGAGACACTACGGGTATCAGAAAATGGCGCAATTTTTTTTTTTTTTTAGCAAAGTTTGGAATTTTTTTTCACCACTTAGATAAAAAAGAACCTAGACATGTTTGGTGTCTATGAACTCGCAATGACCTGGAGAATCATAATGGCAGGTCAG
This sequence comes from Ranitomeya variabilis, assembly GCF_051348905.1. Taxonomy (NCBI): domain Eukaryota; kingdom Metazoa; phylum Chordata; class Amphibia; order Anura; family Dendrobatidae; genus Ranitomeya; species Ranitomeya variabilis. Next base: position 549,913,699 of record NC_135232.1, on the reverse strand, counting down.
TATTAGCATTTTAGCAAAAAAGCCAAACAACCATGGGATTACACTATTTTTGCAATTTCACCCCACTTGGAATTTTTTTCCCATTTTCTAATAAACGACATGGTAAAACCAATAATGTCGTTCAAAAGTACAACTCGTCCCGCAAAAAATAAGCCCTCACATGGCCATATTGACGGAAAAATGAAGTTATGGCTCTGAGAAGGAGGGGAGCGAAAAACGAACACGGAAAATCCCAAGGTCATGAAGGGGTTACCGTATTTTTCGCTTTGTAAGACGCTCCGGATTATAAAACGCACCCCAAATTTTGAGGAGAAAAATAGGAAAAAACTTTTTTTAATAAATTGGTGGGGCTTCTTATAATCCATGCGTCTTATTGCTTACCAGGGGTTGTGGCTGCGGTGGATCAGGGTCCCAGGTTCTTTGCTGGAGGCAGGATTGGAGCAATGCTGCAGGCTGGGGTGAGGGGTACTGCAGGGGGGCTCCTGTGCTGCAGGGGGGCTCCTGTGCTGCAGGCTGGGATGAGGGGGTCCGCAGGGGGGCTCCTGTGCTGCAGGCTGGGATGAGGGGGTCTGCAGGGGGGCTCCGATGCTGCAGGACTGTCTCCGGTGCTGCAGGGCTGTCTCCGGTGCTGCGGGGGGCTCTGCCGACATTTTGTGAAAGGCCAGAGCCCCCGGCAGTTCGTCCATGCTTTCCTGTGCGGTGGACTACGGGAAAATGGCCACCGGGAGGCGGCGCATGCGCAGATGGAGATCTTGGGACCAAGATCTCGAGAGACGAGATCTCAGCGCTGAAATCTCATCTCCCGAGATTCCGGCGGCCATTTTCCCGGAGTCAGTCATACAGGAAAGCATGGACGAACTGCCGGGGGGCTCTGATCTTTCACAAAATGTCACCAGAGCCCCCCGCAGCACCGGAGCCTCCAGCATCACCTGGTGCAGCAGCGGACAACCGCGGCAGTGGTTGCGGGCGGCAGCGGACAACCGCGCGGCGGACACCCCCTCATCCCAGCCTGTAACAGTAAGCGGTATATCTGCTTTGTAAGATGCACCCCCATTTCTCCCCCAAATTTGGGGGAAATAAAGTGCGTCTTACAAAGCGGAAAATACGGTAAGTATATAATTCCACGTGTTAATTCATAGTTTTGATGCCTTCAGTGTGAATGTACAATTTTCATAGTCATTAAAATACAGAAGAATCTTTAAAAGAGGTTTGTCCAAACTTTTGGTCTGTTCTGTATATATATTGTGACAGAGTCACTGGCGCTGTATACGAGGGGAGATATGTGTCACGAACATAGCTTTCTTCCGTGATCTAGAAACCCATGTCTCTCTCCAGCATGCTATGTGCTGAAGGGGTTAATCAGCCATGATAAAGGACGGGATCAGAGTTGGACGGGACACCTACTCACCATATCTCCACCTCAAGGCAGTGGCTGGAGAGTTAAATGTTTTGATTTCTGTTTGTGTGGTTGGGGAGTGATGTACAATAAAAATGATACTGGGGTACCGTGTTAGCCAGAAAAATCGATGTGAATACTTTTCTGCCCAATGATGACAAAAGTATTCTCGGAGTGTTACCTTTATCGGCTAACCAGAAAATAATATATGTTTCAAGCTTTCAGAGTGCAGAGGTTCCTTCTTCAGGTGGGATTACAAATAAATTAATAAGAAAAAGTCACAACATATAAGGGATACTACAGTAGGACATTTGTTCATGAGGTGGGGGGTGGGTGATGCCTCCAAAAGATAAGCCAAGTCATATATGCAAACATATTATTTTCTGGTTAGCCAATAAAGGTATCACTCCGAGAATAATTTTGTCATCATTGGGCAGAAAAGTATTCACATCGATTGTGGTTGGGGAGAAAAATCTCCAGACGTGGCTACATGAGGAGCTGAGGACTTTAGTGGTTCCCTGCGGGTGAATCCTGCAGGAAAAAGGACTCTATTGAACTTTATCTTTGTTTTGTCATTAGGCCACGTTTACTTTGTTCAACCCTGCTATGGTTTACGCTGTTCTTTAATAAACCAGCAGGTGATTTACCACAAGAGGCATACCTGGGTTTACCTTTGCAAGAAGCTAAGGGAGTTAACCCCTCACAATATATATATACATATAGTTTATGCGCTGGAATCGGAGGTGTATAAACCATACACTCACTCTTAGTTTCCCAAATACTGGCCTAGTAATGGAAGCAGCCTCAGTCTCTTCCATCATTTATCAGACAATTGTGTAATTGTCTGGATGATTGGAGGCAGCAGAGGTGTGTTCTCTTGACCAAAAGGTAACAATGGTTGGATCTGCATGACCCCGGCAAGATAGCGGAAGGGTGAGACGCATGTCATTTGCACCATCTTGGGTACTTGCTGGGAATTAGAGATATGCTTACAGCTGTTGGTGATCCAATAAATTCTCATCAGAGTGTGGTATCTGAGTAGTGTTCTGCCCACAGAGGAGTACGGGCATAGAGTGGGATGAGCCCCAGTCCCTGCGGTTTCGCTAAAGACAGCCCAGAGCCGAGTAATAATAATAATAGTACCCACTGACCCTCGTGTCTCCACATCAGTGTTACCAGTGATGTCTATATGGCAGTCTGTATGTCTCCAATGTGATGTATAGACGGCATTCCCGGCATCACCTACATAATGCATAGAAGGCAGTTCAGGCGTCTCCTACGTGTTGTATAGACTGCAGTCCCGACGTCTCCTATGTCATGTATATACAGCTGTTTCAGTGTCTTCTATGTAATATATGTTTAGAAACACAGAACACCTGAAACTTATCCATAGATATAAATTATCTAAAAATAGTATATATACTAATAATATACAGGTAGTAATGGTGTGCTGTGAAAGTTATTTAGTGGGAACCACTACAGAGAAGACACCAAAGCCATAGTAATACAGAACATGAGACCGCCAGGAGGTATACAGGCTAAATTCAGGTTAAAATATGTCTTTATTTATAACCACCCCCTGACGAAGGAACTTTGGCTTTTATGCTATGTATATACAGCTGTGTCAGCATCTCCTATGTGATGCATATACAGCAGACTCCCACTGATTGCAGCCTGTAAATGTAATATGAGCATTGATTTCCCTGTGAGATGTGCAGTGTAATCTACATCTGTGTCCAGAGCTTACTGCTGTAAGTTCTTTTTGAAATTCATCACAAAAAGTCGACTACACTCCAAAACAACACAAAACTGGAAAAGCAGCTGTGAGTAGCATCATCATTATCTATCCCACCTAACATCACAGTCGCACCAAAAAGAAGCAGCACCACCCTCACATTAGGGCAGGGGTAATTGTTTGACCAAATATCACAGGATAAATTTCAAGTTGATAATTTTGTGTGAGCCCTGTATAATGATATAAATATCCAACTGGCACTTGGCAGAAAATCATTCCCCATCCTTGTGTTATGGGGTGATATCTGCCCCCAGATTTCCAGTACACCTGACTAAGGGTGATAAGACCACCACTACTGACCCACAACCTAGTGCATTGAGCTCTGAACAATATGGGCCGGTGAGTACTGTACACGGCCCCTGCAGTGCTCTCCAACCTACCACTCTCCAGCTGTCAGAAAACTACAACTCCCAGCATGCAAGATCTAAACCCTCCCAGGATGTCATCTCATATGGAGGTCACAGTTGAGCTGCATGGTGCCCCTTCTCTATAGTAAAGCTGCAGCCAGAGACCTCTCCATGATTACGGAAGAGCAGTCAGTGATAGAAGATGCAGCTGTCCCTATGACAACTCTTCCTGCACTCTAGTGCCCACCCACAGACAGTATCTGTCCACCTGCCAGTCTGTTTTTTGACATCTTGCACTGCATAATAGATCTGCAAATACAGCTGCAGGAGGCCGCAATGGTACACTACAATCTCCCCCACCTGTGTCAATCCTGACAGTGAAAAGCAACATGAAGAATCCCTTTAAGGACCTGCTCCTCCAATAGCAATGGCAGAGACGTGACGTTGGCTCATAAATGCGAGGAAACCACGGGCAGTGGATTTATTAAGTGCATATGATATGACAGCAGCACGGTGGTGGCGCCACGCCGATACACAGGAGGCTGCTCAGCACAGGTCTCGTGCGTCTTCTGTAGTATCTTATTACAATGAGGTAGAATGACAGAAAACAGAGCAAACCATGCACAGGAGAGGCTCACACAGCGCCGACCCGGAGGCCACACAAAGCTATGACAACAGCACGTCTGTACTAAGGAGTGACCCAGATGCCCCCACAAGTGCTGGTATGAGGGCCCCCTGCCATCAGCACTTCCCCACATGTGTCATGTAGCTGCACACTTTGCCCCCTGTTCAGCACTTTCGGGGCTCCTGGATGCACACAATTTGAGCACCTCTCATTGACCTGTAGAGAATAAAACCACGATTGTATCTCCACTCAGAGAATGGGGGTTCATGAGTCAGTAGCGGGGGCTGTTAGCCATCATTGGCGGCCACCAGCTGGCCCATAGGTTCTCGTATGTACACAGACTGGATGTCCTTGGTTTTCAGACAATAGTCGCAAGCCCAGACGGCGGAGGACTCGCGGGTCAGCAGACTGTAGGCGCTTTCGGTCATCCCTGTGCACTCACGATGAAACCACTTCTGACAGGACGCCTCACACAAGATGGCATCCTGATCATCGTTCACCTCGTTCCGACAGGCTCCGCACGGATACACCAGGCCGGGGGGTGGCTGGTGGCCAGAGTTGCCAGTGGGTTTGCTTGGCGGGGGAATGTTGTTGACTTCAGGAGTGCTGCTGTTTCCCCGGGGAGCGCAATTTGGGGTAAAGTTTTGCTGGTTGCCATTAATAGCAGATGGTGAGCCGACGTGCTGCTCCTGGTTGAAGCTGTTGCTCGGGGGGTTAACGCTTTTGCTGTGCTCCTCCACGCCAGGCGGGAAGGTTTGATCTGCTCCAGAAAAGGGGCTGCTGTTAGGAGGAAGGCTGGGTCTCTGCATGGCAGCTTGTCCAAATGGGTGTCCAGGAGAACCAAAGCGCTGAGAGAACGGAGGTCCACCAGGGGAGTTTAGTACAGGGCCGGGGCCCATGTCCCCTCGCGGTGGTTGTCCCATTGTGGGCGACATCATAGGGCCAAACCCTCCTACCGGCCCCTGAATCATCTGCCCGGCCGGGGGGCTGAAGCTCTGTCCCATGCCCTGATTGAAAGGCTGATTGGAAAAATTCATGTTTCCCGATTGAACATAATTAGGATTCTGCGACATCCCAAATCCAGGGCCCATCTGACTGGGAGGGAAGGGCGGGGGCTGACGTCTCATAGGTTGCGGCCCCCCAGGATAACCAGGCGGTACTTGGTGTGGCATGCCCCCCTGCATTCGGAAGTTTCCAAACGGCATCGGGTTGTTCATGAAGGGAGAGGGGGCAGCAGTAACCTTCGGAGCCCCAAAGTCATCTTCAAAGGGATTAGATGCCACCAGGTGATCGACCATTGGGGTGGGCGGAGGGGCAAACTCTGAAAGGTGAGAGTACGCAGGTCCCTGCAGAAGACAAAAAGACACACTGAGCAGGTGACGGCATGAGAAAGTCACATTCACCGACCATAACCACAACTGGAAGGAGTAGAGCACCGCCTAGAGGACACCTCATGCACTAACAGGAAAAAGAAGGCTTCAACCCTCTCCCACCACATCACCTGTCATGTCATAGAATGGGGACAAAGCCGATACCAAACACAACACGTCCCGAACACCATAGCATCACACCACATATCTGCTCCGGAATCACACATAATGAGTATCATCATCTCCTCCAGTTTCACACACCCCGTGTATCATCATCTCCTCCAGTATCACACACCCAGTGTATCATCATATGCTCCAGTATCACACACCCCGTGTACCATCATCATCTCCTCCAGTATCACACACCCAGTGTATCATGATCATCTCCTCCAGTAACACACACCCAGTGTATCATCATCTCCTCCAGTATCACACACCCCGTGTACCATCATTATCTCCTCCAGTATCACACACCCAGTGTATCATCATCATCTCCTCCGGTATCACACACCCCAGGTGTCATCATCACCTCCTCCAGTATCACAACCAGGTATCATCATCTCCAGTATCACACACCTCATTTATCATCATAATTTCCTCTAGTATCACACACCCCTTGTATCATCATCATCTCCAGTACTACACACCCCGTCTAACATCTCCTTCAGTATCACACACCGTGTATCATCATCATTTCTGGTAACACACACCAAGTGTTTCATCATCTCCTTCAGCATCACACCCCGTGTACCATCATCTCCTCCAGTATCATACATCCCGTGTGTCATCATCTCCTCCAGTATCACACACCCTGTGTATCATCATCATCATCATCTCTTCCAGTATCACACCACGTCTACCATCAACTCCTCCAGTATCACACACCCCACATATCATCTCCTCCAGTATCACACACCCCGTGTACCATCATCTCCTCCAGTATCACACACCCCATGTACCATCATCATCTCCTCCAGTAACACACACCAAGTGTTTCATCATCTCCTCCAGTATCACACCCCGTATATCATCATCTCCTCCAGTATCACACATTCCGTGAGTCATCATCTCATCCAGTAGCACACACCCCGTGTATCATCATCTCTTCCAGTATCACACCCTGTGCACTATCATCTCCTCCAGTATCACACACCCCGTGTACCATCATCTCCTCCACTATTACACACCCCGTGTATCATCATCTCCTCCAGTATCACACACCTCGTGTATCAACATCTCCTCCAGTATCACGCACCCCTTGTATCATCGTCTGTTCCAGTAACACACACCCAGTGTATCATTATCTCCTCCAGTATCATCATCTCCTCCAGTATCCAGTATCACACACCCCATGTATCATCATCATCTCCTCCAGTATCACACACCCTGTGTGTATCATCATCATATCCTTCGGTATCACACACCCAGTGTATCACCATCTCCTCCAGTATCACACACCCAGTGTATCATCATCATCTCCACTATCACACACCGTGTATCATTACCATATCCTCCAGTATCACAAACCCCGTGTATGATCATCTCCTCCAGTATCACACACCCTGTGTATCATCTCCACTATCATACACCCTGTGCATCATCATCTCCTCCAGTATCACACACCCTGTGTATCATCTCCACTATCACACACCCTGTGCATCATCATCTCCTCCAGTATCACACACCGTGTATCATTATCCTAACCTCCAGTATCACACACCTGTGTATCATCATCTCCTCCACTATCACACACCCCGTGTATCATCATCATCATCTCCTCCAGTAACACACACCCAGTGTATCATCATCATCTCCTCCAGTATCACACCCCGCGTATCATCTCCTCCAGTATCACACCCCGTGTATCATCATGCTCTCCTCCAGTATCACACACCCCGTGTATCATCTCCTCCAGTATCACACACCCCGTGTATCATCTCCAGTATCACACACCCCGTCTTTCATCATCATCACTTCCAGTATCACACACCCAGTGTATCATCATCATCTCCTCCAGTATCACACACCCCGTGTACCATCTCCCCCAGTATCACACACCCCCGTGTATCATCATCTCCTCCAGTATCACACACCTCGTGTATCATCATCTCCTCCAGTATCACACACCACATGTGCCATCATCTCCCCCAGTATCACACACCTTGTGTATCCTCTCCTCCAGTATCACACACCCCGTGTACCATCATTATCTCCTCCCGTATCACACCCCGTGTATCATCATCTCCTCCAGTATCACACATCCCGTGTATCATCATCATCTCCTCCAGTATCACACACCTAGTGTATCATCATATGCTCCAGTATCACACACCCTGTGCATCATCATCTCCTCCAGTAACACACACCCAGTGTATCATTATCTCCTCCAGTATCATCATCTCCTCCAGTGTCACACCCCATGTACCATCATCTCCTCCAGGATCACACACCCAGTGTATCATCATCTCCAAAATCACATACCGTCATACCGTGTATCATCATCATCATCATATACTCCAGTATCACACCCCATGTGTCATCTCCTCCAGTATCACACACCCAGTGTATCATCATCTCCACCAGTATCACACCTCGTGTATCATTATCATGTCCTCCAGTATCACACACCCGCGTATCATCTCCTCTAGTATCACACACCCCGTGTATCATCATGCTCTCTTCCAGTAACACACCCCGTGTATCATCATCTCCAGTATCACACACCTCGTGTATCATCTCCTGCAGTATCACACCCCATGTATCATCATCTCCTCCAGTATCATAACCTCCTGTATCACACACCCAGTGTATCATCATCTCCATCACACACCGTGTATCATTAACATATCCTCCAATATCACACATCCCGTGTATGATCATCTCCTCCAGTATCACACACCCCGTGTACCATCTCCTCCAGTATCATACACCCCGTGTATCATCTCTAGTATCACACACCCCGTGTATCATCTCCTCCACTATCACACACCCTGTGTATCATCATCATCTCCTCCGGTATCACACACCCCGTGTATCATCTCTAGTATCACACACCCCGTGTATCATCTCCTCCACTATCACACACCCTGTGTATCATCATCATCTCCTCCAGTATCACACACCCCGTGTATCATCTCCTCCACTATCACACACCCTGTGTATCATCATCATCTCCTCCGGTATCACACACCCCGTGTATCATCTCTAGTATCACACACCCCGTGTATCATCTCCTCCACTATCACACACCCTGTGTATCATCATCATCTCCTCCAGTATCACACACCCCGTGTATCATCTCTAGTATCACACACCCCGTGTATCATCTCCTCCACTATCACACACCCTGTGTATCATCATCATCTCCTCCGGTATCACACACCCTGTGTATCATTATCCTAACCTCCAGTATCACACAACTGTGTATCATCATCTCCTCCAGTATCACACACCCAGTGTATCATCATCTCCTCCATTATCACACACCCCGTGTATCATCATCATCTCCTCCAGTAACACACACCCAGTGTATCCTTATCTCCTCCAGTATCATCATCTCTCCTCCTGTATCACACCCCGTGTACCATCATCTCTTCCACTATCGCACCCCGTGTACCATCATCTCCTCCATTATCACACACCCCGTGTATCATCATCACCATCTCCACTACAAACAAAACACCGTGCACCATCATCTCCTCTAGTATCACACACCCCATGTATCATAATAATCATCTCCAGTATCACACACCCCGTGTATCATCTCCTCCAGTATCACACACCCTGTGTATCATCTCTAGTATCACACACCCCGTGTATCATCTCCTCCACTATCACACACCGTGTGTATCATCATCATCTCTTCCAGTATCACACACCCAGTGTATCATCATCATCTCCTCCAGTATCACACACCCCGCGTATCATCATGCTCTCCTCCAGTATCACACACCCCGTGTATCATCATGCTCTCCTCCAGTATCACACACCCCGTGTATCATCTCCTCCAGTCCCGTGTATCATCTCCTCCAGTATCACACACCTCGTGTATCATCATCATCTCTTCCAGTATCACACACCCAGTGTATCATCATCATCTCCTCCAGTATCATACACCCCGCGAATCATCTCCTCCAGTATCACACACCCCGTGTATCATCATGCTCTCCTCCAGTATCACACACCCGGTGTATCATCGTCTCCTCCAGTCCCGTGTATCATCTCCTCCAGTATCACACACCTCGTGTATCATCATCATCTCCTCCAGTATCGGGTCATTCCATATCAAGTGATCCAAATATGAATATTTTTTTACCTGACGTCTTTAGATTTTTTTTATTTTTTGTTTTTATAAAGTACAACTTTAGTTAATTACAAATTAAAAGTTTTGAATTTTTTTCTTCAGTTATTTTTTACAGATTTCTAAAGTTTTGAAAAAGCGCGGATTTTGGCCTTGTATGGCTTTACATTTTTTATCATATCTCGGGCTAGAATTAAGATAAAGAGGTGGGAGAGGCATCATTTTTCTCAGAACGGTATCGGCTTTCATTTGATATGTCACAAGATTATGTTTCTTTATATTTTGTTTTGGAGAAATGAAATTCAAAATTATGATGCGCAATTGAGAAAAAAACTTATGCTTTAAAATTGTGAAAACATGCATGTGTGTTACCTGTGTTCTTGTTTATATTTGTACAGGGATTCAACTTGGGACCTATGACATTTTTATTTTTTTTAAGCCTTGAATCATCTGATTTTATGTTTGTGAGTTTCTTCCTTTTTTCTTTTCAAATTACAACTTACTGAATTCAACATTTATATGCAACAATAAAGAAACACAAAAAACAACTACTGAAGTGCCAGAATAAATACATCTTAATCATCATACCACAACTTGTTCAATGCATTCAGGTTGAAAATGCTGAGCCAGCCAAAAGAAAAAAGGTGATCATATCCTCGTGTGATTTTCTTAATACAGTCTGATCCTAATTATATGTTAAAAACCAGATTAAAAGAACCAATATTTTTACCACCTATTTATACATGTAACCATTTGTTTTCTATTATCTCACTAAACATGTCATATATGAAGTGTTTAAGAAGAATAGTACAGTAGTTAAATCCTCGTTCTATAAAATATGAACTAATCAAACAATTAATAGAAGGTTTTTACACTGGCCTTTTATCATCAATGTGTCCCTTCTAGTGGGTGAAATGTCATCTTGTCCATATGCGCTTACTAGCAATGGCCGTTTCCTGTTGTGTCACAGTATGTGCGGCCTGTCATGGTGCTCGGCTCCACCCGAGTTAATATCTGATTTTTGTTCACTTTTATAATGTCTGGTTTTCTTGGATACACAAAGGATGTTGCTAGACCAGAAGGTGCAGAAAAGTCACTGCTACTTCTTCATTTTCACAATCTTTGGAGAGTCCAGTAGCCGCCAGCGCTGATCATATTCACAGGTCACATCACCAGTTATGTCATCCATTGCCGATCTTGTGCCGCCTTCTACCACTTCATGGACTTCACTGTCTTTGCTGAATGAAAAAACCCTTGTTTTTATTTCTGTTTCCCTACATGGGATGAGAGTGTGGTATTGCCGAGTCCCTGTGATGGGTTCTGCTTCCTGTAATCGATGTTTTCAGAAACTCTCCTCCGCTTCGTAGTCCTGGTTTGCACAATACATGAACTGGATGTTAAGAATATTTTTCTCCCTCCATTTGAGGAGTTGCCTGGGTGGTAAGATTGGGTCTGAATATGGCCTCTAGAGGCTCGAGCTGCCGGCCGGTCATCTGCTCTGCATTCACTATCTACCCCTGCTCATTCTTAGCCCTAACAAAGCTTACTCCTCTATCCTCTCCAGCTTCTAAGCTGTAACATAATAAAATAATACAGTAATATCTAACAATCATGGATTATTTGGTAAATATAGACCCCACACTTTTAGACCACAGGCTGAACAGATCTGAATTCAAGATTTTCAAATTGACACTGTAAAAGTTTTATTTTTAAAAATATGATCCCATCACGATCCCAACTTGTATTTTGGTACAGATGTGGCTAGGAGCATAGCAGACACAGGCAGTAGTTTTTGACATTTTGAAATTAAACGTTTTTTCGGAAATGCGTTTTAAAATTTTGCATTTCCGTTCGCATGGGTAAAATATTAACAAAGATACTCTTGTGACATATCTGGTGAAAGCCTGTACAGTTCTGAGTAGAATAATGGTGTTTATTTTGTTTCTCTATCTTTTTTTCTATGAGGAGAAATGTAAAGGCAGGCAACACCAAAATTCACACTTTTTCCGAACTTTGAAAATCAATAATAATAATTAAAAAAATCTAGAATTTTTTTTCTTCACATTTTGCATTTTCTGACACACTATTACCAAATAACAAAACCTCAAAAGAATCTACTATATAATTGTCTATGGGTCACTTCCGTCTGTCCTTCTGTCTGTCTTTCTTTCTGTCACGGATATCCATTGGTCACGGCCTCTGTCTGTCATGGAACCCAAGTCGCTGATTGGTCATGGCAAAACAGCCACGACCAATCAGCGACGGGCACAGTCCGGCGGAAAAATTGCCGCTCCTTCCTCCCCGCAGTCAGTGCCCGCTCCGTACTCCCCTCCAGTCTGCCCTCACACAGGGTTAATGGCAGCGGTAACGGACTGCGTTATGCCGCGGTGTAATGCACTTCGTTACCACTATTAACCCTGTGTGACCAACTTTTTACTATTCATGCTACCTATGCAGCATGAATAGTAAAACGATCTAATGTTAAAAATAATTAAAAAAATAAAAAATCGTTATATACTCACCTTCCGTCAGCCCCCTGATCGACAACAGGCCTTTCCCGCTCGCGACACTCCGGTAACCGGTCCATGCTGCGATCTCGCGAGACCGCAATGCACTCTTGAGACCGGAGCGCACGAGCAGCGTCGGTAACCACTTCGCTTGGATCCGGGGGCTCCGGAAGGTGAGTATATAACTATTTTTTATTTTCTTTTTTTTAACAGGGATATGATGCCCACATTGCTATATACAACGTGGGCTGGGCAATATACTACATGGGCTGGGCAATATACTACGTGGCTGCGCAATATACTACGTGGCTCTGTGCTATATACTACGTTGCTGGGCAATATACTACATGGGCTGGGCAATATACTACGTGGGCTGCGCAATATACTACGTGGGCTTGGCAATATACTACGTGGCTGGGCAATATACTACATGGGCTGTGCTGTATACTACGTGGCTGGGCAATATACTACATGGGCTGGGCAATATACTACATGGGCTGTGCTATATACTACATGGGCTGTGCTATATAGTACGTGGCTGGGCAATATACTACGTGGGCTGCGCAATATACAACGTGGGCTGCGCAATATACAACGTGGGCTGCGCAATGTACTACGTGGGCTGCGCAATGTACTACGTGGGCTGCGCAATGTACTGCGTGGGCTGCGCAATGTACTGCGTGGGCTGCGCAATGTACTGCGTGGCCTGCGCAATGTACTTCGTGGCCTGCGCAATGTACTGCGTGGCCTGCGCAATGTACTGCATGGCCTGCGCAATGTACGGCGTGGCCTGCGCAATGTACTGTGTGGCCTGCGCAATGTAATGCGTGGGCTGCGCAATGTACTGCGTGGGCTGCGCAATGTACTGCCTGGGTTGCGCAATGTACTGCGTGGGCTGTGCAATATACTACGTGGGCTGCGCAATATACTACGTGGGCTGTGCTATACACTACGCATACATATTCTAGAATACCCGATGCGTTAGAATCGGCCACCATCTAGGTCTATATATGTAAGAGGCATTACTCGCTAATCCCGCTTCCTGCACAGTAGCTCCACCCCCTACACATCACCACACATAATCCCGCCCCCCACCCCATTATTACACACAATCCCGCCCCCACCACATTACCACACACAATCCGCACATCACCACACACAATTCCGCCCCCCACCACATTACCAAACACAATCCCGCCCACCCACATTACCACAAACAATCCCGCCCACCCACCACATTACCACACACAATCCCGCCCTCACATTACCACACACAATCCTGCCCCCACCACATTACCACACACAATCCCGCCCCCCCACATTACCACACATAATCCCGCCCCCACCACATTATCACAAATAATCCCGCCCCCACATTACCACATAATCCCGCCCCCCACCACATTACCACATAGTCCCGCCCCCCACCACATTACCACACATAATCCCGCCCCCCACCACATTACCACACATAGTCCCCACTCATTACCATACGAGGCTCTGTCCTCACACATTACCACACGAGGCTCTGTCCCCACACATTACCATACGAGGCTCTGTCCTCACACATTACCACACGAGGCTCCGTCCCTCCACATTACCACACGAGGCTCTGTCCCCACACATTACCACACGAGGCTCCGTCCTCACACATTACCACATGAGGCAGCGTCCCCACACATTACCACACGAGGCTCTGTTCCCACATTACCACACGAATCCAGTTTGCTTTTCATTTTACACTGTGATTAAAATGTATTAGTATTATTCTGATTTTTAATTATTATTGTTATTAACTTCATTTTAAGTTAATTTACCACCTGCGTAAGTGCTATTGAATGTTGTCATTATTTACTTTAGTTTAATCACTAGCAGCGTTAATTAGATAGCAATGAGCATGCCGAGCGTTAGCTGGCTGGAAACAGCTAGTTAAAAATATAGAGGTAAAAATCATTGGTTCACTTGACATGGAATGACCCTATCACACCTTGTGTATCATCATCTCCTCCAGCATCATCTCCTCCAGTATCACACACCCCGTGTATCATCATCTCTTCCAGTATTACACCCCGTGTACCAACATCTCTTCCAGTATCACACACCCAGTGTATCATCATCATCTCCACTATCACACACCGTGTATCATTATCATATCCTCCGGTATCACACACCCCGTGTATCATCTTCTCCAGTATCACACACCCAGTGTATCATCTCCTCCACTATCACACACCCTGTGTATCATCATCATCTCCTCCAGTATTACACACCTCGTGTATCATCGTCATAACCTCCAGTATCACACACCTGTGTATCATCATCACCTCCAGTATCACACACCCTGTGTATCATCATCTCCACTATCACACACCGTGTATCATCTCCCCCAGTAACACACACCCAGTGTATCATTATCTCCTCCAGTATCATCTCCTCCAGTATCACACACCTGTGTATCATCATCTCCTCCAGTATCACACCCAGTGTATCATCATCACCATCTCCACTATCACACACCATGTATCATCATCTCCTCTAGTATCACACACCCGGTGTATCATCTCCCCCAGTATCACACACCCCATGTATCATCTCTAGTATCACAAGACCCCGTGTATCATCTCCTCCACTATCACACACCCAGTGTATCATCATCTCCTCCAGTATCACACACCTCGTGTATCATCGTCATATCCTCCAATATCACACACCCCGTGTATTATCATCTCCGCCAGTATGACACACCCCATGTATAATCAATTCAATTCAAAGAAGCTTTATTGGCAGGACGAAATAAACATTAGTTTTGCCAAAGCACGTGTACAGTAGGGAATAGGGGCTGTGGGGATAATGGGTGGGGACTGTGGGAACGATGGATGGGGTACAGGGTGGGGGCTAAGGAAGTCCATAGCATATCATGGCTGTCTTTCTCACAGTCTATGGCACGCATTCACATACTGCGCTGCTATCTCCACTGCGCTCTCTTCTTCCCCCAGCAGGATATATGTTTTCTCTTCTTCCTTCATGGATCTGAAATCCAGGAAGAGATCGAAGAGTCTCCTGAAGTGTGTCCCTCACTGCTGAGTATTTGGGGCAGCGTAGCAGGAAGTGGGTCTCATACTCCAGGGCCTCCAGGTCACAGTGTAGGCACAGTCTGTCCTCCCTGGGCTTGTAGCTCTGTCTGTGCCGGCCGATCTCGATGGCCAGATTGTGGGCACTGAGTCTATACCGGCTCAGGGTCTGGCGGTCTCTGGGGTCCGAGAGTTTCTCCAGATATGGAGCCAGTCTGTAGTCTCTCCGTAGAGTCTGGCACACGGTCAGTTTCTGTGAGCTGCTGATCTCGTTCGTCCAGACACTGACATACCTCTTCTGCCCCTCCTCTACCATCTTCCCGATTGTGGCTTTTGTCAGGTTGTTTTGGTTGATGGTTCAGTCAGGTTGGGTTTGGAGGAGTTGTTTTAGGAGTCCTGGTTTGTGGGGACCACCTATATGTAGCATGGCTTTATGGTGATGGGAGCTTGGGTTGCTACTTTGTATGTGAGCCTGGAAGGACAGCGCCCTCTTCAGGATTGCTAGATGCAGTGAGAATCTGCCCAGCTCAGCCCAACAGGCACTGTCGGTGCTGCTCCGATGGACCTGGAGAAAGAGTTTACAGAATTCCAGGTGGAATATTTCTGTTGGACTGGAATCCCACTTTGACCAGTCTGGATATGTGTGAGGGCCTCACACTTCACTGCTGTACAGGAGGATTGGGGTGATTATGGCATTGAAGATTTTTAGCCAGACCCTCACTGGTGGTTTCAGATGGTTGAGTTTCCTTCAGATGGAACACAGAAGGTTTTGCAGGCCTTGTCCTTCAGGGTCTCTATGACTTGTTTGAAGCTCCCTGACTGTTGAATTTCCAGGCCCAGGTAGATATATTTGTCCATTTCTGTAAGAGTGCAGTTGTTTAGCATGAATGGAAGGTGCTGGTTCGGTCTTGGCATTCTCTTCTGGAACACCATGATGTTGGTTTTCTTTGCATTGATCGGTAGTACCTTTGCGGAGTTAAATTTCTCCAAGATTTTCATGTTTTCTTGGAGACCTTTCTCAGTTGGTGACAGCAGCAGTAGGTCATCTACATACAGCAGGAATTTCACCTGGGCGTCATGGAGTGTGAGACCTGGTGCCGTGGAAGATTCCAGAGCAGTGGCCAACTCATTGAAGTAGATATTGAAGAGTGTTGGGCTTAGGGTGCAGCCACGTCTTGACTCCCCGGCTCTAGTGGATATCAGCCGTTCTACCGTTCTACGCTCACGCTGCAGTGGTTCTTGGTGTAGGAGCTTTTGATGACATCATAGGTCTTTCCTCCTAATCAGCTCTCCAGCAGTTTCAGTAACAGGCCTGGGTGCCACACTAAGTCAAAAGCATTTCTAAAATCCACAAAACAAAACGAACATCTTCCCGTGCTTTGTGTTGTGGACTTGGCTCTGAATGAGGCTGTGCAGGGTGTAGATGTGGTCAGTAGTGCGGTGGTTTGGCATGAACCCTGCTTGACTTTTGCTGAGGACGTTATGCTCGGTGAGGAAATTAAGGATCCTTTTGTTCAAGATGCTATTGAACAGTTTCCCCAGGTTGCTACTGACACATTCCTCTGTAGTTTGCATGGTCGTATCTGTCCCCACTCTTGTGAATGGGCGAGATGAGGCCTTGATTCCAGGTATGAGGGAAGTAGCCAGCGCTCAGCACAATACTGAACAGTTTAACCATTGCTGCCTGTATTTCCGGTGGGCTATATTTCAGCATTTCTGGTGGGATTACATCCGAGCTACCTGCTTTTCTACACCTTATGGAAGAGATTCTCTCTGGAACTGCCTGTAGTACAATTGGTGTATCCAGTGGGTCTTGGAAATGTTTGACTTTTTCCTCCATAGCTTTTAGTTTTTCCGTTATGTTTTTCTGTTCTTGGTTTAGTTCTTCCTTCGGGATGTCTTTGTAGAGGTCTCTGAACTACTGAAGCCAGATATTGCCATTTTGGATATGGATGTTGTTATTCTTGATTTTTGTGCCCATGTGGTTCCATAGTTCCCAGAAGGAGTTGTCTTGGAGGGCATCTTGGAGTTGGTTAAGTTTAATGGAGATTTAATTTTGCTTCTTCCTCTTGAGGATGGTTTTCTATTGCCTTTTTATGGTGTCGTAGGCATCCCTCAGGCACCGGATGGTTGGGGTCTCTGTGTTTCTTGTTTGAGGCTATTCTCAGGGTCTTCCGTATGGCTTTACATTTTCTGTCAAACCAACCATTGGTCTGTTTTTCTTTTGGCCTTTTATAGTTGAATTTTTAAAGTTCGGACAGTTCGGCCATGGTAGAGAATATATCACTGAGCTGTTTTGTAGCTTGGTTCACTCCTTCTGGGTTAGGCTTGTACTTGTAGAAGTGGTGGAGCATCTCCTTTATTCTGGGTCTGCTGGGAGTCTCTTGATATTTTATTGCTGACGTCTTGGACCATTTATAGGATGGAGGCAGGATGAAGAGGCCGCTCTGCTGAGGCTTTTGTGCCGATGGTTTCTTTGTAGATTTTATGTACAGAAGAAGTTGGCTGTGATCTGACAGGTACGTTTGTGGGGTGACTATGAACCCGCAGATATTTTCCATGTCCATATGTCCATATCTATAATGGCGTAGTCTACTACACTCCTTCCTACATGGGAGTCTAATGTACATCTTCCTAGGGAGTCTCCCTTGGTACAGTCAGTAAGAATATGAAGTCCTAAACTTCTACATAGGTTCAGGATCTTTTTGCCACTTTTCTTGAATGTACTGTCGTAGCTGTTTCTCTCCATATGTACTGAGTCATGGCTGTCAGTCTCTGCTCCAAGTATGTAGATGTTTCCATCTGTGGTCAGAAAGTCTTTTTCTCTCCTGGTTCTTGAGTTGAGGTCTCCGATGATGAGAACTTTGCCTAGGGCCTGAAAATGGGCAGCTTCTTCTTGTAAGATCTCAAGGCTCTCTGGATTGAAGTAGGGTGACTCTGGTGGTGCTATATAGATGGCACAGACATAGACATCAGACTGAGAGGGTGATGATGGAGCTGCTGATTCTAAACCATATGTGGCTGTCTCCTCTCTTCATCGGTTTGATGTACTGGTGGAGCTCTTCTTTATGCCAGATCAATACTCCTCCTGAGCAGCGGCCCTGTTTAATGTTCTTATTTTTCAGCGCAGGGACACAGATTTCCCTGTATCCGATGGGCACCAGGGTTTCAGTCTTTGTATAAAATCTGGGTCATTTGTTTTACACCCAAACACAGAGGTGTTCAGGCCTTGGATGTTCCAGCTGCTAAATTAAGTGAAGTCATTTTTTATATCACTTGTGTGTGTATACCTTGTAATGAGTGTGGCTGTGTAGGACACACCGGATCTCTGACTGGTTTAGTAATGATGTTGGTTCCATCCAGTCCCATTAGTTTCCTGCACAATGTGTTGAGCAGAGTCCTTATCTCCTCCATAGCTCTGTTCTGTATATCTCTGCTCTGGATGCCTGTTTTGTATTTCTCTATGTGAGGTCAGTGGTTTCCTCCATGGTGGTCTCCTCCTCTGATGGTCTGATTTTGGGTGAGGGTGTTTGTTTCCAGCTTCCTTAGATATAGTTGTGGCTTCCTGCCTTTTCATTGTTGAGGGTATTTTCATGAGATTCTGGTTGGCATTGGATCCAGGCTAGGGTCCCTGTTTAGTACAATGTCCTTCAGCTCTTTGGCCAGAAGGCTGACCCCAGTTTATTCAGGTGCTTGGTGTCATAGAGGTGATGGTGATTTATGTAGGGGTGCTGTGCCAGAATTACTCCTGGCACAGATTTCAATCTTGCAGTTAGGTCCATGTTAATATTCTGGATGGAGTGGTTGGATATATCCTTTCTTGGGAGCAGAGATGACAGAATGATTTTGCTGTCAGGGAATTTTAGTTGTGCCGTCTTTGCTAGTTGGGAAAGTTGTCCTTGGATCTGCTGGTGCTGGTCTGGCAGGTTGTTTGTGCCGGTGTGTATAATGATATGGCTTGGGTTGGTAAACCGTGGATTATTGATGACTGCTGTCACCTGCTCAATAGTTGCACAGCGGATCTTATTCACCCTTTTTCCTGGGAATAGCCACCGTGTATTCAGGTATTTCCCATTTGAGTCCATTATGAGGACGGAATCAGAACTTTGTGACGTTGTGGGTGGGGGGTGTGGCTGCTGATGGGGGTCTATGCTGGAGATTACGTTGGTAGCAGGTTCTCCTCTCTCTACTATGGGTCTTATTTCTGTCTCCCTTTTATTAGACTCAGGCTCTTCCATATTGGGTTTATTAGGCCTCTCAGCCTCCTGGCCAGTGGAGGTTAGGTCCTCTGCACTCCTCATTTCCATGGCCCCCTCCTGGCTCAGATGTCCAGGGGTTGGTGGTTGTAACTTTTCTATCTCCTGCCTCAGTCTGGCATTTTCTTGCTGCAGTTCACACATTGCTACTCTTATTTCCTGCAGAGCCGAGCTGTATTCACATTTCAGTTTGTTTATCTCATTAATTGCTGGGTCATTAGCATATCTGTCTTCAGTGTTTCTCAGATGTTCTTCCTTAAATTGTACAAAGTCTCTTTCTAGTTGAGATAGACAGTCTCTGAGGGTCTGGGGTGAGGGGTGTGAAGCATTGGGAGCAGTGGTGTCTCTGGAGGTCTATGTAGTGCTGCTGACATCAGAGGTGGCTTAGGGGTGCGGACATCAGTGGTGGTTGGGGTTTGTTGTTCTATGTGAGTTTGGGCCTGGAGTTTAATATGAGGGAACCTGTCTTCAAATTGCTCCAGATTGTCCTCCGTCCCTTGTACCAGGACGGTGCCATTGTTATACAGAGTGATGGTAAGTGAGCTGCACTCGTCATCTTCATGGTTTCGGACTCTGTTCTGCTGGCCATTATTGATATCAGACTTGGTTGTATATTTATATTGTTTGCACACGGTGGTGTGCCAGGCCAGGAGATACTCTGTGAAGAATAACACGTTTTTTTTTTTATCTTTCTCACTAGATGTTAAGTCAGCATAGAGGGTCTCTGGGTTTTCTCTAATTGTGGCAGTTTTTATGACTTTCACTGCAGGACTGCTCTTCTGACCCCCTGCTGGCTTGTGTCCCTGGCTCTCTGCTATCTGCATTTACTTTGTTCTGTTCGAGATTTAAATTTTCCATTTTTATAATTCTAATCCTTATTTCTGACAGTTCTAAGTTCTAGCAAGTCTACGAGTGTGATGAGGCTGAGGATGGTCCTACCTGAGGGTGTTGTCCTCTGGATGCTGTCTGTCCACCAGGAGATTCTTGTTTTGTCCTTTAAAACTTATTTTTTCTCCTTTTTCATAAAGATCTTTAGTCCGGCTCAGTCCAGCTCACTTCTGTAATCCACAGGTATGAATTTTTCCAGGTTGTGTCTTAAAAAGTTTCCTCATTACAAGCTATGAAGTGCTGAAAGTTCAGGAGCTCATGTTCAGTGCTGCTTACTCCTGGAATGGTGGGCGGGAGAAACTGTATCATCTCCTCCACTATCACACCCTGTGCATCATCGTCTCCTTCAGTATCACAACCAGGTATCATCATCTCCTCCAGTATCACACACCCCTTGTATCATCATCATCTCCAGTACCACACACCCCTTGTATCATCATCATCTCCAGTACCACACACCCCGTGTATCATCATCTCCTCCAGTATCTCACACACCCCGTGTACCATCATTATCTCCTCCAGTATCACACACCCCGTGTATCATCATCTCCTCCAGTATCACACCCCTCATGTATTATTATCTCGTCCAGTATCACCCACCCCGTGAACCATCATCTCCTTCAATATCACATACCCTGTGTATAACCATCTCCTCCAGTATCACACACCCCGTGTATCATCTCCTCCAGTGTCACACACCCCATTTACCATCATCTCCTTCAGTATCACACACCTCGTGTATCATTATCTCCTCAAGTATCACACACCTCGTGTATCATCATCTCCTCCAGTATCACACCCCGTGCATCATCATTTCCTCCAGTATCACACACTCCGTGTATCATCATCTCCTCCAGTAACACACACAGTATCATCATCTCCTCCAGTATCACACCCCGTCTACCATCATCTCCTCCAGTATCACACACCCGTGTATCATCTCCTCCAGTATCACACACCCCGTGTATCATCATCTCCTCCAGTATCACACACCCTGTATGTCATCATCATCTCTTCCATTATCACACCCCGTGTACCATCATCTCCTCCAGTATCACACACCCAGTGTATCATCATCTCCACTATCACACACCGTATATCATTTTCATATCCTCCAGTATCACACACCCCGTGTATGATCATCTCCTCCAGTATCACACACCCCATGTATCAACAAAAAGAGCAATAAAAACACCATGGAGAATGCACACCACTACTGGATGATGTATAAAAAGGTAAACTCTTATTTGACAAACCGCATAAAAACAATTAAAAACAATAACAACCAACAACCCCCCCACACACACACACACATGATACCCCGCAAATATACAGGTGTATGGAATAATATAATATAAATGTACCAATACACTCCTGATAATGCACATAGAAGCAACAATAATGCTGACCCAACACCTGGATCACAATAACCCCTAACCACCCCTAATGATGGAAAGAAATCCTGGAGCTAGGATAATACAAAACAATTATGCAATAAAATGCAAAAATCACAAGGGAGACTGGTGCGCCCAAAGCAAACAATGTGCTGATATTAGAAATATTTAGGAACAATAATCTGTGGCAAAAGCTATAATAGCCACGTGACAGCCAATGAGAGTGCAAAACAAGAATTTTTTTGAGCAATCTGTCAGCACTCACAGGGATGGGTATACCACAAGTAACCGAATCAAGATAGTCAAGGCTGCACATGAGAATGGAACCACGGAACCAGCTAACATGTATACGAGGAACAAGGCGTCCAGCTCCCAGGGTGCAGAACCAGGGGAAGGGGAACGGGAAGGCGTGGGAGGGGGAAAGCCCAACGCGTTGTCGCCGTTACACGGACGGCTTCGTCAGGGGAAGTGTGGGGTACGGTATCAAAAGAGCAGTATAAAATGCCTTGCAATAATTCACGAATCCAGGTGTTGGGTCAGCATTATTGTTGCTTCTATGTGCATTATCAGGAGTGTATTGGTACATTTATATTATATTATTCCATACACCTGTATATTTGCAGGATATCATATGTGTGTGGGGGGTTGTTGGTTGTTATTGTTTTTATGCGGTTTGTCAAATAAAAGTTTACCTTTTTATACATCATCCAGTAGTGAAGTGCATTCTCCATGGTGGTTTTCTTGCTCTTTTTGTTCTTACTAGACTATATTACTGTAACAACCCTGCCGGCATCACTGCATGGCCTTCCGTCACATCAACTCACTCACCCAGTGCCATGCTGTGAGATCTGTCTGCTGCCGGTTCCATGCCATGTGCTTCATGGCGGCTTGCTCTGTGTACACTTCCTGGCTGGGTGCATAGGGGGGCGGCGCCAGCCACTCCGGATTCTTATTGAGACTGTGTGCACCTCCCTGGTGTGTTCCTGGGCAATAGCCTTGAGGCCTCTGATACTTAAGGCATCCTCACCCACTGGAGGATGCCTGAGCAAACTATTCTTCTCAGTTAGCATTTGCTACTGAGCTGCCAGGTCGTCTGTTTCCTGTCACGGAGGGCTGCAATACTGCAGGCCTTCATCTGTGTTCTGTTTGTGTATCCGTGTCCGTTCCTGTCTGAACTCTGGTCTATGTCCGTTCCTGTTCTTTATTTGTCATTTCCCACTCTGCTGTGTGTACCTCCGCCTTATCTCTCTGCTCTGCTTGCCACTATCAGTGGTTCTGCATCTCTCTGCTCTGTTCTGCCACAACCTGTGGTTCTGCACTCTTTTGCTCTTGGCGTTACCTCCTGCGGTTTTGGCTCTTGGCTCCGCCTCCAGCATCTCTGCCCTTGGCTCCGCCTCCAGCATCTCTGCTCTTGGCTCCGCCTCCAGCATCTCTGCTCTTGGCTCCGCCTCCAGCATCTCTGCTCTTGGCTCCGCCTCCAGCGTCTCTGCTCTTGGCTCCGCCTCCAGCGGCTCCGTCCTTGGCTCTGCCTTCTCCTTCTCTACTCATAGCTCTGCCTTCTCCTTCTCTACTCTTAGCTCCACCTCCTGCTCTTACTCCGCCTCCTGTGATTCTGCTTTGCTTCCACTCTTGCTCTATCTTTATTCTGCAACTTGCCGTACAGGTCTCTACCTGTTTCTTTATGTTCTCCAGTCTGAACAGGTTCTTACCTGTTTCCATACAACCATCTGAATACCAGTTCCTACCAGAGTATCAGTCCTGTCTGTCAGTGCCAGCCGTGCCCGCCTGAGTGGCAGCCGTGCCCGTCTGCCTGCCTGTATCTCCGTCAAGCCAGTCTGCCCGTCTGGGCCTCTGCCAAACCCATCTGTCAGCCAGTGCCACAACCGTGCCTGCCTGCCTGTGTCTTGTCCCCGGTGGGATCAGCATCCACAGTCCGACTCCACCCTGGAGTGGTACCTGGTAGCTTCCTATTGCACAAGTCTGTCCTCACCATCAGAGGCTCCAGTGAACGCCTAGGAAGCTACTTAGTTACGCCCCTTCCAAGGAAGTTCGGTCTGTGGTCCAGTGGGGCCACACCCCCAGGCGCCCGCGTCAACCAGTCTCGGCGCGAGCGTTACAATTACCACTAGTTTGCACCCCTGATATATTATATATTGGTAGTGCGCCAATTTTATTTCTTACAATTACACCCCATGTATCATCTCCTCCAGTAT
The DNA here is from genome assembly GCF_051348905.1 of Ranitomeya variabilis. Classification (NCBI taxonomy): domain Eukaryota; kingdom Metazoa; phylum Chordata; class Amphibia; order Anura; family Dendrobatidae; genus Ranitomeya; species Ranitomeya variabilis. Next base: position 549,889,537 of record NC_135232.1, on the reverse strand, counting down.
CACACACGCCATGTAGCATCTCCTCCAGTATTACACACCTCGTGTAGCATCATAATGTCCTCCAGTATGACACACCCCGAGTACCATCATCATCTCCAGTATCACACACCCCGTGAATCATCATCTCCTCCAGTATCACAACCCGTGTACCATCATCTCCTCCAGTATCACACACCCGTGTATCATCTCCTCCAGTATCACACACCCCGTGTATCATCATCATCTCTTCCAGTATCACACCCCGTGTACCATCATCTCCTCCAGTATCACACACCCAGTGTATCATCATCTCCACTATCACACAGTGTATCATTTTCATATCCTCCAGTATCACACACCCCGTGTATGATCATCTCCTCCAGTATCACACACCTCATGTTATCATCTCCTCCAGTATAACACACCCCGTGTATCATCTCTAGTATCACACACCCCGTGCATCATCTCCTCCACTATCACACACCCTGTGTATCATCATCATCTCCTCCAGTATCACACACCCCGTGTATCATCATCATCTTCTCCAGTAACACACACCCAGTGTATCATTATCTCCTCCAGTATCACACCCCGTGTACGATCATCTCCTCCAGTATCACACACCCAGTGTATCATCATCACCATCTCCACTGTCACACACTGTGTATCATCATATCCTCCAGTATCACGCACCCAGTGTATCATCATCTCCCGTATCACACACCCTATGTATCATAATCATCTCCTCCAGTATCACACACCCCGTGTATCATCTCCTCCAGTATCACACACCCCGTGTATCATCTCCTCCAGTATCACACCCCGTGTATCATCTCCTCCAGTATCACACACCCTGTGTATCATCTGCTGTGTATCATCATCTCCTCCAGTATCACACACCGCGTTTATCATCATCATATCCTCCAATATCACACACCCCGTGTATCATCATCTCCTCCAGTATCACACACCCCGTGTATCATCATCGTCTCCTCCAGTATCTCAACCAGGTATGATCATCTCCACCAGTATCACACACCCGTGTATCATCATCTCCTCCAGTATCACACACCCAGTGTATCATCATCACCATCTCCACTATCACACACTGTGTATCATCTCCTGTATCACACACCCCATTTATCATAATAATCTCCTCCAGTATCACACACCCCGTGTATCATCTCCTCCAGTATAACACACCCCGTGTATCATCATCATCTCGTCCAGTATCACAACCAGGTATCATCATCTCCACCAGTATCACACACCTTGTGTATCATCATTTCCTCCAGTATCACACACCCTGTGTATCATCCTCATCTCCTCCAGTATCACAACCAGGTATCATTATCTCCACCAGTATCACACACCTCGTGTATCATCATCATTCCCTCCAGTATCACACGCCCCTTGTATCATCATCTTCACTACCACACACCCAGTCTACCATCTCCTTCAGTATCACACACCCTGTCTACCATCATCATCATCTCCTCCAGTATCACACACCCCGTCTACAATCTCCTTCAGTATCACACACCCCGTCTACCATCATCATCTCCTCCAGTATCACACACCCCATGTACCATCATCATCTCCAGTATCACACACGAGGTGTATCATCTCCTCCAGTATAACACACCCCATGTACCATCATCTCCTTCAGTATCACACACCCCGTGTATCATCATCATCTCCTCCAGTATCACACACCTCGTGTATCATCATCTACTTCAGTATCACACACCAGTGTACCATCATCTCCTCCAGTATCACACACCCTGTGTACCATCATCTCCTCCAGTATCACACACCCCATGTAACATCTCCTCCAGTATCACACACTCCATGTACCATCATCTCCTTCAGTATCACACACCTCGTTTATTATCATCTCCTCCAGTATCACACACACCGTGTGTACCATCATCTCTAGTATCACACACCCTGTGTATCATCATCATCTCCTCCAGTATCACACAGAAAGGACTAAGGTCCCTGAAAATTACAGAAGCTGCTGCTAATGACGTGATGAATGTAGAGGATTGGACAATGGAGACCACCAGCACCTAGGACCACTGAACAGGGGTTTTAGTGCTGAGAGACAGAGACTAGCCTACAGACAGTGGAGGGCCCCAACCTTCGGAAAGTGACCATTAGTGAATATCCCTTTTACTCTCTGCTCTGTTTCTTCCCAACCCCCTGTTCTCCATACCTGAGTGTTTGACTTGCGGCGTTTTTTCTCTGGGCTCTTCATTTGCATGCCTGAAAAACACAAGAAGACCAATGAGGTCATAATTATGTGCCAGGACATTATTATATGAGAAGGGTATTCATGTGCCACTCGTCCCCCATCAAGTAAGCAGCACGGATGAAGTCGTCTGCCAGAATCACACCTATAAGCAGGATGTCAAACCCCAATGTGGAAGCAAGCAGGGCTGGAATACCCCCATAATGATCACAAGCTACTGGATCTATGGAGGAACCACCACAGTAATGGCTGACAGGCCAACTATTCATTAGAAAGGGACCCGGGAATGCCTGCTCGTTCATCTACATCATGGCAACCATCAATGGAGTTCTGGTAAAAGGCAACTGAATGACGGAGGCCATAAAGAGGGGCATGAAGCTGCAGCCTCCACTTGCCACTCCCCCAGCTGGTACTCAAGCGCTATCCATGAGGGACTTACAGGGGCACTAGATCGCTAATGTGTTCCCTTTACAAATATCACTTGTGTGCACAGCAACAGTGCCTGACATTACTTTTCTTCCTACGCAAACTATCCTACTGCCCACACGTCTCCTGTTCTCCTGCCTCTCTCCTCCTCCACACATCACAGCTTCTCATCTAAAGCCCCACATCCTCTACTCCACCCATCACATCCTCTGCCCCGCCTCCCCACAGACTCCGCCCCTCCACATCCTCACATTTTCCACTCACATCCTCTGCCCCTCCTCACCACATCCGCTACTCCACCCCGCAAATCCTCTGCCCTTCCTCACCACATCCTCCACTCCATACCCCACATCCTCCACTCCATCCCCCACATCCTCTGACCCACCTCACCACATCCTCCACTCCACCCCCATATCCTCCACCCCACCACATCCTCCACTCCACCCCCACATCCTCTGCCCCGCCTCACCACATCTTCCACTCCCCACATCCTCTGCACCGCCTCACCACATCCTCCACCCCCCACATCCTCCGCCCCGCCTCACCATATCCTCCACTCCATCCCACAAATCCTCTGCCCTCACATCCTCCACTTCACCCCCACATCCTCTGCCCCTCCTCACCACATCCTCCACTCCACCTCACCACATCCTCCACTCCCCACATCCTCTGCACCGCCTCACCACATCCTCCACTCCACCCCCCACATCCTCTGCCCCGCCTCACCATATCCTCCACTCCACCCCCCACATCCTCTGCCCCGCCTCACCATATCCTCCACTCCATCCCACACATCCTCTGACCCACATCACCACATCCTCCACTCCACCCCCATATCCTCCACCCCACCACATCCTCCACTCCACCCCCACATCCTCTGCCCCGCCTCACATCTTCCACTCCCCACATCCTCTGCACCGCCTCACCACATCCTCCATCCCCCACATCCTCTGCCCTGCCTCACCATATCCTCCACCCTCCATTTTCTCTGCCCCGCCTCACCATATCCTCCACTCCTCCTCCCCACATCCTCTGCCCTTCACCACATCCTCCGCCCCGCCTCACCACATCCTCCACTACACCCCCACATCCTCTGCCCCGCCTCGCCATAGCCTACACTTCTCTTCCCCACATCCTCTGCCACGCCTCACCATATTCTCCACTCCTCACCACGTTCTCCACTCCCCACATCCTCTGCACCGCCTCACCACATCCTCCACCCCCCACATCCTCTGCCCTGCCTCACCACATCCTCCACCCTCCACTTTCTCTGCCCCGCCTCACCACATCCTCCACTCCACCCCGCACATCCTCTGCCCCCTCACCACATCCTCCACTTCACCCCCACATCCTCTGCCCCTCCTCACCACATCCTCCACTCCACCCTCCACATCCTCTGCACCGCCTCACCACATCCTCCACTCCACCCCGCACATCCTCTGCCCCCTGACCACATCCTCCACTCCACCCCCACATCCTCTGCCCCGCCTCACCATATCCTCCACTCCTCCTCCTCCCCACATCCTCTGCCCTTCACATCCTCCGCCCCGCCTCACATCCTCCACTACACCCCCACATCCTCTGCCCCGCCTCGCTATAGCCTACACTCCTCCTCCCCACATCCTCTGCCATGCCTCACCATATTCTCCACTCCTCACCACTTCTCCCCACACAGACTCCGTCCCTCCTCCCCACATCCTCCACTCCACCCCCACATCCTCTGCCTCGCCTCACATCCTCCACCCCACCCATCCTCTGCCCCTCCTCACCACATCCTCCACTCCACCCCCCACATCCTTTGCCCCGCCTCACCACATCTTTCACTCCTCCTCCCCACACAAACTCCACCCCACCACATCCACCACTCCTCCTCCTTACATCCTTCACTCCACCCCCATCTTCTGACCCTCCTCACCACATCCTCCACTCCACCCACACACCTTCTGCCCCTCCTCACCACATCCTCCACTCCACCCCCACACCTTCTGCCACTCCTCTCCACATCTCCTCCCCACATCCTGTCCCACCTCACGACATCCTCCACCCACACCGCCCCTTCAACCCCACATCCTCCATTGGTCCTCCCCACCCATCCCTCCACCCAACATTGTCAATTCTCCGCCTCACATCCTCCACCCCACATATGCTCTGCCCTACATTCTCTTCCCCTCACATCCTCTTCCCCTCCTCCCCCACCCCACATCCTCCGCTGCTCCTACCCTCACATCCTCTGCCCCACATCTCAACACCCCACATCCCTCCACCCCTCATATCCTTCGCCCCTCCTCCCACATCCTCCGCCCCTCCTCCTTCCACCCCACATCCTTCGGCAATCCTCCCCACATCCTCCGCCCTTCATCCCCACACATCCTCCGCCCCTTCTTCCCACCAATCCCTCCACCCCACACATCCTCCACCCTTCCTACCCAAATCCCTCCTCACACATTCTCTGCCCCCTCATTCCCCAAATCACCCACCCCTCCCCCTAATCTTTTGCGCCTCCTACTTAATCATCTGCCACTCTTCCCCTACCCCCAAATCCTTTGCCCTGCCCCTAATTCTCCGTTCCCCTAATGCTCAGCCCCTCCTAAAATTTCAACCGTTCTCCCCCTAATCCTATGCTTTTCTTAAAACTTCACCTCTTTTACTTCCCTAATCCTCCACCCTTCCTAAAACTCTGCCCTTTTGCTTCCCTAATCATCCACTTCTCCTGCCCCTTAATCCTCCACCCTTCCTAAAACGTTGCCCCTTTTCCTCCAACAATACTCCGCTCTCCTCTCCCCTAATCCTCCGCCCCTAAACCTCAGCCCCTCTTCCCCCCTAATCCTCCTTCCCCTAATGCTCAGCTCCTACTCCCTCTAAGAGCAGAGACAGACTGCCGTATTTCTCGTGCGAGAATCGCATTATAATGTAAACCTTGTACTGGCTGCCGGCTCTCCTGACCTGAGCTTGACAGCTGCATAGTAATCCATCACGCTGTCTTGCTTAGTTCAGGAGAGGTGCCAGGCCAGTCCATGAAGTACGATGCGATTGTCGCACGAGTAATACGGCAGTCTGTATCTGCCCTAATCCTCACCCACCCATCCTCCGCCCCTCATCCCCTGCCCCCTAATTCTCAGCTCCTCCTCCCACCTATTCCTCCGCTCCTCCTAAAACTCCGCCTTTTCCTTCCCTACTCCTCAGCCCCTCCCCAATCCTCCACCCCTACCACCTAATCCACTGCCCTTCCCCTAATCCTCAACCCCTCCTCCCCCCTAATCTTACACCACTCCCCTAATCCTCAGCACCTCCTCCCCCTAATCTTACGCTACTCCCCTAATCTTCAGCCTCTCCCACAAATCCTCAGCCTCTCCTCCCCCAATCCTCCGCCCCCTAACTCTTTCTAAAACTGTGCCTTTTCCTTTCCTAATCGTCCACCAATCCTCCGCCTAATCCTCTGCCCCTCTTACCACCTAATCCACCACTCCTCCTTTAATCCTCAACCCCTCCTCCCCTTAATCCTGTGCCCCTTCTCCTGCAAGTCTTATGCCCCTCCTCCCTCTAATCCTCACATCTAATCCTCCACAACTCCACTAATCCTCAGACTCTCCTCCCCCAATCCTACTCCCCTCATCCCACCAATCATATTCCTACCTAATCCGTCGCCCCTCACCACATACTCCACTCCTCCTCCCTACACAGGCTCTGCCTCTCCTCACCACATCCTCCACTCCACCCCGCACATCCTCTGCCTCTCACCATATCCTCCACTCCACCCCCCACATCCTCTGCCCCTCCTCACCACATCTTGCACTCCACCCCTACATCCTCTGCCCCTCATCATATCCTCCTCTCCACCCCTATATCCTCTCCCCTCCTCACCATATCCTCCACCCCCACAGCCAACATCCTCTGCCCCTCCTCACCATATCCTCCGCTCCACCATCCACATCCTCTGCACCTCCTCACCATTCTCCACTCCTCCCCACAAAGCGTCCGCCCCTCCACATCCTCTGCCCCCTCACCACATCCTCCACTCCACCCCGCCTCACCACATCCTCCACTCCACCCCGCCTCACCACATCCTCCACACCACCCCCACATCCTCTGCCCCGCCTCACCATATCCTCCACCCCACATCCTCTGCCCCTCACTACATCCTCCACTCCACCCCCAACTTCTGCCCCGCCTCACATCCTCCACTACACCCCCACATCCTCCACTTCACCCTCACATCCTCTGCCCCGCCTCACCATATTCTCCACTCCTCACCACATTCTCCTCTTCTCCCCACACAGACTCCGCCCCTCCACATCCTCCACCCATATCCTTTGCCCCTCCTCACATCCTCCACTTCACCCCCACATCCTCTGCCTCCCCTCACTTCCTCCACCCCACCCATCCTCTGCCCCTCCTCACCACATCCTCCACTCCACCCATCCTCTGCCCCTCCTCACCACATCCTCCACTCCACCCCCCACATCCTTTGCCCCTCCTCACCACCCAAGCTCCACCCCACCACATCCACCACATCCTTCACTCCACCCCCTACATCTTCTGCCCCTCCACCCCAGATCCTCCACTTCTCACCACACAGACTCCAACCCTCGACATCCTCTGTCCAAACTCACCACATCACTCACCGCTCTTCAACCCCACATCCTCCATCGCTCCTCCCCACCCATCCCTCCTCCCAACATTCTGTCACTCCTCTGCCTCACATATTCCACCCCACATTCTCTTCCCCTCACATCCTCCGACCCTCACATCCTCTGCCCCACATCTCAACACCCCTCATATCCTTCGCCACTCCTCCTTCCACCCCACATCCTCCACTGCTCCTCCCCACATCCTCCGCCCCTCCTTCCCTCTAAACCACACATCCTACGCCCCTCCTCCCCACATCCCTCCTCACACATTCTCCACCCCTCCCCCTAACCTTCTGCGCCTCCTACTTAATCATCTGCCACTCCTCCCACTCCTTAGCCCACCTAAAATTTCACCTCTTCTCCCCCAATCCTATGCCTTTCCTAAAACTTCACCCCTTTTACTTCCCTAATCCTCCGCCCTTCCTAAAACGTTGCCCCTTTTCCTCCAACAATCCTCCGCCCCTCCTCTCCCCAATCCCCCTCTTCCCCTAAACCTCCTTCCAATCCCGCGAGTCTTACACCCCTCCTATCCCTAATCCTCCCACCTAATCCTCCACAACTCCACTAATCCTCACTCTCCTCCCCAATCCTCCTGCCCTTTCCTAATCCTCCGCCCCTCATCCCACCAATCCTATTCCCACCTAATTTGCCGCCCCTCCCACTTAATCCTCTGTCCCTCCTAAATCTCCACCCCTCATCCTCCTAATTCTCAACCCCTCCTCAATTCTCTGCTCCTCCTCCCACCTAAAACTCAGCCTTTTCCTTACCCTGATCCTCAGCCCCTCCCCCTAATCCTCAGCCCCTCCCACTAATCCTCAGCCCCTCCCACTAATCCTCAGCCCCTCCCGCTGACCCTAAGCCCCTTTTCCTCTAATCCTCAGCCCCTCCCCCTGATCCTCAGACCTTCCCTCCCCCCTAATCCTCTGCCCCTCCCCCTGATAGTCAGTCCCTTTCCCCCACACACATTGACGCTCGCCCGGTCTCACCGGCTTTGGCTCTGCGGCCGGGGAGTGTGAGACCTTCCAGCTTGTCCTGGTCCGCGGCCATTAGAGGAGAAAGCGGGCCGAAGTCTACACACCGGGCATGTCCCCGGTGCCCCGTCAGTGTGCAGGCCTCAGTGCTCTATATGTCGCAATTTCTTCCCTCACTTTCCGGGCGCAGAGGTACAAGCCTCAATGTCTCGCTCGCACAAAAACCGGAAACGCCAAGAGCGCACCGGAAGCTGCTAGGGTAATACCATCGATTGGCAAGAGTAGGTTGAGACTTCGAGGACGGCGGCAGAGAACGCGGGACTGAGTTGACTGTAGTTCTTCTAGCGCCATCATATCAATAACCAGACAGAGCGGGTCATCACTCTAAGGCTCCGCTAGATGGTTAATTACTATTGCCTGTGGCCCCCACTATGTGAATGGTACCGGCCATGTTTTCCTCGCTGCTTGTAGGTCGGACTGGTGCACTAGTAACCCGAGGTGGGGAAGAATGGCTGAGGTGCGCGGCGGGCACAGCATCCCCGCCGGCAGTGACTGCAGCTAGAGACTGCTGACTGCACGGGCCTCTGCCTGACATTGCGACTAACCAGCCTCCGAAATACTAAGGCCACGTTCACACCTGCAGTGTGTGGAGTATTTTACCTCAGTATCTGTAAGCCAAGACGGAGAGTGGTGACGTGCCCTATAAATTTCCTTGACATTATGTGTTTATTTCTGAAAAAAAACAGAAATTTGGTGAAAATTTTGAATATTTCGCAATTTTCCAACTTTGAATATAAAAATTCAAAGTTGGAAAATTGTGAAATATTCAAAATTTTCACCAAATTTCTGTTTTTTTTTTCAGAAATAAACGCATTAACGTGCAAACCACCCTCGGGGCTTAAAGGCATGAAGCCTTTAAGCCCCGAGGGTGGTTTGCACGTTAATGACCGGGGACAATTTTTACAATTCTGACCACTGTCCCTTTATGAGGTTATAACTCTGGAACGCTTCAACGGATCCCGGTAATTCTGACATTGTTTTCTCGAGACATATTGTATGTCATGATAGTGGTAAAATTTATTTGATATTACCTGCGTTTATTTGTGAAAAAAATGTAAATTTGGCGAAAATTTTGAAAATTTCACAATTTGCCAAATTTGAATTTTTATGCCCTTAAATCACAGAGATATGTCACACAAAATACTTAATAACTAACATTTCCCACAAGTCTACTGTACATCAGCACAATTTTGGAAACAATTTTTTTTTTTTGTTAGGGAGTTATAAGGGTTAAAAGTTGACCAGCAATTTCTCATTTTTACGACAAAATTTACAAAACCATTTTTTTTAGGGACCACATCACATTTGAATTCACATTTAGGGGTCTATATAGAAAAAAATGCCCAAAAGTGACACCATTATAAAAACTGCACCCCTCAAGCTGATCAAAACCACTTTCAAGAAGTTTATTAACCCTTCAGGCACTTCATGAGAGCTAAAGCAATGTTGAAGAAAAAAATGAAAATTTAACTTTTTAGTCATGAAAACGATCTTTTAGCAACAATTTTTTTATTTTCTCAAAGGTAACAGGAGAAATTGGACTGCAAAAGTTGTTGTGCATTTTGTCCTGAGTACGCTGATACACATATGTGGGGGGAAACCACTGTTTGGGGGCATGGCAGGGCTCAGAAGGGAAGGAGCACCATTTGACTCTTTCAAGCTAAAATTAGCTGGAATTGAGATTGGACGCCATGTCGCGTTTGGTGAGCCCCTGATGTGCCTAAACAGTGGAAACCCCCCAACAAGTGACCCCATTTTGGAAACTAGACCCCCTAAGGAACTTATCTAGATGTGTGTTGAGCACTCTTATCCCCCAAGTGCTTCACAGAAGTTTATAACGCCCGGGCGTGAAAATAAAAAATCATATTTTTTCCACAAACATGATCGTTTAGTCCCCAATTTTTTATTTTCACAAGGGTAACAAGATATTGGACCACAAAAGTTGTAGTCCAATTTGTCCTGAGTACGCCAATACCCCATATGTGAGGGGAAACCACTGTTTGGGGGCATGGCAGGGCTCAGAAGGGAAGGAGCACCATTTGACTCTTTCAAGCTAAAATTAGCTGGAATTGAGATTGGACGCCATGTCGCGTTTGGTGAGCCCCTGATGTGCCTAAACAGTGGAAACCCCCCAACAAGTGACCCCATTTTGGAAACTAGACCCCCTAAGGAACTTATCTAGATGTGTGTTGAGCACTCTTATCCCCCAAGTGCTTCACAGAAGTTTATAACGCCCGGGCGTGAAAATAAAAAATCATATTTTTTCCACAAACATGATCGTTTAGTCCCCAATTTTTTATTTTCACAAGGGTAACAAGATATTGGACCACAAAAGTTGTAGTCCAATTTGTCCTGAGTACGCCAATACCCCATATGTGAGGGGAAACCACTGTTTGGGGGCATGGCAGGGCTCAGAAGGGAAGGAGCGCCATTTGACTTTTTCAAGCTAAAATTAGCTGGAATTGAGATCGGACGCCATGTCGCGTTTGGTGAGCCCCTGATGTGCCTAAACAGTGGAAACCCCCCACAAGTGACCCCATTTTGGAAACTAGACCCCCTAAGGAACTTATATAGATGTGTGGTGAGCACTTTTATCCCCCAAGTGCTTCACAGAAGTTTTATAACGCCTGGGCGTAAAAATAAAAAATCCTATTTTTTGCCCAGAAAAAAATAATCTTTTAGTCCCCAATTTTTTAATTTCCCAAGGGTAACAGGAGAAATTGGGCCGCAAAAGTTGTAGTCCATTTTGTCCTGAGTACGCTGGTACCCCATATGTGGGAGAAAACTACTGTTTGGGCACACGTCAGGGCTCGGAAGGGAAGTAGTGATGTTTTGGAATGCAGGCTTTGATGGAATCGTCTGCGGCCGTCATGTTGCATTTGACGAGCCCCTGATGTGCCTAAACAGTGGTGACCCCCAATTTGGAAACTAGACCCCCTAAGGAACTTGTCTAGATGTGTGGTAAGAACTTTGAACCCCCAAGTGTTTCACTAAAGTTTATAACTCCCGGGTGTGAAAATAAAAATCTTTTAGTCCCCAATTTTTTAATTTCCCAAGGGTAACAGGAGAAATTGGACCGCAAAAGTTGTCCGATTTGTCCTGAGTACGCTGGTACCCCATATGTGGGAGAAAACTACTGTTTGGGCACACATCAGGGCTCGGAAGGGAAGTAGTGACGGTTTGGAAAGCAGGCTTTGATGGAATCTTCTGCGGCCATCATGTTCTGTTTGACGAGCCCCTGATGTGGCTAAACAGTGGAAACCCCCCACAAGTGACCGCAATTTGGAAACTAGACGCCCTAAGGAACTTGTCTAGATGTGTGGTGAGAACTTTGAACCCCCAAGTGTTTCACTAAAGTTTATAACGCCCGGTGTCAAAATAAAAAATCCTATTTTTTGCCCACAAAAATGATCTTTTAGGGTAACAGGAGAAATTGGACCGCAAAAGTTGTTGTCCAATTTGTCCTGAGTACACTGGTACCCCATATGTGGGAAAAAACTGTTTGGGCACACGTTGGGGCTCAAAAGGGAAGTACTGACGTTTTGGAATGCAGACTTTGATGGAATCGTCTGCAGGCGTCATGTTCCGTTTGCAGAGCCCCTGATGTGCCTAAACAGGAAAAAACCCACAAGTGACAACATTTTGGACAACATTTTGGAAAGTAGACCCCCAAAGAACTTACGTAGATGTGCCTCCTTTGGAATAAATCTGTTTCCTGTAAATTAGTAGTGCATGGAGGTGTGGTACAATGTAAAGCAATCCTTCATACACAGGCCAGGTTTTTCGGGGCAGGTGTCGCATTGATAGATGGTGTCCTTGCGTATTCCTCTTTTGTAGCACACTCGGCACCTTTTTTGCGGCTTACCTTTTCTTCCAGTTGGCGGGACCACCCCCGGAAAATGCTGACCTGGTACTTCAGTTCCAGAAGTACTGGGGCCCGCTCCTTCTCTCATGCCAAACATCAGGGCCTTAACCACTACCTCCTGGAAATGAAGGTACGACGTATCGGTGTTGTGTGCACATCGTGACAGCAGGAAAGCGATAAGCATTGCCATTTGTACAATGCGCACGGACAGCTTTTTGTACCACACCCTGGCCTTTCTCAAAGCACTGTACGGTTGGAGGAGTTGATCAGAGAGATCAACGCCCCCCATGTTTTGTACCCCAGTAAACAGGTCGGTTTGCTGACCTCTGTAGAGGTACCCCTTACAGTGCTGAGAGCGCTGCCATCACCGTGTATGGTGGTCAAGAGAAGGACATCCCTTTTATCCTTGTACTTGACCACCAGCAGGTGGTCGCTACATTGGGCTTTGCTCTCATCTTTTCTGAGAGTCTGCCCAAGTAGCGTCTTCAGGAGGCCTCTCTGATTTTTGCGGACAGTACCGCAGGCTGCAGTACCTCGCGCAGAGAGAGATTTGTAGAGTGTGATGCTAGTGTAAAAGTTATCGGTATAGAGGTGATAACCTTTATCCAGCAGTGGGTGCACCAAATCCCACACAATTTTCCCACTGACTCCCAGGATAGAAGGACACCCAGGCGGTTGAATCCTGGTGTCCTTCCCTTCGTAGACTCCAAAGCTGTGGGTGTACCCTGAGGTACTCTCACACAGCTTGTAGAGTTTGACTCCGTACTTGGCCCTTTTGCTGGGCAGGTATTGACGGAATCTGAGCCGCCCCTTAAAATGAATTAAGGACTCATCCATGCAGATGTCCCTTTGAGGCACGTACACTTCAGCAAACTTTTTGTTGAAGTGTTCGATGACCGGCCGAACTTTGAACAGACGGTCAAAGTTGGGGTCATCTCGTGCGGGACACCGTGCATTATCGTTGTAATGCAGGAACTTATGGATGACCTCAAAACGTGTCCGGGTCATGACCATTCAGAACACTGGAGTGTTATATAAAATATCAGGAAAGAAATATATCTTGGTACCGTGTTAGCCAGTAGATAGAAAAATATTTAGAATTGAGAGTCATCAGTGGTTGATACCTTTTAATGGCTAACTGAAAAGATGGTAACAAATTGCAAGCTTTCGAGACTACATACGTCTCTTCATCAGGCAAAGACTGAAACAAATTCTGAAGAATCACATATTTATGCACAACAATTTAGAATTGAGAGTCCTCAGTGGTTGATACCTTTTAATGGCTAACTGAAAAGATGGTAACAAATTGCAAGCTTTCGAGATTACATACGTCTCTTCATCAGGCAAAGACAAAAGATGGTAACAAATTGTCCAATTGTCACGATTCACACCGTGACTGTCACGATCCCTTAGCCGCGACCAGCAGTTTGTCACGAAATCCACAGGGATTCCTGACCACTGCCACCAATAGGTCACGGATTGGGGTGACTTTAGACCAAGAGACGGCTATCACATGTGCAGGGGGCTTATCTTAGTTATCCCTCCACTGCCACAATGTGATTAAAAAAAAACACACACCAGATTATTGACCTCTTAGTTTACAGCAGGGGTTTATTTTAGGTATCCCACTGCTCTTCAATACACCATGAACTGCAGGGATTTGTGTATATCCCGCTTACAGTTCCACTTAAACCTTGCAGCTCTCTGGCGCCCCCCTTACCGTCAGGTCAGATAAGGTACTGCACCTAGGGTAATTAGTCGCCAGAAAGGCTGCCTGCTATGTACTGGCTATTGGGCACACTGCTGTTGTGCATAAATATGTGATTCTTCAGAATTTGTTTCAGTCTTTGCCTGATGAAGAGACGTATGTAGTCTCGAAAGCTTGCAATTTGTTACCATCTTTTCAGTTAGCCATTAAAAGGTATCAACCACTGAGGACTCTCAATTCTAAATATTTTTATATAAAATATCAACACTCCAATATTGCCGAAGTTCAGGCTTCTTCAGGATCACCATGTGGAGGACCAGGCCCCAAAACTGCATCATTTCAAGTTCGTCTACAGGAGACCAGTTAGAATATGATGAACCCGAGTTTTGGTCCAAAAATTGCCGAGCATACAAGTTAGTTTGCTCCACCATGAGGTTAACGAAAGCCTCAGAGAAAAATACTTTGAAAAAGTCTATTTCTGTGAGGCTGGTGGTGTCAAACTTGACTCCTGATTCTGCCACAAAATCAGGAATCAGTGGCTCGTAATTTTCGGGTGGCGAGGTCCATTCGGGGTCCGAAGAGGGGCGCTCTGGTTCGTCATCGGCAATGGTGAGCGCTTCATCATCTTCATCAATGATGGGCGCTGCCTCATCTTCTATCCTGCGGCATCTGCGTGGCGGTTCCGCAGGGCCGAAGGAGGAAGATGAGTGGGAAGAGGATGAGGAAGAATCGGAAAAATAAAGAAAAGTGGCATCCTCTCCCTCGCTATCAGTGTCGGAGGCAAGGAAAGAATATGCCTCCTCCGCTGAATAGTGCTGTTGGGACGAGCGGGACATTTTTTTTTGTAAGTATGGTGCTTGGGTGTACTTTATTGGTAACTATGTGTAAGTGTGGGGGGGATAGTGCTTGGTGCAAACTACTCTGAAAAGAAAAAGCTAAAGGAAAAAAACGCAAATAGGGAAAAAAAAATACCTGTGAAAGAAAAGTCTAAAACAGCAGGCCCTAGCTCTGATAAGTGAACTGCGTCACTTATCAAAGTTCGGCGGCTGCTGGGTGTGCGAACGGGGATGTGAAAAAAAAAACGGCAGGCACGAGAGCTCTGATAAGTGAACCACGTCACTTATCAAAGTTCGGCCGCTGCTGGGTGTACGAACGGGGATGTGAAAAAAAAAATGGCAGGCACGAGAGCTCTGATGAGTGAACCGCGTCACTCATCAAAGTTTGGCCGCTGCTGGATGTGTGAACGGGGATGGGAAAAAAAATAAAAGGAAGGCACGGGTTAGACGTGGCAGCTGGGTGAGCGCATGGGGATAGGAAAAAAAAAAGAAAAGGAAGGCACGGGTTAGACGCGGCGGCTTGGTGAGCGCACGGGGATGGAAAAAGAAAAGGAAGGCACGGCTTAGACACGGCGGCTGGGTGAGCGCACGGGGATGGGAAAAAAAAGAAAAGAAAGGCACGGGTTAGACGCGGCGGCTGGGTGAGCACACGGGGATGGGAAAAGAAAAGGAAAACACGGGTTAGGCCTGTCCCCCACGTCCAGATAATTCCAGTACCGGAAAAATCGGTACCGGAATTATCCATGTCCGTGTGCCCGTGCGTTTCTGTGGCACATCAGTGTGGCACACGTGCGCTGACTGGGTACCACACGCACCGTGCAGGAGACAGCACTAGAGATAAGCGCTGTCCCCCCCACGTGGTGCTGAAGCCGCCATTCATATCTTCTCTGCAGCAGCGTTTGCTGTAGAGAAGATATGAATAATCCTTTTTTTTGTTTGTTTCTCGTGTTTAACATAAAGATCCATGTCCCCACCCCCCTCCCACCCCCTGTGCGCCCGCCCGCTGTTATTAAAATACTCACCCGGCTCCCTCGCTGGCACTGCTTCCTGTCCTGGCCGCACCTTCTACTGTATGAGCGGTCACGTGGGGTGTGCGCACAGGTGTGGTGAAAAAAAGAGAACGGCAGGCACAAGCTCTGATTAGTGAACTGCGTCACTTATCAAAGTTTGGCGGCTGCGGGATGGGTGTACGGAATTGAGCAAAGGGGGCTGATTAAAAAAATGCGAGTACATGTGTTGATCGGTGAACTGCGTCACCAATCAACGCTCGGCGGCTGCTAAACGTGCGCACGGAGGAGGTGCAAAGAGGGATGGAGGGGGTAAAAAAGAGGGGGATGGGTGAGGACCCCTGCAGAGCGGTCACACAGGTCACCTGCAGGTGACAGGTCACAGAGTGGTCACACCGCTGTTGTGAGCTGTCATTGGTGGGATCGAATGATAACATCGATCCCACCAATCCCTGCAGGCCCTGGTGATCATGGCAACTGCCTAGGATCCCTCTGATCCTAGGCAGGTCACCAGCAGGGCACAGAGTGGTCACAACGTGACCGCCGCTGTGCCCTTTGATTGGCGCGATCGTTGATAGCATCGATCGCGCCAATCAGCTCCTGCTGGGCCTGCACTAGTCTCTGGCCTGCGATAGGTGCGATTGCAGCACCGATCCAGAAGGATACCGCATCGATCGCGCCAATCAGCTCCTGCAGGCCATGCTGGGTCTGCACTAGGCTCTGGCCTATGATTGGTGCTATTGCAGCACCGATCCAGGCCGGTACAGCAGGGCACAGCGCGGTAATACTGACGCTGTGCCCTGCGATTGTCGCGATCGATACGATCGGCGATCGCGCCAATCCGGTGGGGGGGGGGGGGGGGTTCTCGGTGCCTGGCGTCGTCAGGCACCGGCCCTAGGATCGAGTACATCGGTACTCGATCCTAGCCTGGGACCTCATTGTTTCAGCCGCTCCGATTGGCTGAAATAATGAGAAACGCTGTGATTGGCTGTTCAGAATTGAACAGCCAGTCACAGCGATCGAGAGGCCTGGGGGGCGGAGCTAGGCCCTGGGATGCTGACGCCATCTTCCTCCAGGTAAGATGGCGCCGGAAATTTAGATGCGATTACCCCGACTTAAGTCGTGATGTCGCATTAAACAGTATGACGTACTATCCCGTCACTGGGAATTAAGTCCCAGGTCACCTTGACGGGATAGTACGTCATATGGGATTAAGGGGTTAAATCACAGAGATATGTCACACAAAATACTTAATAAGTAACATTTCCCACATATCTACTTTACATCAGCACAATTTTGAAACCAAAATTTTCTTTTGTTAGGGAGTTATGACCAGCAATTTCTCATTTTTACACCACCATTTTTTTTTAGGGACCACATCACATTTGAAGTCACTTTGATGGGTCTATATGATAGAAATACCCAAGTGTGACACCATTCTAAAAACTGCACCCCTCAAAGTGCTCAAAACCACATTCAGGGTATGTGCACACGTTGCGGATTCTCTGCGGATCCGCAGCGTTTTTTGAGGTGCAGAAACGCTGCAGATCCACAATTGATTTACAGTACAATGTAAATCAATGAGAAAAAAAAAATGCTGTGCACACTTTGCGTAAAATCCGCTGCAGAAACGCTGCAGTTTAAAAGAAGTAGCATGTCACTTCTTTTTTGTGAATCTGCAGCGTTTTTGTACCCACTCCATTATAGAAAACCACAGGGATAAAAACCGCAGCAAATCCGCAAGAAAACTGCAGCAAAAACGCACAAAAAACGCTGCTGAACCGCACAAAAAACCATAGGTGCGTTTTCTGCCAGGAGAGACAGAATCCGCACCAGAAATTCCTAAGCCTAATCCGCAACGTGTGCACATACCCTCAAGAAGTTTATTACCCCTTCAGGTGTTTCACAGGAATTTTTGGAATGTAAAAAAAAAAAAATGAACATTTCACTTTTTCTCACAAAAAATTTATTTCAGCTCCAATTTGATTTATTTTGCCAAGGGTAACAGGAGAATTTGGACCCCAAAAGTTGTTGTACAATTTGTCCTGAGTACGCTGATACCCCATATGTGGGGGTAAACCACTGTTTGGGTGCATGGCAGAGCTCAAAAGGGAAGGAGCGCCATTTGACTTTTCAATGCAAAATTGACTGGAATTGAGATAGGATGCCATGTCGCGTTTGGAGAGCCCCTAATGTGCCTAAACATTGAAACCCGCCACAAGTGACATCATGTTGGAAAGAAGACCCCTAAGGAACTTATCTAGATGTGTGGTGAGCACTTTGACCCACCAAGTGCTTCACAGAAGTTTATAATGTAGAGCCGTAAAAATAAAAAATCATATTTTTTTCACAAAAATGATTTTTTTGCCCCCAATATTTTATTCTCCCAAGGGTAACAGAAGAAATTGGACACCAAAAGTTGTGCAATTTGTCCTGAGTACGCTGATACCCAATATGTGAGGGTTAACCACTGTTTGGGCGCATGGCAGAGCTCGGAAGGGAAGGAGCGCCGTTTGACTTTCCAATGCAAAATTGACTGGAATTGAGATAGGGCGCCATGTTATGTTTGGAGAGCCCCTGATGTGACTAAACAGTAGAAACCCCCCACAAGTGACCCCATATTGGAAACTAGACCCCCCAAGGAACTTATCTAGATGTGTTGTGAGAACTTTGAACCCCCAAGTGTTTCACTACTGTTTATAACGCAGAGCCGTGAAAAAAAATCTTTTTTCCACAAAAATTATTTTTTAGCCGCCAGTTTTGTATTTTCCCAAGGGTAACAGGAGAAATTGGACCCCAAAAGTTGTTGTCCAATTTGTCCTGAGTACGCTGATACCCCATATGTGTGGGGGAACCACCGTTTGGGCGCATGGCAGAGTTCGGAAGGGAAGGAGCTCCGTTTGGAATGCAGACTTAGATGGAATGGTCGGTGTCACGGCGCCACCTGCCGCCGCGTCTGCCGCTCTCTCTGCGCGCCGTCATACTCACCGGTCCCGGCGCGCTCCAGCGGTGTGTGCGGGCCTTCCAGTCTCTTCTCCTGACTCGCCGCTGGTCCCTGGCTCTCGTCGGGTGCGCGTGCGTGCCTCTCACTGCGCACGCGCACTTCCTCTCTCTGGTCTGCAGACGCTCCGTTCCTCCACTCTATAATTCTGGAGGATCTTGACCTGGAAGTTCTGCAGCACTCGGTCTATTTAAGGTATCTCCTTCCTCTGCTCCATGCCTGATTGTCATTTGTCCTCATTTGACCCAGGTCACTCTGTACCTTGCTCTGTCCTGTGCGTCCACCATACCTTGCTCTGTCCAGTGCGTCCGCCATACCTTGCTCTGTCCTGTGCGTCCGTCATACCGTGCCTGTCCTGTGTTTCCACCATACCCTGCCTGTCCTGTGTTTCCGCCATATCCAGTTCGTCCTGGGGATTCGCCATAACCTGCCTGTCCTGTGTTTCCGCCATACTCTGCCTGTCCTGTGTTGCTGCCATATCCAGTCTTTCCTGGGCATCCGCCATATCCTGCCTATTCTTAGTCTGTCATTGCCAGTCTGTCCTGTGTCTCCATTATAGCCAGTTCTGCGTCTTTTCCGCTCCTACTTCCTGTCCCCGGGTATCAGCTTCTGCGGCAATAGTCTCCCTCGGGCCTGCCCCTAACACTCCCTGTATTGTTCACTTTGGGAGTTCCAAAAGATCTGACAGTACAATCAGGCCATGGACCCCGCTGGTACCCCGACTCCTACCCAAAATGAACTACTATTCCTCCGGGAGAACCAGTCTAGGATCATGTCCTTCTTGAAATCCAAGGAGTCTTGTCTCTCGCCTCTGCAGGCCTCCGACCCTGGGAGTGCTCCACAGCTGGCAGGTCTCCAACAGGAGCTTGCTCAGCAGCGTGACACTCAAGCCCACACCCTTAATTTCATGGCATCCGTGGATGATCGTCTTCGTGACCTTCAGTCTCCTGCTCCTGTTTCCTCTCAGTCCTCGGCCCCTCACCCACCACCTCGCCTGGCTAAACCACCTCGTTACAGTGGGGATCCTAAATTATGTAGAGGGTTTCTGAACCAGTGCCAACTCCATTTTGAGTTGCTTCCTATGCAGTACCCTACTGACCAAGCAAAGGTGGCCTTTGTGATTTCCCACTTAGAGGGAGAGGCTTTAGCTTGGGTAAACCCCCTCTGGGAGCAAGATGACACTATTGTCTCTCAACTATCCATCTTTTTAGATACTTTTCGTAAAGTATTCGACGAACCGGATCGTTTGGCCTCTACCACCGTGTCTCTTTTTAACCTTCACCAGGGGTCTCTTTCTGTGGGTCAATATGCCATTCGGTTTCGCACACTTTCGTCTGAATTAGGATGGAACAATGAGGCATTGGTGGGAGCCTTTTAGCGAGGGCTCTCGTCTCGAATTATGGACCAATTGGCGGGTCGGAATACTCCGACTTCCTTGGAAGATATTATATCCCTGGCAACCCGCATAGACTTACGTTTCCAAGAGCATACCCGAGAATCCGCCAGGGAGAGGAGAGTTCCTCATCTTCCTTCGGCTACACCTTCCTGTCCGCCTCCTGTGACGACTTCTGCTGTTTATGTCCCAGAGCCCATGCAGGTGGATCGTCTCAAACCGGCGGAACAGCATCGGAAGGAGAGACTGGCTCAAGGTCTCTGTTTCTATTGTGGCAGTGCTGCTCATCTTCTGCATTCCTGTCCTTTGAGGCCGGGAAATGGCTCTACTAGGACAGGTAAGAGAGGTCTCCTAGGTGTTCCTGAATCCTCTCCACCTCTGACTCTTTCTGTTCTTTTGCATCTGGGTTCTAAACGTTTTTCTGATTTAGCTTATATAGATTCTGGGGCGACCAGGAATTTCATCCAACTCAAGGCGTGTAGAAGACTACGGATTCCAGTCAGATCACTGGAGACTCCTCGGCAGATTGCGTCGGACGTGTCCGTTACTTTGGTGACCGGAGAACTGTAACTTCAAATAGGAATCTTGCATTGGGAGAAGATAGTCTTTTATGTGCTGCCTTCGTTGTCCCACACAATTCTGCTTGGACTTCCTTGGTTGAGGACTCACGAACCTTATCTTGACTGGCGGTCTGGTGATATTCTGCGTTGAGGACTGTTTTGCCAGAGCAACTGTCTGCGGCCAGTTCTGCCGTGGAATTCTTCTCGTCCAAATCCGGAGTCCTCCAATCTACCTTCCAGCTATTGGTCCTTCCAGGATGTCTTCAATAAAAAAGAAGCAGAGATCTTACCACCGCATCATCCATATGACTGCCCAATCGATCTTGTTCAGGGTTCTACTCCGCCCAGAGGCCGAATTTACCCGTTGTCTCCCACCAAGACGCAAGTTATGTCTGAATATGTCCGTGAGAACTTAGCTAGAGGCTTTATTCGCAAGTCCTCCTCTCCAGCAGGTGCAGGTTTTTTCTTCGTCAAGAAGGATGGCTCCCTCCGTCCATGTATTGACTACCGAGGTCTTAACAATCACACGATTAAGAACAAGTATCCGCTACCGCTTATTCCGGAGTTGTTTGACTGCCTTAGGGGAGCTCGTATCTTCACGAAATTGGATCTTCGCGGAGCGTACAACCTAATCCGTATTCGTTCAGGAGACGAGTGGAAGACTGCCTTTAACACCCGAGACGGCCATTGTGAGTATTTAGTCATGCCCTTCGGTTTGTTTAACGCTCCTGCAGTGTTCCAGGAGTTTGTGAATGATGTTTTCCGGGATCTACTCTACTCCTGTGTGGTGGTATACTTGGACAACATTCTTGTGTTTTCCTTGGATCTTGCTTCCCACAGAAGAGACGTCCGCCAAGTCTTGTCTCGTTTTAGGGGGAACCATCTTTATGCCAAACTCGAGAAGTGCATCTTTGAGCAATCTTCCTTACCGCGTTTCTTGGTTATATTATTTCTGACACAGGCTTGCGAATGGATCCAGATAAAGTGTCTGCTGTGGGCAATTCAACGCTTCCTTGGCTTTGCTAACTACTACCAGCAGTTTATCTCACATTTCTCCACTCTGGCTGCTTTTATTTCCGCCTTGACTCGCAAAGGATCCAACCCTTACATCTGGTCCTCTGAAGCTGAAGACGCTTTTCGGTCCTTGAAACAAGCCTTTGCCTCAGCTCCCGTGCTTCGTCATCCAGAGATCAACAAGCCTTTCATTCTTGAGGTAGATGCCTCTGCCATAGGTGCTGGTGCAGTTCTTTCCCAGAGATCTTCTTCCGGACAATTGGCTGCTTGCGATTTCTTTTCCAAGATGTTTTCCGTCTCGGAGAGGAATTACGCCATTGGCAACAAGGAACTATTGGCCATTAAATTGGCGCTAGAGGAGTGGAGGTATTTGTTGGAGGGAGCCGTTCATCCTATCAAAATCTACACTGACCACAAAAATCTGGAATATATCCACTCTGCGCAAAGACTTAACCCCTTTCTGACATCGGACGTACTATCCCGTCGAGGTGGGGTGGGCCCGTATGACCACCGACGGGATAGTACGTCCAGCGCGATCGGCCGCGCTCACGGGGGGAGCGCTGCCGGGTGTCAGCTGACTATCGCAGCTGACATCCGGCACTATGTGCCAGGAGCGATCACGGACCGCCCCCGGCACATTAACCCCCGGCACACTGCGATCAAACATGATCGCAGTGTTCCGGCAGTATAGGGAAGCATCACGCAGGGAGGGGGCTCCCTGCGTGCTTCCCTGAGACCCTCGGAGCAGCGTGA
Source organism: Ranitomeya variabilis (assembly GCF_051348905.1). Classification (NCBI taxonomy): domain Eukaryota; kingdom Metazoa; phylum Chordata; class Amphibia; order Anura; family Dendrobatidae; genus Ranitomeya; species Ranitomeya variabilis. The sequence continues at coordinate 549,867,082 of NC_135232.1, read as the reverse complement.
TGTGATCGCGTTGCTCTGAGCGTCTCTTACCTCCTATCCCTGCAGGCCCCGGATCCAAAATGGCCACGGGGCTGCATCCGGGTCCTGCAGGGGCTACTTCCGGGTCCAGAGCAGGCCCTGGTAAGCCTGCAGCGCTGTAAGTCAGATCGCTGATCTGACAGAGTGCTGGGCAAACTCAGATCAGCGATCTGTGATGTTCCCCCCAGGACAAAGTAAAAAAGTAAAAAAATTAAAAAAAATCCTAAATAAAGAAAAAAAATATATTCCCATGAATACATTTCTTTAGCTAAATTAAAAAAAAAACAATAAAAGTACACACATTTAGTATCGCCGCGTCCGTAACGACCCAACCTATAAAACTGTCCCACTAGTTAACCCCTTTAGTAAACACCGTAAGAAAAATAAAAAAAAAGGCAAAAAACGACGCTTTATTATCATACCGCCGAGCAAAAAGTGGAATAACACGCAATCAAAAAAAAGGATATAAATAACCATGGTACCGCTGAAAACGTCATCTTATCCCGCAAAAAATGAGCCGCCATACAGCATCATAAGCAAAAAATAAAAAAGTTATAGTCCTCAGAATAAAGCGTTGCCAAAATAATTATTTTTTCTATAAAATAGCTTTTATCGTATAAAAGCGCCAAAACATAAAAAAATGACTGCTTTATCAATTTTACCAAACATGGAACGGTATAAACGCCTCCCCCAAAAGAAATTCATGAATAGCTGGTTTTTGGTCATTCTGCCTCACAAAAATCGGAATAAAAAGCGATCAAAAACTGTCACGTGTCCGAAAATGTTACCAATAAAAACGTCAACTCGTCCCGCAAAAAAACAAGACCTCACATGACTCTGTGGACCAAAATATGGAAAAATTATAGGTCTCAAAATGTGGAGACGCAAAAACTTTTTTGCTATAAAAAGCGTCTTTTAGTGTGTGACAGCTGCCAATCATAAAAATCCACTATAAAAAGCGCTATAAAAGTAAATCAAACCCCCCTTCATCACCCCCTTAGTTAGGGAAAAATAACAAAATTAAAAAAATGTATTTATTTCCATTTTCCCGTTAGGGTTAGGGCTAGGGTTGGAGCTAAAGTTAGGGTTAGGGTTGGGGCTAAAGTTAGGGCTATAGTTAGGGTTGGGGCTAAAGTTAGGGTTAGGGTTTGGATTACATTTACGGTTGGGATTAGGGTTGGGATTAGAGTTAGGGGTGTGTCAGGGTTAGGGGTGTGGTTAGGGTTACCATTGGGATTAGGGTTAGGGGTGTGTTAGGATTAGGGTTTCAGGTAGAATTGGGGAGTTTCCACTGTTCAGACACATCAGGGGCTCTCCAAACGCGACATGGCGTCCGATCTCAATTCCAGCCAATTCTGCGTTGAAAAAGTAAAACAGTGCTCCTTCCCTTCCGAGCTCTCCCGTGCGCCCAAACAGGGGTTTACCCCAACATATGGGGTATCAGCGTACTCGGGACAAATTGGACAAAAACTTTTGGGGTCCAAGTTCTCTTGTTATCCTTGGGAAAATAAAAATTTGGGGGGCTAAAAATCATTTTTGTGGGAAAAAAAAAGATTTTTTATTTTCACGGCTCTGCGTTATAAACTGTAGTGAAACACTTGGGGGTTCAAAGTTCTCACAACACATCTAGATAAGTTCCTTGGGAGGTTTAGTTTCCAATATGGGGTCACTTGTGGGGGGTTTCTACTGTTTGGGTACATCAGGGGCTCTGCAAATGCAACGTGATGCCTGCAGACCAATCCATCTAAGTCTGCATTCCAAATGGCGCTCCTTCCCTTCCGAACTCTGCCATGCGCCCAAACAGTGGTTCCCCCCACATACGGGGTATCAGCGTACTCAGGACAAACTCGACAACAACTTTTAGGGTCCAATTTCTCCTGTTACCCTTGGGAAAATACAAGACTGGGGGCTAAAAAATCAATTTTGTGAAAAATTTTTTTTTTATTTTCACGGCTGTGTTATAAACTGTAGTGAAACACTTGGGGGTTCAACGTTCTCACAACACATCTAGATAAGTTCCTTGGGAGGTGTAGTTTCCAATATGGGGTCACTTGTGGGAGGTTTCTACTGTTTGGGTACATCAGGGGCTCTGCAAATGCAACGTGACGCCTGCAGACCAATCCATCTAAGTCTGCATTCCAAATGGCACTCCTTCCCTTCCGAGCTCTGCCATGCGCCCAAACAGTGGTCCCCCCCAAATATGGGGTATCAGCGTACTCAGGACAAATTGGGCAACAACTATTGGGGTCCAATTTATCTTGTTACCCTTTTGAAAATACAAAACTGGGGGCTAAAATATCATTTTTGTGAAAAAAAAAATATTTTCACGGCTCTGCGTTATAAACTGTAGTGAAACACTTGGGGGTTCAAAGCTCTCAAAACACATCTAGATAAGATCCTTAGGGGGTCTACTTTCCAAAATGGTGTCACTTGTGGGGGGTTTTAATGTTTAGGCACATCAGGGGCTCTCCAAACGCGGCATGGTGTCCCATCCCAATTCCACTCAATTTTGCATTGAAATCAAACGGCGCTCCTTCCCTTCCGAGCTCTGCCATGCGCCCAAACAGTCGTTTACCCCCACATATGGGGTATCAGCGTACTCAGGACAAATTGCAAAACAACTTTTGGGGTCCAATTTCTTCTCTTACCCTTGGGAAAAAAAATTGGGGGCGAAAAGATCATTTTCGTGAAAAAATATGATTTTTTATTTTTACGGCTCTGCATTGTAAACTTCTGTGAAGCACTTGTTAGGTCAAAGTGCTCACCACACATCTAGATAAGCTCCTTAAGGTGTCTACTTTCCAAAATGGTGTCACTTGTGGGGGGTTTCAATGTTTAGGCACATCAGGGGCTCTCCAAACGCAACATGGCGTCCCATCTTAATTCCAGTCAATTTTGCATTGGAAAGTAAAATGGCGCTCCTTCCCTTCCGAGCTCTGCTATGCGCCCAAACAGTAGTTTACCTCCACATATGAGGTATCGTCGTACTCAGGACAAATTGCACAACAACTTTTGGGGTCCATTTTCTCCTGTTACCCTTGGTAAAATAAAACAAATTGGAGCTGAAATAAATTTTGTGTGAAAAAAAGTTAAATGTTCATTTTTATTTAAACATTCTAAAAATTCCTGTGAAACACCTGAAGGGTTAATAAACTTCTTGAATGTGGTTTTGAGCACCTTGAGGGGTGCAGTTTTTAGAATGGTGTCACACTTGGGTATTTTCTATCATATAGACCCCTCAAAATGACTTCAAATGAGATGTGGTCCCTAAAACAAAATGGTGTTGTAAAAATGAGAACATTCTGGTCAACTTTTAACCCTTATAACTCCCTAACCCAAAAAAATGTTGGTTCCAAAATTGTGCTGATTTAAAGTAGACATGTGGGAAATGTTACATATTAAGTATTTTGCTTGACATATCTCTGTGATTTAAAGGCATAAAAATTCACAGTTGGAAAATTGCGAAATTTTCAAAATTTTCGCCAAATTTCCATTTTTTTCACAAATAAACGCAGGTAATATCAAAGAAATTTTACCACTATCATGAAGTACAATATGTCACGAGAAAACAATGTCAGAATCACTGGGATCCATTGAAGCATTCCAGAGTTATAACCTCATAAAGGGACAGTGGTCAGAATTGTAAAAATTCGCCTGCTCATTAACGTGGAAACCACCCTTGAGGGTAAAGGGGTTAATCCTCGCCAAGCCAGGTTGTCTTTATTCTTTGCCCATTTAGACTTTGAGCTACATTTTCGTCCCTGTAATAAGAACTGCAAAGCTGATGCCTTGTCCAGATCCTTTCTCGTAACCGACGTTGTGGAGGAACCTTCACACAACGTGGATCCCATCAAGATCATTCCTGTAGCTCCTATCAGCATGACTTCCTTACCTCCGGGTAAAATCTTTGTGCAGGAGAACAAGAGGAGTCGAGTTTTACGTTGGGGTCACGCCTCTAAGCTGGCAGGCCATGTGGGATTCAAGAAAACACTCTTATCTCGCGCTATTATTGGTGGCCGTCTCTTCTACAAGAAGTTCGAAGTTTTGTGGTATCCTGTCCTTCCTGTGCAAAGAAGAAGGGTCCTAGACATCTGCCCTCCGGTCTTCTGCATCCTCTGCCTGTTCCCTTGGTCCCCTGGCAACATATTGCTATGGATTTTATTACTGATCTGCCTCGGTCTTCTGGTCATACAGTCATTTTTGTAGTAGTGGATCGATTCTCCAAGATGACTCAGTTCGTCTCTTTGCCTGGATTACCTTCCGCTCCTGAATTGGCAAGCATCTTCATTGCTCATATTTTTCGGATTCACTGCTTTCATTTTCACATAGTTTCTGATGGAGGAGTTCAATTTACCTCTCGGTTCTGGCGAGCTCTTTGCAAACTGATGAATGTAACTTTGGATTTCTCCTCAGCCTACCATCCTCAAACTAACGGACAAGCGGAGCGCACTAACCAGATTCTAATGACCTATCTCCGTCATTTTTCTAATGTCCATCACAATGATTGGTCTGATTTGCTACCTTGGGCCGAGTTTGCTTACAATAACCACATTAATGACTCTTCTACCAAATCACCCTTCTTCATCGTTTATGGGCAACATCCTGGTGTCCCTCTGCCGGTACTTCCTGCCTCGGGTGTGCCGGCGGCCGATCTTCTGTCCGAGGAGTTCTCTAGGGTTTTGCAGGAGACCAAAGTCGCGTTAGAACAGGCACAGAACAGGATTAAGAGACATGCCGATAAAAGACGCCTGGACCCTCCGTTTTATCAGTCTGCAGATAAAGTGTGGTTGTTGTCCAGGTTCATCCGTCTTAAGATTCCTTCGCATAAATTAGGTCCACGGTACATTGGTCCATTTGAGGTTTAGGCTCAACGATGTTGTCTACAAACTGAAATTACCTCCTTCACTTCGCATTCCCTATTCTCTTCATGTCTCCCTTTTGAAACCTGCCATTATCAATCAATTCCATGCTTCTGGTCAATCACCTCTGCCAGTTTCCACTCAAGATGTCTTTGAAGTTAAAGATATTCTTGCCATGAAAAAGTCTAGAGGTAAGACTTTCTTTTTGGTCGATTGGAAGGGTTTTGGTCCAGAGGAGAGGTCTTGGGAACCACTTGAAAACATACAGGCTCCTCAGATTTTGTCCAAATTTCTTTCCGGTCTTAGAAGGAGGGGGTGTAAGGGGAGGAGTACTGTCATGGCGCCACCTGCCGCCGTTTCTGCCGCTCACTCTGTGTGTGACATACTCACCTGTCCCGGCGCGCTCCAGCAGTTTGCGCGTGCCTTCCGGTCTCTTCTCCTGACTCGCCGTTGGTACCTGGCTCTCGTCGAGTGCGCGCCTCTCACTGCGTATGCACACTTCCTCTCTCTGGTCTGCAGACGCTACGTTCTTCCACTCAATAATTCTGGAGGATCTTGACCCGGAAGTTCTGCAGCACTCTGTCTATTTAAAGTAACTCCTTCCTCTGCTCCATGCCTGATTGTCATTTGTCCTCATTTGACCCAGGTCCGTCTCTACCTTGCTCTGTCCTGTGCGTCCGCCATACCTTGCTCTGTCCTGTGCGTCCGCCATCCCTTGCTCTGTCCTGTGTGTCCGCCATACCTTGCTCTGTCCTGTGCGTCCGTCATACCGTGCCTGTCCTTGTTAAATATGCTTATTTTGCACATTTATTTAATCAAGACTATTCACTAGGCACATTACTCTTAAAGAAAAATGTCATATTCTCATAAAAAATGTAGTGGTTTATTGAATTGTCCACAGAAAAACCAAATTGCAGCAAAACATAAAAAACAGATGAAATAGTTACGAACAGATTATCTATGTGTAAATATCAGCGCTTGTTACTCATCTTTCCCAAAGTTCTGAATGGTGATAACTCTTTGTGAATGTTTTTCCCAGCAATATGCGCTCCTGAAGGATGATGATGGAACTCGATATTCTGATTCAAAGATGATTTTTATTTCAAACTTATTTGCTCCTGAATACCTGTGAAGTGTACTAATAGAGTACAAAAGTTAAACTGGAAAGAATCATATTGGATCTTCCGTCTGGGTACATTATACCCAGATGGATTAAATGATGTTATAGAAGGTATATGATGTACAAAGCAAATAAATTGACAGGTACAAAATTGCATATTAGTTTTTTCAGTTTTGATATGAATGAAATTTCGAAAATTTGTATTTGGCATTTGGAAATAGTCCCAATATGAAAAAAGGGAGTTTTTTTTTTTTTATTATTATGCATATGTTTGTAGGATTTTACATTTTAGTATGAAATCACACTTTAGTATGTTTAATAACATTTTAAAAGAAATTTTATATATAGCATAATTATATTTATAGTGTTTTTAGAAAAGAAAAAATCATTTTAGTGAAGAATTTGTGGGTACATTTTTTTTTTTTTTTTTGTTTACGTTTTTTTCAGTGTGGAGTTTTTTAACACTTTTTTTCCTCCTTGTGTGAGAAGAAAAAAAAAAAAAATAAAATAATTTGTCAGTCCCCACCCAAATTGACATGCAGGGATATCTGCTATAAAATGTGTTCAGATAGATCTGTTTATATGCATGACATTATACCTGAGGAAGACTCTAAGAAGTCGAAACCGGTTGTATTTTAGTTTGAAATAAAAATCATCTTTGAATCAGAATATCGAGTTCCATCATCATCCTTCAGGAGCGCATATTGCTGGGAAAAACATTCACAAAGAGTTATCGCCTATGAAAGCACTGTTCAGTGCGCTCATCATTTCCCAGATCTTTGCAGCAAACTGAGTGGAAAGAGGAATGGAGTGATCTATGGATTGGATCTATACACAGTACATCAAGACACCAAAAAGGTGAGTGGATTCACACTGAGTACACACCTTTGGAAACTAACTACTACACTCAGAAGTCTGCGCTTCCCATTTCTCTCCCTATAATCCCCTCTTGTTTTACAAAGTTCTGAATGGTAAAAGCCGTCTGTGAAATCTGAAGTCATCATGGCTACCAGCTGTTCCTTCCTTGTGTGACTTGTCTGATGTCCATGGAGAATGATGGTGAAGGCAGGAGGTGACGGCCCCATGTGACAGCCCCCACCACCTCCTAAGAGCTGTGTTTATATATGTGTCCTACAGACCACGTGTTCCCTTTATATGGTATTGACTTATACTCTGAGCTACATATATAGAAGTAACTTTGTAATGTCAGCAAGAAGCAATGTGCTCAGTACTGAATTGAGAATAAGAATAATTCAATTAATAATTAATATTTAACAATTCCCCCTTTTGAGGGTGACAGACATTGATTGGATTCCAAAGACATACTGATAGGGAATTTAGATTGTGAGTCCCATTGGGGACAGCGATGATAATGTGTGCAAAACTGTAAAGCACTGCGGAATATGTTAGCGCTATATAAAAATAAAGATTATTATTATTATTAGAACCCTCACATTAAACATATTAGATTTTCTTTGTTGTTTTCTTCTTCTTTGGCAAAATAATTTAATGTTTATAATATCAATAATAATAATATTGTTATATGTACTCAATAATATAATGATATGTAAATTCATGTTATGGTAAGCTGTGACTAATATTCATGCAAAATATATATATTATATATATATATATAATATATATATATATATATATATTATACTTCCCTATATCTACTTGAAGCATCTCAGGTCTGATCATCATCTGATGTCGTCTAGTCTTCATCTTGATGTCTTCTTGGTTCTTTTAAAACAATCTTTATTATAATTCTTTTGAAATAGATTATAGCATGTAGATTTTGTAGAGACTGTGTGTCATGTGTCAAAGTCCATAAATTCAAATGTTGATAAGAAAACAAAGTTCATAGATGAAATGTAGCTTTAATATCTGTGCAGTGTCACCTTTAAAGACCTGGACTTACATTGGCTCGCCTTGGATCTGGAATCCTTCCATATCATCCGCACTGATCTTGGAACAGGTGTGACGTTTTTGGTCAGCACAGCAAGGGTTACATTGACTCTTCCTTGCTAAACATAGCACCATAACCAGTCTTTAGCGCACAAGACACATGTCAGGGTTGTAGTGTCCTGACAATTACCTGATTGTTCACCAGCTTTCATGGAAGTCTTATAGGTGATAGGAAACCACTGGAACATGATAAAACGTAATAACACAGTTCATCTTAGCATCATGGGATCATCGTCCTCTCCAATTGTGGTTGTCAGTTTAGATACAGTACTCATAGCTGTCAATGATAGATGCCATTGATACAGTCTATTATTACTCAGAAATCATAGCATTGTTACCTTGTGGAACTTCTGGATAACGGCTTTTTTTCTTGCAACTTTTGAGAATGAATTGAATTTAGAAATATGAAAATGTCTTTATTAACGTAACTTCAGTATCTTGATTGAAGTCTTCATTCCCTATTTTATACCAAATCTGGTAATTTTCCTAACTTATAATATCACAGCGTACCATAGCAATCAATAATATCCATATAACTATTATCAGAATATTAATATGGAATTCATATTTGGAAAAATAAAATAATAATAATAATAAATACCATATTCTTCATGTGAAAGGACATTTTTATGTCATAGGTGTAATTTCTTTTTGAACCCATAGATGTCATTGTGTCTTATTACGTAACAAATATTTCCATCTTTATTACTAAAACTTTATTAATAAACTATTTTTATTAGACCAATAATATGTAAGAATGTGTAGCCATGAACCAAAATAAGAATATATATGAATAAATGAATGAATGAATGAGTGAAAGAATTGTTGTATTTAACTCAGAATTGAAACATTTCTTATATATTTAAACCATATGATCACTATATTTAATAAAGCAATATTCTTGTAGACATTACTTTATTAAATATTGATTTTTTTTTCTTCTTGAGATAAAAAATAAAAATTAAGAATAAAAATGAAGAAAAATGAAAAATGAGAATAAAAATAAGGCCTTTATATGTTGATGATAAATGCAGAGGTTATGTCTCAATAACATATTCCCTTTAATATTTTCATCATTTAGATGTTGTCATAACCTTGGATTACCAAAATATTGAAATTATGCAACTTTGCATATATCATTCATTAGAGAAAAAATTACTTTTATAATACTTAATGCTATTATACCCAATAATACCTTATTAATATTTTTTATTAAAATGTGTGAAGAAGAGGTATTGATGAAATGTGATGATGCAATCAAGATCAAAAACACATTTCCCCCTTAATATCAAAAAATATTATTTTATGAAAAAATTAATTTGTAAGAACCAAAATTAAAATTAATCATTTTTATAACTGTCATATTGTGCCATATATTTGTTTGAAGATATGTACCCATCTATGTAGCCATTAACCCCTTCCTGACCCATGACGCCACGTAGGCGTCATGAAAGTCGGTTCCAATCCGACCCATGACGCCTATGTGGTGTCATGGAATGATCGCGTCCCTGCAGATCGGGTGAAAGGGTTAACTCCAATTTCACCCGATCTGCAGGGACAGGGGGAGTGGTACTTCAGCCCAGGGGGGTGGCTTCACCCCCCCGTGGCTACGATCGCTCTGATTGGAAGTTTCACTTTCAACAGCCAATCAGAGCGATTTGTAATATTTCACCTAAAAAACTGGTGAAATATTACAATTCAGCCATGGCCGATGCTGCAATATCATCGGCCATGGCTGGAAACACTTATGTACCCCCCCACCATCACCGATCTCCTCCCCGGTACTCCGCTCCCCTCCGTCGTCCTGTCTGCTCCCCCGTCCTCCTGCCCGCTCCCCCCATGCTCCGATGCCACCCCCCGTCCTCCGATCCACCCCCATGCTCAGATCCCCCCTCATACTTACCGGGCCTCCCGGTGTCCGTCCGTCTTCTCCATGGGCGGCGGCCAGCAGATTCGTTCCAGGTATATTTTGATCACTGTGATATAACCTATCACAGTGATCAAAATAAAAAAAATAGTAAATGACCCCCTCCTTTATCACCCCCATAGGTAGGGACAATAATAAAAAAAAGAAAATATTTTTTTTTTCTTTTTCCACTAGGGTTAGGGTTAGAACTAGGGTTAGGGTTAGGGCATGTGCACACAGTGCGGATTTGGCTGCGGATCCGCAGCAGATTGGCCGCGGATCCGCAGCGGATTGGCCGCGGATCCACAGCGGATTGGCCGCTGCGAATTCGTAGCAGTTATCCATCAGGTTTACAGTACCATGTACACCTATGGAAAACCAAATCCGCTGTGCCCATGGTGCGGAAAATACCGTGCGGAAACGCTGCGTTGTATTTTCCGCAGCATGTCAATTTTGTGCGGATTCCGCAGCATTTTACACCTGTTCCTCAATAGGAATCCGCAGGTGAAATCCGCACAAAAAAACACTGTAAATCCGCAGGTAAAACGCAGTGCCTTTTACCTGCGGATTTTTCAAAAATCGTGCGGAAAAATCTCACACGAATCCGCAACGTGGGCACATAGCCTTAGGGTTAGGGTTGCAATTAGAGTTAGGGTTGGAATTAGGGCTAGGGTTGGAAATAGGGTTAAGATTAGGCTTGTGGTTAGGGTTACGGATAGGGTTAGGGGTGTGTTGGGGTTACAGTTGTGGTTAGGGTTGGGATTAGGGTTAGGGTTGGGATTAGGGTTACGGGTGTGTTGGGGTTAGGGTTGTGATTAGGGTTATGGCTACAGTTGGGATTAGGGTTAGGGGTGTGTTGGGGTTAGTGTTGAAGTTAGAATTGAGGGGTTTCCACTGTTCAGGCACTTCAGGGGTCTCCAAACGCAACATGGCCCCACCATTGATTCCAGCCAATCTTGCGTTCAAAAAGTCAAATGGTGCTCCCTCCCTTCCAAGCCCCGACGTGCGCCCAAACAGTGGTTTACCCCCACATATGGGGTATCAGCGTACTCAGGACAAACTGGGAAACTACTATTGGGGTCCAATTTCTCTTGTTACCCTTGCAAAAATAAAAAATGACTTGCTAAAACATAATTTTTGAGGAAAGAACAATTATTTTTTATTTTCACGGCTCTGCGTTATAAACTTCTGTGAAGCACTTGGGGGTTGAAAGTGCTCACCACACATCTAGATAAGTTCCTTGGGGGGTCTAGTTTCCAAAATGGGGTCACTTGTAGGGTGTTTCTACTGTTTAGGCACATCAGGGGCTCTGCAAATGCAACGTGACGCCCGCAGACCATTCCATCAAAGTCTGCATTTCAAATGTCACTACTTCCCTTCCGAGCCCTGATGTGCGCCCAAACAGTGGTTTACCCCCACATATGGGGTATCAGCGTACTCACAACAAACTGGGCAACAAATATTGGGGTCCAATTTCTCCTGTTACCCTTGTGAAAATAACAAATTGCTTGCTAAAACATCTTTTTTGAGGAAAGAAAAATGATTTTTTATTTTCACGGCTCTGCATTGTAAACTTCTGTGAAGCACTTGGGGGTTGAACGTGCTCACCACACATCTAGATAAGTTCCTTGGGGGGGTCTAGTTTCCAAAATGGGGTCACTTGTGGGGGAGCTCCAATGTTTAGGCACACAGGGGCTCTCCAAACGCGACATGGTGTCCGCTAATGATTGGAGCTAATTTTCCATTCAAAAAGCCAAATGGCGTGCCTTCCCTTCCGAGCCCTGCCGTGCGCCCAAACAGTGGTTTACCCCCACATATGGGGTATCATCGTACTCAGGACAAACTGGACAACAACACTTTGGGTCCAATTTCTCCTATTACCCTTGGGAAAATAAAAAATTCCGGGCTAAAAATCATTTTTGAGGAAAGAAAAATTATTTTTTATTTTCACGGCTCTGCATTATAAACTTCTGTGAAGCACCTGGGGGTTTTAAGTGCTCACTATGCATCTAGATAAGTTTCTTGGGGGATCTAGTTTCCAAAATGGGGTCACTTGTAGGGGAGCTCCAATGTTTAGGCACACAGGGGCTCTCCAAATGCGACATTGTGTCCACTAACGATTGGAGCTAATTTTCCATTCAAAAAGTCAAATAGCGCGCCTTCCCTTCCGAGCCTTGCCATGCACCCAAGCAGTGGTTTACCCCCACATATGAGGTATCAGCGTACTCAGGAGAAATTGCCCAACAAATTTTATGATCCATTTTATCCTGTTGCCCATGGGAAAATGAAAAAATTGAGGCTAAAATAATTTTTTTGTGAAAAAAAGTACTTTTTCATTTTTACGGATCAATTTGTGAAGCACCTGGGGGTTTAAAGTGCTCACTATGCTACTAGATAAGTTCCTTGGGGGGTCTAGTTTCCAAAATGGGGTCACTTGTGGAGGAGCTCCAATGTTTAGGCACACGGGGGCTCTCCAAACGCGACATGGTGTCCGCTAAAGATTGGAGCCAATTTTTCATTCAAAAAGTCAAATGGCGCTCTTTCCCTTCCGAGCCCTGCCGTGCGCCCAAACAGTGGTTTACCCCCACATATGAGGTATCAGCGTACTCAGGACAAATTGGACAACAACGTTCGTGGTCCAGTTTCTCCTTTTACCCTTGGGAAAATAAAAATATTGTTGCTATAATATCATTTTTGTGACTAAAAAGTTAAATGTTCATTTTTTACTTCCATGTTCCTTCTGCTGCTGTGAAACACCTGAAGGGTTAATAAACTTCTTGAATGTGGTTTTGAGCACCTTGAGGGGTGCAGTTTTTAGAATGGTGTCACTTTTGGGTATTTTCAGCCATATAGAACCCTCAAAATGACTTCAAATGTGAGGTGGTCCCTAAAAAAATGGTTTTGTAAATTTTGTTGTAAAAATGAGAAATCACTGATCAAATTTTAACCCTTATAACGTCCTAGCAAAAATTTGTTTCCAAAATTGTGCTGATGTAAAGTAGACATGTGGGAAATGTTATTTATTAACTATTTTGTGTCACATAGCTCTCTGGTTTAACAGAATAAAAATTCAAAATGTGAAAATTGCGAAATTTTCAAAATTTTCGCCAAATTTCCGTTTTTTTCACAAATAAACTCAGAAATTATCGACCTAAATTTACCACTAACATGAAGCCCAATATGTCACAAAAAAACAATCTCAGAATCGCTAGGATCCGTTGAAGCGTTCTTGAGTTATTACCTCATAAAGAAACACTGGTCAGAATTGCAAAAAACGGCCAGGTCATTAAGGCCAAAATAGGCTGGGTCATGAAGGGGTTAAAAAAAACACGGAATATCGTAAAATTATAATTTGGAAAAAATGTTCTAAATGTAGATTTTCTTGATAAACCATATTGATGTGTGATAGTACTTATTCACTATTAACTAAATCAAGAAATAATAGTTACTAAAGAAATATAGAAATATCTGTTGAATAAATATTTAAATATATCTTAATATTCTAATATTTTAACTGAATCTTATTTTCTAATAAACACAAGATTTTTTTTTTTTTTCAACATACCATAAATCATGAGGCCTCTTTCATACTGTGCATACATTCCACATTAGTCTCTCTTACGTTAACTTCACTCTTAGCAGCTGCTCATACACTCATCTGTCATCTGTCACTCAGACTGTGACCCACATAGAAGTTGAAACTACATATTTCACATACAAAGAATAAAAATACATGTATATTAACCCAAAATATTGTATCCTAATTATCAATCCGCATTGTAAACTATTAAATTTAATATTTTAATATTTCTTTGAATATTCCCCAAATACATTATCTACAGTAACGCTATGTTCTAACCTATAGATAAGACTCATCCATAAGAAACTTGAGCATTTGTTCTACAGTTATATCTGGTACAGGGCCTGCAACTGAATCCATTTGACTTGTAAAGGTTGAGGAGGCTTCTAAATTCTTCTTAAACTAAAACAAGGGTATATGGTATCTTTATTTTTAACCCACAGTTGTCACATGTCATGCACCATGCAGTGGAGAAAAAACAAGTTTTAGATTACCGTATTTTCTGGCATATAAGACGACTGGGCGTAATAAGACGACCCCCCAACTTTTCCAGTTAGAATATAAAATCTTAAAAGTCGGGGGTCTTCTTATACGCTGTATGTCATCTTATAGGGCCGGTGAATATGTGCCTTTTGGCGTGGGGAGTGGTCCCGATGACTAAGACAGGGGGCGTCTCACAGTAAAGTGTGAGTGGAGTATATCCCCCTATTACCTCAATGCGGCAGCGTGGGGGCCTCTGTGCTGGGAGCGGCAGCTCCTCTTCGTGCCGTGGGTGCTCTGTGCCGTGGGTGCTGTGGGGCGGCGGCGGCGCATCTTCTTGCAGCGTTGGGGCTTCTCCGGCATCTCCTCCAGGCCTGGAGGCAGTCCGGCAGCCCCATTGCTGTGATGCAGTGGCCTCCGGGAAAATGGCCGCTGCTCAGATTCAGATCTCGTCTCCCGAGATCTCGGGAGACAAGATCTGAATCTGAGCAGCGGCCATTTTCGCCGCCGCCGCCCCACAGCACCCACGGCACGAAGATGCGCCGCCGCCCCACAGCACAGAGCACCCACGGCACGAAGAGGAGCTGCCGCTCCCAGCACAGAGACCCCCACGCTGCCGCAATGAGGTAATGGGATATACTCCACTCACACTTTACTGTGAGATGCCCCCTGTCTTAGTCATCGCGACCACTCCCCCCCCACCCACCATATGCACATTTTATCTGTACCCGGCGTATAAGACGACCCCCGACTTTTAAGAAGATTTTGAGGGGTTAAAAAGTCGTCTTATATGCCGGAAAATACGGTATGTTAAAGAACAAAAATTACAATACAAAAATTTTAGCTTGTTAGCTATGTATTATTTTCTCTTAAGTGTTAAAATATATATAAATCATGCAGTTATTATAACTTCCTGTGTAAATAAAGACATACATTCATATAAGAGTTTTTTTTGTTCAATCCCTGCTTTGAAATGAAAACTCTAAGAAAAAATAAAAGATAAAGGTTAATTTCATATTTATTTAAAAACAAAATAATGTAAATATCTTAGACATATCTATATATTTAATATATGTATTTAATGTAATTCTAAATATTATTACTGGAGTAAATTTTAATTATTTCACTATACGTATAAAAAGACAGTTAATATAATCTCTACTTATACAAATATGCTACAGTATTTACTGTATACTATATTAATATATATAACTGCAAAATTATATTGTATAAAATAATTACATATTAATAAATAATACATTGTATAACTCATCTACACATCATATAATATAATTACATTTTTAGCCAATTCCTAAACCAAATCTCAACTCCCTGTCAATAATTTGTTGAAAAGCGCTATTTAAGGCTACGTTCACATTAGCGTTCTGCGCCGCAGCGTCGGGCGCCGCAGCATCGCCGCATGCGTCATGCGCCCCTATATTTAACATGGGGGTGCATGGACATGCGTTGCACTTGCGTTTTGTGACAAATGCGTCACTGTGGTGCATGCATAAACAAACACCATGTGCACTGCTATATTCTGGTGCAGAGACTGGGTTCCCAAACCATACAGTAAATTATAAAGAAGTCTCGCACTCAACTTAAATCTTATTGATTGATAGATTTATTGGTACTAAGGTAGCACTGGAAACGTTTCAGCCCTTATCGAGCTTTCATCAGTCACTACAATATTTGAAGAAAATACATAAAATACAGTGTGCAAACAAAAAAAACAAACATAAAAACCAAAGTATATACAGATTTTCACAGAGTCTAACAATAGCCAAATTTTTCAAAATCATTATACGTCAGAAATGGGGGAGGGGGACATCAAAAACTTTCCTTCCCAGTCCAAGAGATACATCAGGACCCGCTTTTTCCTCCTCACAAGCATCATCCTCTTCCTCTTTTTTAGAGCAGGGAATGAAGACAGGATATTTTCTGCGAACAAAGTCCAACTAGACAGGGGCCAAATTATAAATCTATCCACTCATACTCTCTCAATAGAGGAATATGGTATACTGCAGAGGGGGCTCAACTTTGTCCCCACAAATAGCTTCAACTGCTTTGGATGGGTAAGGGACTTGAACCTCTTCTGCAGAAAACTGAAATGGAGAAAGTTTTTCCTGCATAACAATAGAGAAGAGTGCATCCAGCAGGGTTTGCAGGAGGATGATGTGGAAAGTTTCCAAGCTCTAGTTGGACTTCTAAGGGAAAATGATCTAGAATTGAATAACGGCAAAGGACCCTTTACAAAACTTAAAAAGAAAAGTGTCAAAATGGCCCCACAAGGCAAGACTACGAACATCGATATATTTCTGCAAATGGTAGAGAGAGACCTCAGAAAAATTGGGAACAATGATCAAAGTATAGAGTACAATCTAAACACAAGAGAAAGGGAGGCACTTGAGACACTGAAAAATAATGACCAACTGATAATCAAACCATCCGATAAGGGTGGAAATCTGGTCATTATGGATCACAAGGTATACTGTGAGATGTGCCATAACATCCTACAGGACAAAACTACATATGAAGTCCTGAAATGTGACCCTAAAGAACTGTATAAAAACAAACTGAAAGAGATACTCGAACCGGCCCTTACCGGGGAACTTATATCTAACTCGGAATTTGAATTCTTACTTCCTAAATTTCCTCTGCAGGCGACTTTCTACACAATACCCAAGATACATAAGGGATTGAGTCCTCTAAAAGGATGCCCCATCGTATCTGGGATTGACTCACACAAAACTGTGGCCTCTACATTGAGGAAATACTCAGACCATTCGTTATCTCTATCCCCTCGTACCTGAGAGATACGACTGACCTACTGCAGAAAATTGAAGGCTTGCAGCTGGAGAGTGGCTCATGGTTGGCGTCAATTGACGTCGAGGCACTCTACAGCAGCATCCCACACGCGGCAGGGATAAAAGGAGTTCAACACTATTTGAAACAGAGATCGGTCGCCTGCAGAGATCATAACGATTTTGTCATCTCCCTTCTGAACTTTATTCTGACCCATAATGCCTTCCAGTTCAATGGCAGACACTACCACCAGCTCAGGGGCACCGCGATGGGGTGTCCCTGTGCCCCATTGTATGCAAATTTGTTCCTGGGCTGGTGGGAGGAAACAGTGGTGTTCAGCGAGGCCACCCAATGGTGGCATGAATTGGTGGCATTGTGGCTCAGGTTCATAGATGACGTCCTGGTTATATGGACGGGTACAAAAGAAAAATTTACGATATTCATTGCAGAACTTAACGTGAATAATATTAATCTAAAATTCACCTGGGAGATACAGAGAGAGCAATTGGCTTTCTTGGACGTAGTCATCAAAAAGACAGAAAGGGGCCACCTGACGACGAGCATCTACCGGAAACCGACCAGTACGAACAGTCTCCTTGACTGGAACAGTCACCACCCCACCGCACTTAAAAGGGGAATCCCTAAGGGGCAATTCCTAAGGCTTAGGCGAAACTGCTCAGATAACGGGATGTTTCATAGCCAGGCAGTTGATATGATAAATAGATTTAAAGAAAAAAACTACCCCCCTCTGTTTTGAATACGGCATACAAACAGGCGGCTAATTCAAAGAGACAACAACTCTTGCACAAAAAAGAAACTCCACCAGATAATGAGGTGGTAAGAGTAATAGGGACTTTTGATTACCAACACCGAAAGGTAAGGGAGATCTTTAAGAAACATTGGGACATCCTAAGGATGGACCCTGATGTTAGAGATGCAATAGGTGAATATCCCGACATCACATTTAGGAGAGGGAGATCCCTCAAAGATCATCTGGTGCACAGCCACTACATGAAGCCAAAAGCAGAGGGTACATGGTTAGAGAGGAGGCCCTGCGGTTTCTACCGGTGTGGAGGGTGTAAATTCTGCAACTGGATGACACCCGGGAAATCTTTCATAAGTGCATCAACAGGGAAAGTGTTCTACCATAGGGACTATTCAAACTGTAAATCAACGGCAGTAGTGTATATGGCCACATGCCCCTGCCCCAAAAACTACATTGGGAAAACGAAAAGGGAGTGTCGCAGGAGGGTTGGAGAACATCTTGGAGATATAAAAAACGATAGAGACACCACCCTTGCCAGACACGAGACTCCAACACCCCAGAGACATGTTGAATATAACATTTATGGTCATAGAAGTGGTAAAACCGAGCCTAAGGGGTGGAGATTTAGATAGGACCATTCTGCAAAGGGAATGCGAATGGACCTTTAGATTGGACACAATGACCCCGAAGGGGCTAAATGAACAATTGTCATTCACTTGCTTCCTGTAGAGGTTTTTCTGCGTCAATCTTTAATGCTAGGAATGGCAAGGAAGCCTGGACGGATTGTATCCGGGAATATAGTAAGAAGTCTTGATATACTCTGCTACTCCATTCCCCATCTCGTTTAGAAAGGGGGATGTGACACAGATCCGTGTGTAATATACAGTGGGGAAAAAAAGTATTTAGTCAGTCAGCAATAGTGCAAGTTCCACCACTTAAAAAGATGAGAGGCGTCTGTAATTTACATCATAGGTAGACCTCAACTGTCATGATCTCTGCAGGCAGAGATCATAGCAAGCCTATAGAGGGACAAGCTCTCGGAAGATGGAACTAAACTGACCATGAACTAAGCCTGCCGCGCAACTAGAAATAGCCAGGTAGCATTTCCTATTTATCGCTAGATGCCCAGCTCTGGCCTAAGACCTAAATAGCTAGCAGAGGGAAATATAAGACCTGGCTCACCTCTAGAGAAATATTCCAAAGAAGACAGTAGCCCCCCACATATAATGACGGTGAGTTCAGATGAAACAACAAACGCAGCAGGAAAATAGTCTTAGCAAATTTGAGGTCCGCTTACTAGATAGCAGAAGACAGATAGTATACTTTCATGGTCAGCAGAAAAACACTAACAAAACACCATCCAGAGATTACCTTAAACTCTGGCATTAACTCATAACGCCAGAGTAGCAATCCCTGATCAACGAGAGCTTTCCAGACACAGTAACAAAACTTCAGCTGTGAACTGGAACAAATAGGCAAAACAAAACATGGACAAAAGTCCAACTTATCTAGTAGTTGTCTAGAAGCAGGAACAAGCACTGAGAGGCATCAGATAACATTGTTGACCGGCAAGAAACCACCAGAGAAATGAGCTTAAATAGCGACACCCACTACTGATGGAACCAGGTGAAACAGGAAAGAGGATGACAAGTCCAATTCCACAAGCGGCCACCGGGGGAGCCCAGAATCCAAATTCACAACAGTACCCCCCCCTCAAGGAGGGGGCACCGAACCCTCACCAGATCCACCAGGGCGACCAGGATGAGCCCTATGGAAGGCACGAACAAGATCAGAAGCATGAACATCAGATGCATTGACCCAAGAATTATCCTCCTGGCCGTAACCCTTCCAGTTGACCAGATACTGGAGTCTCCGTCTGGAAACACGAGAGTCCAAAATTTTCTCCACAACGTACTCCAACTCACCCTCAACCAACACCGGAGCAGGAGGCTCAACTGAAGGTACAACAGGTACCTCATACCTGCGCAATAACGACCGATGAAAAACGTTATGAATGGAAAAGGACGCAGGGAGGTCCAAACGGAAAGAAACAGGATTAAGAATCTCCAATATTCTATAAGGGCCGATGAACCGAGGTTTAAACTTAGGAGAAGAGACCCTCATAGGGACAAAACGAGAAGACAACCACACCAAATCTCCAACACAAAGCCGAGAACCAACACGACGATGACGGTTGGCAAAACGCTGAGTCTTCTCCTGGGACAACTTCAAATTGTCCATAACCTGCCCCCAGATGTGATGCAATCTCTCCACCACCGCATCCACTCCAGGACAATCCGAGGATTCCACCTGACCGGAGGAAAATCGAGGGTGAAACCCCGAATTACAGAAAAACGGGGACACCAAGGTGGAAGAGCTGGCCCGATTATTGAGGGCGAACTCTGCCAATGGCAAAAAAGCAACCCAATCATCCTGGTCAGCAGAGACAAAACACCTCAGATATGTCTCCAGGGTCTGATTAGTCCGCTCGGTCTGGCCATTAGTCTGAGGGTGAAAAGCAGATGAAAAAGACAAATCTATGCCCATCCTAGCACAGAATGCCCGCCAAAATCTAGACACAAATTGGGTACCTCTGTCAGAAACAATATTCTCAGGAATACCGTGCAATCGGACAACATTCTGAAAAAACAGAGGAACCAACTCAGAAGAAGAAGGCAACTTGGGCAGGGGAACCAAATGGACCATTTTAGAGAAACGGTCACAGACCACCCAGATGACAGACATCTTCTGGGAAACAGGCAGATCTGAAATAAAATCCATCGAGATGTGTGTCCAAGGCCTCTTAGGAATAGGCAAGGGCAACAGCAGTCCGCTAGCCCGAGAACTACAAGACTTGGCCCGAGCACAAACGTCACATGACTGCACAAAGACTCGCACATCTCGTGACAGGGAAGGCCACCAGAAGGATCTTGCCACCAAATCCCTGGTACCAAAAATTCCGGGATGACCTGCCAATGCAGAAGAATGTACCTCAGAGATGACTCTGCTGGTCCAATCATCCGGAACAAACAGTCTATCAGGCGGACAACGATCCGGTCTATCCGCCTGAAACTCTTGCAAGGACCGCCGCAGATCAGGAGAAACGGCCGACAAAATTACTCCCTCCCTAAGGATACCTGTGGGTTCAGAATTACCAGGAGAGTCCGGGTCAAAACTCCTAGAAAGGGCATCTGCCTTAACATTCTTAGAACCCGGTAGGTATGACACCACAAAATTAAAGCGAGAAAAAAATAAAGACCAGCGCGCCTGTCTAGGATTCAGGCGTCTGGCAGTCTCAAGATAAATCAAATTTTTGTGGTCAGTCAATACCACCACCTGATGCCTAGCCCCCTCGAGCCAATGGCGCCACTCCTCAAACGCCCACTTCATGGCCAAAAGCTCCCGATTCCCAACATCATAATTCCGCTCTGCGGGCGAAAATTTGCGAGAAAAGAAGGCACAAGGCCTAATGACGGAGCAGTCGGAACCTTTCTGCGACAACACTGCCCCAGCTCCGATCTCCGAAGCGTCAACCTCAACCTGAAAAGGCAGATTCACATCAGGCTGACGCAACACAGGGGCAGAGGCAAAACGGCGCTTAAGCTCCTGAAAGGCCTCTACAGCATGAGGAGACCAATTAGCAACATCAGCGCCTTGTCTGGTCAAATCAGTCAGTGGTTTAACGACATCCGAAAAACCAGCAATAAATCGGCGGTAAAAGTTGGCAAAGCCCAAAAATCTCTGAAGACCCTTAAGAGAGGAGGGCTGAGTCCAGTCACAAATAGCTTGCACCTTGACGGGATCCATCTCAATGGAAGAGGGAGAAAAAATATACCCCAAAAAGGAAATTTTCTGGACCCCAAAAACGCACTTAGACCCCTTCACACATAAAGAATTAGACCGCAGAACCTGAAAAACTCTCCTGACCTGCTGGACATGAGAGTCCCAGTCATCAGAAAAAATCAGAATATCATCCAGATATATTATCATAAATTTATCCAGAAAATCGCGGAAAATATCATGCATAAAAGACTGGAAAACTGAAGGGGCATTAGAAAGACCAAAAGGCATGACCAAATACTCAAAGTGGCCCTCGGGCGTATTAAATGCGGTCTTCCACTCATCCCCCTGCCTGATCCGCACCAAATTATACGCCCCACGAAGATCAATTTTAGAGAACCACTTAGCACCCTCTATACGAGCAAACAAATCAGTAAGCAATGGCAATGGGTATTGATACTTAACAGTGATCTTATTCAGAAGCCGATAATCAATACATGGTCTCAAAGAGCCGTCCTTTTTTGAGACAAAGAAAAACCCAGCTCCCAAGGGAGAAGAAGATGGACGAATATGTCCCTTTTCCAAAGACTCCTTTATATATTCCCGCATAGCAGCATGTTCCGGCACAGACAGATTAAACAAACGACCCTTTGGATATTTACAACCCGGTATCAAATCTATGGCACAATCGCACTCACGGTGCGGAGGTAACGACCCAAGCTTGGGTTCGTCAAAGACGTCTTGATAATCAGAGAGGAACTCAGGGACTTCAGAGGGAATGGACGACGAAATAGAGACCAAAGGTAAGTCCCCATGAATCCCCTTACATCCCCAGCTCAACACAGACATTGCTCTCCAGTCCAAGACTGGGTTGTGAGACTGCAACCATGGCAATCCCAGTACCAAATCGTCATGTAAATTATACAGCACCAGGAAACGAATAATCTCCTGGTGATCCGGATTGATACGCATGGTTACTTGTGTCCAGTATTGTGGTTTATTATTAGCCAATGGGGTGGAGTCAATCCCCTTCAGAGGAATAAGAGTCTCCAAAGGCTCTAAATCAAAACCACAACGATTGGCAAAGGACCAATCCATAAGACTCAGAGCGGCGCCAGAGTCAACATAGGCGTCCGTGGCAATGGATGACAAAGAGCAAATCAGGGTTACAGACAAAATAAACTTAGACTGAATGGTGCCAATGGAAACAGACTTATCAAGCTTCTTTGTACGCCTAGAGCATGCTGATATAACATGAGTAGAATCCCCACAATAGAAACACAATCCATTCTTCCGTCTAAAATTCTGTCGCTCGCTCCTGGACAGAATTCTATCACACTGCATACTTTCTGGCGTCTTTTCCATAGACACCGCCAGATGGTGCACCGGTTTGCGCTCCCGCAGACGCCTATCAATCTGAATAGCCATTGTCATGGACTCATTCAGACCTGCAGGCACAGGGAACCCCACCATAACATCCTTAACGGCATCAGAGAGACCTTCTCTGAAAGTTGCCGCCAAGGCGCACTCATTCCACTGAGTAAGCACAGACCATTTACGGAATCTTTGGCAGAAAACTTCAGCTTCGTCTTGCCCCTGAGATAGTGCCATCAAAGTTTTTTCTGCCTGAAGTTCCAAATGAGGTTCCTCATAAAGCGAGCCCAAGGCCAGAAAAAACGCATCCACATCGCGTAACGCAGGATCCCCTGCTGGCAATGAGAAGGCCCAATCTTGAGGGTCACCCCTGAGCAAGGAAATCACAATCCTAACCTGCTGAGCAGGGTCTCCAGCTGAACGAGACTTAAGGGACAAATAAAGCTTACAATTATTTCGGAAATTCTGGAAGCTAGCTCTATTCCCTGTGAAGAACTCCGGCAAAGGAATTCTCGGCTCAGATACCGGAGCATGTACCACAAAATCTTGTAAATTTTGTACTTTCGTGATGAGATTATTCAAACCCGCAGTTACACTCTGGAGATCCATTATTGTCAGGTGCACACAGAGCCATACAGAGATTAGGAGGAGAGAGAGAAAAAAGACTGCAGCAAGGCAGACTGGAGGAAAAAAAAAAAAAAAAAAAAAAAAAAAAAAAAAAAAAAAAATTCCAGCAGACTTCTTATAACTCTCCTTTCTCAACCTGGGTCTTTAACACTTTATTGGCCGGTCAAACTGTCATGATCTCTGCAGGCAGAGATCATAGCAAGCCTATAGAGGGACAAGCTCTCGGAAGATGGAACTAAACTGACCATGAACTAAGCCTGCCGCGCAACTAGAAATAGCCAGGTAGCATTTCCTATTTATCGCTAGATGCCCAGCTCTGGCCTAAGACCTAAATAGCTAGCAGAGGGAAATATAAGACCTGGCTCACCTCTAGAGAAATATTCCAAAGAAGACAGTAGCCCCCCACATATAATGACGGTGAGTTCAGATGAAACAACAAACGCAGCAGGAAAATAGTCTTAGCAAATTTGAGGTCCGCTTACTAGATAGCAGAAGACAGATAGTATACTTTCATGGTCAGCAGAAAAACACTAACAAAACACCATCCAGAGATTACCTTAAACTCTGGCATTAACTCATAACGCCAGAGTAGCAATCCCTGATCAACGAGAGCTTTCCAGACACAGTAACAAAACTTCAGCTGTGAACTGGAACAAATAGGCAAAACAAAACATGGACAAAAGTCCAACTTATCTAGTAGTTGTCTAGAAGCAGGAACAAGCACTGAGAGGCATCAGATAACATTGTTGACCGGCAAGAAACCACCAGAGAAATGAGCTTAAATAGCGACACCCACTACTGATGGAACCAGGTGAAACAGGAAAGAGGATGACAAGTCCAATTCCACAAGCGGCCACCGGGGGAGCCCAGAATCCAAATTCACAACACTCAACTATGGGAAACAAACTGAGGAAAAAAAATCCAGAAAATCACATTGTCTGTTTTTTTAACATTTAATTTGCATATTATGGTGGAAAAGAAGTATTTGGTCAGAAACAAACAATCAAGATTTCTGGCTCTCACAGACCTGTAACTTCTTCTTTAAGAGTCTCCTCTTTCCTCCCCTCATTACCTGTAGTAATGGCACCTGTTTAAACTTGTTATCAGTATAAAAAGACACCTGTGCACACCCTCAAACAGTCTGACTCCAAACTCCACTATGGTGAAGACCAAAGAGCTGTCAAAGGACACCAGAAACAAAATTGTAGCCCTGCACCAGGCTGGGAAGACTGAATCTGCAATAGCCAACCAGCTTGGAGTGAAGAAATCAACAGTGGGAGCAATAATTAGAAAATGGAAGACATACAAGACCACTGATAATCTCCCTCGATCTGGGGCTCCACGCAAAATCCCACCCCGTGGGGTCAGAATGATCACAAGAACGGTGAGCAAAAATCCCAGAACCACGCGGGGGGACCTAGTGAATGAACTGCAGAGAGCTGGGACCAATGTAACAAGGCCTACCATAAGTAACACACTACGCCACCATGGACTCAGATCCTGCAGTGCCAGACGTGTCCCACTGCTTAAGCCAGTACATGTCCGGGCCCGTCTGAAGTTTGCTAGAGAGCATTTGGATGATCCAGAGGAGTTTTGGGAGAATGTCCTATGGTCTGATGAAACCAAACTGGAACTGTTTGGTAGAAACACAACTTGTCGTGTTTGGAGGAAAAAGAATACTGAGTTGCATCCATCAAACACCATACCTACTGTAAAGCATGGTGGTGGAAACATCATGCTTTGGGGCTGTTTCTCTGCAAAGGGGCCAGGACGACTGATCCGGGTACATGAAAGAATGAATGGGGCCATGTATCGTGAGATTTTGAGTGCAAACCTCCTTCCATCAGCAAGGGTATTGAAGATGAAACGTGGCTGGGTCTTTCAACATGACAATGATCCAAAGCACACCGCCAGGGCAACGAAGGAGTGGCTTCGTAAGAAGCATTTCAAGGTCCTGGAGTGGCCTAGCCAGTCTCCAGATCTCAACCCTATAGAAAACCTTTGGAGGGAGTTGAAAGTCCGTGTTGCCAAGCGAAAAGCCAAAAACATCACTGCTCTAGAGGAGATCTGCATGGAGGAATGGGCCAACATACCAACAACAGTGTGTGGCAACCTTGTGAAGACTTACAGAAAACATTTGACCTCTGTCATTGCCAACAAAGGATATTTTACAAAGTATTGAGATGAAATTTTGTTTCTGACCAAATACTTATTTTCCACCATAATATGCAAATTAAATGTTAAAAAAACAGACAATGTGATTTTCTGGATTTT
This sequence comes from Ranitomeya variabilis, assembly GCF_051348905.1. Classification (NCBI taxonomy): domain Eukaryota; kingdom Metazoa; phylum Chordata; class Amphibia; order Anura; family Dendrobatidae; genus Ranitomeya; species Ranitomeya variabilis. The sequence goes on along the minus strand of NC_135232.1, from coordinate 549,841,525 downwards.
TTTTTCTCAGTTTGTCTCCCATAGTTGAGGTCTACCTATGATGTAAATTACAGACGCCTCTCATCTTTTTAAGTGGTGGAACTTGCACTATTGCTGACTGACTAAATACTTTTTTTCCCCACTGTAAGTGCTAATAAAAATCCTCGGTCTAGGGATAAACCCCCATACCCCCCCACCTCCCAATAGGATATAATGGAGGTAACAGACACATATATGTATATATATGTATGTGTATATATATGTACGTATGTATATATATAGGTATATATATAAAAAAATGGGATATCTGAATGTGACATCTGCATAAGCTAGTAAGGCACCTCCCCAAAGTAAGTGAGATATTTGCATATTATTATAAGAAGGCTCGAGAATACCAGTACCAGAACACTGGAGCAATGATATAACCCTGTAGCCGCCCTTATGGTATGACACCATCAGCAATATACGAGATGTAGCCAGGGACGATTTATCCAAGGGAAATATAGATTCAAAGCACTTGAAACAGGTGCGGGGCCAATATCTATAAGAGCGTACCTCACAAGGAAAATACTAAACATATCTGAGGGGGGTGGAGAACACCAATAGTATATGCAGAAAATTCGAACTGTACATTACTTTATAAATGTAGGGGTCACAACTAGAGGAAATGTGGCTGCGACACTCTAATATCCTTTTTTATTGCAACAATGTGCTGTGGTAAGCAAGATGGAACAGAGCGCTCCACTCTGCGCAGGGGTGCCGACATGCAGTTGATACCCTGGATTGGGGAACTGCGTACACTTAGGTATCTTTAGGACTCGGCAACCCTGCGCACCTGCGCAATAGACATCCCGTACTGGGGTAGAATATGGAAGGCACAAGACCGGTAATACTCTATTTTACGCATGCGCAGAAATACCGGCACACAGCAGACATCATATACAGGGTAGCCGACTATACGCAGGCATCCTGGGAGTAGCGCACCCGACGCATGTGCAATAGATATCCCGGCTTTGGGAGCTTTTGGAACGCAGAGAATTATTTAGCGTTCCAGCGGACGCTTGTATGGTGCAGGAGGGCGGAACGCACACAGCTGGAAATAGCGGGGACGCCGCACAATTAATGGGAATATCATAGGAAGCGCCAGATAGTAGTGTGTATGTGTGAGGCGGAACCTTTCTTCGCTGACTATAGGGGGTTTATTCTGGGCGCACACCAAGCCGGGAAACAGGAAGTACTAACTAACATGGTATGTTCCGGTGCCCGGCCTTTTAAAACCAAGGTAAGACCATCAGGACTCAACTCTATCACAATTCATCGAGAAACATGACAAGCAATCGAGCCTCCTGATGAGCCAGAGGGGCGAAACGCGTTGAGGCTAAGCAGACAATAGGCAGGCGGCAGTGCACCTGAACGATGAGTATCGAATATTGATGATTTTGGCGTACCCTAGCTCTTGCAATACGCTTATATATCTAAAACGTATCAAATAGACCTGAAACGTGTTGCTTATTACCCTGTGTATGCACAACGGTATTAATTAGGGTAAACATGTGCAATTGGGTGCAATAGCTGGCAAAGTATATCCACCATCAGGGCTACGCGGCAAATTCTGCCACCGAAACGCCTAAGTTACATGTTCTCTTGCTGTTTTTAAATATGCACAGAGTGGGGTTTAGGTCTCCCTAGACATAGGAACGGTCTATGTATAGTGAATAGGGGTACCTTCAGTGCAATCTTGTCTGGGTAGTGGGACCCTGTGGGATAATCAGGGCTAATTTAGGGACCCCAGGGTCAGCCATCGCGGAGCGGGGGCGCCACAACGCTTCCCCTAGGGCGCCTACCCCCGCAGATAGGCAGTTCTACAGCATAGACATTCACTAGGGACTCATTTATTCCCCCCATTCTAGTTTGTTCACGGTGTTTTGTTATTGGTGTGCCATTGATGGTTGGCATTTTAGATTTATATATATTTAATAAAATTTCTTTTTTTAGGGTATTTCATGATTACACACATCATTATACGTATAACATTGCAGTGAACGCACGCATATACATTCTCGCTCTATATATTCTATGATTGATAGAGAGAACACACATACCGTGCTGTGCCTTTTAGTGTGTGTCAATTGACACACACTAAAAGGCACAGCACGGTATGTGTGTTCTCTCTATCAATCATAGAATATATCGAGCAAGAATGTATATGCGTGCGTTCACTGCAATGTTATACGTATAATGATTTTGAAAAATTTGGCTATTGTTAGACTCTGTGAAAATCTGTATATACTTTGGTTTTTATGTTTGGTTTTTTTGTTTTTTTGTTTGCACACTGTATTTTATGTATTTTTTCTTCAAATATTGTAGTGACTGATGAAAGCTCGATAAGGGCTGAAACGTTTCCAGTGCTACCTTAGTACCAATAAATCTATCAATCAATAAGATTTAAGTTGAGTGCGAGACTTCTTTATAATTTACTGTGGTGCATGCGTCAGGGCGCAGAGGACGCAGCAAGTTGCAGTTTTTTTTGCGCCCAAAACCATGCAAAAATGGACGCATGCGTCACAAAACGCTGCGTTGTGCATGCGTTTACATTTGCGTTGTGCATTGCGTCGCCGACGCTGCAGCGCACAACGCAATTGTGAACGTAGCCTAATAAGGTCATTTTTAGCCCTATGGACTCTTTGAAGAGCTGTGATAATGGAGTGTTCAGTTCACCCCCTATACTCACCTTTTTTTTTTTTTCCTGTCAATTTCCGCCATCTTTACAGAGAGATCTGAACCTTCAGCTTTTAACCCTTTCAGAGCAGCTTCAGTGGAGGACTCAGAGTCCTTAATCATTTTATAAGGCTTATAACAAATATGTAATTTTCTTCGTACTTCATAGATGTGATTTTGGGTCAGTTTTGGAAATTTTGATTTTGGCTTCTGATAGGATTTAATTATATCTGTTTTAGTATAATTCGATTTCCTTTCAAGATTCTCATGTTTTCTAGAAAAATCAAGGGATTGCGCACATTCAAATAAAGAATCTTTTTGTGACGCAATAACACGAGATGCAGGATTTAGGAATCCAAATTTGTTTACAAAACAAGTTATCATTGATTGTTTATTGAAATTTGTAATGACAGTTTTGTACAACCTTTCAAATATGGACATGAATGTAAAAGTACATTCTTTCCGGCCAACCTTCAATCTTCAGAATTCTTCAGAAAAATATCAATATCTGGATAATTTTCTTTTAATCCACAGAATATCAAAATTTTTAATCTTTCTACATCAGTCATTTCTTCATGGAACTCATCACTCTGCATTTTTAATGAGAACCTTCTGGAAAAAGTTACTGGAAGCCACATTTTAAACAACTGATTTTTCTCCTCATTAGTCAAATCAAACTTATCAGCAAAACTCTCAAATATCTCTGAATTTCTGCACACATGGATTTTGTCATCATGCAGGAATGATTTTGCTTAATTTTAACAAGATTTTCCTAGATTTAGTTTGGAGCTGTTGTTGGGACTCCGAGTCATCTCTTTTTAGTGGCCCATGTACATTTGTTTCTTTGTTTCTTATACATCATCTTTGTCAGTTGTCATGTCTCCTACGTTTCCTCCATCTTGTTTTTCATCATGAGACACAAGGTCACCTTGAGTGGCCATTACAGAAACGTGTGTCACATCTTGTTGACTCTTCACATTACAGTCAATCTTGGGAACATCATTAGTATCAACTGATACTATTTTTACATGGTCATTTTTGGATTTTTCTGTCACAAACCTGTTAAATACATAAACCATATGTAAAACATTTTTAATTTGCTCTTTTTCTTTTTTTTCTAGATATCAGCTTAGAATCTATCTTTAGATTTGCTATCTTGCATTCTGCAAATAAGCTAAGCCAGAATATTTCTAAGCTAGATTTATACAAACTTAATAATTCCATCTGACTTGATTTAGCATACGTATTAATTAAATCCATTTTTCTTAGCTTGAAATATCTCAGCTTGTAGTTTCTTTGTTAGACAACGCTGGGCTCTGATCTTCAGCACGTCTATTTTCAGCACTTCCAATGCTAGTGCTTGTCAATCCGTCTTGCACCTGTTAAGTCTCCTTACTCATAGGTTCTTGTGAGATCTTTGTGACGAAGTTTTGAAGTGGAATTCCTAAAAACTTGCACAACATCTAGCGAAGCTCTTCTCTCTTCCCCCGTGTGCAAGGTGAAGGAAATTCACGCAAAAATAGCACAAAAAATCAAAACTGGCTGACTTGGCCAATGTTAAATATGCTTATTTTGCACATTTATTTAATCAAGACTATTCACCAGGTGCATTACTCTTAAAGAAAAATGTCATGATATTCTCATAAAAAAATGTAGTGGTTTATTGAATTGTCCACAGAAAAACCAAATTGCAGCAAAACATAAAAATAGATGAAATAGTTACGAACAGATTGTCCATGTGTAAATATCAGCGCTTGTTCCTCATCTTTCCCAAAGTTCTGAATGGTTAAAGCTGTCTGTGTGAAATATGAAGTCATCATGGCTACCAGCCGTTCCTTCCTTGTGTGACTTGTCTGATGTCCATGGAGAATGATGGTGAAGGCAGGAGGTGACGGCCCCATGTGACAGCCCCCGCCACATCCTAAGAGCTGTGTTTATATATGTGTCCTACAGACCACGTGTTCTCTTTATATGGTGTTGACTTATACTCTGAGCTACATATACAGAAATAACTTTGTAATGTCAGCAAGAAGCAATGTGCTCAGTACTGAATTGAGAATAAGAATAATTTAATTAATAATTAATATTTAACAGTCCTGTGTTTCCACCATGCCCTGCCTGTCCTGTGTTTCTGCCATATCCAGTCCATCCTGGGCATTCGCCATAACCTGCCTGTCCTGTGTTTCCGCCATACCCTGCCTGTCCTGTGTTTCCGCCATATCCAGTCTGTCCTGGGCGTCCGCCATATCCTGCCTATTCTTAGTCTCAGTCATTGCCAGTCTGTCCTGTGTCTCCGTTATAGCCAGTTCTGCGTCTTTTCCGCTCCTACTTCCTGTCCCCAGGTATCAGCTTCTGCGGCAATAATCTCCCTCGGGCCTGCCCCTAACACTCCCTGTATTGGGGGTGGTCCACCAGGCCAGCTCACCCTTGGGAGGTTCGTTGTCGTGGTTCTGCGGGTTCACTTTAGGAGTTCCAAAAGATCTGACAGTCTGCAGGCGTCACGTTGTGTTTGCAGAGCCCCTGATGTACCTAAACAGTAGAACCCCCCCACAAGTGACCCCTTATTGGAAACTTATCTAGATGTGTTGTGAGAACTTTGAACCCCCGTGTTTCACTACAGATTATAACGCAGAGCCGTAAAAATAAAAAAAATCATTTTTTTCCCACAAAAATTATATTTTAGCCCCCAAATTTTTGTTTTCCCAAGGGTAACAGGAGAAATTGGACCCCAAAAGTTGTCCAATTTGTCCTGAGTACGCTGATACCCCATATGTTGGGGTAAACCCCTGTTTGGGCGCATGGGAGAGCTCGGAAAGGAAGGAGCACTGTTTTACTTTTTCAACGCAGAATTGGCTGGAATTGAGATCGGACACCATGTTGCATTTGGAGAGCCCCTGATGTGCCTAAACAGTGGAAACCCCCCAATTCTAACTGAAACTCTAACCCAAACACACCCCTAATCCCAACCGTAACCACACCCCTAACCCAGACACGCCCATCGCAACCACACCCCTAACCCTAATCCCAACCCTAACCACACCCCTAACCCTGACACACCCCTAACCCTAATCCCAACCGTAAATGTAATCCAAACCCTAACTTTAGCCCCAACCCTAACACTAACTTTAGCCCCAACCCTAACTTTAGCCCCAACCCTAACTAGTCCCAACCCTAACTGTAGCATTAACCCTAACCTTAGCCCCAACCTTAATGGGAAAATGGAAACAAATACTTTTTTTATTTTAATATTTTTCCCTAACTAAGGGGGTGATGAAGGGGGGTTTGATTTACTTTTATAGCGGGTTTTTTAGCAGATTTTTATGATTGGCAGCTGTCACACACTAAAAGACGCTTTTTATTGCAAAAAATAGTTTTTGCGTCTTCACATTTTGAGAGCTATAATTTTTCCATATTTTGGTCTACAGAGTCATGTGAAGTCTTTTTTTTGCGGGAGGAGTTGATGCTTTTATTGGTACCACTTTCGGGCACGTGGCATTTTTTGATCGCTTTTTATTCCGATTTTTGTTAGGCAGAATGACCAAAACCAGCTATTCATGAATTTCTTTTTTTTTTTTGGGGGGGGGGGCGTTTATACCATTCCAAGTTTGGTAAAATTGATAAAGCAGTTTTATTCTTCGGGTCAGTACGATTACAGCAATACCTCATTTATATCTTTTTTTATGTTTTGGTGCTTTTATACGATAAAAACTATTTTATATAAAAAATAATTATTTTTGCATCGCTTTATTGGGAGGACTATAAGTTTTTTATTTTTTCGCTGATGACGCTGTATGGCAGCTCGTTCTTCGCGGGACAAGATGACGTTTATAGGTCGGGTTGTTACGGACGCGGCGATACTAAACATGTGTACTCTTATTGTTTTTTATTTATTTAGATAAAGAAATGTAGTTATTGGAACAATATATATTTTTTCTTTATTTAGGAATTTTTCTTTACACATGTAAATTTTTTTATTTTTTTTTAGTTTGTTTTGTTTACTTTGGTTGTATAGTGTCAGATCGCTGATCTGACACTTTGCAAAGCACGGTGTCAGATCAACGATCTGACAGGCAGTGCTGCAGGCTTGCCGGTGCCTACTCTCAGCAATTGCTTGCAAGCCACCTCCCTGCAGGACCCGGAAGGAGCCCCATGGCCATCTTGGATCAGGGGCCTGCAGGGAGGAGACGCTCGGAACAACGCGATCACATCACGTTGTTCTGAGGGTCTCAGGGAAACACCCAGGGAGCCCCCTCCCTGCGCGATGCTTCCCTATGCAGCCGAAATGCTGCGATCATGTTTGTGCCGGGAGCGGTCCGTGTAATAATCAGCTGACACTGTGCGGCAACTGGCCGCGCTCCTCCCTTGAGCGCGGCTGATCGTCCATGACGTACTATCCCGTCCCTGGGAATTAAGTCCCAGGTCACCTCGACAGGATAGTACATCATGGCAGAAACGGGTTAATCTACATCACTGTGTGATGTCTCTCGCCTGCACAGAAATATCACGCCTGCGTTGAAATGTAGAAATATCACGCCTGCGCAGAAATGTAGAAATATCGCGCCTGCACAGAAACATAGAAATATCGAGCCTGCACAGAAATGGAGAAATATTGCTCCCCTGCAGAAACATAGAAATATCACGCCTGTGCTGAAATGAAGAAATATCGCGCCTGTGCAGAAATGCAGAAATATCGCATGTCACGGTTCACGGGGAGGATACCTTTATCATCCTCACCGCTCACACCAATATGTCATGAGCCGAGGTTGTTTGGTTGCCCCTGGTTCTTTCTGAAGGGGATTTATCTTTATCCCACTTCCCAGTTCCGGTTTGGAACTTGCAGCTCTCTGGCGCCCCCTTACCCTCAGGTCAGACAGGGTGCTGCACCTAGGAAAATTAGGTGCCAGAAAGGCTGCCTTTCTTTGTACTGGTTAATGGGCACACTGCAGCGAGGGCGATATAACTACTCCCACTCAGGCGGGAACAATAATTATCAACGCTGTCCGTCACTACAAAGCCTCCCAAACTCACAGGACAAATCCGCTGCCACCAGCTCTGATTTCTTAATTAAAGGGACTCTGTCAACCCAAAAATCGTATCTGAGGTGAGCCCACCAGCATCAGGGCATTATCTACAGCATTCTGTAATGCTATTGAGGGAAGAGCAAAGTACTGCAGTGCACTGGCGCCGGAAAAGGTCAGAGAGCCCCGGCGCCTGCGCACTGCAGTACTTTGCGCTGCCCTCAACAGGGAAAGGACGCCTGCGTCAGAGTCACGGCAGGAAGACAAGAAGAAGACATCATCGTATGAAGATAGGAGGCGGTGGACTGGACCTTGACGCCCATCGGACTGGACCGTGACGCCCATCGGACCGGATCGCACCGAGACCACCCCTGGGTGAGTATAATCTAACCTTTATTTCTCATCTTTCAGGTTACATCGGAGGCTTAACTACAGCATTACAGAATGCTGTAGATAAGCCCCTGATGCCGGTGGGCTTAGCTCAGATACGCTTTTTGGGGTGACAGAGTCCCTTTAATAACGGGTCCGGAGCCCACCCAAATTAGTAGCGTAATTCACTTCAGAGGATGTGACAGTACGTAATAGAGCAAAGAGAGACAAAGCTAGTAATTTTGTATATTTTACCACCAAAAAGGTAGGCAGTGTTTACAGAAGACTGGGCAAAGACTGACTCACAACTCAGCAGGTTTAAGATATGCCCTCTGGTCGTGACATCACTGAGTGGGCTGAGTTATGAAATGCACTCCTCTTTTCTTAGAGGGACAGAGTTATGGAATATTCATATCCGCCGTAGCTCCAGGATGCTAACTTGTATAGCGACGACGGAATTATCATTGATCTTGTTTTGCGACTAGCATTCTATTAAGACAAAACATGACCTGGCTATGCACCGCGAGTGAACAGTAATTCATTTCTCAGATACCAAGGGTACAGGAAATTGGAGCACGCACTGGTTAATGGCCCAGCCGATGCACATACCAAATATATAACTTCCATGTCTCTGTCACTAATTGGGGTCAAGTTATGCCTTACTATTAAGATTGTACATGAGCAAAAGAGCACATGGTTTTCAGACAAAGGATTTCTGAACATTCCTGCATTCGAGAGGGAGGGGGACGGCAGAGTCCCACATTGGAGTTTCAAGTTACAGCTGTATTCAGGTAGAGGGAGTTGCCTGCACGCCTGGAGAGAAGAGATTCCTAGGCAGAGTGAAGGGGGGGCGGAAAAGCCCACAGTGTGTGTCTGTGCTCAGCTTTAATGGACGTAGCAGAGCTCAGTGTGCGTGATTATAGACAAATACCTCATGTTCCTGACACCTCCCCCTTTTGGACAGCGCAACGGCGGCAGGACCTCTCGATACTCCACCATGCACACCTCGGCAGGTTCGCCACGGCAGGACAACCCATCTGCATTGGCATGCTCGCTGCCCTTTTTGTGTTTCATGGTAAAGTGGTACTATTGGAGGGCAAGGCTCCAGCATAGCAACCATCCGTTGTTTCCACACATGGCTTGTAGCCAGTGCAGAGGGTTGTTGATGGACACCACAGTGAAGTTGCGACCGTACAGGTAGGGCTGCAAACGCTGCAGGGCTCAGACCAAGGCCAGGCACTCCTCGATAGTGAAATAGGCCACTTCCCTCAGCAGAAGCTTCCGGCTCAGGTACAACACGGGGTGCTCTTGGTTCCCTGAGTCGACCTGGCTGAGCACAGCACCGAGGCCAAACTCGCTGGTGTCAGTCTGCACCAGGAATGGTTGATTTCTGTCGACTGCTTTTAACACAGGAGAGTTGCACAGGGCTGTTTTCAAAGCCTAGAAGGCCACCTCACAGCCATCTGTCCAGTCGACTGGGGTAGCTTCTTTCTAGTGAGGTCCGTCAAGGGTTTTTCCAGGCTATTATAGTTCTGTACGAAGCGCCTATAGTACCATGCAGTGCCCAGGAAGGACATCACCTGCTTCTTGGTCCTAGGGGTGGGCCAGGACGCAATCGTGTCCACTTTCCCAGGCTCTGGACTTATGGAGTTCCCACCTACCCGGTGCCCCAGGTGGTGGACCTCTCTCATACCCATCTGGCACTTTCCCAGCTTGATGGTCAGACCTGCTTGGTGAATTCGCCTGAGAACCTCCTGAAGATGCTGCAGGTGTTCTTCCCAGGAGGAACTGAAGATCGCAATATCATCCAAGCACACCACCACGTACTTCTCCAGTCCCTGAAGCAGGTGGTTAACCGTCCGCTGAAAAATGGCAGGGGCATTCTTCATGCTGAAGGGCATGACCGTGGACTTGTACAGTCCGAAGGGGGTGAAAAAGGCAGACTTCTCCTGCACTTGGGGCTCAGGGGAATCTGCCAGTATCCCCGACTCAGATCCATTATGGACAGATATTTTGCGCCAGCTAACCGCTCAAGCAGCTCAATGCGCGGCATGGGGTGCGTGTCAGAGGCTGTGATGGCGTTGAGCCCCCTGTAGTCGACGCAGAACCGGGTGGTCCGATCCTTCTTTGGCATGAGAACTACAGGTGAGGCCCATGCGCTTTTTGACCATTGAATCACCCCCAGGTGTAACATCTCATCGATCTACTGGTGCATAACCTGCACCTGGTCGGAAATCTGATAGGGTGTTCGCCGTAGTGGGGCATGATTCTCGGTGTCCACCTAGTGAACCGCTAACTCAGTCCTTCCAGGTCGGTTGGAGAACACGGCCCGGAAGGGTTCCAGCATGGTCCGCAGCTGCAACCGCTGGGGTTCGGTTAACAAGGTGCTTACCTCCATGTCCTCAATGGACCCACCGGCCTTGGCTTGGGCCAGCATGTCCAGGAGGGGGTCTTCCTCCCCATTTTCGGGCAGGCTGCAGAACGGTAGCACATAGGCTTCACGTTCGTGATGAGCCTTCATCATATTGACATGAAAGGCCTTTCGCCTACCCCGAGCATAGTCAAGTGTGACCAGGTAGGTGACTTGGTTGTGCTGTTGTTGGACGACTTACGGGCCTTCCCAAGCTTCCTGAAGCTTATCCTTTGGTACGGTGACCAGCACCCACACCTTTTGACCCACCTGGTAGGTCCACTCCCGGGCGTTCTGGTCGTACCAGTGCTTCTGGTCAGCTTAAGCCTGCGTCATGTTGTCGTGCACCAACTGCGTCAAGGTCTGCATTTTGTCACGGAAGCGCATGACATACTCCACTATGGACACTTCAGAAGGGTTCGGCTCCTCTCTTCCCAGCGTTCCCTTACCAATCCAAGTGGTCCTCGGACTCGCCTGCCATACAGGAGCTCGAAGGGGGAGAACCCCGTCAAGGCCTGCAGAACATCTCGGTAAGTGAATAGCAGGTGGGGGAGGTACCGCTCCCAGTCGCGTCCTTGGGTCTCAACCAGCATGATTAGCATCTGTTTGAGGGTACCGTTGAAGCGCTCACACAAGCCATTGGTCTGTGGGTGATACGCATTCGATACCAGACGCTTTACCTGCATTCGCTTACAGAGAGCTTCCTTTAGGCGAGACATGAATTGGGTCCCTTGATTGGTAAGCATCTCCCTGGGAAATCCAACCCGTGAAAAGATGACCAACAGTGCATCCGTCACCTTGTCCGCCCTGGCTGAGGACAGAGCCACTGCCTCTGGGTACTGGAGCATAGTCTACCACAATGAGGACATTGCTTTCCAGAGCTGCTGGGGATGTCCAGGGGGCCCACAATGTCCACCGTGATCCTCTATCACTGGCAAAGGGATCAGGCTCGCCTTCCCCACTCTTTGGCAGGTGATACAGGAGCGGCAGTGGTTGGTCACATCTGTCCCCATCTAGGACCAATAGAAGTGTTGAGACAGCCGGGGCTTAGTTTTGCTGATCTCCAAGTGTCCAGCTAGCGTGATCTCATGGGAAATCTGCAACAACTCACCCCTGAATTGGCACAGGGAGACCAGCTGTCTTTCCCTCATCCACTCCTTTTGGGATTTTCCCGGTACAACCTCCCTCATTCCCAGAACACCCTCCTTATCAGTCACGGAGGTAGGCGTCTCGGCGAGGTGTCTCAAATTCTCCAGGCTTGCATCTGAGTGCAGAGCAGCCTGGAACTCCTGGCTAGGGGCAGTCAGAAGTGACATCAGGGTCCTTTCCCCATGGGTACCCTCTGAGACCTGATCTGGGTCCATCTCTGGTTCAGTCACGCCTGTGACTGAGGAGGGTCCAGAAGGCAGAATGTTAGCTGCGTTCCGGGCACTCTGTGGGTGACAGCAGCTACGTAGGCTATCTCCCCGGGGATTTCCACAGACCCATCAGCCAGCGCTGCTATGGGTACTGTTGTGAATTCTGCTCTTGGGCTCCCTCCGGTGGTTGTAAGTGATAGCGCTGCTGTCTCTGAATCGCAGCATTTATCAGGTGTGTTCACTTTTTGCAATTTTGACTGGGCTATTTAGTCTTGCTTCACCCTTTAGTCAGTGCCAGTTGTCCATTGTTCCTGAAGGATTCACATCCCTGCCTGGTCTCTTCTGCTTTGCAGTTCATTTCAACAAAGATAAGTTCTGGCCTTGATTTTTGCTGTCCACATGCTGTGGCCTTATTGTTCAGTTCTTTTCCATGTTTTTGTCTTGTCCAGCTTGGTCTGTATAAGGATTTGTTTAGCCAAGCTGGTATCTCTGGAGATGCAGATATACCCTCCATATCTTTAGTTAGCTGTGGAGATTTTGTATTTTCTGTGGTGGATATTTTCTAGTGTTTTAATACTGACCGCATAGTACTCTGTCCTATCCTTTCTATTTAGCTAGAAGTGGCCTCCTTTGCTAAATTCTCATTTCAGTCTGTGTATGTTTTTTCCCTCTCCTCTCACAGTCAATATTTGTAGGGGGCTGCCTATCCTTTGGGGATTTTCTCTGAGGCAAGATAGTTTTCCCTTTTCTATCTCTAGGGGTAATTAGTCCTCCGGCTGTGTCGAGATGTCTAGGGAGCGCTAGGTACATTCCACGGCTACTTCTAGTTGCGGTGTTAAGTTCAGGGTCTGCGGTCAGTACAGGTACCACCTTCTCCAGAGTACGTCTCATGCTGCTCTTAGGCCACCAGATCATAACAGTACAACTGGCCAACAATGAGTTAACCGCATCTCAGAAGAAGGGAAGGAAAGTGTTGAGCCATTTTTTTTTTTCTGTAGTCTGTTGTGTTTTTTTTTTTTTCTTCCCTCTTTTCCTCTGGGTGGCTCAGGAGTTCGGCGCTTGTATGGATGTTCAGGGATTGGCTTCTCGTGTGGATCAACTTGCTGCTAGAGTACAGGGTATTTCCGATTATATCGTTCAGACTCCGGTTTTAGAGCCTAGAATTCCAACTCCTGATTTGTTTTTTGGGGATAGGTCCACATTTCTGAGCTTTAAAAATAACTGTAAACTGTTTTTTGCTCTGAAACCCCGTTCCTCTGGTGATCCCATCCAGCAGGTTAAAATTGTTATATCTCTGCTGCGTGGTGACCCCCAGGATTGGGCATTTGCCCTGGAACCTGGGAATCCGGCGTTGCTTAATGTAGACACCTTTTTTCAGGCGCTTGGGTTATTGTATGACGAACCTAATTCAATGGATCATGCTGAGAAGACCTTGTTGGCCCTGTCTCAGGGTCAAGAAGCGGCAGAATCATATTGCCAGAAGTTTAGAAAATGGTCTGTACTGACTAAATTGAATGAGGATGCCTTGGCGGCAATCTTCAGAAAGGGTCTTTCTGAATCCGTTAAAGATGTTATGGTGGGGTTCCCCACGCCTGCTGGTCTGAGTGAATCTATGTCTCTGGCCATTCAGATTGATCGGCGCTTGCGCGAGCGCAGAGTTGTGCGCACTATGGCATTGTCTTCCGAGCTGAGTCCTGAGCCTATGCACTGTGATAGGATTGTGTCTAGAGCTGAATGACAAGGATTCAGATGTCAGAATAGGTTGTTTTTACTGCGGCGATTCTGCTCATGTTATTTCTGATTGCCCTAAGCGTACCAAGAGAATCGCTAGTTCTGTTACCATCAGTACTGTACAACCTAAATTTATGTTATCTGTGACCCTGATCTGCTCATTATCGTCATTTTCTGTCATGGCATTTGTGGATTCAGGCGCCGCTCTAAACTTAATGGACTTAGAATTTGCCAGACGTTGTGGTTTCCCCTTGCAGCCTTTGCAGAGTCCTATTCCTTTGAGGGGCATTGATGCTACACCGTTGGCTAAAAATAAACCTCAGTTTTGGACACAGCTGACCATGTGCATGGCGCCAGCCCATCAGGAAGATTGTCGTTTTCTGGTGTTGCATAATTTGCATGATGCTATTGTGCTGGGTTTCCCATGGTTACAGGTGCATAATCCGGTATTGGATTGGAAATCTATGTCTGTGACTAGTTGGGGTTGTCAGGGGGTTCATGGTGACTTCCTTTGATGTCAATTGCCTCCTCCCCCTCTTCTGAAATTCCTGAGTTTTTGTCAGATTTCCAGGATGTATTCAATGAGCCCAAGTCCAGTTCCCTTCCACCGCATAGGGACTGTGATTGTGCTATTGACTTGATTCCAAGCTGTAAGTTCCCTAAGGGCCGACTTTTCATCCTGTCTGTGCCAGAACATACCGCCATGCGGAGCTATGTTAAGGAGTCCTTGGAGAAGGGGCATATTCGGCCATCTTCTTCACCATTGGGAGCAGGTTTTTTTTTTTGTTGCCAAAAAAGATGGCTCCTTGAGACCCTGTATTGATTATCGCCTCTTGAATAAGATCACGGTCAAATTCCAATACCCTTTGCCTTTGCTTTCTGATCTGTTTGCTAGGATTAAGAGGGCTAGTTGGTTTACTAAGATTGACCTTCGAGGGGCATATAATCTTGTTCGTATTAAGCAGGGTGACGAATGGAAAACTGCGTTTAATACGCCCGAAGGCCATTTTGAATACCTTGTAATGCCATTCGGACTCTCTAATGCTCCATCTGTGTTTCAGTCCTTCATGCATGATATATTTCGGAATTATCTTGATTAATTCATGATTGTATATTTGGATAATATTTTGATTTTTTCAGATGATTGGGAGTCTCATGTGAAACAAGTCAGGATGGTATTTCAGATCCTTCGTGATAATGCCTTGTTTGTGAAGGGGTCTAAGTGCCTCTTTGGAGTACAGCTGATTTCTTTTTTGGGCTTCATTTTTTCTCCCTCATCTATAGAAATGGATCCGGTTAAGGTTCAGGCCATTCATGATTGGATCCAGCCCACATCCGTAAAGAGCCTTCAGAAATTTTTGGGCTTTGCTAATTTTTATCGCCGTTTCATTGCCAACTTCTCCAGTGTGGTTAAACCCCTGACCGATTTGACGAAGAAAGGCGCTGATGTGACGAATTGGTCCTCTGCGGCTGTTTCTGCCTTTCAGGAGCTTAAATGCCGATTTACTTCTGCCCCTGTGTTGCGTCAGCCGGATGTTTCTCTGCCTTTTCAGGTTGAGGTTGACGCTTCTGAGATTGGGGCAGGGGCTGTTTTGTCTCAGATGAATTCTGATGGTTCCTTGATGAAACCGTGTGCCTTCTTTTCTCGAAAGTTTTCGCCTGCGGAACGCAATTATGATGTCGGCAATCACGAGTTGTTGGCTATGAAGTGGGCATTTGAGGAGTGGCGACATTGGCTTGAGGGGGCCAAGCACCGTATTGTGGTCTTGACCGATCATAAGAATCTGATTTATCTCGAGTCTGCCAAACGGCTGAATCCTAGACAGGCCCGATGGTCCCTGTTTTTCTCCCGTTTTGATTTTGTGGTCTTGTATCTTCCGGGTTCTAAGAATGTTAAGGCTGATGCCCTCTCTAGGAGCTTTTTGCCTGATTCTCCTGGGGTCCTTGAGCCGATCGGTATTCTGAAGGAAGGGGTGATTCTTTCTGCCATCTCCCCTGATTTACGACGGGTTCTTCAGGAATTTCAGGCTGATAAACCTGACCGCTGTCCAGTGGGGAAATTGTTTGTTCCTGACAGATGGACTAGTACAGTGATTTCGGAGGTTCATTGTTCTGTGTTAGCTGGTCATCCTGGGATTTTTGGTACCAGAGATTTGGTGGCTAGGTCCTTTTGGTGGCCTTCTTTGTCACGGGATGTGCGTTCTTTTGTGCAGTCCTGTGGGACTTGTGCGCGGGCCAAGCCTTGCTGTTCCCGCGCTAGTGGGTTGCTTTTGCCTTTGCCGGTCCCTGAGAGGCCTTGGACGCATATTTCTATGGATTTTATTTCGGATCTTCCGGTTTCCCAGAGGATGTCAGTTATCTGGGTGGTTTGTGAGCGGTTTTCTAAGATGGTTCATTTGGTACCTTTGCCTAAATTGCCTTCCTCTTCTGATTTGGTTCCGTTGTTTTTTCAGCATGTGGTTCGTTTGCATGGCATTCCGGAGAATATTGTGTCCGATAGAGGTTCCCAGTTTGTTTCTAGGTTTTGGCGGGCCTTTTGTGCTAGGATGGGCATTGATTTGTCTTTTTCTTCCACATTTCATCCTCAGACAAATGGCCAAACCGAGCGAACTAATCAGACTTTGGAAACTTATTTGAGATGCTTTGTGTCTGCTGATCAGGATGATTGGGTGGCTTTCTTGCCACTGGCCGAGTTTGCCCTTAATAATCGGGCTAGTTCTGCTATTTTGGTTTCACCCTTCTTTTGTAACTCTGGTTTTCATCCTTGTTTTTCTTCGGGGCAGGTTGAGCCTTCTGATTGTCCTGGGGTGGACTCTGTGGTTGACAGGTTGCAGCAAATTTGGGCTCATGTTGTTGACAATTTGGTGATGTCTCAGGCTCAGCGTTTTGCTAACCATCGTCGGTGTGTTGGTTCCCGGCTTCGGGTTGAGGATTTGGTCTGGTTGTCTTCCCGTCATGTCCCTATGAAGGTTTCTTCCCCTAAGTTTAAGCCTCGGTTTATTGGCCCTTATAGGATTTCTGAGATTATCAATCCAGTGTCTTTTCGTTTGGCCCTTCCAGCCTCTTTTTCCATTCATAATGTTTTTCATAGATCTTTGTTGCGGAAATATGTGGTGCCCGTTGTTCCCTCTGTTGATCCTCCTGCCCCGGTGATGATTGATGGGGAGTTGGAGTATGTGGTTGAGAAGATTTTGGATTCTCGTTTTTCGAGGCAGAAGCTTCAGTATCTTGTCAAATGGAAGGGTTATGGCCAGGAGGATAATTCTTGGGTTGTTGCCTCCGATGTTTATGCTGATGATTTGGTTCGTGCCTTTCATTTGGCTCGTCCGGATCGGCCTGGGGGCTCTGGTGAGGGTTCGGTGACCCCTCCTCAAGGGGGGGTACTGTTGTGAATTCTGCTCTTGGGCTCCCTCCGGTGGTTGTAAGTGGTAGAGCTGCTGTCTCTGAATCGCAGCATTTATCAGGTGTGTTCACTTTTTGCAATTTTGACTGGGCTATTTAGTCTTGCTTCACCCTTTAGTCAGTGCCAGTTGTCCATTGTTCCTGGAGGATTCACATCCCTGCCTGGTCTCTTCTGCTTTGCAGTTCATTTCAACAAAGATAAGTTCTGGCCTTGATTTTTGCTGTCCACATGCTGTGGCCTTATTGTTCAGTTCTTTTCCATGTTTTTGTCTTGTCCAGCTTGGTCTGTATAAGGATTTGTTTAGGGTACTGTCTCACAGTGGCACTTTGATCGCTACGACGGTACGATCTGTGACGTTCCAGCGATATCCATACGATATCGCTGTGTCTGACATGCAGCAGCGATCAGGGACCCTGCTGAGAATCGTACGTCGTAGCAGATCGTTTGGAACTTTATTTCGTCGCTGGATCTCCCGCTGTCATCGCTGGATCATTGTGTGTGACAGCGATCCAGCGATGCGTTCGCTTGTAACCAGGGTAAACATCGGGTTACTAAGCGCAGGGCCGCGCTTAGTAATCCGATGTTTACCCTGGTTACCAGCGTAGAAGTAAAAAAAAAAAAACCGTACATACTCACATTCCGGTGTCCTTCAGGTCCCTTGCCGTCTGCTTCCCGCTCTGACCGACTCCCGGCCGTAAGGCAGTACAGAGCACAGCGGTGACGTCACCGCTGTGATCTGCTTTCACTTTACGGCGGCACTCAGTCAGTGCGGGAAGCAGACGGCAAGGGACCTGACGGACACCGGAATGTGAGTATGTACTGTTTTTTTTTTTTACTTTTACGCTGGTAACCACGGTAAACATCGGGTTACTAAGCGCGGCCCTGCGCTTAGTAACCCGATGTTTACCCTGGTTACCCGGGGCCTTCGGCATCGTTGGTCGCTGGAGAGCTGTCTGTGTGACAGCTCTCCAGCGACCACACAACGACTTTTCAACGATCACGGCCAGGCCGTATCGCTGGTCGTGATCGTTGGAAAGTTGCAGAGTGTGACAGTACCCTTAGCCAAGCTGGTATCTCTGGAGATGCAGATATACCCTCCATATCTTTAGTTAGCTGTGGAGATTTTGCATTTTCTGTGGTGGATATTTTCTAGTGTTTTAATACTGACCGCATAGTACTCTGTCCTATCCTTTCTATTTAGCTAGAAGTGGCCTCCTTTGCTAAATTCTCATTTCAGTCTGTGTATGTTTTTTCCCTCTCCTCTCACAGTCAATATTTGTGGGGGGCTGCCTATCCTTTGGGGATTTTCTCTGAGGCAAGATAGTTTTCCCTTTTCTATCTCTAGGGGTAATTAGTCCTCCGGCTGTGTCGAGATGTCTAGGGAGCGCTAGGTACATTCCACGGCTACTTCTAGTTGCGGTGTTAAGTTCAGGGTCTGCGGTCAGTACAGGTACCACCTTCTCCAGAGTACATCTCATGCTGCTCTTAGGCCACCAGATCAGAACAGGGTACTACCTCCCCATCCACCCCCAAGATCTCAGGAGCAGTGCTACTTGTGGGGCAGTTACCTTCCTCTGTGGCACTGGTCAGTTTCACGGCATCACCTTCCTCACGGTTCCCATGCATCTCCCCATTTCCTTAGCAACATTGCCTGCTCCTGTTAGGGGTTCCACAGCCATCCCACCCCGCAAAGTTATAGAATCATAGAATGTTAAGAGTTGGAAGGGACCTCCTGGGTCATCTGGTCCAAAATCCTGCTCAAAGTAGGATTCACTAAATCATCACAGACAATGTGACAGCCCTTGAGATATTTGTAGACAGCTATTAAGTCTACTCTCAGTCTTTTTTTTTGCAAGCTAAACATTCCCAAATCCTGTAAACGTTCCTGATAGGACATGGTTTGCAGGCCAGTCACCGTTCTGGTCACTCTTCTCTGAACTTGCTCCAGTTTGTTGATGTCTTTTTTAAAATGTGGTGCACAAAACTGGTCACAGTATTCCAGATGAGGTCTGACCAAAGAGGCGTAGAGGGCAATAATGGCTTCACGTGATCTAGACTGTGGCTGAGCACTCCTGCACCTGTGAACACATCATTCTTAGGAAATGGTTAGCAGGTAACACATGCACATTTTCATCATCAGCATCATCAGTATTACTCTCGGCATTTTCAGAAAAATGATTATCAGGTACATCATTAATCGGTTAAGCATTGTCAGGTAACACATGCAATTTCCCATTGCTATCATCAGCATTCGATCGGGGAGGGGAGTCAGGGACATAATATGCAACCATCCGCCCCAAATCAGTCCCCAATAACACATCAGTGTGCAAGTTATCGGACAACCGCACTTCCTTCACCCCGCTCCCAGCACCCCAATCTATATACACCCGGGCCATTGGCAGGGGATAGCGGATGCCCCCAATCCCAGTGACAGTCATGGTTTTCCCCGTGTAACGGGGTCTACCAAGCTGGGGTACTGTTGTGAATTCCGCTCTTGGGCTCCCTCCGGTGGTTTTAAGTAGCACTTTTGTGAATTCTGCTCTTGGGCTCCCTCCTGTGGTTTTGAGTTGTATAGCTGCTTCTTGGATTTAGCATCAGCAGCTGCTTCCACTGATCGTCTTTCTGGCTCGGCTATTTTAGTCTGGCCTTATCCCTCAATCAATGCCAGTTGTCAATTGCTCCTGCTTGGAGCCACTGCTCTTTTGGATTTCCCTGACACTCTGTCCAGTTCAGCAAAGATAAGTCCTTGCTTGTCCTTTTGCAGTTGTTGTGGACTTTATTGTTCAGCACATTCTATGTTTTGCTCATTTGTCCAGCTTATCAGTATGGATCTATTCAGCTAAGCTGGAAGCTCTGGGCTGCAGATTTTGCCCTCCACACCTTTAGTCAGGTGTGGAGATTTTTGCATATCTCTGCGGTGGACTTTTTCTAGTTTTTTATTACTGACCGCACAGTGTTCTTTCCTGTACTATCTATCTAGCTAGAAGTGGCCTCCTTTGCTAAATCTTGTTTCATACTACGTATGTCATTTCCTTCTCCTCTCACAGTCAATATTTGTGGGGGGCTGTCCTATCCTTTGGGGATCTTCTCTGAGGCAAGATAGCTTTCCTATTTCTACCTTTAGGGGTAGCTAGTTCTCCGGCTGTGACGAGGTGTCCAGGGAGTGACAGGAACATTCCACGGCTACTGCTAGTGTTGTGTTAAGATCAGGAACTGCGGTCTGTATAGTTACCACCTGCTCAGAGCTAGTCGCATGTCGCTCCTAAATTACCAGTCCATAACAGTACAACTGGCCAAAAATGAGTTGAATGCATCTCAAAAGAAGGAAAAGAAAAAGAGTTCTGAGCCATTTTTTTTTCTTTAGTCTGTTTTGTCTTTTTCCTTCCTCTTAATCTCTGGGTGGTTCAGGATTTGAGCACGGACATGGATGTTCAGGGTTTGTTTTCTCGTGTGGATCAGCTTGCTGCAAGAGTTCAGAGTATCCAAGATTATGTTGTTCAGACTCCAGCCTTAGAGCCTAGAATTCCTACTCCAGATTTGTTTTACGGGGATAGATCTAAGTTTTTGAACTTTAAAAATAACTGAAAATTGTTTTTTGCTCTGAAACCCCGTTCCTCTGGTGACCCCACTCAGCAAGTTAAAATAGTTATTTCTCTGCTGCGTGGTGACCCTCAGGACTGGGCATTCTCCCTTGAGTCAGGGGATCCGGCATTGCTTAATGTAGATGCATTTTTTGCAATCGCTCGGATTATTGTATGACGAACCTAACTCTGTGGATCATGCGGAAAAAACCTTGTTGGCCCTGTGCCAGGGTCAGGAAGCGGCAGAATTATACTGCCAGAAATTTAGAAAATGGTCTGTGCTCACTAAATGGAATGAGGACGCTCTGGCAGCAATTTTCAGAAAGGGTCTTTCTGAAGCCCTTAAAGATGTTATGGTGGGGTTCCCCACGCCTGTTGGTCTGAGCGAATCTATGTCTCTAGCCATTCAGAGTGATCGGCGCCTGCGCGAGCGCAAAGTGGTGCACCATATGGCAGCATCCTCTGAACAGAGTCCTGAGCCTATGCAATGTGATAGGATTCTGACTAGAGCGGAACAGAGGGGATACAGATGTCAGAATGGGCTGTGTTTTTACTGTGGTGATTCAGCTCATACTATCTCTGATTGCCCTAAGCGTATTAATAGGGTCGCTAGATCTGTTACCATTAGTACTGTAGAGCCTAAGTTTCTCCTGTCTGTGACCCTGATTTGCTCATTGTCATCTTTCTCTGTCATGGCATTTGTGGATTCAGGCGCTGCCCTGAACTTAATGGACTTAGACTTCGCCAGGCGCTGTGGTTTTTCTTTGCAGCCTTTGCAGAGCCCTATTCCTTTGAGGGGTATTGATGCTACACCGTTGGCCAAGAATAAACCTCAGTATTGGACTCAGCTGACTATGTGCATGGCTCCAGCACATCAGGAAGATTGCCGTTTTCTGGTGTTGCATAATTTACATGATGTTGTTGTACTGGGTTTTCCATGGTTACAAGTACACAATCCAGTGTTGGATTGGAAATCGATGTCTGTGACTAGTTGGGGTTGTCAAGGGGTACATAGTGACGTTCCTTTAATGTCAATTTCCTCTTCCCCCTCTTCTGATGTTCCCGAATTTTTGTCAGATTTCCAGGATGTATTCGATGAGCCCAAGTCCAGTTCCCTTCCTCCACATAGGGACTGTGATTGTGCTATTGACTTGATTCCAGGCTCTAAATTCCCTAAGGGCCGACTTTTCAACCTGTCTGTGCCAGAACACTCCATAATAACAGGGTCTGTACCACAGGACTGGCGTATAGCAAATGTGGTGCCAATATTCAAAAAAGGGGCAAAAACTGAACTCGGTAATTATAGGCCAGTAAGCTTAACCTCTACTGTGGGTAAAATCCTGGAGGGCATTCTAAGGGATGCTATGCTGGAGTATCTGAAGAGGAATAACCTCATGACCCAGTATCAGCACGGGTTTACTAGGGACCGTTCATGTCAGACTAATTTGATCAGCTTCTATGAAGAGGTAAGTTCCGGACTGGACCAAGGGAACCCAGTGGACGTAGTATATATGGACTTTTCCAAAGCTTTTGATACGGTGCCACACAAAAGGTTGTTACATAAAATGAGAGTAATGGGGATAGGGGAAAATATGTGTAAGTGGGTTGAGAGCTGGCTCAGGGATAGGAAACAAAGGGTGGTTATTAATGGAGCACACTCGGGCTGGGTCACGGTTAGCAGTGGGGTACCACAGGGGTCAGTATTGGGCCCTCTTCTTTTTAACATATTTATTAATGACCTTGTAGGGGGCATTCAGAGTAGAATTTCAATATTTGC
Organism: Ranitomeya variabilis; assembly: GCF_051348905.1. Taxonomy (NCBI): domain Eukaryota; kingdom Metazoa; phylum Chordata; class Amphibia; order Anura; family Dendrobatidae; genus Ranitomeya; species Ranitomeya variabilis. Next base: position 549,819,181 of record NC_135232.1, on the reverse strand, counting down.
AGATGACACTAAACTCTGCAGGGTAATCAATACAGGGGAGGACAATTTTATATTACAGGATGATTTATGTAAACTAGAAGCTTGGGCTGATAAATGGCAAATGAGCTTTAATGGGGATAAATGTAAGGTCATGCACTTGGGTAGAAGTAATAAGATGTATAACTATGTGCTTAATTCTAAAACTCTGGGCAAAACCGTCAATGAAAAAGACCTGGGTGTATGGGTGGATGACAAACTCATATTCAGTGGCCAGTGTCAGGCAGCTGCTACAAAGGCAAATAAAATAATGGGATGTATTAAAAGAGGCATAGATGCTCATGAGGAGAACATAATTTTACCTCTATACAAGTCACTAGTTCGACCACACTTAGAATACTGTGCACAGTTCTGGTCTCCGGTGTATAAGAAAGACATAGCTGAACTGGAGCGGGTGCAGAGAAGAGCGACCAAGGTTATTAGAGGACTGGGGGGTCTGCAATACCAAGATAGGTTATTACACTTGGGGCTATTTAGTTTGGAAAAACGAAGACTAAGGGGTGATCTTATTTTAATGTATAAATATATGAGGGGACAGTACAAAGACCTTTCTGGTGATCTTTTTAATCATAGACCTGAGACAGGGACAAGGGGGCATCCTCTACGTCTGGAGGAAAGAAGGTTTAAGCATAATAACAGACGCGGATTCTTTACTGTAAGAGCAGTGAGACTATGGAACTCTCTGCCGTATGATGTTGTAATGAGTGATTCATTAATTAAATTTAAGAGGGGACTGGATACCTTTCTGGAAAAGTATAATGTTACAGGGTATATACACTAGATTCCTTGATAAGGCGTTGATCCAGGGAACTAGTCTGATTGCCGTATGTGGAGTCGGGAAGGAATTTTTTTCCCCATGGTGGAGTTACTCTTTGCCACATGGGGTTTTTTTGCCTTCCCCTGGATCAACATGTTAGGGCATGTTAGGTTAGGCTATGGGTTGAACTAGATGGACTTACAGTCTTCCTTCAACCTTAATAACTATGTAACTATGTAACTATGTAAGAACATACCGCTATGCGGAGCTATGTTAAGGAGTCCTTGGAGAAGGGGCATATTCGGCCGTCTTCGTCACCATTGGGAGCGGGATTCTTTTTTGTTGCCAAGAAGGATGGCTCCTTGAGACCCTGTATTGATTATCGCCTTCTTAATAAGATCACGGTCAAATTCCAATACCCTTTACCTTTGCTCTCTGATTTGTTTGCTCAGATTAAGGGGGCTAGTTGGTTTACCAAGATTGACCTTCGAGGGGCATATAATCTTGTTCGTATTAAGCAGGGTGACGAATGGAAAACTGCATTTAATACACCCAAAGGCCATTTTGAATACCTGGTGATGCCATTCGGGCTTTCTAATGCTCCTTCTGTATTTCAGTCCTTCATGCATGACATTTTTCGCAATTATCTTGATAAATTCTTGCTGGTGTATTTGGATGATATTTTGATTTTTTCCAATGATTGGGAGTCTCATGTGAAGCAGGTCAGGATGGTATTCCAGATCCTTCGTGATAATGCTTTATTTGTGAAGGGGTCTAAGTGCCTATTTGGAGTTCAGAAGGTCTCTTTTTTGGGGTTTATTTTTTCTCCTTCGTCTATAGAAATGGATCCTGTTAAGGTCCAAGCCATTCATGACTGGATTCAACCCACATCTGTGAAGAGCCTTCAGAAATTTTTGGGCTTTGCTAATTTTTATCGCCGTTTCATTGCCAACTTCTCTAGTGTGGTTAAGCCCCTGACCGATTTGACGAAGAAAGGCGCTGATGTGACAAATTGGTCCTCTGAGGCTGTTGAGGCCTTTCAGGAGCTTAAGCGCCGATTTACTTCTGCCCCTGTCTTGCGTCAGCCGGATGTGTCTCTTCCTTTTCAGGTTGAGGTTGACGCTTCTGAGATTGGGCGTACTAGCTAAGAGAACACTTACATATAAAACATAACCTTTATTGGTACCACTGAATAAAATCTAATATGGACAATACATTACACAAAGTGATAAAGTGCAAAATTAGTGCTAATATAACCAGTGCTCGAATAAAAAAATGGTTCAATCTCACCAAATGATGTTGCTTATGCAGGAGCCTCAGTCTGTTTTCAAGGGGGAGGGAGAAACAATGCCTGTACTACCCAGTCGTGCCCCTGTATTGCTCCTGCCCTGACAAGGGCAGTTCCCAAGTCAGGCTAATGTCTTGTGCCCACCATAACCAAATGTATTTCCCTACGCGTTTCCTCTCCCATAGGGGAGATTCATCAGGGGAACAAGAATTAAAGTAAATGTGGGGTATTTTTCTTTTGTAGAGAGGAACCCCAACATTGGAAGGGAATTCCTATATCCGTTACACCCAGTTGTGGGTACGGACTATGACAATGTGAGATTGGGGCAGGGGCCGTTTTGTCACAGAGGAATTCTGATGGTTCCTTGATGAAACCATGTGCCTTTTCCCGAAAGTTTTCGCCTGCGGAACGCAATTATGTCGGCAATCGGGAGTTGTTGGCTATGAAGTGAGCATTTGAGGAGTGGCGACATTGGCTTGAGGGAGCCAAGCACCGCGCTGTGGTCTTGACCGATCATAAGAATTTGATTTACCTCGAGGCGGCCAAGCGGCTGAACCCTAGACAGGCTCGATGGTCCCTGTTTTTCTCCCGTTTCAATTTTGTGGTTTCATATCTTCCGGGATCTAAGAATGTTAAAGCGGATGCCCTCTCTAGGAGTTTTTTGCCTGATTCTCCTGGAGTTCTTGAGCCGGTTGGCATTCTTAGGGAAGGGGTGATTCTTTCTGCCATCTCCCCTGATTTACGGCGGGTGCTTCAGGAATTTCAGGCTGATAAACCTGACTGCTGTCCTGTGGGGAAGCTGTTTGTTCCTGATAGATGGACAAGTAAGGTAATTTCTGAGGTCCATTGTTCGGTGTTGGCCTGTCATCCTGGGATTTTTGGTACCAGAGATTTGGTGGCTAGGTCCTTTTGGTGGCCTTCCTTGTCGCGGGATGTGCGTTCTTTTGTGCAGTCCTGTGGGACTTGTGCCCGGGCTAAGCCTTGCTGTTCCCGCGCTAGTGGGTTGCTTTTGCCTTTGCCTGTCCCTGAGAGGCCCTGGACGCATATTTCCATGGATTTTATTTCGGATCTTCCTGTGTCCCAGAGGATGTCTGTTATCTGGGTTGTTTGTGACCAGTTCTCTAAAATGGTCCATTTGGTACCTTTGCCTAAATTGCCTTCCTCCTCTGATTTGGTTCCATTGTTTTTTCAGCATGTGGTTCATTTGCATGGCATTCCGGAAAATATTGTGTCTGACAGAGGTTCCCAGTTTGTTTCCAGGTTTTGGCGGGCCTTTTGTGCTAGGATGGGCATTAATTTGTCTTTTTCTTCGGCGTTCCATCCTCAGACAAATGGCCAAACTGAGCGAACTAATCAAACCTTGGAAACCTATTTGAGATGCTTTGTGTCTGCTGATCAGGATGATTGGGTGGCTTTCTTGCCGTTGGCCGAGTTTGCCCTTAATAATCGGGTCAGTTCGGCTACTTTGGTTTCGCCTTTTTTTTGTAATTTTGGTTTCCATCCTCGTTTTTCTTCAGGGCAGGTTGAGCCTTCTGATTGTCCTGGTGTAGATTCTGTGATGGACAGGTTGCAGCAGATTTGGACTCATGTGGTAGACAATTTGACGTTGTCTCAGGAAAAGGCTCAGCATTTTGCTAACCGCCGTCGGTGTGTTGGTCCTCGGCTTCATGTGGGGGATTTAGTCTGGTTATCTTCTCGTCATGTTCCTATGAAGGTTTCTTCCCCTAAGTTCAAGCCTCGGTTTATTGGTCCTTATAAGATTTCTGAGATTATCAATCCAGTGTCTTTTCGTTTGGCCCTTCCAGCCTCTTTTGCCATCCACAATGTTTTCCATAGATCTTTGTTGCGGAGATATGTGGTACCCGTTGTTCCCTCTGTTGATCCTCCTGCCCCGGTGTTGGTTGAGGGGGAGTTGGAATATGTGGTTGAGAAAATTTTGGATTCTCGTTTTTCGAGGCGGAGGCTTCAGTATCTTGTTAAGTGGAAAGGTTATGGCCAGGAGGATAATTCTTGGGTGGTTGCCTCCGATGTCCATGCTGCCGATTTGGTTCGTGCTTTTCACTTGGCTCGTCCTGATCGGCCTGGGGGCTCTGGTGAGGGTTCGGTGACCCCTCCTCAAGGGGGGGGGGGGGGTACTGTTGTGAATTCCGCTCTTGGGCTCCCTCCGGTGGTTGTAAGTAGCACTTTTGTGAATTCTGCTCTTGGGCTCCCTCCTGTGGTTTTGAGTGGTATAGCTGCTTCTTGGATTTAGCATCAGCAGCTGCTTCCACTGATTGTCTTTCTGGCTCGGCTATTTTAGTCTGGCCTTATCCCTCAATCAATGCCAGTTGTCAATTGTTCCTGCTTGGAGCCACTGCTCTTTTGGATTTCCCTGACACTCTGTCCAGTTCAGCAAAGATAAGTCCTTGCTTGTCCTTTTGCAGTCCACTTGTTGTGGACTTTATTGTTCAGCACATTCTATGTTTTGCTCATTTGTCCAGCTTATCAGTATGGATCTATTCAGCTAAGCTGGAAGCTCTGGGCTGCAGATTTTGCCCTCCACACCTTTAGTCAGGTGTGGAGATTTTTGCATATCTCTGCGGTGGACTCTTTCTAGTTTTTTATTACTGACCGCACAGTGTTCTTTCCTGTACTATCTATCTAGCTAGAAGTGGCCTCCTTTGCTAAATCTTGTTTCATACTACGTATGTCATTTCCTTCTCCTCTCACAGTCAATATTTGTGGGGGGCTGTCCTATCCTTTGGGGATCTTCTCTGAGGCAAGATAGCTTTCCTATTTCTACCTTTAGGGGTAGCTAGTTCTCTGGCTGTGACGAGGTGTCCAGGGAGTGACAGGAACATCCCACGGCTACTGCTAGTGTTGTGTTAAGATCAGGAACTGCGGTCTGTATAGTTACCACCTGCTCAGAGCTAGTCGCATGTCGCTCCTAAATTACCAGTCCATAACAGAGTACCTCTTTCAGTACCACCCCGTGTTTCGGGAGGTCCACTTTGTATTGGCTGGAGTCTGAATGAAGGACGCTGGCTGGAATTCCTTGATAACATGTGAGCATATAAAAGCTGACTGCTTCTCCACGTATTTCCAGTCTCACAACACTTTATTCACAGACCACAGAATATATGTAACAACAGATACAGAGGGCAGGTCCATTCAAAAGCGGCAGGCCAGACATACATTACAATAGCCGCAGGGGGCCGGAGCCTGCTGATATTTACTGTGGGAATTACAAAGGTGGGGGAGGTCAGAAGGGGGATATCTTGTCTCCTCTGCCCAGGGGCGCAGCCTGTATCTCACATGGAACCTATTATATATACAAATAACTGCATAACATATTCTGGGTGCGGGGGGGTTCTGTAACACCCCGGAATAATCTCTTCAGGGGCTACCAGTTCGTGTCAGATGAGGGTTCGTTCAGCCCCGGTGTCCTTGAGGCCTTGTGCGACATGGCCCCCTAAGGTGACGTGCTGCACGTTGTCACAGCCCCTCCCAACTGTCCGACCCACCAAAAGAACTGCTGCATTAGGCCCTGGGGCCTTGGCTGGGGGCTTCCTCTGCTTCTCTGGACAGTGGGCACTGATATGACCAGTCCGTTTGCAGGAAAAACAGTGGTGAAGGTCGGAGGTAGATCTGGTGCTGTTGACAACGGGGACAGGGCCTCTGGTGAGTTGGCTGGCAGGAGTACTGGTGTTGGTTGCAGGCTTACCCCCTCTCCAGCTGGCGGTGACTGGCTTCCGCACTTCCGCTTTATGGTTAGCCTCATAGGCGTCAGCAATCTGTGATGCTTCAGCCTCATTTTTGGGCTCTCTGTCCATCACGAACTGTCACACCTCAGCTGAGGAAAGATGTAAGAACTGGTCTTTGACCATCAGGTCCCACAGCTGTGCAAAGGTGGTCACTGACAGTCCTTGGGTCCACTAGTCAAAGTGGATCCCGAGTCCATGCGCCACGATGCTGTAGCTGTCGTGTGGGCCACGTTGGAGGTTCTGGAACTTTGTACAGTAAACCTCAGGTGTAAGCTGGTACTTTGTTATCAGGGCCTGATTGATGGCCTCATAGTCTTCATCTTGGTCTGGCAGGAGAGAAGCAAATGCCTCTAGAGCTTTGCCTTTTAGCCCTGGGGTCAGGTATCAGGCCCATTGGTTCCCAGGCAGCCAGTGCTGTCTGCAGTCTTTCTCAAATGCCCGCAGAAAACTGTCCTCATCCTTTTCCATCAAAGGAAAGTGCTCTGGCCGGGGTTTAGGGAGTTGAGCGCTGTTGGGCTCGCCGCTGGACTGGGACAACCTCGGCCCCTGGAGTCGGACTAACTCCAGCTGGTACTGCCGCTCCACTTGCCGCTCGGCTCGCTCTTGGTATTGCTGGATCAGCTGCAGACGTCCATCACGGTCGTCGGTGGGGAGTTGTTCCAAGGCCGCATGCAGGTGGGGTACAATCCGCCCTGGTTGCTAGTAGGGCCGGCATTCAGTGGTTGGACCTCTGCCGCAGCCCCTTTTTCGCTTGGGCCGGCTTCTGCATCCGCTGGGCTCTGAGCGATTTCTCATTGTGCCAGAGTCGCGACCAGTTGGCTTTTGTTTTTGCCCGTGGGGTCAATCTGCATCAACCCGCAAAGGGCAATAAGAGTATCCTTGTTAGGGCTCATACTCACATGCGAGAAATTCGGATGAGTCTCGATCTAACGTTGCTACGCAGCCCCACGCTCCGATCCGAGTGCTGGGTGCAGTGCCGGGTATTGACGTGCAAGACTCATCCGAGTTTCTCACATGTGAGAATGAGCCCTAATGCTGCTTGTACCAGCCTTCTCCTTTTGCAGCCATCATTGCCAAATACAAGATAGGATAGACAAACAAAGAGAAAGGGAGGGGGTAATTGCAAGTACACACGGTATCGTCTCAGGATTAGTAAACACTGAGCTTTTTCTCCAAAACATTTTGCACCCTCAGGAACTGTGCAAGCTTTTTGTGAAAGGAATGATTGCTCAAACCCGATCATTAATGCTCTATTATCCCACTGCTGCTACCAATATGTCATGGTTCACGGGGAGGATACCCTTATCTACCCAACCACTCACACCAATTTGTCATGAACCTGGGTTATTTGGTTGCCCCTGGTTCCTTTCTGAAGAGGATTTATCCATATCCCACTTCCCAGTTCTGGTTTGGAACTTGCAGCTCTCTGGCACCCCCTTGCCCTCAGGTCAGACAGGGTGCTGCACCTAGGAAAATTAGGCGCCAGAAAGGCTGCCTTACTAAGTACTGGCTAATGGGCACACTGCAGCGAGCGCGATATAACTACTCCCACTCAGGCGTAACAATAATTATCCATCACTACAAAGCCTCCCAAACGCACAGGACAAATCTGCTGTCACCAGCTCCGATTTCTTAATTAATAACGGGTCTGGAGTCCACCCAAATTAGTAGCGTAATTCACTTCAGAGGATGTGACAGTACGTTATAGAGCAAGGAGAGACAAAGCTAGTAATTTTATATATTTTACTACAAAAAGGTAGGCAGTGCTTACAGAAGTATAAAAAGATATTATAAAAGTAGACAAGTATCGAATGTACAGTACAATTACAAATAAAATGGGATTAAAGTTGAGAAACACAGTGCCTTATGTAATTTCATCTCATGGCAGACCATGTGCTGTGGGAGATGGGCATACATCAGAATGCATCAGAGCTTCTGTATGCTCTCTTCCTGGGCAAAGACTGACTCACAACTCAGCAGGGTTAAGATATGCCCTCTGGTCATGACATCACTGAGTGGGCTGAGTTATGAAATGCACTCCTCTTTTGTCAGAGGGATTCAGAGTTATGGAACTTTCATATCCACTGTAGCTCCAGGATGCCACCTTGTATAGCGATGACGGAATTATCATTGATCTTGTTTTGCGACTAGCATTCTATTGAGACCAAACATGACCTGGCTAGGCACATCGAGTAAACAGTAATTCGTTTCTCGGATACCAAGGGTACAGGAAATTGGACCGCGTACTGGGTGATGGCCCGGCCGATGCACATACCAAATATATAATTTCCATATCTCTGTCACTAATTCGAGCCACGTGATGCCTTACTATTAAGGTTGTACATGAGCAAAAGAGCACACGTTTTTCAGACAAAGGATTTCTGCACACTCCTGCATTCGAGAGGGAGGGGGGACAGATTCCCACACTGGAGGTTCAAGTTACAGCTGTATTCAGTGGGGAGGGAGTGGCTTGCAGGCCAAGAGAGAAGAAGAGCTTCCTAGGCAGAGTGAAGAGGAGGGGTCAGAAAAGCCCACAGCATGTGTCTGTGTTCAGCTTTAAGGGATGTAGCAGAGCTCAGTGTGATCATAGACAATCAAATACCTCATGTTCCTGACATTGCATCTGTACAGAATTGTAGAAATATCGTGCCTGCACAGAAATGTAGAAATATCACGCCTCGACAGAAACGTAGAAATATCACGCTTGTGCTAAAATGTAGAAATATCGCACCTGCAGGCAAACATAGAAATAACGCACTTGTGCTGAAATGTAGAAACATCGCTCCTTTGCTGAAATGTAGAAATATCACGGCTGTGCTGAAATGTAGAAATATCGCGCGTGTGCTGAAATGTAGAAATATTGTGCCTGTGCTGAAATGTAGAAATATTGCGTGTGCAGAAATATCGTGCTTGCACAGAAATGTAGAAATATCGCGCTTGTGCTGAAATGTAGAAATATCGCGCCTGCAGACAAAGAGAGAAATATCGCGCTTGTGCTGAAATGTAGAAATATTGCGCCTGTGCTGAAATGTAGAAATATCGCGCCAGTGTTGAAATGTAGAAATATCGCGCTTGTGCTGAAATGTAGAAATATCGCGCTTGTGCTGAAATGTAGAAACATGGCGCCTGTGCAGAAATGTAGAAATGTCGCGCCTGTGCAGAAACGTAGAAATATCAAGACTGTGCTGAAATGTAGAAATATTGCGCATGTGCAGAAATATCGCGCATGTGCAGAAATATCGCGCCTGTGCAGAAATGTAGAAATATTACCCCTGTGTTGAACTGTAGAAATATCGCGCCTGCACAGAAACATAGAAATATCACGCCTCTGCAGAAATGTAGAAATATCACGCCTGCACAGAAACGTAGAAATATCCTGCCTTTGCTGAAATGTAGAAATATTGCGCCTGTGCTGAAATGTAGAAATATCACGCCTGTGCTGAAATGTAGAAATATCGCGCCTGCACAGAAACATAGAAATATCACGCCTCTGCAGAAGTATAGAAATATCACGCCTGCACAGAAACGTAGAAATATCGCGCCTGTTCTGAAATGTAGAAATATCGCGCATGTGCAGAAATATCGCGCCTGTGCAGAAATGTAGAAATATTACCCCTGTGTTGAACTGTAGAAATATCACGCCTGCACAGAAACGTAGAAATATCCTGCCTTTGCTGAAATGTAGAAATATCGTGCCTGTGCTGAAATGTAGAAATATCGCGCCTGTGCTGAAATGTAGAAATATCACGCCTGTGCTGAAATGTAGAAATATCGTGCCTGCACAGAAACATAGAAATATCACGCCTCTGCAGAAATATAGAAATATCACGCCTGCACAGAAACGTAGAAATATCGCGCCTGTTCTGAAATGTAGAAATATCGCGCATGTGCTGAAATATTGTGCCTGCACAGAAATATAGAAATATCACGCCTGTGCAGAAATGTAGAAATATCCCGCCTGTGCAGAAATATCACGCCTGTGAAGAAATGTAGAAATATCACGCCTGTACTGAAATGTAGAAATATAGCGCCTGCACAGAAATGTAGAAATATCACGGTTCACCGGGAGGATATCTTTGTCATCCCCACCACTCACACCAATTTGTCGTGAACCGGGGTTGTTTAGTTGCTCCTGGTTCTTTCTGAAGGGGATTTATCTATATCCCAATTCCCAGCTCCAGGTTGAAACTTGCAGCTCTCTGGCGCCCCCCTTACCCTCAGGTCAGACCGGGTACTGCACCTAGGATAATTAGTCGCCAGAAAGGCTGCCTTCTGTGCACTGGGTATTGGGCACGCTGCAGCGAGGGCGATATAATTACTCCCACTCAGGCGGGAACAATAATTATTAACGCCGCCAGTTGCTACAAAGACTCCCAACCACACAAGACAAATTCTTCTGCCACCACCTCCGATTTCTTAATTATTAACGGGTCCGGAGCCAACCCAGATTAGTAGTGTAATTCACCTCAGAGGACGTGACCATACATTATAGAGCAAAGAGAGACAAGCTATTAATTTTATATTTTACTCCTAAAAAGGTAGGCAGTGTTTACAGAGGTATAGAAAGATATTATAAAGAAGACAAATATCATATGTACAATACAATTACAAATAAAATGGATTAAGGTTGAAAAAACACTTACATTTCGTTATGTCATATCATCTGATGGCTGACCGTCTGCTGTGGAGGAGTGGTCACATCTAGATGCATAGCATGCATCTGTATAGCAGCTAGACCCCAGACAAAGACCCGTGAAGACTGCTGCTTCACTTACTTATTTCCTAGCCTAAAACCCAGGCACTCCCCCTGTGGTGACCTCACTTAGAAGCTGAAACCTCCCCTTTACTTAGTGTTATGGTAACTATTTTTATTCCTAGCTTGCTGTATGAATCTTGTATACGGAAGATACAATGATCAGGATGTGCCGCACATCAGGCCGATTCTTTTAAGTGTAAACACGATGTAATTACATGTCCCGCTTACGGAGAAACCCACCCTTTGCACTCGTTGGGTTTAGCTTCTAGCGATTTCAGGGTGTTAAAGATCCCTCGATGGATATCCGGAATATATAATTCTTATATCTCTAGCCCTGATCAGTGCCAATAGACATACCCTTAAAAGAACAATAGAATCTCATGCTTTCTGTACTAGTTCTATCAAGTACCAGTTGGGAAGGGGGTCAATGAGGCGTGTAGGGAGACCTGCTTGCAGCTCAAAGTCGTAAAAATTCTTCAGCGGAGTTGGCAGCTAGTCTCACATTACCACCATATAGCAGGGGGGGGAGGGAGAAAGAGTGGCTTAGAATTCCAGCCTTGTGCTGGCAGGCACAGGAAACTGCAGCTGAGAGCTCTGTATGTGTAATTGAGTAATCAGAACTTCTATTTCCTGACAATCGCGCCTGTGCAGAAATGTAGAAATATCACACCTGTGCTGCAATGTAGAAATAACGCGTCTGCACAGAAATGTAGAAATATTGCGTCAGCACAAAAATTTTGAAATATCGCTCCTGCACAGAAAGGTAGAAATATCACGCCTGCGCAGAAATATCGCGCCTCTGCAGAAATGTAGAAATATCGCGCCTGCCCAGAAATGTAGAGCGCAGAAATGTAGAAATATCGCGCTTGTGCAGAAATATTGCGTATGTGCAGAAATATTGCTCCTGTACAGAAATGTAGAAATATCACGCCTGTGCTGAAATGTAGAAATAATGCGCCTGCACAGAAATATAGAAATATCACGCCTATGCTGAGTTATAGAAATATCGTGCCTCAACAGAAACGTATGAAAAAAAAATCGCCCGAGCTGAAATGTAGAAATATCGCACCTGCGCAGCAATATCACACCTGCATAGAAATGTAGAAATATCGCGCCTGCACAGAAATGTAGGAATATTGCGCCTGTGGAGAAATGTAGAAATATTGTGCCTGCACAGTGTTACGCCCACAGGGCGTGGGGAAATATAGTGGGCTCACTAGACCACTGATGGAGCAGTGGTAGCTGTATACCTGGTACACAAGAGACAGGAGAATGTGCTTCAAAAAGCATAGGTACTTATTTAAATGAAGCTAAAACAAACAGAAAGAGGTGCCTGTGAGAAGAACCCTCTGGACCACAACACTGAACCATGTAGTGGAGCACCGGGCAAGGTGTACCCCTATACAGGGATTCCCCTGTCGCAACACCAGATGGCCTAAATGCCGCAGTACCCGGACCAGAGGGACAATCCGTACAGACCGTATAAACAAGATGGTGGAATTCAGGCTCTATCAGTGAAGAGAATCCTGGAAGCTCTGTGAAGTTTCGGAAAGGCTGATCCAGCCGGCAGCCATATCTGGGTGGTTCAGTGAGGAGCAGCTTAGCCAGCCTGGAGTGGAAACCGGAGAGTCCAGAAGGATCCAGAATAGAGAACTGCCAGCGGAGGATACTGAAGAGACAGAGGGATTAGCAAACCAAAAGTATTAAACTACACTTTGCAGAGCAGAGCACAGCACAGCAGCGTGTGGCCTGAGCAGAAGGCCACAAACGATGGAATGAACACATTGCCCAGGCACCTCCCTTAAGGGGAGGGTGCTTTTTATGCGCATAGCATCATAACACAGACAGCCCTAATAGCGAACAGGTGTCCTGCTGTTTCAAGTATGTGCAGGATGCGGGGCGTGGCTCTTAAGAGCATTTCCAGGAGACCTGCCAAGAGGATGCAGGTTCTTAGCAGAGAAAGAAGCCGCTGATCGTCTGGAGCCACGGACAAGGTGAGTAAGGCTGTGTGATAGGCGCCTGTCTCCCTGCACAGCGGAGACTGGACCTGCGGCTGAGGGCATGACAGTACCCCCCCTTACGCCCCCCCTTCTTCAAACCTGTCAGGAACCTTCTAAGAAGAACTGGGGCATTAATGTTCTCCTCAGGCTCCCAAGGATCTCTCTTCAGGGCCGTATCCCTTCCAGTCAACCAGAAAGAGTGACCTGCCCCCTCTTTTCTTCATGGCCAGGATGTCCTTCACTTCATAAACATCCTCGGAACTGACAGGAGAAGGAAAATTACCTGGATCCTGGGTGAAGCGGCTGAGAACAACTGGTTTCAGCAGGGATACATGGAAAGAGTTATGGGTCCGTAAGGAGGCAGGCAATTTCAAACGATAGCACACATCGTTGATTCGGTGGAGTATTTCAAAAGGACCGATGAAACGAGGAGCCAGCTTATAAGAAGGGACTTTAAGTCGGATGTGCCTGGAAGACAGCCATACCTTATCTCCGGGATGGAAATGTGGGGGATCCAGACGTCTCTTATCCGCATGTTCCTTGGTTCGAACCGATGCCTGCTCCAGCGAGGTCCTCGTCTCAGTCCAGACTTTTGTGAAGTCCTTGGCCAGGGACTCAGATGCAGGATTGCCGGAACCAAGAGGCAGTGGAATCGGGATCTTAGGATGCTGTCCATAAACAATAAAAAAAAGGGGAGTTAGAGGAGGACTCACCAACATGATTATTGTAGGAAAACTCAGCCCATGGCAGCAGGTCGACCCAGTCGCTGTGGTGACTATTCACGAAGTGTCGCAGATAGTTGGTGAGGACTTGATTCACTCTCTCCACTTGGCCATTAGATTGTGGGTGATAGGCCGAGGAGAAGTCCAGGGTGACATCCAACAGTTTACAGAGGGACAGCCAGAATCGGGAAATGAATTGGACTCCTCTGTCGGAAACAATGTGGAGTGGAAGTCCGTGAAGACGGAGGACATGCTGATTGAAGAACTCTGCGAGTTTAGGAGCGAAAGGAAAACCAGACAGTGGAGTGAAATGTCCCATCTTGGAGAACCGGTCTACAACAACCCAGATTACTGTACAACCAGATGATGCTGGTAGATCTGTGATGAAATCCATGGCAATTTGTTGCCAGGGAGCAGACGGAATCGGGAGTGGAAGGAGGTGACCGGCTGCCAGTTTCTTGGGTGTTTTATTATGAGCACAGGAGGGACAGGCTGCAACAAAGTTCAGAACATCTTGGTGCAAGGTGGGCCACCAGTAGTGTCGAGAAATTAGTTGTAAAGTCTTCTTTTGACCAGCGTGTCCGGCAAGCTTAGAAGAATGACCCCAGCGTAGAACTCGCTTCTTGTCTCTTTCAGTTACAAGGGTCTTACCGGGAGGGAGCTGCAACAGGCTGACTGGAGCCACCGTGATCATCTTGGACGGTTCAATGATATGCTGAAGCTCCTCTTCAAGGTCGTCTGACACGAAGGACCTGGAAAGCGCATCGGCTTTGATATTCTTCTCTGCAGGACGGAAATGGAGAGAGAAATTGAACCGAGCAAAGAATAATGACTAACAAGCCTGGCGAGGATTGAGCCTTTGAGCAGACTGAAGATAGGACAGATTCTTATGATCAGTGTAAATGATGACTGGATGAACTGCGTCTTCAAGCAGATATCGCCATTCCTCTAAGGCTAGCTTAATTGCCAGTAACTCTATCACCAATTGAGTAGTTACTTTCACAGGGTGAAAATGCCTTGGAGAAGAAACCACAGGTCACCATCTTACCGGTAGGCAGTTTTTGTGTGAGGACTGCTCCGGCTCCGGAAGACGAGGCGTCCACTTCAAGGAAAAACTGTTTGTTGATCATAGGCCGATGAAGAGCTGGTGCGGTTGAGAAGGCTTGTTTGAGGGAGGCGAAAGCTGATTCGGCCTCAGCTGTTATGATCTAGTGGTTTAGGAGCAACATGGGACATGCTCTGGAGGAGGTGGTACCTGTACTGACTGCAGTTCCTGAGCTAAACACAACACTAGAAGTAGCTGTGGGATGTTCGCAGAATGAAACCACGATGTAGCAAAGGAGGCCAGTCTAGCTAGATAAATAGAACAGGAAAGAATACTGTGTGGTCAGTATTAAAAACTAGAAAAATCCACCACAGAGTTTACAAAAATCTCCACACCTGACTTAAGGTGTGGAGGGTAAATCTGCTTCCCAGAGCTTCCAGCTTAACTGAATAAATCCATACTGACAAGCTGGACTAGAAAAAACATAGAAAGTGCAGAAAGATTAAGTCCACAACAAGTGGACTGCAAAAGAACAAAGCAAGAACTTATCTTTGCTGAACTGGTCAGAATATCAGGGAAATCCAAGCAGAGATGTGAATCCAACCAGGAACCATTGACAACTGGCACAGGCTGAAGGATAGAACCAGGCTAAATAGCCGAGCCAGAAAGACAATCAGTGGAAGCAGCTGCTGACTACTAAATCCAAGGAGCAGCAGTACCACTTAAAACCACCGGAGGGAGCCCAAGAGCAGAACTCGCAAAAGTGCCACTTACAACCACCGGAGGGAGCCCAAGAGCGGAATTCACAACAGTACCCCCCCCTTGAGGAGGGGTCACCGAACCCTCACCAGAGCCCCCAGGCCGAGCCAAGTGAAAAGCACGAACCAAATCGGCGGCATGGACATCGGAGGCAACAACCCAAGAATTATCCTCCTGGCCAAAACCCTTCCACTTGACAAGATACTGAAGCCTCCGCCTCGAAAAACGAGAATCCAAAATTTTCACCACATATTCCAACTCCCCATCAACCAACACCGGGGCAGGAGGATCAACAGAGGGAACAACGGGCACCACATATCTCCGCAACAAAGATCTATGGAAAACATTATGGATGGCAAAAGAGGCTGGAAGGGCAAAACGAAAAGATACCGGATTGATAATCTCAGAAATCTTATAAGGACCAATAAACCGAGGCTTGAACTTAGGGGAAGAAACCTTCATAGGAACATGACGAGAAGATAACCAGACTAAATCCCCCACCCGAAGCCGGGGACCAACACACCGACGGCGGTTAGCAAAACGTTGAGCCTTTTCCTGAGACAACGTCAAATTGTCTACCACATGAGTCCAAATCTGCTGTAACCTGTCCATAACAGAATCCACACCAGGACAATCAGACGGCTCAACCTGCCCCGAAGAAAAACGAGGATGAAACCCAAAATTACAAAAGAAAGGCAAAACCAAAGTAGCCGGACTAGCCCAATTATTAAGGGCAAACTCGGCCAACGGCAAGAAAGCCACCCAATCATCCTGGTCAGCAGACACAAAGCATCTCAAATAGGTTTCCAAGGTCTGATTAGTTCGCTCAGTTTGGCCATTTGTCTGAGGATGAAATGCCGAAGAAAAAGACAAATCAATGCCTATCCTAGCACAAAAGGCCTGCCAAAACCTAGAAACAAACTGGGACCCTCTGTCAGACAAAATATTCTTCGGAATGCCATGCAAATTAACCACATGCTAAAAAAACAATGGAACCAAGTCAGAGGAGGAAGGCAATTTAGGCAAAGGTACCAAATGGACCATTTTAGAGAACCGGTCACAAACCACCCAGATAACAGACATCTTCTGGGAAACAGGAAGATCCGAAATAAAATCCATGGAAATATGCGTCCAGGGCCTCTCAGGGACCGGCAAAGGCAAAAGCAACCCACTAGCGTGGGAACAGCAAGGCTTGGCCCGGGCACAAGTCCCACAGGACTGCACAAAAGAACGCACATCCCGCGACAAGGAAGGCCACCAAAAGGACCTAGCAACCAAATCTCTGGTACCAAAAATCCCAGGATGACCAGCCAACACCGAACAATGAACCTCAGAAATTACCTTACTTGTCCATCTATCAGGAACAAACAGCTTCCCCACAGGACAGCGGTCAGGTTTATCAGCCTGAAATTCCTGAAGCACCCGCCGTAAATCAGGGGAGATGGCAGAAAGAATCACCCCTTCCTTAAGAATGCCAACCGGCTCAAGGACTCCAGGAGAATCAGGCAAAAAACTCCTAGAGAGGGCATCAGCCTTAACATTCTTAGATCCCGGAAGATATGAGACCACAAAATCAAAACGGGAGAAAACAGGGACCATCGAGCCTGTCTAGGGTTCAGCAGCTTGGCCGACTCGAGGTAAATCAGATTCTTATGATCGGTCAAGACCACAACGCGGTGCTTGGCTCCCTCAAGCCAATGTCGCCACTCCTCAAATGCCAACTTCATGGCCAACAACTCCCGATTGCCGACATCATAATTGCGCTCCGCAGGCGAAAACTTTCTGGAAAAAAAGGCACACGGTTTCATCAAAGAACCATCAGAACTCCTCTGAGACAAAACGGCCCCTGCCCCAATCTCAGAAGCATCAACCTCAACCTGAAAAGGAAGAGAAACATCCGGCTGACGCAACACAGGGGCAGAAGTAAATCGGCGTTTAAGCTCCTGAAAGGCCTCAACAGCCGCAGAGGACCAATTCGTCACATCAGCGCCTTTCTTCGTCAAATCGGTCAGGGGCTTAACCACACTGGAAAAGTTGGCAATGAAACGGCGATAAAAATTAGCAAAGCCCAAAAATTTCTGAAGACTCTTCACAGATGTGGGTTGAATCCAGTCATGAATGGCTTGGACCTTAACAGGATCCATTTCTATAGATGAGGGAGAAAAAATAAAACCCAAAAAAGAGACCTTCTGAACTCCAAATAGGCACTTAGACCCCTTCACAAATAAAGCATTATCACGAAGGATCTGGAATACCATCCTGACCTGCTTCACATGAGACTCCCAATCATTGGAAAAAATCAAAATATCATCCAAATACACCAGCAAGAATTTATCAAGATAATTGCGGAAAATATCATGCATGAAGGACTGAAATACAGAAGGAGCATTAGAGAGCCCGAAAGACATCACAAGGTATTCAAAATGGCCTTCGGGCGTATTAAATGCAGTTTTCCATTCGTCACCCTGTTTAATACGAACAAGATTATATGCCCCTCGAAGGTCAATCTTAGTAAACCAACTAGCCCCCTTAATCCGAGCAAACAAATCAGAAAGCAAAGGTAAAGGGTATTGGAATTTGACCGTGATCTTATTAAGAAGGCGATAATCAATACAGGGTCTCAAGGAGCCATCCTTCTTGGCAACAAAAAAGAATCCCGCTCCCAATGGTGACGAAGACGGCCGAATATGCCCCTTCTCTAAAGACTCCTTAACATAACTCCGCATGGCGGCATGCTCTGGCACAGACAGATTGAAAAGTCGGCCCTTAGGGAACTTACAGCCAGGAATCAAGTTAATAGCACAATCACAGTCCCTATGTGGAGGAAGGGAACTGGACTTGGGCTCATCAAATATATCCTGGAAATCCGACAAAAACTCAGGAACTTCAGAAGAGGGGGAAGAGGAAATTGACATCAAAGGAACGTCACTATGTACCCCTTGACAACCCCAACTAGTCACAGACATAGATTTCCAATCCAGCACAGGATTATATCCCTGTAACCATGGAAAACCCAGTACAACAACATCATGCAAATTATGCAACACCAGAAAACGGCAATCTTCCTGATGTGCTGGAGCCATGCACATGGTCAGCTGTGTCCAATACTGAGGTTTATCCTTGGCCAACGGTGTAGCATTAATGCCCCTCAAAGGAATAAGGCTCTGCAAAGGCTGCAAGGAAAAACCACAGCGCCTGGCGAATTCCAAGTCCATCAAGTTCAGGGCAGCGCCTGAATCCACAAATGCCATGACAGAAAAGGACGATAATGAGCAAATCAAGGTCACAGATAAGAGAAATTTAGGCTGTACAGTACTGATGGTAACAGACCTAGCGACCCTCTTAGTACGCTTAGGGCAATCAGAAATAACATGAGCAGAATCACCACAGTAAAAACACAGCCTAATCTGGTGTCTGAATCCCTGCCGTTCTGCTCTAGTCAAAATCTGACAGGCGCCGA
The DNA here is from genome assembly GCF_051348905.1 of Ranitomeya variabilis. Classification (NCBI taxonomy): domain Eukaryota; kingdom Metazoa; phylum Chordata; class Amphibia; order Anura; family Dendrobatidae; genus Ranitomeya; species Ranitomeya variabilis. Next base: position 549,800,615 of record NC_135232.1, on the reverse strand, counting down.
TCAATCTGAATGGCTAGAGACATAGATTCGCTCAAACCAACAGGCGTGGGGAACCCCACCATAACATCTTCAAGGGCTTCAGAAAGACCCTTTCTGAAAATTGCTGCCAGAGCCTCCTCATTCCATTTAGTGAGCACAGACCATTTTCTAAATTTCTGGCAGTATACTTCTGCCGCTTCCTGACCCTGACACAGGGCCAACAAGGTCTTTTCTGCATGATCCACAGAATTAGGTTCGTCATACAATAATCCGAGCGCTTGAAAAAATGCGTCTACATTAAGCAATGCCGGATCCCCTGATTCAAGGGAGAATGCCCAGTCCTGAGGGTCACCACGCAGCAGAGAGATGACAATTTTAACCTGCTGAATGGAATCACCAGAGGAACGGGGTTTCAAGGCAAAAAACAATTTACAGTTATTTTTAAAGTTCAAAAACTTGGATCTGTCCCTAAAAAACAAATCAGGGGTTGGAATTCTAGGCTCTAAAGCCGGAGTCTGGACAACATAATCTTGGATACTCTGTACTCTTGCAGCAAGTTGATCCACACGAGAAAACAAACCCTGAACATCCATGCCAGCGCCAAAATCCTGAACCACCCAGAGATTGAGAGGAAAAAAAAGACAAAACAGACTGCAGAAAAAAAATGGCTCAGAACGTCCTTTTCCTTCTTTTGAGATGCATTTAATTCATTTTTGGCCAGTTGTACTGTTATGAACTGGTGGTTTAGGAGCAACATGGGACGTGCTCTGGAGGAGGTGGTACCTATACTGACCGCAGTTCCTGAGCTAAACACAACACTAGAAGTAGCCGTGGGATGTTCCTGTCACTCCCTAGACACCTCGTCACAGCCGGAGGACTAACTACCCCTAAAGATAGAAACAGGAAAGCTATCTTGCCTCAGAGAAAATCCCCAAAGGATAGGACAGCCCCCCACAAATATTGACTGTGAGTGGAGAGGGAAATGACATACGCAGAATGAAACCAGGATGTAGCAAAGGAGGCCAGTCTAGCTAGATAAATAGAACAGGAAAGAATACTGTGCGGTCAGTATTAAAAACTAGAAAAATCCACCACAGAGTTTACAAAAATCTCCACACCTGACTTAAGGTGTGGAGGGTAAATCTGCTTCCCAGAGCTTCCAGCTTAACTGAATAAATCCATACTGACAAGCTGGACTAGAAAAAACATAGAAAGTGCAGAAAGATTAAGTCTACAACAAGTGGACTGCAAAAGAACAAAGCAAGGACTTATCTTTGCTGAACTGGTCAGAATATCAGGGAAATTGTTGTGAATTCCGTTCTCGGACTCCCTCCTGTGGTCATGAATGGTACTTTGGTTAGTTCTGCTCTTGGACTCCCTCTGGTGGCTTCGAGCGGAACTGCTGGTCACTGAGGTTGGCTTTATCAGCTGCTCTCGTTTATTGCTATGCTTGCTTCCCTATTTAACTCCACTTAGATCGTTACTTCATGCCAGCTGTCGTTGTTTCAGTATTGGTTCAGATCTCTCTTGGACTTCTCTGAGGACCTGTCTACTCCAGCAAAAGCTAAGTCTTTGCTAGTTCATTTGTTGTTACTGCTTCCTGAATATATTTCTTAGTACTGCTAATTTCTTGTCCAGCTTGCTATCATGATATTCCTTTGCTAGCTGGAAGCTCCGGGGGTGCAGAGTGGCACCTCCACACCGTGAGTCGGTGTGGGGAGTCTTTTTGCTTACTCTGCGTGGTTTTTTGTAGTCTTTTGTGCTGACCGCATAAGTTCCCTTTTCTATCCTCTGACTATTTAGTGAAATCTGGCCTCCTTTGCTAAAACCTGTTTCATTCCTGTGTTTGTGACTTTCCTCTTAACTCACAGTCAATATATGTGGGGGTCTGCCTTTACCTTTGGGGAATTTCTCTGAGGCAAGGTAAGGCTTCTATTTCTATCTTTAGGTGTAGTTAGCTCTTAGGCTGTGAAGAGGCGTCTAGGGAGAGTTGGGTACGCTCCACGGCTATTTCTAGTGTGTGTGATAGGAGTAGGGTTTGCAGTCAGAGTTCGCATCTCGGCTTCACGAAAATGGCCGCCGCGATAGCCATCTGCGCACGCGCGGATGCCCGCGGCCATTTTCCTGAAGCCGCGGCCAGCAGAGCGCCGCTTCTGCGCACGCGCGGCCAAAGCAAGATGGCCGCGCCCACCGACCACCAATGAAATAACGGACATCGCTGCTATTTTCACACCCCTGTGCAGGATTCGGGACCTTGGACATGCGCACACCACTACGCCACCAACGTAATGATGAGCCTGATCTGGGGGAGAAACAGCGCTGTGACCACGCCCATCCGACCTGACCAACTTGAGTGACAGGACAAAACGGCCACTTCACAAAGGTATTTCGGCAGCCTAACGGGGGTGTAAAGGCACCAAAAAGGCACTAATGTAAAGCCCAGCTCTGCCCCTGTTTCACACTATTTTTATCTAATCTTTAAAAAACGGGGTGATAGGTTCCCTTTAATCCGAGCAAACAAGTCTGACAATAGTGGCAAAGGATACTGAAATTTGACCGTGATTTTATTCAGAAGCCGATAGTCTATACAAGGTCTCAAAGACCCGTCTTTCTTGGCTACAAAAAAGAATCCCGCACCAAGAGGGGAAGAGGATGGACGAATATGTCCCTTCTCCAAAGACTCCTTTATATAAGAACGCATTTCGGCATGCTCAGGTACAGATAAATTAAATAATCGTCCCTTAGGAAATTTACTACCAGGAATCAAATCTATAGCGCAGTCACAGTCCCTATGAGGAGGAAGGGCACTGGACCTGGACTCACTGAATACATCCTGATAGTCCAACAAATACTCCGGAGCTTCAGAAGGAGTAGAAGAAGCAATAGACACCGACGGGGAATCGCAATGAATTCCCTGACAACCCCAACTTGACACAGACATTGCCTTCCAATCCAAAACTGGATTATGGGTCTGTAACCATGGCAGACCTAAAACGACCAAATCATGCATTTTATGCAGAACAAGAAAATGAATCACCTCCCGATGTTCAGGAGTCATACACATGGTCACTTGTGTCCAATACTGCGGTTTATTCTCCGCCAATGGCGTAGCATCAATTCCTCTAAGAGGAATAGGATTTTTCAAAGGCTCCAGGACAAAACCACAGCGCTTGGCAAACGACAAGTCCATAAGACTCAGGGCAGCACCTGAATCCACAAATGCCATAACAGGGTAGGAAGACAATGAGCAAATTAGAGTTACAGACAAAATAAACTTAGGATGCAAATTACCAATGGCGACAGGACTAACCATCTTTGTTAGGCGTTTAGAGTATGCTGAGATAACATGTGTAGAATCACCACAGTAAAAACACAACCCATTCTGACGTCTATGATTTTGTCGTTCAGTTCTAGTCTGAATTCTATCACATAGCATTGAGTCAGGTGTCCATTCAGACAACACTGCCAGAGGATTAGCAGATTTACGCTCCCGCAAACGCCGATCTATCTGAATGGCCAGAGCCATAGAATCACTCAGACTTGTAGGAATGGGAAAACCCACCATCACATTCTTAATGGCTTCAGAAAGGCCATTTCTGAAATTTGCGGCCAGAGCACACTCATTCCATTGAGTAAGAACGGACCATTTCCGAAATTTTTGGCAATACACTTCAGCCTCATCTTGGCCCTGAGAGATAGCCAGCAATGCTTTTTCTGCCTGAATTTCAAGATTGGGCTCCTCATAAAGCAATCCGAGCGCCAGAAAAAACGCATCAATATTTGCCAATGCCGGATCTCCTGGCGCCAATGAAAAAGCCCAATCCTGAGGGTCGCCACGCAAGAAAGAGATAACAATTTTAACTTGCTGAGCTGAGTCTCCAGACGAACGAGGTCTCAAAGAAAGAAACAATTTACAATTATTCCTAAAATTCCTAAATTTAGATCGATCTCCAGAGAACAGCTCAGGAATAGGTATCTTAGGCTCTGACATAGGACTACTAATAACAAAATCCTGAATGCCCTGCACTCGTGCAGCAAGCTGATCCACACTAGTAATCAGAGTCTGAACAAAAGAAGAAAAAAAACAACAAAAAAAAAACTCAGAACTTCTTTTCTTTTAATCCCGCTTCTGCAATGCAATAAATATTCATTTTTGGCCTGGAATACTGTTATGATCCTAGTGGTAGAGGATCTCAGAAGTTCCAGCTAAGTCCGCAAACACAAAAAACCAGCTCATAGGGAGGTGGTAACTTGGCTGACCGTATATCTAATCCTAGCACAACAACTAGAAGTAGCCGGGGAACGTACCTACGTTGATTCTAGACGTCTCGCACCAGCCGGAGAACTAACTAACCCTTTCAGAGAAAGTAAGACCTCACTTGCCTCAAGAGAAAGGACCCCAAAGTTATAATACAAGCCCCCAACAAATAATAACGGTGAGGTAAGAAGAAAAGACAAACGTAAGAATGAACTAGATTTAGCAAAGAGAGGCCCACTAATTAATAGCAGAAAATAGGAAGGAGACTTATACGGTCGGCAAAAACCCTACAAAAATATCCACGCTGAATATCCAAGAACCCCCGCACCGACTAACGGTGTGGGGGGAGAATATCAGCCCCCTAGAGCTTCCAGCAAAAATCAGGAATCACATTATGAACAAGCTGGAACAAAATAGAAGCAAAGCGAATAAACAAAAATAAGAAAGCAGGACTTAGCTTATCATGCAAAGAACAGGAGACCAGGAGTCAGGAGCAAACAGACATAGACTGACTACATCGATTCCAGGAACTAGACTGAGTTTCCAGGAAGTCTAAATAGGAACACCCAAGGCCTAACGAACCAGGTGGGTACCAACCTGGAGAAAGATGATCCAAGTGTAATACCGCTAGTGACCACAAGAGGGAGCCAAGAAATATAGTTCACAACAGTGGCCATTATAAAGTATAGAGAATCATGTGTGGCCATTATACAGTATGGAGCACTGTGTGGCCATTATACAATATGGAGCATCATGTGTGGCCATTATAAAGTATGGAGCACTGTGTGGCCATAATACAGCATGGAGCACTGCCTGGCCATTATACAGTATGGAGCACTGTGTGGCCATTATACAGCATGGAGCACTGTGTGGCCATTATACAGTATGGAGCACTGTGTGGCCATAATACAGTATTGAGCATCATGTGTGGCTATTATACAGTACTCGACTGTGGCCCGATTCTAACGCATCGGGTATTCTAGAATATGCATGTCCCCGTAGTATATGGACAATGATGATTCCAGAATTCGCGGCAGACTGTGTCCGTCGCTGATTGGTCGAGGCAACCTTTATGACATCATCGTCGCCATGGCAACCACATCACCCACCAGGCGGACGCGCTTCCACACAACTCTACCAGAGCTGCCCTATGGGAACTCGGCTCTTTCTCCTCTCCTCTACCTCTTTGGCATAAGTGAGGTTTTGATAAAGACCCGCTGGGGTCGAAACGTTACCCGAATTGAATAGTCCGCCACCCATTTACCTCCCAAAAAAAGCACCTGGTGATGTTTATTGTATATGTTAATAAAGAAACTACACAGTTTGCTGAACTTTCAACCAATTGAGTGCGGCTGATTTTTCCTATACTTGGACTATTTTTGTTCATGCCTGCACCAACCCAGTGACAGTGTGCACATCTTTTTCCTGAATGGCAACCATTATGACATCTACGTCGATACTGTGCCCGTCGTTGATTGGTCGAGGTGAATTCGCGGCAGACTGTGCCCGTCGCTGAATGGTCGAGGCAACCTTTATGACATCATCGTCACCATGCTGTGCCCGTCGCTGATTTGTCGAGGCCTGGCGGCCTCGACCAATCAGAGACGCGGGATTTCCAGGACAAACAGACAGATGGAAAAACCCTTAGACAATTATATATATAGATGGAGCACTGTGTGGCCATTATACAGTATGGAGCATTATATGGGGACATTATACAGTATTGAGCATTGTGTGGCCATTATACAGTATGGAGCATCATATGGGGCCATTATATAGTATTGAGCATTGTGTGGCCATTATACAGTATCGAGCACTGTGTGGCCATTATACAGTATGGAGCATCTTGTGGGGCCATTATACAATATGGAGCACTGTGTGGACATACAGGACGGAGCATCATGTGTGGCCATTATACAATATGGAGCACTGTGTGGTCATCATACAGTACGAAGCATCATGTGTGGCCATTATACAGTATGGAGCATCATGTGTGGCCATTATACAGTATGGAGCACCGTGTGGTCATTATACAATATGGAGCATCATGTGGGGCCATTATACAGTATGGAGTACTGTGTGGCCAGTATACAGTATGGAGCACTGTGTGGCCATTATACAATATGGAGCACTGTGTGGCCATTATACAGTATGGAGCACTGTGTGGCCATTATACAGCAGGAGCACTGTGTGGCCATTATACAGTATGGAGCATCATATGGGGCCATTATATAGTATTGAGCATTGTGTGGCCATTATACAATATCGAGCACTGTGTGGCCATTATACAGTATGGAGCATCATGTGGGGCCATTATACAATATGGAGCACTGTGTGGCCATTATACAGTATGGAGCATCATGTGTGGCCATTATACAGTATGGAGCACTGTGTGGTCATTATACAGTATGAAGCATCATGTGGGGCCATTATACAGTATGGAGTACTGTGCGGCCATTATACAATATGGAGAACTGTGTGGCCATTATACAGTATGGAGCACTGTGTGGCCATTATACAGCATGGAGCACTGTGTGGCCATTATACAGTATGGAGCACTGTGTGGCCATTATACAGCATGGAGCACTGTGTGGCCATTATACAGTATGGAGCACTGTGTGGCCATTATACAGTATTGTGCATCATGTGTGGCCATTATACAGTATGGAGCACTGTGTGGCCATTATACAATAATGAGCATCATGTGTGGCCATTTTATGGTATTGAGCATCATGTGTGGCAATTATATAGTATGGAGCACTGTGTGGCCAATTATACAGTATTGAGCATCATGTGTGGCTATTATACAGTATGGAGCATCATATGGGGCCATTACAGTATTGAGCTTTGTGTGGCCATTATACAGTATGGAGCATCATGTGGGGCCATTATACAGTATGGAGCACTGTATGGCCATTATACAGTATGGAGCATCATGTGGGGCTATTATACAATATGGAGCACTGTGTGGTCATCATACAGTATGGAGCATCATGTGTGCCATTATATACTATTGAGCACTTTGTGGCCATTATACAATATGGAGCATCATGTGGGGTCATTATATAGTACTGAGCACTGTGTGGCCATTATACAGTATTGAGCATCATGTGTGGTCATTATACAGTATGGAGCACTGTGTGGTCATTATGCAGTATGGAGCATCATGTGGGGCCAGTATACAGTATGGAGCACTGTGTGGTCATTATGCAGTATGGAGCATCATGTGGGGCCAGTATACAGTATGGAGCACTGTGTGGCCATTATACAGTATGGAGCACTGTGTGGCCATTATACAGTATGGAGCAATCCAGTGCACCCTTTTAGTTATAGGCACAGTATATATGTGTATCCTTTATATACTACAGCAGTTATGGAGTGTAGCCAATAGATAGTGGTATTGTCTGAGGCGCATGCAGAGATCGCAGACCTGGGCTACATTGCAATGTGCAGGATCTGCGAGGCAGCAGTGTGGACAGCGACAGGTGATGAAATCTTTGCCTGCATTGTAAGCAGAGCTGCTGGGACACATCTACAGCCCTGACTGTACATTGGCATCATTATGTGAGCCATTATACAGTATGGAGCATTGTGTGGCCATTATACAGTATGGAGCATCATGTGTCAGTGGCCATTATACTGTACACAGCATCATATGGGGCCATTATACAGTATGGAGCACTGTGTGGCCATTATACTGTATGGAGCACTGTGTGGCCATTATACAGCATGGAGCACTGTGTGGCCATTATACAGTATGGAGCACTGTATGGCCATTATTCAGTATGGAGCATCATGTGTGGCCATTATACAGTATGGAGCACTGTGTGGCCAATATACAGTGTTGAGCATATGTGGCCATTATACAGTATTGAGCATCATGTGTGGCCATTATACAGTATGGAGCACTGTGTGGCCATTATACAGTATGGAGCTTTGTGTGACCATTATACAGTATTGAGCATCATGTGGGGCCATTATACAGTATGGAGCACTGTGACCATTATACAGTATTGAGCATCATTTACATTACAGTGTGGAGCACTGTATGGCCATATTTTTTTCTGTTTATACTTATTGTTTATGAAAAAGTGTGATCAGCAGTGCTTAATGGGTGTGGTTGGGGCGTGGATATGGGTGTGTCTACTTGTGAAATGGTTGTGGTCAGGGGCGTGGCCTAATTTTTTTCACGGCATGCACTGCGCTGCGCGCCACTACCCTTCTCCCTCTTTTCCTTCTTCAAAAGTAGGGAGGTATGGTTGTCCCTTGGCGATGGCCCGGGTGTTTATAGATTGGGGTGCTGGGAGCAGGGTGAAGGAAATGGGGTTGATCGAAAACTTGCCCACCAATGTTTTATTGGGAACTGATTTGGGGAGGATGGTTGCATATTATGTCCCTGACTCCCCTCCCCAATCTAATGCTGATGATAGCGATGGGAAATTGCATGTGTTACCCGACAATGCTTTACCGTTTAATGATTTACCTGATAACCATTTTTCTGAAAATGCCAAGGGTAATACTGATGATGCTGATGATGAAAATGTGCATGTTTTACCTGCTAACCATTTATTCCCTAACGATGTGTCTACAGGTGCAGGAGTGCTCAGCCACGTCACTCTACGACATGAAATGGATGAGAAATGGATGGTGCAAGCGATGGTGTTAAGGGAAATGGGGAGATGCATGGGAACTGTGAGGAAGGTGATGCTGTGCAACTGACCAGTGCCACAGAAGAAGGTAACTGCCCCATATGTAGCCTTGCTTCTAAGGTGATGGGGGTGGATGGGGGTAGTACCCATAGCAGTGCCGGCTGATGGGTCTGTGGAAATCCCCAGGGAGAGAGCCGTCAGAGTGCCCGGAACGCAGATAACATTCTGCCTTCTGGACTCTCCTCAGTGACAGGGTAACTGAACCAGAGATGGACCCAGAGGGTTCCCGTGGGGAAGGGACCCTGACGTTGCTTCTGGCTGCCAGGAGTTCCAAGCTGCTCTGCGCACCGATGCGAGCCTGGAGAATTTGAGACACTTCGCCAAGACGCCCACCTCCGTGACTGATAAAGAGAGGGTGTTCTGCTAATGAGGGAGGATATACCGGGAGACAGTTCCCAGTCAATTCCAAAAGGGGTGGTTGAGGGAAAGACAGCTTGTCGTCCCGTACCAATTCAGGGTTGAGATGTTGCGGATTGCCCATGAGATTCCACTCGCTGGACACTTGGGGATCAGCAAAACTAAGGCCCGGCTGTGTCAACACTTCTATTGGCCCAACATGGGGCAGATGTGACAAACTACTGCCGCTCCTGTATCACCTGCCAAAGAGTGGGGAAGGCAGGGCCTGCTCTTAAGGCTCCCCTGATCCCTTTGCCAGTGATAGAGGAGCCTTTCCAGAGGATCGTAGTGGACATTGTGGGCCCGCTGGCCATCCCCAGCAGCTCTGGAAAGCGATACGTCCTCACTGTGGTAGACTGCGCTACCCGGTACCCAGAGGCAGTTGCTCTGTCCTCAACTAGGGCGGATAAGGTGGTGGATGCACTGTTGGCCATCTTGTCACGGGTAGGATTTTCCAAGGAGATGCTTACTGATCAAGGGACCCAATTCATATCTCGCCTAATGGAGACTCTCTGTAAAATAATGCAGGTGAAGCATCTGGTATTGAGTGCGTATCACCCACAGGCCAATGGCTTGTGTGAGCGCTTCAAGAGTACCCTCAAACAGATGCTACGCATGCTGGTCGAGACCCAAGGATGCGACTGGGAGCGGTATCTCCCACACCTGCTATTCGCTTACAGAGAGGTTTCACAGGCCTCTATGGGGTTCTCCCCTTTCGAGCTCCTGTACGGCAGGCGAGTCCGGGGACCCCTTGGGTTGGTAAGGGAATCCTGGGAAGAGGAGCCGAACCCTTCTGAAGTGTCCATAGTGGAGTATGTCATGCACTTCCGTGACAAAATGCAGACATTAAAGCAGTTAGTGCATGACAACATGACGCAGGCTCAAGCTGACGAGAAGCACGAGAACGACCAGAACGCCCGGGAGATGACCTACCAGGTGGGTCAAAGGGTGTGGGTGCTGGTCCCCGTATCAAAGGATAAGCTTCAGGCAGCCTGGGAAGGCCCGTACGTCGTCCACCAACAGCTCAATCCAGTTACCTACGTGGTCACGCTTGACCACGCTCGGGGTAGGCAAAAGGCCTTTCATGTCAATATGATGAAGGCTCATCACGACCGTGAAGCCTATGTCCTACCAGTTTGCAGCCTGCCCGAAGACGGGGAGGAAGACCCCCTTCCTGGACATGCTGGCTCACGCCAAGGCCGGTGGATCCATCGAGGACCTGGAAGTAAGAACCTTGTTAACTGAACCCCAGCGGTCGCAGCTGCAAACCAGGCTGGAACCCTTCTGGGCCGTGTTCTCCAACCAACCTGGAAGGACTGAGTTAGCGGTCCACGAGGTGGACACTGGGAATCATGCCCCACTACTGCGAACACCCTATCGGATCTCCGACGAGGAGCAGCAGGTTATGCGCCAGGAGATCGATGAAATGCTACAACTGGGGGTGATTCAACGGTCCAAAAGCGCATGTGCCTCACCTGTAGTCCTCGTGCCAAAGAAGGATCGGACCACCCGATGCTGCATGGACTACAGGGGTTCAACCCCATCACAGCCTCTGACGCGCACCCAATGCCGCGCATCAAGGAGCTGCTTGAGCGGTTAGCTGGTGCCAAATAATCTGTCCATAATGGATTTGAGTCGGGGATACTGGCAGATTTCCCTGTGCTCTGAGGCGCAGAAGTCTGCCTTTATCACCCTCTTTGGACTGTATGAGTCCACGGTCATGCCCTTCAGCATGAAAAATGCCCCTGCCACTTTCCAGCACATGGTCAACCACCTGCTTCAGGGACTGGAGAAGTACGCGGTGGCGTACCTGGATGACATTGCCATCTTTAGTCTCTCCTGGGGGGAACACCTGCATCATCTCCTGGAGGTGCTCAGGCGAATTCACCAAGCAGGCCTGACCATCAAGCTGGTAAAGTGCCAGATGGGCATGAGAGGTCCACTACCTGAGGCACCAGGTAGGCAGGGGCTCCATGAGGTCAGAACCTGGAAAAGTGGATGTGATCGCGTCCTGGTCTACCCAGTGGCTTTCAGGGCTTTGAGAACAGCCCTGTGCAACCCTCCTGTGTTGAAAGCAGTCGACAGCAGTCGACCATTCCTGGTGCAGACCGACGCCAGCAAGTTTGACCTCGGTGCTGTGCTCAGCCAGGTCAACTCGGGGAACCAAGAGCACCCGTGTTGTACCTGAGCTGGAAGCTTCTGCTGAGCGAAGTGGCCTATTCTACCATCGAGAAGTAGTGCCTGGCCATGGTCTGGTCCCTGCAACGTTTGCAACCCTACCTGTATGGTCGCACCTTCACTGTGGCAACCGACCACAACCCTCTGCGATGGCTACAATCCGTGTCTGGGACCAGCGGAAGGTTGCTATGCTGGAGCCTTGCCTTCCAACAGTACGACTTTACCATGAAACACAAAAAGGGCAGCGAGCATGGCAATGTAGATGGGTTTTCCCTCCAGGGCGAAGCTGCTGAGGTGCGCATGGAGGAGTACCGAGAGGTCCTGCCTCTGTAGCTCAATCCAAAAGGGGAGGTGTCATAATAATGTAAAAATGCCATGTTCTGAGTAATTTTCTAGAAGGTTCCATGGTTCCAGACACGCTGCAGATTCTACCCTCTTTTTCCCCCCACAGCAGCACCTAACAGCTATGCCTCTCTGCTTGTCAGCATGGTGAAATTCTAAGCCAGTGTTCCCCCCTCCCTCAGGAATGTTTTTGTTTGCAGCCATGCATCTTCTAAGTTGTGTGAAAATTATTCATGATGAATAATTCGACCTCAGGTGGTGACAGAGATATGAAAGTTATATATTTGGGATGTGTGACAATAGGGCTACACGCCTATGCGTTTTCTAAGCGCAGCGCCTAGCAAGGACGAAGAGACAGATTGCTGCTTAATGAGGGCTCATAGCCAAGACGTGTTTGTACTTAAATTAACCCCCAGGTCTTGCTGAGCATAGTGATAACTTTATCTTTCTTCTACGAAGTTCATATGCCAAGATGTGTGTAGAAATGGCTTTTCCTAATTTTAAGAAAGGGGAGTATTCAGCCTCTGAGTGAGGTCACCACAGGGGGAGTGCTTTGGTTTTGGGCACAGGGATAAGTGAGTGAGACCTCTGTCTTCAGTAGTCTTTGTCCAAGGAACGAGCTGAGAGTCACAACTGTCAGGCACAGGGACATATGCCCTCCCCCACACCACATGGTCCGGTATGAAATGATATGAAAGAACTGTAAGTCAATTTTCTACTTTAATCCCTTTTTATATTTATCATTCTGTACATATGTAATTGTCTCATTTTATCTTTTTATACTGTTGTAAACTGCCTACCTTTTGAAGTAAAATATATAAAATTACTAGCTTCGTTTCTCCTTGCTGTATAACGTACTGTCACGTCCTCTGAAGTGAATTACGCTACTAATTGGGTTGGCTCTGGAGTCATTATTAACTAAGAAATTGGAGCAGGTGGCAGCGAATTTGTCCTGCGCCTTTGGGAAACCTGGTAGCGACGGACGGCATTGATAATCATTGTTCCCGCCTGAGTGGGAGTAGTTATATCGCCCTCGCTGCAGTGTGCCCATTAGCCAGTACATAGTAAGGCAGCCTTTCTAGCGACTAATTATCCTAGGTGTAGTACCCTGTCTTACCTGAGGGTAAGGGAGGCACCAGAGAGATACAAGTTCCAAAGCGGTCCTGGGAAGTGTGATATAGATAAATCCCCTTTAGAAAAGAACCGGGGCAACCAAACAACCCCGGTTCATGATATATTGGTGTCAGAGGTGGGGATGATAAAAATATCCTCCCTGTGATCCGTGACAACTGGTGTCAGGAAATATGACGTATTTGATTCTATATTATCATGCACACGAAGCTCTGCTACATCCATTAGGTCTGTGTAAGACACTTTTCAGCTGTGGTTCCCCCCACAGCCCCTCCTTGTCACTGCCTAGATAGCTCTCCTTCCCAGTCTGTGTAATTCTAAACCACTCATCCCCCCTCCCTCAAGAATGGGCTGGTTAGCAGAAAACCCGTTCTTTAATGCAGCCATGTCCTTCCATTTGTGTATGAGAGTTATTCAACAGGGAATAACTCAACCCCAATTAGTGAGAGATAGAAAAGTTTTCTGAACGTTCACAGATAGATCTATAACCCAATGAAATATCTAGGATCCAAACACAACGAAATCCAAGGAATGGATTTCTCCATAAGCAGGTCATGTATCCACTTCGTGTTTATACTTAAATGAACCCCTATGTCATGCTGAGCATGATAATTTTGTCTTTCTTCTTCGAGGTTCACCCTAAGAGATATGGGTAATAGAGTATTGCATAAAGGTACCTTCACACGAAACGACATCGCTAGCGATCCGTGACATTGCAGCGTCCTCGCTAGCGATATCGTTGTGTTTGACACGCAGCAGCGATCAGAATCCTGCTGTGATGTTGCTGGTCGCTGAATAAAGTCCAGAACTTTATTTGGTCGTCCGATCGCTGTGTATCGTTGTGTTTGAAAGCAAAAGCAACGATACCAGCGATGTTTTACACTGGTAACCAGGGTAAACATCGGGTTACCAAGCGCAGGGCCGCGCTTAGTAACCCGATGTTTACCCTGGTTACCAGCGTAAAAGTAAAAAAAACAAACAGTACATGCTCACCTGCGCGTCCCCCAGCGTCTGCTTCCTGACACTTACTGAGCGCCGGCCCAAAAGTGAAAGCACAGCGGTGACGTCACCGCTGTGCTGTTAGGGCCGGAGCTCAGTCAGTGTCAGGAAGCAGACGCTGGGGGACGCGCAGGTGAGCATGTACTGTTTGTTTTTTTTTACTTTTACGCTGGTAACCAGGGTAAACATCGGGTTACTAAGCGCGGCCCTGCGCTTAGCAACCCGATGTTTACCCTGGTTACCCGGGGACCTCGGCATCGTTGGTCGCTGGAGAGCGGTCTGTGTGACAGCTCTCCAGCGATCAAACAGCGACGCTGCAGCGATCGGCATCGTTGTCGCTATCGCTGCAGCGTCGCTTCGTGTGAAGGTACCTTAACAGTTAAGAAAGGGGAGTTCCCCAACCACCCAGTGAGGTCAGCACAGTGGAAGTGCCTTAAGTTTGAGCCCAGGTATAAAACTCGAGGTGGGATGAGACGGGAGGTCATTAGTCTGCCCAGGAAAAGAGCTAACAGCAGCTCTGCTAGCTGCTCTGATGCATTTTGATGTCACCCTTCCCCCAAGCCACATGGCCAGCTATGAGAGACCTGTAAGAACTTTTCCATCTTTATTCCATTTTATTTTGTAATCCTTCTGTACATACTATAATTGTCTCATCTTGAAATATCGTTTTTATACCTTTTGTAAACACATTTCTTTTTGGAGTAAAAGTTATATGTACTAGCTTCGGTTTTCCTTGCTCTAAAATGTACCTCCAACGTCCTCTGAAGTAAATTACACTGATTGGGTTGGCTCCTGACCCCCTATTAATCATAGGAATAAGAGCTGGTGGCAGCAGAGCATACTGAGCTTGCTGGGTATAGCTGGCAGTGACAGAAAAAGGCTTATAAGAGTATTGCCTGGCTGCAGCGGGGAATAGGTATATAGTCCTCACTGCAGCGTGCCCAATAGCCAGTACATAGCAGGCAGCCTTTCTGGCGACTAATTATCCTAGGTGCAGTTCCCTGACTGACCTGAGGGTAAGGAGGGTGCCAGAGAGCTGCAAGTTCCAAACTAGAACTGGGAAATAAATCCCTGAAGAAAGAACTGGGACAACCAAACACCCCCCGGTGTTAATCAAAAATATCCCCCCTGTGATTCCTGACATCTGGTTCAAGGTCGGACTGGCCTGGCGGGGTGCCGGGGAAATCCCTGGTGGGTCCTTGCAGAAGAGGGGAGGTAGGAAAAAAAGAGAAATGAAACAAAAAATAGGTCGCGGGCCCTTTACATGCGCGCGCGCGCGCACGCAGCTGGACAGCAGTGACACACAGAACAGTGACCAGGGAGCAGGAGAGTAGCCGGGGTCACACGCCTGGCAGAATCACAGCTACCAGACACGACCGCAGCAGCATCTGCTAAAAGTGAAATCACTCTCTGCGCCCTGCACTGCTGCTTCCGGGTATAGAAGAAGTACTTCAATAAAGCATGTACCGGACTAGAGACAAGCTAAGGTAGGGTACTAAAACCTCTAATGTTTGTGTATGTTTACATGAATTTTTACGCATTTGCCTGTATGTTTATGCCTGTATGTATGGCATATATGTGTATGTATATGCCTGTAAGTTTGCTTGGTATATGTATGTGCCCACCGGGAAGTATTGGATACGACCAGGGTGTAAGTGCCGCCTCCCCACAGGTAGAGCGGGATGTATAGGATACGACTAGAGTGCAAGGGATGTCTCCCCACAGGTGTAGCGGGATGTATAGTTGCCGCGGTATACAATACAACCAGGGTGTAAGGGACATCTCACAGGTGGAGAGGGATGTATAGTAGCAGCGGTGCATGATACAACCAGGATGTAAGAGACGTCTCCTCACAGGTGGAGTGGGATGTATAGTAGCGGCGGTGTATAACACAGCCAGGGTGTAAGGGATGTCTCCTAACTGGTGGAGCGGGATGTAGAGTAGCCGCAGTGTGTGATACAACCAGGTTGTAAGGGACGTCTCCTCACAGGAGGAGAAGGATGTATAGTTGTCGCGGTGTATGATACAACCAGAGTGTAAGCGACATCTCCCCACAAGTGGAGCGGGATTTATAGGATACTGTAAGCTAACATGAGAGCTGGGGGATACGGATATCCCCCCGCCGTCACCAATCTTACACAGTCACAGCTCTCTGGTGCCCCCTTTACCCTCAGGTCAGTCAGGGAATTACACCCAGGATATGTTGTCATCTGAGAGGCTGCCCTGTTACGTATTGGTTATCAGGGCACTCTGCAGTGAGTGCAGGATATATATATGTCCAGTCCCAGGCAGGGAATACATATATAAACCTCCGGTCCGTCACTGGCAGAATCCCCCAACACCAGTACTGTATGCTGCCACCAGTTCCTCGTTGGATATAAGCGCGATGCATTAACAAGCTTATATCGGGTCAGAAACAACCCCAGGCAGCATATAAGTAGTAGCCAGACTCACGGACGTGGGAAATCGGGTTTTGAGATAAAAGAGCAGCCCCAAATTAATTGATATTTTAATTGCCAAAATGCGCACTAGATAATACAAATATATACAAAGGAATATACAGATATTACAGCCAGATGTACAGTTAAAAGGTAAGGTACGGGTATGGGATTGCAGTTAGCTGTATGTTTAAAGTTATCGTTCCTCATAACATGTGAGCCCCAAGGAAGCGTTCGAGTCCACAGGTACTTTCTTAGGCCCCCTTCACACATCAATTTTTTTTACTATCAGTCATGATCCGACAAATTCTGAAAAAAACGGATCCGGCAACTGATGCCGCCGGATCCGTTTTTTTCTCATAGACTTGTATTAGCGACGGATGGCCTCACGTTTCATCCGTTGTTCGCTGAATCCGTCGAAAATTGTTTGTCCGGTGGCCGGAGACAACAGACAAAATAAAGTTTTTTGTGTACGTCAAAAAAACGGACAGCGACGATCCGGAGCCATCCGTTGTTTGCTCGAATGGAAGCCTATGGGCGCCGGATCCGTCAAATGACAGAATCCGGCGACGGATTCCGTTTCTTTTTAACGGAGCATGCTCAGATTTTTTTAGAATCCGAAAAAAAGGGAATACACTGGCGCTCGGAAAGTGGATAATAAGAAGGAGGAACGGGGAGTAAGGAATAGCTGCTGGTGATAAAACAGGGTCTGTGCGTACCCTGTAAGCTTAAAAACAAAAAGAAGACGATAGTATAACACCTGCGCTAGCGTATAGAAGCTAAATGATCCCCCAAGAATAATAATAGGCAAATAGAGGGCTTTCAATGATTGTAAATGAGTACTTACTAGATTACAAGGCAGTAACCGTAGCTGCAGATCTTGCATGTACTGGGAGTCCGATTTACCGCTGCAGGGTGGTGAAATCACTGACAGTCCGGTTCACCGCTGCGCGATGGCAAGAACAAGGAACTAGACTCACTCCACGTGAGTCTGGTAAGAGGACGCGGGAATCAGATGGAAGCTGCCAGCTCCTAGCGTGCCCCGGCCGGAAGCGACGCTGAAGCGGTGGCGGCGTTGAGAAGGGGCGTAGCAACAGTGTGACGTCACAGCTAGTGGGCGGGCGCGTATGTGGATAATCCACATACGCGCCCGCCCACTAGCTGTGACGTCACACTGTTGCTACGCCCCTTCTCAACGCCGCCACCGCTTCAGCGTCGCTTCCGGCCGGGGCACGCTAGGAGCTGGCAGCTTCCATCTGATTCCCGCGTCCTCTTACCAGACTCACGTGGAGTGAGTCTAGTTCCTTGTTCTTGCCATCGCGCAGCGGTGAACCGGACTGTCAGTGATTTCACCACCCTGCAGCGGTAAATCGGACTCCCAGTACATGCAAGATCTGCAGCTACGGTTACTGCCTTGTAATCTAGTAAGTACTCATTTACAATCATTGAAAGCCCTCTATTTGCCTATTATTATTCTTGGGGGATCATTTAGCTTCTATACGCTAGCGCAGGTGTTATACTATCGTCTTCTTTTTGTTTTTTTAGAATCCAATTAGCCAGCTCAGCTAGTCGGATCCGGCGAAACAAATGGATCAGTTGCATCAGTTTTTCACAATCTGCGACGGATCCGTTGAGCCAACAAATTGTGACTGATGGCAAAAAAATGATTGGTGAAAGGGGCCTTAGTTTCTGGTCCGTCTCCACGCATGACATGATGCGGCTTCCATGAATGATAAAGGTGTGTAGTTAGCTTTTAACCCCTAGCTCGCACAGTCCCATATTTCCCACCACCCCTCTGGGTTGGACTGAATTCTCCTCCCTTGACCTTTTAGCTGAAATAAATCCCCATACCTAGTGTAGAGATCAGATTGAAGAATCCATTTTGTCTTCCTCTACTCAGAGACGTATATGAAGAAACTTGAGCAAGGTAGACATATTTCCTTTTATGGACGCATTCCTTTGCCATATTGTAACCTGCATTCCAGTGAACGTTATCAGTAGAATACATACTCTTTGTTAGAGAATATGAGCCCTTGTACGCATGTCTGTAAATGCTTATCTCATTCCTATATAAACAGGAGGGGTGAGCCCAGTGAGTCAGAGGCGAGCTCCTGAGCGATCCCTGCATATGAATACACATCTCTTGTGCTGTGTGTTATTACTTGGATCTCTCTACATCAGAAAGCCGGGGACGGATGAGGACTCAACAATTCTGGCGCCTGAACAGGGACCTGAGATAAGAGTATTTGCTCGAGATTTACCTGCGGATACGGACAACGGAGATCTGGGATAATGGACGGCAAATGAACTGAAAAACCTGGCCAGGTAAGAGACATTATTAGTTCTCTTTTATCTGCCCTGTATTATCCGAAAGATCTCTATGAGCCGTGTCACGCTGGGTTAGTCTAGTAGTGAGTAGATACCTATAAAACTCGGGTTACCATATTGTATAGACTTATGAGTCCTGTCCCTGGCAGTGTGTGAACAGTGTGAAGGTTGTGGTATGTTGTGAAAGAAGAGCAAAAGTGCGTAGAAAAATAAGCCGAAATAGTTGGGGTATAAGCCTTATACACGGAAGTCAGCCTAACTGGGTCATGTGGTTGCGTTCTTCTTCTCCGCCCATGCTTGACTATTCATTAAGTGCTTAACCTCCTTCATTTCTGGATAAGGTTTGATAGAATGAGCCCAGGACGCGGGTCCATGAGCCTGGGACAAGTATGCTAACTGACACAGAAAGTTTTGTGATCTGTATGGTGTTGCTGGGTCTGTTTGTGTGCATAATAGCACTTAGGTACGTCCTGCATATTAGAAGAAACGGAGCAGACAAGCCCTTCAATATTTTAGCTCCCTAGGAGAGAAGGCAACGAGACATCACCATAGAGTAAGTGATTGTCCAAACGTCACCTAGGGTAGTCATAGCTAATATTGAAAAGAAAAATGGGAAATAAACAGACCAAAACTGTCTTAGGACAAGTGGAAGCAGCAGATATCATACAGGAAAGATGTGGAAAGATAGTCAGAAGACAGATTAGAAGGGTAAGAGGAAAATTGGGAATTTCAGAAGCACTTATGTTCAGTACAGAATGGGAAAGACTGAGTAAAGAACGAGGTGGAATTATCAAAGACAATGGGTGGGAAGAAATCATACATTGTATGATAGAGGTCTCAAAAACAGCTAAAGAGGAGAATTGGAAGTACGATCCAGATACTTCCAAATGGATCATGGGGAAGGGAAAAATGAAAATGTCCCCCGGACTTTTTCAGGAATTATTGACACACCTACAGCCCAATAGACCAGTGGCAGAAGGGGGTGCCTTACAGACAGAAGCATCAGGTACCCAGTTCACAGAGGCATTAATAATTTTCATGAGAGGAAAACAGAGGGAAAGGGGGTCTACAGGTGTGATTATGCAGAAATTTGGGCAAAGTATTGAAGAATATAGTCAAGAACTAGAAAATAGCTTTAGGGATGAAGGATTGGATTTGACTGATGCTTCAGTAAGGAGACTTTTTACAAAACAATTAATAGAGGGGCTAGATCCGAAAATCAGAGAAAAATTTAAATCCTCTACTCCAGATTGGAGAACAATTGAACAACCAAATATTGTGAAACAACGATGTTTAGGAATAGCCATGGATATGAGAGAGAATCATAAGCCTGTTAGAATAGCACAAGCTAATACAGGAGGAAGAGTGAGACACAATTTTCTTTGCCACTACTGTAAAAAGCCAGGTCATTTCCAAAGAGAGTGCAGGAAGAAGTTGGCAGATATAAAGTCAGGCAAATTTGTTCCCAGAAATAACCCTCCCCAAACGGACAACCAGCAGAAATCTACCATCATAGATGGTCCCATACCAGATTCAGATTGACTCGATGTGTTACAAACTTCCCTACCAGCTAGAAGACCTATGATACAGGTGAATGTGGGGGGGAGAGAGATTCCATTTTTGATAGATACAGGTGCAACTTCCTCAATTTTGAATCAAGATTTTCTTCCGAATCCGGAAGATATTTCAGAACAAACAACTTTTGCTGAGGGTTATGATGGGGTAATTCGAACACTGCCATATACTGTGCCCCTAGAGGTCTCATTAGGACCTAAATGTTTTGCATCCAGATTTTTGTATGCCAGAGGTGCCCCAACATGTCTGTTAGGAACTGATGTACTAAAGAAATTAGAAGCTAACATCAATTTTAGGGACGATGGCACAGTTATGTTGACTATCCCTGATGATGCAGAAACATTAGAACAATATGTCAGAATTCAGGCTTTTGAGGATTATACTGAAGAAAAAGAGTACAACACAGATCTAGACCTCTCAACGGTCCCAGAAACACTGTGGGCACAGGGTGACACTGATGTGGGATTATTGCATATCTCTCCTGTAAAACTATCTGTGCAACCAGGAACTGTTCTCCCACAGCTCAGACAATACCCTGTGAGTGCCCAGCAGGAATTAGCAATTATAAAACAGATAGAGGGATATAGAGAGAGAGGAGTTTTGGTAGAGATACAATCACCTGCTAACACTCCTCTGTATCCAGTCAAGAAGAGAACTCTTGATAAGGGTTCTATGCCCAAATATCGTATGGTACATGATCTAAGAGAAATAAACAAAGTTCTAGATCCAATCACCCCAGTTGTACCCAATCCTCATACGTTACTATCACAGATACCAGCCAGTTCTCAAGTGTTTACTGTAATAGATCTTTCAAATGCATTTTTCTCGGTTCCTTTACACCAAGATAGTTGGCATTTGTTTGCATTTACATTTAAGGGCAAACAGTTGGCGTGGACACGCCTTCCACAGGGAATGATACACTCCCCTACTCTTTATTCAAATGCCCTACAAACAGTTCTTCAAAGGTTTGAACCTGAATCACAGGTAGTAATTTTGCAGTATGTGGATGACCTACTACTTTGCTGCCCAGATCTAGAAACAGCAGAAAGGTCCACTGTGAGTTTACTATGTTTTCTAGAAAAAGAAGGGTGTAAAGTGAATAGACAAAAGCTACAAGTTTGTCAGATCAAAGTGGTCTTTCTAGGTCATTGCATTTCTCAAGGTAAAAAGCATCTTACACCTCAAAGAACTGAAGCAATAAGACAGATGAATGAGCCTAGAAATCATAAACAGCTACGAGCATTTTTAGGAATAGTGTCTCATTGTAGACAATGGATTATACATGCCAGTCAACTAATGCAACCACTGTATGACTGTGTAAAAAGTGAACCTTATTTGTTGACAAAAGAAGGTCAGATTTCGTTCCAACAATTAAAAGATGCCCTTGTTTCAGCTCCAGCGTTAGGGCTACCAGACTACACCAAACCATTTCAGCTTATGGCTGCAGAAGTTGATTCCCATGCTACAGGAGTTCTTACCCAGAAGCATGCAGGGAAACAAAGACCAATTGCATATCTTTCAGCAAGGTTAGATCCAGTAGCCAGGGCAGCGCCAACCTGTGTACGTGTGGTTGTTGCTGTCTCGCTATTGTTGGACAAAGCATCAGAAATTGTCCTAGAGCATCCACTCACAGTTCAAACTACGCATGATGTTTATGGGATATTAAACCAGGTCCAACCAAAACACATTTCCATGGCCAGACATTTGCGGCTACAGTGTTCTTTGCTGCTTCCCTCTACTATCACATTTGCAAGGCTTCAGACTCTCAATTTAGCTACATTGCTACCTCTCGAGTCTGAAGGGGGGAATAAGGACACTGATCCACACGCAAATTTTTTCCCTACAGACACACATGATTGTACAGAGCTCATTTTACAAGAGACGGTAGGCTTACCCAATGTATCCGAAACACCACTTCAAAATCCAGATTTAGAGCTGTTTATAGATGGTAGTAGGTTTGCAGATGACACAGGTAACTTCCATACAGGGTATGCAGTTGTGTCAGAATCTGAAACTCTCAAAGCAGAGCCACTTCCACCGAAACAGTCTGCACAAGAAGCAGAACTAACAGCATTGATTGAAGCGCTAAAAATAGCTGAGAATCAGACAGCTAATATATACACTGATTCTAGGTATGCATATGGTATTGTGTTTGATTTTGGAGTAATCTGGAGAGCTAGAGGTTATATGACAGCGTCAGGCCAACCTGTAAAACATGCTTCTTTGATCAAACAGATCTTAGAGGCTGCACAAGAAACAAAAGAAGTAGCAGTAATTAAGGTAGCTGCACATGTGAGACTCGACACTAGGGAATCTAGGGGAAATGATAGGGCTGATAAAGCAGCCAAGGCAGCAGCGGTCAAACCCTTACAGCAGGTTCATACTGTAAACCCCACAGAAAATACTGAAGATAGACTGAGACAAGCACAGGAAGATGCAGGAGAAGAGGAGAGGGACAGGTGGAAAAAGGAAGGGGCAGAAGAACAAGCAGGAATTTGGAAGAAAGATGGACTAATATGTCTACCTAGAGCCTGGTACCCGATTGTAGTTGGTGGACTGCACCACCCTACTCATGTGTCTGCAAATGCAATGACACTACTGGCAAAGCAAGTCTGGTTGGCTCCAGGTTTTGGCAACTACGCAAGAGACTATTGTGCAACATGCGCTATATGCCTGGCACATAATCCCGGACAGACAACAAAGACCCCTATGAAGCACCACGTCCGACCTCTCTATCCGTTTCAGCGATTACAAATAGACTTTATCCAGCTGCCAAAAAGTAATGGGTATGAGTATGTGTTGGTGTGTGTGGACATGTTCTCAGGGTGGCCAGAGGCCTATCCAGTTCGGAAGGCTTCAGCTAAAAACACTGCTGTAAAGCTAGTTGCCGAACTGATACCCCGTTACGGTCTCCCTGAAGTGATCGAGTCAGATAGGGGTACTCATTTCACTGGAGAAATATTTCAAAATGTACTGAAAATGTTGGGTGTTGAAAGTCAGTTACACACTCCGTATCATCCTCAAAGTTCTGGTAAGGTGGAACGCATGAATGGAACTTTAAAATTAAAAATACAGAAAGCCATGGCTGAAACAGGAAAGCCTTGGACAGAATGCCTTCCACTGGCCCTGTACTCAATACGCAATACCCCAAGGGGTAAGACTAAACTGTCTCCATATGAAATTTTGTTTGGTAGGACTGCCAATTTAGGATGTTATTTTCCACAACAACTTGTGTTAAATATTGAGTCATTGACTTCTTATGTGCAAAACCTCCAGAAACAATTAACTAAGGTGCATGCACAAGTTTTTGCTTCCCTTCCAGATCCTGACAACATTGAAGGAAGTCACAAGTTGGAACCAGGTGATCAAGTCTATGTAAAAAGACACACCAGAAAGGCTCTTGAACCAAGATTTGACGGACCCTTCCAAGTCCTGTTGACAACACCTACATCAGTCAAGCTTGAAGGAAAGGCATCATGGATACATGCAAGCCATTGCAAAAGAGCAGTATAAAACTCATAACATTGATGTTAATAGTATTAACCTCAACGGAGGCATGGGATAAACTGAATTCTCTAGCCCCTTTGAACAATAGATTCGTACAACATCATAGAAAATTAGTACATGACTTGTTAAATAATACACAACCCCTAGCAGATTGTTGGATCTGTACCCATTCACCAGTATCAGCCACAAGTATACCTTTTCTAGCAGTTCCCGTGTCAGTTGAAGAAATATTCGCTTGGCCTAATTGTTCAGACAACCTGGCCAACAACCAAATTGGTAATACTAGGCTGTGGAATACTACAATCGCCATACCAGTTGTGGGATGGGTAGAATTTCCTTGGTGGCAGGGTAATCTTACAGGAAGAATAGGCAACTTACAATATTTTGCATTCAGGGGAGGAAAATGGGTACCTAGAAATAAGACTGGATTAACTGATTTAGGACAGGTCCCCACTGAAAATCTACAGCTCAGTTTCAGTACAACCACCGACTCTTCTTATGCTTTCAAACCTACAATGTTGGAAAGGTACATACATAATAGAAAATGGGAACATTCTGCGTTGTTCCCCCAAGGTGATGCAAACAGTTGTACAAGCAAACCGGGGAACCTGGTTTGTAATGAATCCGATGAGTATATCAGAGGAATGCCTTTATGTGGGAATCCCGCAGCCGGGTACTGTAGCCCCTTGGGACAAAAACCCTCTTGGTGTATGCTTCAGAATGTATCTAGATTTGTGGATTTGGCTCACAGATTGGTATTGCAGCACTCAGCACTATGGGATCTGCCTGAAGGTACATTTTGGATATGCGGAGAAGGAGCATATAAATGGCTTCCCGTAGGTATAAGGGGTACTTGTACATTAGGACGCCTAACCCCGGCTACTTTCATAATTTCGAATAAACAAGTGAATATGCAAGCCGTGCCCAAGCACACACTGTATAAAAGAGCTGCAGATAACTCACCACGTCCCTCAGGGAGACCACACATAGTGCAAATGGGTATAGCCAATAAAATTGTCAGTTCTATTTTTATTTACCCTATGTTAACACAAATGTGGGATAAATTAGTTAGAGCCACGGATTATCTAGATGATCAGATCTGGGATATATTGGATATATTAAACACTAGTATAGCTGTACAGAATCAGCTCATAATAGTCGTCAACCAACATACTCTGGTATTGGATTACCTAACTGCCTCACAAGGAGGTATGTGTCAAATCATCGGACCCACCTGCTGTCATTATATAGACCCGAATAGTACTATGAGTATGACATTTAAATTAAAGGACGTACAACGACTCAGAGATCAGTATGACAAAGATAATGACCAGAATAAGGATAGCTGGTGGTCAGATACCTTTTCTTTTCTTAACCCAGCCAACTGGTTCAGAGGAATCGGTGGGTGGGTTGCTGGGATTATGTAGAGCATAATACATATAGTTATGATTATTGTAGTTATATACGTACTATTCCAGATTGTGCTCAAGAGTATCTCAGTATGCACAGATAAACTTTGTGTAATAGATGCAAGAGTATAAAGTTTTGTTTTTTTTTTTCTTTCTCCTTTATTCTTATGTTATCCTCTAGTGATTCTAATTAATATTACTGTACTAATTTTTGTTTTTATATTTTAGTATACTTATTGCAAAACAAAGAAAAGGTTGTGAGAGTTAAACGGAAGAATTGATAGTAGATTTGATTCTCTTATTAATAATATAAGTGTGTGTATGTGTAATACCAAAAATAAAGGCTTTGTCTTTGGCCCTGTGGTAATCTAAAATATGGATATGTTAAAGGGGGATTTGTGATAGATTATAAAAGAAATATGTCAAAGGGGGGAATTGTAGAGATCAGATTGAAGAATCCATTTTGTCTTCCTCTACTCAGAGACGTATATGAAGAAACTTGAGCAAGGTAGACATATTTCCTTTTATGGACGCATTCCTTTGCCATATTGTAACCTGCATTCCAGTGAACGTTATCAGTAGAATACATACTCTTTGTTAGAGAATATGAGCCCTTGTACGCATGTCTGTAAATGCTTATCTCATTCCTATATAAACAGGAGGGGTGAGCCCAGTGAGTCAGAGGCGAGCTCCTGAGCGATCCCTGCATATGAATACACATCTCTTGTGCTGTGTGTTATTACTTGGATCTCTCTACATCAGAAAGCCGGGGACGGATGAGGACTCAACACTAGGATGGGTCATAAGTTCCTAGTGGGAGGTCCAAACGGGAATACTGAAGTCTCAACGGGTTCGTTGGGGCTGGACCGGTATGGAGAGCCCAAACTTGGGTTGGCTAAGTGCTTCTGGAGAGCCAGTATCGATAACTCGGTATAAGGGACAGCTAGAGAAAGATGAGACACAGGTGAGTGTGCCGAGGGCTCCCAGGAATCTGGATGTACATTGGACTTAACCCTGAGATACATTGTACTCCCATAATTCATCTCTAGGTATTGGTGCCCAAGTGTCTACGCTTTCCCTTGATAGATGATTGATGTTGGCTGCCTTGCAGAGAAGAGAGCAGGGTTCCCAGCTCTGCTCCTTCATTAACACGTGGCCTCTAATTCTCTGGCCATATGGCAAAGTTCTGTTCTTTTGGGAACTTGTGAGATCTCTGGATAATCTATGGGGTCTGAATTAATAAATCCAAAATGGAGTCTATCTCATCCCTCACAGATACGACAAGAGTGTAACCGACGTCTCCCCGCAGGTGGAGCGAGATGTATAGGATATGACCAGTGTGTAAGGCTTCGCTGCGATGTATCGATGGATGTCTTAAAAATAGTGGAAGACGGATGAATTTGAAGAGAGAGGAGAGAGAAGAGAGAAGAGAGAAGAGAGAAGAGAGAAGAGAGAAGAGAGAAGAGAGAAGAGAGAAGAGAGAGAGAGAGAGAGAGAGAGAGAGAGAGAGAGAGAGAGAGAGAGAGAGAGACACATTTTCCCCTGACTAGAAAATTCCAGGCATGCTCGGAATTGAAAAATGAGATACGTCACTGGATTCCTGTTTTTGACGGTCAGCGACGGATCCTGCCTGCATAGGCTACCGTTATAGCAGACAACAGGCAGCGCAGGACCTGTCGCTGAGTGATTTTCCGACGTGCAGAAAAAACGTTCCTCTGAACATTTTCTTCGCCCGACGGGCAGCAATTTTCCGACGGATCCAGTGCACGACGGATGAAACGGATGGCCATCCGTCACAGTCCGTCGCTAATACAAGTCTATGGAAAAAAACAGGATCCTGTTTTTTCAAAAATCGACGGATTTCGACAGGAGCTAAAAGACAGAAGTGTGAAAGAGGCCTAAGCGAGGTCTCCTTGCAGGTGGAGCGGGATGTATAGGAAACGACCAGGGTGTAAGGGACGTCTACCCGCAGGTAGAGCGGGATGTATAGGAAACGACCACTGTGTAAGGGACGTCTACCCGCAGGTAGAGCGGGATGTATAGCATACGATCAGGGTGTAAGGGGTGTCTCCTCACAGGTGGAGCAGGATGCGGAGTAACCGCAGTGTATGATACAACCAGGGTGTAAGCGACGTCTCCCCATAGGTGGAGCGGCATGTATAGGATACGACCAGTGGGTAAGCGATGTATCCCCTAAGGTGGAGTGAGATGTATAGGATACTAAACAGGGTGTAAGCAACGTCTCCCCACAAGTAGTGCAGGACGTATAGGTAACGACTAGGGGGTAAGCGACGTCTCCCCACAGGTGGAGCGCGATGTATAGGATACGACCAGAGTGTAAGGGAAGTCTCCCCACAGGTGGAGCGGATTGTAAAGTAGCCGCGGTATATGATGCAATCAGGGGTGTAAGGGACGTCTCCTTACAGGTGGAGCAGGATGTATAGTAGCCGGAGTGTATGATACAACAGGGTGTAAAGGACGTCTCCCCACAGGTGGAGCGGGATGTATAGGATACGACCAGGGTTTAAGCAACATCTCCCCGCAGGTGGAGCGGGATGTATAGGATATGACCAGGGTTTAAGGGACGTCTCCCCACAGGTGGAGCAGGATGTATAGGATACGACCAGGGTGTAAGCGACGTCTCCCCGTAGGTGGAGCGAGATGTATAGGATACGACCAGAGTGTAAGTGACGTCTCCCCACAGGTGGAGCTGGATGAATAGGATGCGACCAGGGTGTAAGCAACGTCACCCCACAGGTCACACGTAGAGCAGGATGTATAGGATATGACCAGAGTGTAAGCGATGTCTCCTCACAGGTGGAGTGTTTGTATAGGATATGACCAGGTTGTAAGCGACGTCTCCTCACAGGTGGAGCGGGATGTATAGGACACGACCAGGGTGCAAAGGAGATTTCCCCACAGGTGGAGCTGGATGTATAGGAGCTGCGGTGTAGTGTATGATACAACCAAGGGGTAAGGGATGTCTCCTCACAGGTGGAGTGTTTGTATAGGATATGACCAGGTTGTAAGCGACGTCTCCTCACAGGTGGAGCGGGATGTATAGGACAGGACCAGGGTGCAAAGGACATTTCCCCACAGGTGGAGCTGGATGTATAGGAGCTGCGGTGTAGTGTATGATACAACCAAGGGGTAAGGGATGTCTCCTCACAGGTGGAGTGTTTGTATAGGATATGACCAGGTTGTAAGCGACGTCTCCTCACAGGTGGAGCGGGATGTATAGGACAGGACCAGTGTGCAAAGGACATTTCCCCACAGGTGGAGCTGGATGTATAGGAGCTGCGGTGTAGTGTATGATACAACCAAAGGGTAAGGGATGTCTCCTCACAGGTGGAGCTGGATGCATAGAAGCAGTGGTGCAGTGTATGATACAACCAGGGTGTAAGCGACGTCTCATCACAGGTGGAGCTGGATGTATACGAGCTGCGATGTATAATACAACCAGGGTGTAAGGGACATCTCCTCACCGGTGGAACGAGATGTATAGTAGCGGCGGTGTATAATACAACCAGAGTGTAAGCGACGTCTCCCTGCAGGTGGAGTGGGATGTATAGTAGCAGCGGTGTACTATATGATACAACCATACTGACTCTCGCGGCTGAGGGAACATTTATTGGCTATTCAATAAATAGGAGAACTCACCCCAGCACAAATATAAAAATCATTTATAAAAAGACAGTGGCGGCAGCCAGGACCAACTGGCAGATAAACGCTTTGTTCTACATGGCAGCACCGGGGTCAGATTTTGTCCACGTAATTTCCTGGAAACAGCCCTTCGCGGCCTCGTATTCTGCCCTGCCACCAGCCGGAGGGATCTGCAGCAGTGAAGAAAAAATCAGTGTAAGCAGGAGCCAAGTAGACAGGAAGCCGATGGTGGAGACTGAAGAGTCACATACTGCCCTGTACCTGCAGCTATGCTGCCTGTAGAGATGGGTACTGGACAGCGCACTGCCCCGCACTGAGCGGGTCCATTCCACTCTTCATGCATGTCCTACTTTCTGCAGATTGCACATGGACAGTCTACAGGAAGCCATCCAAGATGGAATACTTAGGTTTTACATTGTGATGTACCAATGGCGAAAAAGAAAGTTCTGACACTTTTACCTACCGCATATACTTGAGCCAGAGTATAAGCCAAGGCATCCAATTATGCCACGAAAAACTGGGTAAACTTATTGACTTGAGCATAAGCCGGGTATGCACGGCTCCCCGTCCCTGTATAAACGGCTCCTTATCCCCCATCCTTGTATGCATTGCTCCTTATCCTCTACCCTTGTATGCATAGCTCCTCATCCCCTATCCTTGTATGCATAGCTCCTTATCCCCTACCCTTGTATGCATAGCTCCTCATCCCCTATCCTTGTATCCATGGCTCCTTATCCCCTATCCTTGTATGCATAGCTCCTTATCCCCTATCCTTGTATGCATGGCTCCTTATCCCCGTCCTTGTATGCATGGCTCCTCATCCCCTATCCTTGTACGCATGGCTCCTCATCCCCTATCCTTGTACGCATGGCTCCTCATCCCCTATCCTTGTATGTATGGTTTCTATAAAAAACAAAACACATCCTACTTACCTTTCTGCGCGCCACCGCTGCATCTCGTTCCGGCGCCAGCAGCTCTTCCTGCCTAGCAATCACGTGGCCTCGCTCATTAAGGTAGCGAATATTCACTCCACTCCTATGGGAGTGGAGAGGTGTGAATATTCATTACCTTAACCCCTTCATGACCCAGCCTATTTTGACCTTAATGATCTGGACATTTTTTGCAATTCTGACCAGAGTCCCTTTATGAGGTAATAACTCAGGAACGCTTCAACAGATCCTAGCGATTCTGAGACTGTTTTTTCATGACATATTGGGCTTCATGATAGTGGTAAATTTAGGTCGATAATTTTTGCGTTTATTTGTGAGAAAAATCGGAAATTTGGCAAAAATTTAGAAAATTTCGCAATTTAAAATTTTTTAATTTTTAGTTTGTTAAACCAGAGAGTTATGTGACGCAAACAGTTAATAAATAACATTTCCCACATATCTACTTTACATCAGCACAATTTTGGGGAAAAACATTTTTTTTTAGGAAGTTATAAGGGTTCAAAATTTATCATCAATTTCTAATTTTTCCAGCAAAATTTACAAAACCATTTTTTTTAGTGACCACATCAAATTTGAAGTCCCTTTGAGGGGCCTATATGACAGAAAACACCCAAAAGTGACACCATTCAAAAAACTGCACCCCTCAAGCTACTCAAAACTACATTCAAGAAGATTATTAACCCTTCAAGTGCTTCACAGGAACTAAAGCAACGTTGAAGGAAAAAATGGACATTTTAATTTTTCCAACAAAAATGTTCTTTTAGCCTCAATTTTTTCATTTTCACATGGGCAACAGGATAAAATGGATCCTAAAATTTGTTGGGCTATTTCTCCTGAGTACACCAATATCTCATATGTGGTCATAAACCACTGTTTGGGCACACGGCAAGGCTCAGAAGGGAAGGAGCGCCATTTCACTTTTTGAATGGAAAATTAGCTCCAATTGTTAGCGGACACCATGTCGAGTATGGAGAGCCCCTGTGTGCCTAAACACTGAATCTCCCCCACAAGTGACCCCATTTTGGAAACTACACCCCCAAGGAAGTTATCTAGATGTGTGGTGAGAACTTTGAACCCACAGGTGTTTCAATAAAGTGACCCCATTTAGGAAACTAGATCCCCCCCAAGGAACTTATAAAGATGCATAGTGAGCACTCTGAACCCCCAGGTGCTTCACAAATTGATCCGTAAAAATGAAAAAGTACTTTTTGTGAAAAAAAAAAAAAAAAAATTTTTTAGCCTCAATTTTTTTATTTTCACATGGGCAACAGGATAAAATGGATCCTGAAATTTGTTGGGCAACTTCTCCTGAATACAGAGATACATCATATGTGGGGGTAAACCACTGTTTGGGTGCACAGCAGGGCTCGGAAGGGAAGGAGCGCCATTTGACTTTCTGAATGGAAAATTAGCTCCAATAGTTAGTGGACACCATGTCGCGTATGGAGAGCCCCTGTTTACCTAAACAGTGGAAACCCCCCACAAGTGACTCCATTTTGGAAACTACACCCCCAAGGAAGTTATCTAGATGTGTGGTGAGAACTTTGAACCCACAGGTGTTTCAATAAAGTTTATAGCGCCCAGGCGTGAAAATAAAAAAATCATATTTTTTCCCCAAAAATGAACTTTTAGTCCCCAATTTTTTTTCCAAGGGTAACAGGAGAAATTGGACCCCAAAAGTTGATGTCCAATTTTTCCTGAGTACGCTGATACCCCATATGTGGGAGAAAACTACTGTTTGGGCACACGTCAAGGCTTGGAAAGGAAGTAGTGACGTTTTGGAATGTAGACTTTGATGGAATGGTCTGCGGGCGTCATGTCGCGTTTGGAGAGCCCCTGATGTGCCTAAACAGTGGAAACCCCCAAATTATAACTCCAACCCTAACCCCAACACATCCCTAAGCCTAATTCCAACCCTAACCACAAACCTAACCCCAACACACCCCTAAGCCTAACCCCAACCCTAACTTTAGCCCCAACCCTAACTTTAGCCCCAACCCTAACTTTAGCCCAACCCTAACTTTAGCCCAACCCTAACTTTAGCCGAACCCGAACTTTAGCCCAACTCACTAAAGGTCGGGTGACATTTCAGTTAACCCATTCACCCGACCTGCAGGAACGCGATCCCCCCATGACGCCACATAGGCATCACAGGTCGAATTGGCACAGACTTTCACGACGCGTACGTGGCGTCACAGGTCGGGAAGGGGTTAATGAGCGGGGCCACGTGATCACTCAGCCAGAAGAACTGCTGGCGTTGGAACGAACGAGATGCAGCCAGGGCACGCAGGAAGGTAAATAGGATGTGTGCTGGAAGCCAGCGGCTGCGGCTGTAACTGAGCGCGCTATAAGAGAAATGAATATTCACTGCTAGCGCAGTGAATATTAATTTCTCTTTAGCAGTAGGCACAGTTACAGCCGCAGGCTTCTGCCTCCTGTCACCCGTTGCTCCGCCGCCTTTCTGGGACAATGTATCATGTATAAGCTGAGGGGGGCTTTTTCAGCACAAATAAATGTGCTGAAAAACTCGGCTTATACACGAGTATATACGGTATTTCATTTTTCCCAGACTAGTGAGGGAAAAAAAAAAATTATACAAAATAGATATAAAACATAGGGAAAGCGGATGTGTGGTGGTAAGTCCGTTTCCAAGAAACACCAGCCAGCGTGAGGACATGGTATAGCAGGGGTCTCCAACCTGTAGCTCGGGAGCCACATGTGGCTCGCGGTCCCATGAATTGTGGCTCATGGCTGCCAGCTTGGTGCATTAGCTCCAGGTTTAGCAAACAGGTCTGAAGAGCATATCTCAAAATGATGAAGATTGTGAGCAGCTCTGCACAGAAGAGCAGATTTGGATACACATATGTTTAGAGATAATTTAACTATGGTAATTTGGGGACGGGATGATACTACCTATCAGAAGAGACACTTGAAGCCGGATGCGACAATGTGTTGGGAGAATATTGAATGGGTGTATTGTGGGAACACCTGGATCTTGGTATACTGCTTCCGGGTGATTTATGTGGAAAAGCTTTCGTTATCATTATACCAGTAATGGGGTCTTTGGTTGCCATAACTGTGAGGTGAGTGGGAGCTGGATGTGGCTTGCAACCCTCTCTCAGAGCTAAATGTGGCTCTCAAGGTCAGAAAGGTTGGGGATCACTGTGGTATAGGATCTGCGGTGACAACTACCTTCTCGGACAATGTCCAAGACGTCGTTCGCATTGAAGCTCAGCTCATCCGTGTCCTGTGCGTCGTAGGCGTAGAGTGCGCGGCAGCGAGGAAGTTGAGGCTGGGGCTTAGGTTTAGGTGCTGGCTTGGCTCTTCCACCACCCGGCACCGGCTTCACTTCTTTGGAAAGCCGCCTGCAGACCCTAGGAGACAACACTTGGGTTATATCATATTTCTGGACCAGTGAATGGGATTTTCAGATTTAGAGAAGAGGAATAGTGCGACTTTTTCATGGCGGTGGGGTGCTGTTAAAGTGGAGAAAAAGGAACATCTTTCTTCCAAGTCCATGATGATCTAGAGGTATTCCTAGGGTCATCATGTGCACAACGTAGAGGTCTCCAGTGGTGTAAGTCTAGGTCTAGACAGCTGGAGCAGATCCTTTCAAACAGGGACCTCAGATCTGTTATCAGCATCATTACTCTTCTCACCCCTTCCCACATCCTCACCCTGCCACTCCCTCATCAGGGACATTCATGAAGCCCAAGTCAATGTTTGCGGGTGGAGCCTTGGCCCTCGGGCTAGCCCCCTGTCTGGGTAGACTTGGCTGATCCATACTGCTCTGTCGGGAGGTGAAGGACATTCGTTGTGTCAGCCGGGGACGGGACTTCTTGTTGCTTCCATTGGATGACGGAGCTTCTAGGAACCAAAACACCAGACAAGCTGACATTTCTGTAAAGAATAGAGGCCATTGGCCCCATCTAAAAGTCACACTCACCGCACCCTGTAGCTCTGCCCCGACCAT
This sequence comes from Ranitomeya variabilis, assembly GCF_051348905.1. NCBI lineage: Eukaryota > Metazoa > Chordata > Amphibia > Anura > Dendrobatidae > Ranitomeya > Ranitomeya variabilis. Next base: position 549,766,780 of record NC_135232.1, on the reverse strand, counting down.
CAAAATACTGGCTTTTTCGGTTGTCCTTCCGTGTCGGTCCTGCAAAGAAGAGGAGCAGTTATTCGTTGTGCCGTCCATAACCCATGAATCCAGCTCTTACTTACTAGAATTTGCAGGTAAACCAGGGCCGATGCTGACAACCATTGCCTTTCCTGATGCCTTTAGGACGGCCATGTCGCCCATTCCTGGCTGAAACTGCAGCTGTCGAGAGCCAGCAGCCCCCCAGGGAGTCCACCCTTCTTTCTTTACCTTAAACTCCAGCCTAGAAGGGAAAAACGTGTTTCTCCATCCTCAGGGACAAACACCTCTATATGGCAAGTCAGAGAGAATCGTCCTTACCGCCCTCCGCACCCACTTACTGATTGCTGAATCGCAGCTGCAGCTTCTTCTGCGTCCTCTCCTCGTACCTTTTATAGAGAAGGCTGAGAAACTCCGTCTTGAAGACGCTCTCCAGGACGCTGTCGTACTGTGCCTCGTGAATCACCAGGAAGTCATCCTGCAGCTGACTGTGGAGAGCGTGGATGATGATGGGGAGGATCAGAACCAGACCAGAGCCACCTTCTTCACACGCAGTTCAGCTTTCCTTACCTTAATGATACAGACAGGATATCCTTCAGCTCAATCTTCCGCTTCAGTACCTCTTTGATTTGCCCCTTCTCTGGTCCTTGCTTCACTTTCTCTCGACCAATCAGGTACAGGAATTTGGGGGTCAGCACCAGGTCTCGCTTCAGGGTCTACATCACATGTCTATGATTAGTGACAGGAGCACAAGCTTTGGCCGGGACACCCCGAGCCTACAGGAATGGTTCCTTACCTTAAAACGTCGATCAAACTTCACTACTGTGTCTGCAAAATCAATCCTCTCTCTGCGCCCCACAAACTGGCGCAGCTCCGGCAAGCCATCCATGCCAATGTAATCCCCCACAAAGTTCCTGTTGATGCTGTTCCTGCGCCGTTCCTTCTTGTTCAGGACGATGGAGGAAGCTGGTGACAGATAGGCTGTGGATATGACTGCCGGCAGGCAGATTGCCATCTCTTGGTCACATCACCCCACCACCTACCTTCCGCTCTCATACGGATGTATTTGCGCACAGCGGTATGCTTGCGCCAGGCTTTCTGAATAACGCGGGCAAAACTGTCGTACTTCCTCTCCCTCATTTCTTCCAACAAGAAGAGCTAAATCCACAAGAAAACTGTGATATAACTTTGTTACACACAGACTTATCAATATAATACCCTTCCTACACTTACAGATTCAGGAGCTTTGATGAACACTTTGCTTTTGCCCAGCTGGTACTGATCAGAGTCCATGTTGACCGACTGCAGCAAATGGAGGACCCCTTTCTTCTGGTCTCCTCTCCATTCTGGCCATGTCTCCCGTGTCAGTATGGCATAGCTACAGATACATTGGCCATTAGACCTCGGGGTCCAGAGAATGCACCCCAAAAAACATGCACACAATGTACTGCTATATACCGAGTAAGAAACTTCTGGAAGGCTCTACGATATGCATACCCTGCACGTCGCACACGGATGTTTTCCCGCAAGCCTAAATATTCCACCTGATGCTTCACCCTGGATGAGGAAACAGAATGAGTCAGATCTCTCTTCACCCATTGGGCTCAGGTTAACTCCCTCCTCCCCAGCTACCTGCTGTCCTCCCAGTCACGCGATTTCTTCGTCTCATTGGGCTTGATGCAGCGTATGTAGTGAGGGGTGCATTTCATCAACGCCTGCACCAAATCATTGGCTTGTTTCTTAGAGGAAATGAAATACCAAGTTCACGGTCAACAGAAAGACATAGCATAGAGTACCTCCACAGAGCAGAAACCTGGAGCTTAATATAGAGACCTCGACCAATAAATACGAAGCCTTACACACAGACCCCAATCAAAAATCATGGAGCTGTTCACAGAAACCCCAGCCAAGAATCACGGAGCCATTTACAGAAACCCCGACCAAGAAACAAGGAGCCTTAACAAGAGACCTTGACCACGAAACACAAAGCCTTACACAGAGACCCCAACCAAGAATTATGGAGCCGTTCACAGAAACCCCGGCAAAATATTACAGAGCTTTTAACAGAGACCCCAACCAAGAAACATGGCATCTCCTACCAAAAAACACATCCTTCCGCAGCGTCCCCAACGAAGAAACACTGAGCCTTACACAGAGACGTCGACCAAGAAACATGGAGCCTTACACAGTGAACCCAACAAAGAGATACTGAGCTGTACACAAAAACCTTGGCCAAAAATCACGGAACTTTTTACAGAGACCTTAACCAGGGAACCTCTACCAAAAAACACAGTGCATTTTCCCACGGTCCAGAGTTCAGAGCAGTTCAGGCTTTAAGTGTGCACAGCTTCAGTGACGTCACCGCTAGTCACTGAAGCTCCACTCTCAGCAGCTCATTCACCAGTGGTTTTTAGGCGGGACGGTTGCATCTTTGCACCGTCCAGGTTGAACACTGTATAACCCCCAGATATGAATTACTGCATGGAACACAACGACGGACAGGTATGGGTATATTGTTGGTTTATTATTTTACTTTTATTACAGGAGATCAAGGGCGTCGGGGAATTAGGTGTGGCAGTAAGTATGATTTACTTTAGAACATTAAAAGAGTATGTGTCTTTTTTTCAATTAAAGGATTTTTTACTGGGTGTCTGTGTTTTCTTAACTATTTGACTATGGAGTTAGTAATGGGGGGCATCTTATTGACCCTTCTGTATTACTAACCTCCGGGCTTGATGTCACAAAGGTGACATCAACCCCCACAACTATTACCCCACTTGCTACAGGGCTAGTGGGAAGAGCGAGGCTAAGTGCCAGAATTGGCGCATCTTAGAGATGCGCCTGAGTGCTGATGTTTTTAGCCAGGGGGGGGAAGCCAATACCCATGGCCCCTTCGTAGGCTGTTAATATCAGCCCGCAGCTGTCTGCATAGCCTTTGCTGGTTATTAATTCTAGGGGAACCCCACGTCATTTTTGGGGGGCCTCCCCTATTTTAGTAGCCAGTAAAGGCTAAGTATACAGCTGTGAGCTGATATTAATAGCTTTCCTTCCAGGAAATAAACATTTGCCCCCAGTCGCTGGCTTTCCCTCTACCGGTTGAGAAAATTGCTCGGGAGCCCATACCCTTTTTCCGTAAGTCATTTTCACACACACTCTAATTGTATTTGTAACTGACATCTATATATCTACCTATTCTATATGTATTTACTGTATGTAATGCTATCTCTTCTATCCTGTCGGCTCCTACAGTGATTTTACAGAAGCCGGCAGATTAATTACTGGCTTTTCTTCTATCGATCTTTCTGTGCAATATAATTACATATATATACTGTTTATGTGTGTGTTACTGCCATGTGCATTCATATGTATTCTATGTGTATATTTCTATTCTATTCTAACCGGTCACTCTGTGGTTATACTGTACGCAGCAGATCATTTGCCAGCTTTTAATCTATCTACTGCATCTGTCTAATATATGTGTGTGTTTTGAAGAATATTTTGTTTTAAAACAATGTGTAAATGACAGAGAACTGCTATATGTAAAAGCTCATGTTAAAATCGCATTGCATATGGATTTCATACGGATACATAGTTGCGAGGAAATCGCATCATCACATTGCAAACGGATTACACACAGATGACCATACGGAGAACACTCGTGCGACTCTCGGCCGAGAGAATCAGACCGATTTTTAATACGTTAAGTGTGACGCCGGCCTTACACAGAGATCCTAACCAAGAATCACAAAGCCTTACACAGAGACCCTAACCAAGAATCACAAAGCCTTACACAGAGACCCCAACCAAGAAACACTGAGCCTTAAGGTACCTTCACATTAAGCGACGCTGCAGCGATAGCGACAACGATGCCGATCGCTGCAGCGTCGCTGTTTGAACGCTGGAGAGCTGTCACACAGACCGCTCTCCAGCGACCAACGATGCCGAGGTCCCTGGGTAACCAGGGTAAACATCGGGTTACTAAGCGCAGGGCCACGCTTAGTAACCCGATGTTTACCCTGGTTACCAGCGTAAAATGTAAAAAAACCAAACAGTACATACTTACATTCGCGTCCCCCGGCGTCCGCTTCCTGCACTGACTGAGCGCCGGCCCTAACAGCAGAGTGGTGACATCACCGCTGTGCTGTACTTTCACTTTACGGCGCTCAGTCAGTGTGGGAAGCGGACGCCGGGGGACGCGAAGGTGAGTATGTACTGTTTGTTTTTTTTACATTTTACGCTGGTAACCAGGGTAAACATCGGGTTACTAAGCGCAGCCCTGCGCTTAGTAACCCGATGTTTACCCTGGTTACCAGTGTAAAACATCGCTGGTATCGTTGCTTTTGGTGTCAAACACGACGATACACGCCGGTCTGACGACCAAATAAAGTTCTGAACTTTGTTCAACGACCAGCGATATCACAGCGGGATCCTGATCGCTGCTGCGCATCAAACTAAACGATATCGCTATCCAGGACGCTGCAACGTCACGGATCGCTAGCGATATCGTTTAGTGTGAAGGTACCTTTACACAGAGACCCCAACCAAGAAACACTGAGCGCTACACAGAGACCCCAACCAAGAAACACTGAGCCTTTGCTTGGGAGATTTCAGCAGAAGATTGGGACGTGGAAGAAGCTGTTCCTGTTGGTTGCGGGTATAGTTAATTTGATTAAAATGATACTCATGCCTCAACTCCTCTACATGCTACGATATGGTTGGCATAAAATAAATTTTATAGAATTAACTCTCTTTTTAGGGATCTGATTTGGAAGAGTGGACGGGCACGCATTAAACTGGAACATCTGCAAAGACCGAAAGACGAGGGAGGCTTAGCAGTCCCTTATCCATGGATTTATTATGTAGCATCCCAATGCCAGCATATGGTGGGCTGGGGAGAATCTATACAAAATACATCAGCTGGGATACTCACTGAATATATGGTGGGGAAGGGTCCATTGTTAGCCAGTTTAGAGGCAGGTAGGTTTTAACTGAATCCGGCTTTGCTCAGTGGACAATTTCACAAACTCCCCTCTCCCGTTCTCGGACCACAACCTTCTTTCATTCTCTATCAAAGAACTGCCATCCTGCTCAGGTCACCCCCACTTTCCACATTTATAGAAACATCCAGGCCATTAACACCCAGAAACGTATGAAGAACTTGCAGTCCTCATTGGCCCCTATCTCCTCCATCTCATGTCCTGATTCTGCACTGAAGCATTACACTGAAACCCTGCAAAGTGTCCTCGATGAAATTGCACCTCCTATACATAGAACAACTCGGCACAGACGGCGACAACCGTGGCACACGCTGCAAACACGTTTCCTGCAGCGGTGCTCCAGGTGCGCCGAAAGTCTGTGGAGAAAATCTAATCGACCCAAAGATTTCATCCATTATAAGTTCATGCTTAAAACATACAACTCTGCCCTTCACCTCTCCAAACAAACCTATTTTAACACCATCATCACCTCACTGTCCAATAACCCTAAACGTCTCTGACACTTTTCATTCCCTACTCAACCCAAGAGTGCAGGCCCCAACCACGGATCTCCGCGCTGACGATCTGGCCAATTACTTCAAAGAAAAAATGTACCACATCCGACAGGAAATTATCTCCCAATCCCTTCATACCATGCACTGTCCTCCCTCCCCCACTGCATCTAGTTCACTCTCTGACTTTGAACCAGTTACAGAAGAAGAAGTAATCAGGCTCCTTCCATCTTCTCGCCTGACCACTTGCACCAGTGACCTCATTCCGTCATATCTCCTCCAGTCCCTTTCCCCGGCTGTTACCTCTCACCTAACAAAAATATTCAACCTTTCTCTCTCTTCCGGTATCTTTCCCTCCTCATTTAAGCATGCCATCATACATCCATTACTTAAAAAACCATCCCTCGATCAAAACTGTGCCGCTAATTATAGACCTGTCTCTAATCTTCCCTTCATCTCTAAACTCCTCGAATGCCTGGTCCACTCCCGTCTTATCCGCTATCTCTCAGATAACTCTCTTCGCGACCCTCTTCAATCTGGTTTCCGCTCTTTACACTCTACTGAAACTGCCCTCACTAAAGTCTCTAATAATCTACTAACGGCTAAATCTAATGGTCACTACTCCATGTTAATTCTCTTGGATCTCTCCACAGCATTCGATACTGTGGATCATCGGCTCCTCCTCACTATGCTACACTCCATCGGCCTCAAGGACACCGTTCTCTCCTGGTTTTCCTCCTATCTCTCTCAACACTCCTTCACTGTATCTTTTGCTGGTTCCTCCTCTCACCTTCCCCTTACTGTTGGGGTTCCTCAAGGATCAGTCCTAGGCCCCCTCCTCTTCTCTTTGCATACTGCCCCTATTGGACAAACAATCAGTAGATTTGGGTTCCAGTACCATCTGTAGGCTGATGACACCCAATTATACACTTCTCCTGATATCACTCCTGCCTTTTTAGAAAACACCAGTGATTGTCTTACCGCTGTCTCTAACATCATGTCCTCCCTCTATCTGAAAATGAACCTGTCAAAAACTGACCTCCTCGTGTTCTCTCCCTCTACTAACCTACCTTTGCCTGACATTGCCATCTCCGTGCATGGTTCCACCATTACTCCCAAGCAACATGCCCGCTGCCTTGGGGTCATACTTGATTCTGAGCTTTCATTCACCCCTCACATTCGATCACTGGCTCACTCTTCTTATCTGCATCTCAAAAACATTTCTAGAATTCGCCCTTTTCTTACTTTCGACTCTGCAAAAACTCTTACTGTTTCACTAATTCTTTCTCGTCTGGACTATTGTAACTCTCTACTAATCGGCCTCCCTCTTACCAAACTCTCCCAGCTCCAATCTGTCCTGAATGCTGCTGCCAGGATCATATTCCTCACCAACCGTTACACCGATGCCTCTACCTTGTGCCAGTCATTAGACTGGTTACCCATCCACTCCAGAATCCAGTAAACAACTATTACCCTCATCCACAAAGCACTCCATGGCTCAGCACCACCCTACATCTCCTCCCTGGTCTCAGTCTACCACCCTACCCGTGCTCTCCGTTCTGCTAATGACCTGAGGTTAGCATCCTCAATAATCAGAACCTCCCACTCCCATCTCCAAGACTTTTCATGTGCTTCGCCAATTCTTTAGAATGCACTACCCAGGTTAATACGATTAATCCCCAATCCCCACAGTTTTAAGCGTGCCCTAAAAACGCATTTGTTCACACTGGCCTACCGCCTCAATGCATTAACCTAACTCTCCCTGTGTGGCCCATTCAAAAAACTTATACCATAATCAGGTTCCTCGCATCATGTTCTCATACACTTTATGCAGTTAATAGCCCTCTGTGTCTGTACGGTTACATATTTAGGCTGGTAACTGGTTCATGCAGCTTTACATGAACACCCGATCCTTACACTATGGCTGGTCCGAACAATGAAAGCAATTGTTACCATCCACCTCTCATGTCTCCCCTTTATTCAGTCGCCATGACAGCACCGAGAGAGGGGATCCGCCCTTCGGGGACAGGAAACCTACAGATATAAAAGGGCGGTACCTTTCTCCTGCATCAGTTGGTTTCCTGTCTCTGACAGGGGATCCCTTCAGATAAACCTTATGAAGAAAGGTGAAGACTGAAGATTGACCCAGGCCCGGCAGGCCGGTTCAGGAGGCGGAGGTTACCTTCCTCGGTCTGTCCGGTGTGCTGGAGGTGCCACACCACAGAGGCCTGTGGGGGCAGGCAGCAGCAGGAGAAAGCAGCCTTCAGGGGGAGCGCTTGCTTTAGGTGATCCATTGCCATGTGTACGAGCCTATGGGGGAGGGGCCTCCCAGGGCCATGCGGAGTATGTACCGGGCAGATCACCAGGATTGGCCCTGCTGACCCTGTCCAGGGGAGGTACCTTGTGAGGAAGCCGGCTACATAAGGAATCTGTTTGGGCTGCCATGTTCTTCTCGGCCATCTTGTAATATGGAGTCTCATGAGCAAGAAGCGCTGCAGCACTCTCCAGAGCAGCAGTGTCAAGAGAAGCCCCAAGCAGCGGTTACCCAGCAGCGGTCTAGTGGCAGTAGTCGCCCTGGAGGAGATCGAACCAGTCAAAAGTCTAAGCCTGGCAAGTCCTCAAGCCGTAGGGATGAATCACCGGCTGAGAAGGATCCCCCACAGACTACGGTACCATTCATTACTATACCATGGGTAAGTGATCTTCGAGAAAGTTCACTTGGTGATATGTTGTCTCCCCTTATGTTCCCTCTCTCCTTATCTATCAGGGGAAAAAATGGTCCATTAAAACTAAACATAGGGAATGTGCTGAATGTGGGGTTCCCCTTCCAGACGGCCACGCTAAGAAGCTATGCAGACCATGTATTGAGAGTTTGATAGCGGAGGAGACACCAGACTTTGCCATCAGCCTAAGACAAATGGTCAGACAGGAGGTCAGGGGTTCGGTGAAATCCCTGTCTCAGGATAGAGGAGTTAAAGGAAGAGAGCCCAGGTCCCCCATTTCAATTGACGAGAGTGACTCAGGGGAGCTAAGATCAGACTCTCTCCATTCATCCTCATCTTCTTCAGAAGGCGAATCCGGCCATTCTTGTTTTTATCGGTACAGGATAAAATGTTTAAAGGACTAGACCGGAAAGCTTGTAAGTGTTTTCCTGTGGTTGACAAGATAAGCTCCCTTATTACACGGGAATGGAAAAAACCTGAAAGAAAAGGTTCTCTTCCGCCATCCTTTAAAAGAAAGTATCCATTTGAGGAGGCAGCATCTTCTGCATGGGATAAGGCCCCAAAACTCGATGCGGCTGTGGCTAAGGCTTCCAAAAAAGCCTCCCTACCATTTGAAGATTTGGGGATTTTAGGGTATGTGCACATGTCCGGATTTCTTGCAGAAATTTCCTGAAGAAAACCGGAAATTTTCTGCAAGAAATCCGCATTTTTTTTTTTTGCGTTTTTTTCGCTTTTTTTAGCATTCTGCAAGCGTAATTAGCTTGCAGAATGCTAAAGTTTTCCAAGCGATCTGTAGCATCGCTTGGAAAACTGACTGACAGGTTGGTCACACTTGTCAAACATAGCGTTTGACAAGTGTGACCATCTTTTTACTATAGATGCTGCCTATGCAGCATCTATAGTAAAAGATAGAATGTTTAAAAATAATAAAAAAAATAAAAAAAATGGTTATACTCACCTGCAGGTGTCCGTTCCTATAGATGCCGGTGTGGTTCAGGACCTTCCATGACGTCGCGGTCACGTGAGCGGTCACATGACCGGTCTCGACCAATCACAAGACTGCGACGTCATCGCAGGTCCTTCACCGCACACCAGCTATAGAAACCGAAGCGGCAGCATGCAGCGGAGAGGCGGGAAGACATCGAAGGTGAGTATATGACTTTTTTATTTTAATTCTTTTTTTTTGACCAATTATATGGTGCCCAGTCCGTGGAGGAGAGTCTTCTCTCCTCCACCCTGGGTACCAACCGCACATAATCTGCTTACTTCCCGCATGGTGTGCACAGCCCCGTGCGGGAAGTAAGCAGATCAATGCACTCCTAGGTGTGCGGAATCCCCTGCAATTCCGCATTTTAATGGACATGTTGCTTTTTTTTCCACGATGCGATTTTTTCGTGGAAAAAAAGGCTACATTTGCACAAAAAATGCGGAATACACTGAAAATAATGGGAGGCATATGTTAGCGTTTTTTTCGCGTTTTTATCACGTTTTTATGGCGAAAAAACGCGAAAAAAACGCGAAAAATACTGAACGTGTGCACATGGCCTTAAAGGACTCGCTAGATAGAAGGGCTGATGTGTTTCTTAAAGGAGCCTGGGAAACATCAGCAGGAGCTCTCAGACCTTCAATCGCAGCCACTTGTACAGCACGATCTCTAATGATATGGCTAGACCACTTAGAGGACCAACTTAAAGACAAGGTTCCTAGAGATGAAATCTTATCCTCTCTTCCCATAATCCAGGGAGCAGTGGCTTACCTTTCTGATGCTTCAGCAGATTCCGTAAAACTAGCAGCCAGGTCAGCTGCACTTTCCAATGCTGCCCGTAGAGCCATATGGCTGAAATGTTGGCCGGGGGATATGCAGGCCAGATCAAAGCTGTGCAGCATTCCATGTGAAGGGGGAGATCTATTTGGCTCAGTTCTGGATGAACTACTGGAAAAAGCAGGCGATAGTAAAAAACGGTTCCCTTACTTAGGAAGACCTCCATACAGACGGGATAGTAATAGAAGGTGGTTCGATCGTAGAAGGTCTACTAGCGATAGAACCAGATATGATGCCAATAGGAGGAAAGGTAGAGGTTTTATGTTCAACTACTACAATAGAAAACCACAATGACTGCCGGACCAGGTGGGAGGCAGGCTCTTGGCCTTCTACCTGGCCTGGTTAAACATTTCTAATAGCCCATGGGTCCTACGCATTATTAAGACAGGGCTAAAATTTGATTTTCAGAGGATACCTCAGACTAAGTTTCTTTTAACGCCCATCCGTTCTTCACCTACAGAACAACGGGCGCTGGAATCTGAGGACCAGGAACTTCAACAAAAGGGTATATTGATTAATGTTCCTGAAGCACAAAGAGGTAAGGTGTTTTACTCCCCCCTCTTCTTGATTAAAAAGCCAGATAGTTCCTTTCGTACTATTATTAACCTGAAAGGTCTAAATAAATTCTTACTGGTCCACTCGTTCAAGATGGAGTCTGTTAAAACAGCAATAAGGCTACTGTTTAACAATTGTTTTATGGTAGTCTTAAGGTACCGTCACACTAAACGATATCGCTAGCGATCCGTGACGTTGCAGCGTCCTGGATAGCGATATCGTTGCGTTTGACACGCAGCAGCGATCAGGATCCTGCTGTGATATCGCTGGTCGTTGATTAAAGTTCAGAACTTTATTTGGTCGTCAGATCGCCGTGTATCGTTGTGTTTGACAGCAAAAGCAACGATACCAGCGATATTTTACACTGGTAACCAGGGTAAATATCGGGTTACTAAGCGCAGGGCCGCGCTTAGTAACCCGATGTTTACCCTGGTTACCAGTGTAAAATGTAAAAAAAACAAACAGTACATACTCACCCTCTGATGTCTATCACACGTCCCTCGCCGTCCGCTTCCTGCACTGACTGTGAGCTCCGGCCGGCCGCAAAGTGAAAGTACAGCACAGCGGTGACATCACCGTTCTGCTGCTAGGGCCGGCGCTCAGTCAGTGCAGGAAGCGGACGCCGGGGGACGCGAAGGTGAGTATGTAGTGTTTGTTTTTTTACATTTTACACTGGTAACCAGGGTAAACATCGGGTTACTAAGCGCGGCCCTGCGCTTAGCAACCCGATGTTTACCCTGGTTACCCGGGGACCTCGGCATCGTTGGTTGCTGGAGAGCGGTCTGTGTGACAGCTCCCCAGCGACCAAACAGCCACGCTGCAGCGATCGGCATCGTTGTCTGTATCGCTGCAGCGTCGCTTAGTGTGACGGTACCCTTAGATCTTAAAGAATATATTATCATGTCCCTATACACACAGATCACCAACAGTTTTTAAGAGTAGCAGTTTCACTGAGCGGCACTGTAGAACACTTCCAGTTCAGAGCACTCCCCTTTGGAGTTGTGGTTGCTCCCCGCGTTTTCACTAAAATAATGGTGGAGGTCATGGCGCATCTACATGAACAAGATGTTCTAGTGGTTCCATAACTGGATGACTTATTGATTTTGTAGGACACTCAGAATCACACTGCTCGGCCCAACTGGGGAGAGTAATATCAGCCTTACAAAGATTGGGGTGGATTATTAATTTTAAAAAGTCACGATTACAACCCACAAGAGTACAGGAATTCTTGGGTCTCATCATAGACTCCAGATTGCAGGAATGCCGCCTACCAGAGACAAAGGTGGACAATATTCGGCGGCAGATGCTCAGGGTGGTTAATAATCCGACAGTCACACTAAGGAGGGCAATGTCACTGTTAGGCTCACTCACGTCATGCATCCCGGCGGTCCTTTGGACCCAGTACCACACTAGAACCCTACAGTGGGATGTACTGTGCAATGCTAGTCATCTAGAGGGCCACCTTGAGAGTAGATTTTCCTTGTCCGCCTCTTCTATACAATCCTTACGTTGGTGGTTGCACCTACAAAACCTGCGGACAGGGGTTCCCTGGATAAACCATATATCCCGAGTGATAACTACGGATGCTAGCCCCAGGGGTTGGGGAGCACACATGGGTGATATGTGGGTCCAGGGGATTTGGACACAATCCGAACAAACCCTATCGTCCAACCTTGAAGAGTTATTAGCGGTAGAACGAGCTCTAAGTAATTTCCTTATGTCCCTACAGGGCCAACACGTCAGGCTATTTTCAGACAACCAGGTAACTGTAGCTTACATTAACCATCAAGGGGGAACTCGGTCCAGATCATCAATGGAAGTGGCGGATCGTATCTTTTAGATAGCCGAGGTTCATCTACTGTCACTCACATCTCTTCACATAAAAGGAAAACACAACATCTTGGCCGATTACTTAAGTCACAACAGACTCGGACAAGGAGATTGGGTCCTGAATCAGGCTGTCTTCAATCAGATAAGGCTTTTATGGGGGTACCCAGACATAGACCTCTTCGCCAACAAAGAAAACAGAAAGATACATCGATTCTGCTGCTTAGATCCCAGAGAAATCCCGTATGCAGTGGACGCCCCCCTAATTCCATGGCATTTCAATCTAGCCTATGCCTTTCCCCCATTGAACTTAATCCCGATAGTTCTCAGGAAGATAAGGGAAGACAAAGCTCAGGTAATCTTAATAGCACCATTCTGGCCCAAGAGACCATGGTTCCCCTGGCTGAGAAAAATGTCTGTTTCTCAACCCTGGATTCTTCCGGAGCGTCCAGACCTCCTTTCCCAAGGTCCGATTCTCCATCCACGAGTGTCCAATTTACATCTGGCGGCGTGGAATTTGAAAGGTCGTTACTGAGGGAGAGGGGGTTTTCTCAGGAACTTGCTAATACCTTGCTAAAAAGCAGGAAGGCTTCTACAACAAATATTTATGTTAGAATCTGGAAAAGATTTTTGACAGTCTCAGGATTGAGGATTAGTCAAAAAGCCTGTATTAGTAAAATTTTGGAATTCCTACAAAAGGGTTTAGAGATGGGACTAGCTACAAGCACTCTTAGAGTACAAGTATCAGCTCTAGGACCACTATACAATTGCAATTTAGCTAGCAATTACTGGGTTGCTAGATTCATCAAGGCAGCAGATAGGTCAAGACCCATTGTCAAACAAAAACTAGCTCCGTGGGATCTAAACCTGGTACTTACAGCTTTAACTGAAGCCCCCCTTTGAACGTATTGTATCTGCTCCGATAAAAGTCCTGTTCTTTAAAACAGCCCTTTTAGTTGCCCTCACATCGGCAAGGAGGGTTAATGATTTGCAGGCCCTCTCTAGACAGCCTCTATACATTCAGTTTAGAGAAGATAGAGTGGTGTTAAAAACAGATCAGATCCTCTTTACCTTCCAAAGGTAGCGACAAAGTTCCACAGACTACAGGAGATAGTTCTCCCCTCTTTTTGTCCTAATCCCTCTAATCAAAAGGAAATCAAACTTCATTCGTTAGATGTAAAAAGATGCCTGCTCAGATATATTTCAGTTACAGACTCGTGGAAGAAAGATAATTCCTTATTTGTATCCTTTAAGGGAGTTAGGAAAAGACTTAGAGTGTCCAAAAACACCTTAGGCAGATGGAGTAGAGAAGGGATTTCTTTAAGCTTATTCTGCAGGTGGCATGGAAATTCAGGAAGGTATAAGAGCTCACTCCACTCGAGCCATGGCAACATCCTGGGAGAGAGGTCGGAGGTATGAATTGAGGACAATTGATAAGGGGCGGCCACATGGTCATCTCCGTCTACTTTCTTTAAGTATTATAGACTACATCTGGGTGTTTCCTCTGATCTCACATTTGGAGGCTGCCGTCACACTAGCAGTATTTGGTCAGTATTTTACATCAGTATTTGTAAGCCAAAACCAGGAGTGGGTGATAAATGCAGAAGTGGTTCATATGTTTCTATTATACTTTTCCTCTATTTGTTCCACTCCTGGTTTTGGCTTACAAATACTGATGTAAAATACTGACCAAATACTGCTAGTGTGACGGCAGCCGGAAGAAGGGAGCTGGAGACAGTAGTCCCTCCCTAAGACTCTTTTCTCTGTAATTCTCTCGTTGGTGCTGTCATGGCGACTGAATAAATACTCAAGCTACTTACTGGTAGCTGTGTTTTCCAGGAGCCCATGACAGCACCCATATATTCCCTCCCTTGCTTTCTTGTATGGCCTAACACCTTTTTGTTTCTTTGGAGCCTTAAGTTACTCACATGGGTGAAGTGTAAAAGTTATTTATGTGCTACTAACCAAGGAGGTCCTCTCATGCTCTGTAATCCAACTGATGCGGGAGAGAGGTACCGCCCTTTTATGTCTGTAGGTTTCCTGTCCCTGAAGGACGGATCCCCTCTCTCGTTGGTGCTGTCATGGGCTCCTGAAAAACACCGCTACCGGTAAGTAGCTTGAGTATTTTTCCTCATAGTTTGTAAGCTTGCGAGAAGGGCCCTCACTCCTCTTGGTATCTATTTTGAACTGTGATTATTGTTATGCTGTAATGTCTACTGTCTGTACAAATCCCCTCTATAATTTGTAAAGCACTGCGGAATATGTTGGCGCTATATAAATAAAATTATTATTATTATTATTATTATTAATCCTAAAAAATCTCCAACTTAAGTTATGATGGGGAATATCTGCAGAAAATCAAGCAGTGGAGAGATAAAACGGAGTTTACGCGTTACGCGCCGATCTGCTTTGACCCTAGAATGGTGGAGCTGATGTGATTGAGAGGGTTTGGTCAGTGGAGGCATATAGGCATTTGATTTGTGTCGCAGGTGCTTGATGGTGGCGTACTAAAGACAATTGAAATGCTCAGGAAGGAGCTCCATTTGAACCAGAATTTATTTTTCCAGTATCTGCAGCTGTCACGCTTTTAATAAGCAGATTGATGTGTCACGTGTGGTTAGGCAGTCGGTTTATTGAATCTCATAGGACCTCAGAGGAACACGAGGGGGTTCATTACATTAGTGTGCAGGGGTCTGCTGGAAACATTCTTACTGCGACACACGTTAGCCATGAGAGAGAAATGGGTGGCAGACCTGGGTTCAATTTCGGAGTCTCAGTGGGAATCCATATTGCAGTATATCCATATGGGAATCCATATTGCAGTAGGTGTCTATGAGTGAGGCCAGAAGGGTGTCGCAGCTGTACATAGAATTTAGTTTATGGAATGTACAGGACTCTAGTGTGGATGATGAAGGTAGGACTGAGAGGGGACTCAAAATGCCTAAGATGTTCTGATGGTGACGGGGCGATCTTTTACATGTGATGTGTTCGTGTCCTCGCCTTCAGCCTTTCTTGGTGAACATACTTAACTTGAATCAGGAGGTGATGGGGGTGAATATTCCACGTACTCTGCTGACTTGCGTACTGGGATGTGTGGAAGATATTTCTATGGATGAATGAGGAGGCTGGCTATAGCCAGGTTTTTATATGTTGCTAGGAAGTTTATTGCGGTGCATTGGCTGGATGAAAAACTGCCAGTTAAACAAGAATTTGTGAACAGAATAAACTTTATTATCTTAATGTAAAGAAATATATATATTAAGAGAGGTCAATATACGCAATTTGAAAATGTGTGGGGTGGATGGATGGACTATCCGGGTGTGGCTTCTGCTGAACTACTGCAGAATAGGATGGGTGCCGCCTAATTGCTTTTGATACAATTTTATTTTGTAAAGTGAGGTAATGTAAAGTTATCTACAAACGTGCTAAGCTGTGAGGTACATTGTTGAAAATAAAGTTTATTTGGTTGGGGTATGGGTGTGGGATAGGGGGAAGCGGGGGGTCATGGGATATTGATTAAGGCTGTTAATGAAAAAACTGAACTAGAAAATCTATATCATTCTGGAACTTGTATTGAACTGTTTTATAATTTGGATTTTTCCAATAAAAACTATTTGATTTTAAAAAAAGAAACACAGCCTTACAAAGAGACCCAAACCCTCACACAGAGACCTCAACCAAGAAACAAGGAGCCTTTCCAAGAGACCTTGACCAAGAAACACAAAGCCTTACATAGAGATTCCAACCAAAAATCATGGAGCCGTGCACAGAAACCCCGGCCAAGAATCACAGAGCTTTTTACAAGAAACCAAGAAACATGAAGTACCCTAACAAATACCACAGATCTTTACACAGAGACCCCAACAAAGAAACCATACAAAGAGACCTCGGCCAAGAATCACAGAACCTTACACAAAGATTCTGGCTAAGAATCATGGAGCCTTTTACAGATACCCCCCCAACCAAGAAACACGTGCGGGGTCAGTCACAGAAACCCAGCGAAAAATCATGGAGCCTTTTACAGAGATCCCAAAGAAAAACACAGTGACCCCTACAAAAAAAACAAATTCTTACACAGCGACCCAAACCAACACACACTTGAGTCTTACACAAAGGCTCCAACCAAGAAACACGGAGCCTTATACAGAAACGCCAACCAAGAAACATAGAGTCATGCCCAGAGACCCTAACCAAGAATCATGAAGCCTTACACGGAGACACCAACCAAGAAACACGGAGCCGTACCTGAGACCCTGACCAATAATCATGGAGCCTTACACGGAGACACCAACCAAGAAACACGGAGCTGTACCTGAGACCCTGACCAATAATCACGGAGCCTTACACGGAGACGCCAACCAAGAAACACAGAGCCGAGCCCCGAGATCCTGACCAAAAATCACGGAGCCTTACACAGAGATGCCAACCAAGAAACACAAAACCATGCCCCAAGACCCTGACCAAAAATCACAGAGCCTTACACAGAAATGCCAACCAAGAAGCACAGAGCTGTGCCCTGAGACTCTGACCAAAATTCACGGAGCCCTACACAAAGAAACATGTAAATTTAGAGACCCCAAGAAAGAACATGGATCCCATGTGATTTCCATAGACAGAGGAGAGGGGCTGGGCTTCTAGGACACTTAATTACGGGGGACTCAGCCTCATAGAGTAATGAACAGAGATCACCTTTATCTTGCTACTGGCTGTGGTTGGGCGTCCTTTCTTATCAGCATTGAGATTTTCAGGGAAGCAATCTTTGATAAAAGGTCTGAACGACACAAAACACGATGAGATTATCCGCAATGTCACCGAACTACATGGTGGGGACTAGTGCGGGCTGGCAACTGCCACTCACATCTCACTGCTTTGCATCAGTTCTATGAGGTCGGTGAATAACACATCTCTATTCCGCTCACAAAATCCTTCTGCCGTGTAGGAGACCTAAGCGGGAATGATCACACAAGGGTTAATCATATAGGGTATATTCCCATTTACTCAGTGCATGCTTGCAACCAAAGTTGGGGCCACAGACCAGTTGACAGGTTCACTCCACCCAATGACAATGCTGAGTGCTCTCCAACCAATGACACCTAGGTCTGTATACGGTGTTCTCACATCCAACATGTGGCTCCTCACCTTCCCTGCATAGTGATGGACAATAAATCCTTTATTCCAGCTGTTAAAGTGCTCATGGCTCCCAATAGCTGCCTGGAGCTTCTGCAGCAGTGTCTGGTCGGCGCCCTCGCCCTTTGCATGCATCGTGGCACAGACGTCGTCCAAAACGCTCATAATTCCCGGAGGACTCTGGGGAAACAGATGGTAAACCAGTGTCCCCCAGAACCAGCAGGTCATGTTTCAGCCTCACCCCTCAGGTCCTGGTGGACATATTACCTTTAGGACAAGGAGCCGTGGGACTCACCAGTTTGTTCTCGATCAGATCACACACAATCTTGTTGTTAAAATATTCGATTGGATTCCAGTGGATCCCCTCCTGCACATACTCTTCCTGAAAGAAAAGAGAAGTGGCTCAGGAGGACCCCACCAGTGGGATGGCTTCCCCGGACGGAACCCTCACCTGCTCCGCCTTCAGTGTCAGCTCAATGAAGATTTGCTGAAGTTTCTCATTCACAAAATTAATACAGAATTGTTCAAAGCCGTTTTTCTGAGGAAGAGAGAAAAAGTAAAATACCTGCGTCCATCACCCCCTGTAAATAGACATGACTGTCAAACAACTCCCCCTGAGATGATGCCGAAAGCCCCTTATACATAGCTGAAGCCCCCAATACCCCGTATACACAAGGACTAGGTGCCCCCATACCTGGAATATCTCGAACCCATAAATATCTAGAACCCCGATGTTATATTCCTCAACATCCTTCCGCATGGCTTTATTGACGGCCTGAAAGAGACGAGGCAGGATATAATCCATATATAGTACAGTGTATAATACATACTCACACACTGTGCAAAAGTTTTAGGCAGGTGTGGAAAACACTGTAGCACTGGGTGAGGAACAGCCAAGCTCTATTACAAAGGAGAGGTTGTAGAAGACTGTTTCTGTCCCAGGTAGTTATACTGCATCATCATATGTCCCTGGCAAAGACACACTAAGAAATAGGCAACGACGAAGACTGTAGACGCAGTGATAAGCCGAGGAAACTTAGTGCAGCAGATGAAAATCACATCATGTTCCTTCCCTATGGAATCGAAAAATGGCCAGCAGTGCCATAAGCTCAGAACTGGCAGCGACCAGCTACATCCGTCTACTGTTCGTGGAAGAATTGTGGCCACAAACCAAGCATGACACATGGAAACAAGGACTCGGCTATGCCAGAACACACCTGGGAGGCAGACAGAGGACTAAACGTGGTGTCCGATTGGCCCCAAATGTATTCTGCAGCCGGACAACGACATAATATATGATACAGTATGGCAGCCAGTTATGGGAGCAGATTGGGGAGATATCTGATGAAGGTCTGATCACCTTTTCTTACCTCCACCAGGTAGTCAAAGAGCCGGGTGTACAGAGCTTTGGAGAGGGCGTCACGTGAAAAACACGCCTGCTCCACGTTGAGAGTCACATCGATCACCTCAGATTTCCCCCCCCATTTACTGTCCATTTTGCGGCTGGTCAACTTCTCCTTTAAGCGAGATTGGTCGATGCCGAGAAGGAACGCAGGAAAGGCCAGGACTGCAGGACATAAGGGAAGGGCTAATGGGCGGAGCCTTAATCAATGCACCCCACAATATGTGTCCCCCAAACCGTTCCCGGCACTCACAGTCCTCACTCTCCACCATGGCGTAGTTGCCGCTTTCTCGAAAACTGATATTCCCCAGGTGCAGGATCCCTGCGACAATCTGCAAAACAGAGGCTTGCGCTTCATGGGAGAGTCCAACCACGTCCATGGCCGCCTGTGGGGTGAGGGTGGATGATGACAATGATGGGGCTGGTAGTGGCACCTACTACTGGTAGCAGTCACTCTCCACCCACCATGGTCTCTGTGAATTCTGTCTTGTCGCTGACGTCCTCCACCTTGTAGACTGCAGACTGGTTGAGATAGAAGTAATAATCGGGGGCGGTGACCCCCAGGTTCTCCCTGTCCTCAGCACTGGCCCCCTCCAACAGCTGCAGACAAGTAGAGGGATGTCAGCTGTGGGGGTCCACGGTTTAACCTGGCCCCTCGGATGGGTGCCGCAGCTCTCACCTGGTAGAAGATGTGGAAGTTCCTCTCCACCGTATTCTGGCTGACCACACGAGACTTCTCCAGGAGGAAGTTAGAAATCTTCCCCCCATCCGGCTCCCCCCCGCGACTGAACTGGATCTCAAAGTACTTACCCTGGAGGACGGAAGGAAAGGGAAGAGGTGTACTGCAGAGTATTACACCACCAGACTGTAGAGGATTACACCACCAGACTGCAGAGCATCGTTCCTGCCAATAGTGATCTATGCTGCAGAGGAGTACACCACCAGATGTCCACAGAGCATAACTCCTGTCATAGTGATCTATTCTGCAGAGTATTACACCACCAGAGGTCTGCAGAGCATCGCTCCTGCCATAGTGATCTACGATGCTGAGGATTACACCACCAGAGGTCCGCAGAGCATCGCTCCAGCCATAGTGATCTATTCGGCAGAGTATTACACCACCAGAGGCCTGCAGAGCATCGCTCCTTCCATAGTGATCTATAATGCAGAGGATTACACCACCAGAGGTCCGCAGAGCATCGCTCCTGCCATAGTGATCTATTCTGCAGAGTATTACACCACCAAACTGCAGAGCATCGCTCCTGCCATAGTGATCTATGCCGCAGAGGATTACACTACCAGACATCAGAGCATCGCTCCCACCATAGTGATCTATGCTGCAGAGTATTACACCACCAGACCAGCAGAGCATTGCTCATGCCATAGTGATCTATGCTGCCGAGTATTACACCACCAGACCCGCAGAGCATTGCTCCTGGCAGATACAGTGACTGTACACTCACAAATCTGCTGGAGTTGTTGTTACGGACGGTCTTGGCATTCCCAAACGCTTCCAGTAATGGGTTTGACTTGAGGATAATGTCCTTCACATGCTGTAAGAAAAGAGAAGTGATAAAGAGGAGGCCATCCCCCACCTCTACAGTGATGGCCAGACATGGGATTTCTCCACTACCTGGACCCTTGGCCCTCCGCCGGACACTTTGGAGACGTAGCCCATAATATACTTTGCTGCGACAGTTTTACCGGCTCCGCTCTCCCCGCTGCGGAAAACAAGAAATAGATGAATCAGCAGAATCACAATGTCCCCTGGTGCTAGTGGCGCATGGGGTCCAGGGGAGCTGGCGCAGGTGGAGCGCCGGGGCCGGGGGGAGGTGGCGCAGGTGGAGCGCGGGGGCCGGGGGAGGTGGAGCAGGTGGAGCATAGGGGCTGGTGCAGGCGAGGTACGGAGGCACCCAGAAGTGGGGCAGGTGGGGTAACACAGACGCCCAGTAGTGGGGTAGGCAGGATACGGAGGCGCCCAGTAGTGGGGCAGGAAGGAGAAGGAGGCGCCCAGTCGTGGGGCAGGCGGTGTACGCAGGTGCCCAGTAGTGGGGCAGGCAGTGTACGCAAGCGCCCAGTAGGCAGTGTACGCAAGCGCCCAGTAGTGGGGCAGGTGGTGTACGAAGGCACCTAGTAGTGGGGCAAGCAAGGTACGGAGGTGCCCAGTAGTGGGGCAAGCGGGGTATGCAGGCGCCCAGTAGTAGGGCAGGTGGGGTACGCAAGCGCCCAGTAGTGGGGCAAGCGGGGTACGCAGGCGCCCAGTAGAAGGGGCAGGCGGGGTACGGAGGCTCCCAGTAGTGGGGCAGGCGGGATACGGAGGCGCCCAGTGGTGGGGCAGGTGCGGTACGGGGGCTCCTTAGTGGTGCAGGCTGGGTACAGAGTTCAGTAGTGGTACTGGTGGTGTACAGGGGCCCACTACAGGTGGGCCCCGATAATGATGTGGTCTGATGTCCGCACCTGATGATCACGCACTGGTTCTCGCCATCGATCAGCATGTTCCGGTACATTGTGTCTGCCAGAGCGTAGATGTGGGGGGGATTTTCATACTGAGCCTGCAGAGGTCCAAACAATGAGTTACCAGAGGTGCACAGTCACTGTTCTTGTGCACACAGAGGTCAGTATGGCGTCACATGCCCTACAGGAGGGAATTATTGGAGCATTATGTCTAGGATCACGATCTGTGGAATCCACCATGTGTCAGTGATACCGCCACATGCACGAGGCATCCCACGAGTCATACTCTGAACATGACATCAGCTGCAGTACCTGATGCTGGCCACTGGGAGACAGCAGAGAGCACAAGAAAACAACTTTGGAAAGTTGCACAGCAGTTTGTCACATGGTCATTAGCCAGACAGTAGCAGCTAAGGCTGTACACCAGGTGCGGGGAACTTCAGGTGGCCACCGGGCTGTATACCAGAGTCGGGGAACCTCAGGCGGCCGCCGGGCTGCACACCAGGGGTGGGGAACCTCAGGTGGCCACTGGGCCTTTAGTTTCTTCTTGGTCTGTTAGCACTGGAACGCAGTGTTCACTACTGAACGCCAAGGCACATGCAATGAAAGATAGTGTCAAGACGTGCTTTGTGGGTTGATTTATATGGCGCCCAAAGGATGGTATAAATAGCTAAATTGCCCTTGACAGAAAAAAGCTTCCCCACCCAGACTGTACCCAAAGGTATTCAAGTCAAGTAACTTACACCCATAAGTCTCTGACAACGGATCTCACCAAGACCCAACTCACGCCATGTAGCCTCATCAGTCATCGTGAGCCTTGTCGAGGACGGCGACCGATACAGGGCCGCCAAGGATGGTGACCGATTCAAGGCTGCTAAGGATGGAGACCGATACAGGGCCGCAGAGTACAACAACAGACAGATACAGGGCCGCCAATCATACAATATACTACTCACCGCTCCCTGGTACATCTCAATCTCCTTTTCTGTGAAATATGGCAGCTGCTTAAAAGGGTTAACAGAGATCAGTACCGGCCCAATGTATGTCTTAAAGGGTTAAGAAAGCCACATACACCCAAGAGGCTACTAATACATACCCAAAAACAGACACATTTTAATGAAGTTAATCGACCTCTCTCCTTCGTGTATGGTGACAGTTGTCCCCTGGTGTTATCCCCCTCCCCCCCTCCATGTATGATGACAGTCGTCCTCCAGTGTTATCCACTCCTCCTCCTCTGATGTTATTACAAAAACACACTGAGTACAGAGACAGTCGTCCTCCGGTGTTACACCCCCTCCCCTCTGTGTATGGTGACAAGTTGTTCTCCAGAGTGATACCCACCCCTTCCTCTGTGTATGGTGACAGTTGTCCTCCACTATTATCCCACCTGTGTTATGGTGAGAGTTGTACTACA
Source organism: Ranitomeya variabilis (assembly GCF_051348905.1). Lineage (NCBI taxonomy): Eukaryota > Metazoa > Chordata > Amphibia > Anura > Dendrobatidae > Ranitomeya > Ranitomeya variabilis. The sequence goes on along the minus strand of NC_135232.1, from coordinate 549,743,950 downwards.
GTGTTATCCTTTTCTGTGTACAGTGACTGTCATACTCCTGTGCCTCTTCCCACCCCACTTCTTCTGTATACAATGACAGTCGTCCTCCGGTGTTTCCCGCCCCTCTTCTACTGTGTAAGGCAACAGTTGTCCTCCGATGTTATTCCCCCGCCCCTCTGTATACGGTAAGAGTAATTGTCCGGTGTTATCCCTCAACTATCTCAACTATGTACAGTGACAGTCATTCACCTAATTGCTGATTGTGGCCATTTGGTGCCTGATGGTAGCAGTCATTTCATTTCATATATATTTAGTCTGGTTGGGATAGCGCATGCGCGCGGGGTCGCGCGTGCAACAGATATTAAGTGCAACAGGATCTAGTGCTTGGCAGTTAGACAATTTTAGTTGGAAAGTCAGGAGACAGGTAAGCTGCATAAGTTTTCCAAACAATCATGCTTCTTGCTCAGTCATACTACATTATGCATTTATCATATCAATCTGCTTATTTGTTTTTACTTCTGCTTTTTCACAACTCGCCTGCCCTTTAACACATTCTGTGCACTCTCTCCAAATCCACCCCTCCCTTCTCCCATGTATAACTCTGAGGCTCTACTGACATTTCTTACCCACTCCAAACCATCAAATACCTCCATGCAGCACTCAAAACGTTCATGCAAATCATCCCACCACCTGCTCTTTCTGCTTTTTTCTCATTTTACTAGTTGCAGGCGATATCTCCCCCAACCCTGGGCCTCCCTCCACCAGCATACATTACTCTCCTCCAGCTGCATATAGAAACCCTGATAATCTTATTAACATTCAGTGCATGCCTTCTCCTATCGCTTTCCACTGTGCTCTCTGGAATGCACGGTCTGTGTGTAACAAACTAACTTACATTCATGATTTCTTCCTAATTCCCTTAACCTTCTGGCTATTACAGAAACCTGGATCCAGCATTCAGACACCACCGCCGCTGACGCTCTCTCGTTTGGTGGGCTGAAATTTTCATACCGCCAGACCTGAGAATAGACATGGTGGAGGTGTTGGTTTGCTCCTTTCATCACAATGTGCTTTCCAGGTCATCCCTCCGGTTACCTCACTTACATTTCCTTCCTTCGAAGTCCACGCCGTCAGAATCTTTAAGCCCTTCTCCTTGCGAGTGGCTGTTGTTTAGACCACTTTGCCACCTGGCTTACTCACTTTCTATCCTGTGACATCCCTGCCCTCATCATGGTAGACTTTAACATCCCCATCAATGATCCCCTCTCCCAATCTGCCTCTCATCTTCTTTCTCCAACTTCTTAATTCGGTCTCTCACAGTTTACTAATTCTCCTACGCATGAGGATGGGAATACTCTGGACCTGGTTTTCTCCCATCCCGGCTCGCTGCACGACTTTACTAACTCCTCTCTCCCGCTCTCGGACCACAACCTTCTTTCCTTCTCTGTCAAGAATTGTCTCCCCACCCGGGACACCCCCACTTACCACACTTATCGGAATACACGTACCATTAATACCCAGCAGCTTATGGACAATCTCCACACATCTTTAGCCCCCATCTCCTCCCTCTTCTGTCCAGACTTAGCATTGTTACACTTCAATAATACAAAGAATGCCCTAGATGAAGCAGCACCTTCCACACGCAGAAAGACCCAACACGGACAACGGCAGCCCTGGCACACTATGCAAACACACTTTCTTCAGCGTTGCTCAAGGTGTGCAGAGCGGCAGTGGAGAAAATCTCTCTTAGCAGAAGACTTCATCAACTATAAGTTCATGCTCAAAACCTATAACTCTGCCCTTCATCTGGCCAAACAATCCTACTTCACCACCCTCATCACCTCACTATTCAACAACCCAAAACGACTTTTTGAAACCTTAAACTACCTCCTGAAACCTAAAGTACAGGCCCCCGTCACCAATCTCAGCGGTGAGGATCTGGCCACTTATTTCCTAGAAAAAAATCAACCACATCCATCAGGATATCTCAGCCCAATCTCCTCAGTGCCTGGATCCCCTTCCCTGCCGCACCTCAAGCTCACTAGACATCTTTGGGCCTGTTTCAGAAGTTTCCAAGCTCCTCCCTTCTGCTCGACCTACAACCTGCAACAGTGACCCCATTCCTTCACATCTCCTGCAGTCTCGCTCACCAGTGGTCACCACTCACCTGACTAAAATATGTAACCTCTCTCTTTCTTCAGGTATCTTTCCCTCCTCATTTAAACATGCAATTATAACCCCTTTACTTAAAAAACCACCCATGGACCAGAACTGCACTGCTAACTACAGACCTAACCTTTCCTTCATCTCTAAACTCCTGGAGCGCCTCGTCCACTCACGTCTAATCCGCTATCTCTCGGATAATTCTCTTCTCGACCCCTTACAATCTGGTTTCCGCTTGTTACACTTCACTGAAACTGCCCTCACTAAAGTCTCTAATGATCTAATAACAGCTAAATCCAAAGGTCATTGCTCCCTGCTGATTCTCCTGGATCTCTCCGCAGCATTCTACACTGTGGATCTAAAGCTCCTCCTCACTATGCTCTGCTCTATAGGCCTCAAGGACACAGCTCTCTCCTGGTTCTCCTCCTATCTCTGACCGCTCCTTCACTATCTTTTGCCGGCTCCTCTTCCTCTCCTCGTCCCCTTACTATCGGGGTTCCGCAGGGCTCAGTCCTAGGCCCCCTCCTCTTCTCTCTATACACTGCCCCTATTGGACAAACAATCAGCAGATTTGGGTTCCAGTACCATCTCTATGCTGACGACAGCCAATTATACACTTCTTCCCCTGACATCACCCCTACCCTAATTCAAAATACCAAGGATTGTCTGTCTGCTGTCTCTAACATCATGTCCTCCCTCTATCTGAAACTAAATCTCTCCAAAACGGAACTACTTGTGTTTCTCCCTTCTACTAATGTTTCTGCCTTCTACTAACCTCACTCTACCCAACATCAAAATTACCCTGGAGGGTTCAACCATAACTCCCAAGCAGCATGCCCGCTGTCTTGGGGTCATATTCGACACCGAACTTTCCTTTGCTCCCTATATCCGATCACTCACTCGCTCCTGTCACCTGCATCTTAAAAACATCTCCAGAATCCGACCTTTTCTCACCTTTGAAACTGCTAAGACTCTTACTATCGCTCTTATTCATTCTTGTCTGGACTACTGCAACTCTCTTCTGATCGGTCTCCCTCTTACCAAACTTTCTCCTCTCCAATCCATCTTGAATGCGGCAGCCAGGGTCATATTTCTGTCCAGCAGCTTCACCGATGCCTCCATCTTGTGCCAGTCATTACACTGGCTACCCATTCGCTACAGGGTCCAGTATAAACTCAACTCTCTCACCCACAAAGCTCTCCACAGTTCTGCACCGCCTTATATCTCCTCTCTCATCTCTGTCTATCGCCCTACGCGTGCCCTCCGTTCTAAAAATGACCTAAGACTAACATCCACCATAATCCGAACCTCGCACCTCCGTCTCCAAGACTTCTCTCGTTCTGTGCCAGCTCTCTGGAATGCACTTCCCCAGATGATCAGACTGATACCTAGCCCCGACCTATTCAAGCGTGCTTTAAAAACTCATCTCTTCAAGCAAGCCTACCACATCAACTACTCAAAGTAAACTAACTTTGCCCTGTTTCCTCCTTCCAAACATTATTCTGAATCTGCACCCTACTATTCATCTGTCTCCAACACCCTCCATGCACATGATTACTGCACTTGATACTTGACTATTGCACTTAAACACATGGGCTGATGACCGGATCATGCAGCTTTATATGAAAATCCCTTTTTATTATAATTGCCAGACCTGAAATAACAAGCACTTTTCACCTATTGTGTTCCCCCATTGCCTTGTAGATTGTAGGCTTGAGAGCAGGGACCTCACTCCAAATGTCACTGTTTAAATTGTCTTAACTTGTATTGAATTTATTGTCTGTACATGTCCCCGCTTAATTGTAAAGTGCTGCAGAATATGTTGGTGCTATATAAATAAAAACGGTAATTAGTTCTTACCGGTAATTGTATTTCCAGGAATCCACCTGACAGCACCATTGGAGGACGTCCTTCTTACCCTCAGTGGGACAGGAACCACAAGCAGTTAAAAGGACCCTTCCCACTCCACCCACCAGTGATTTTCTAAGTACCACATCTGGATGGATGCAAAAAGAGAGTTTATTTACAATTACACACCAATGTTACATCACATTAGTCAGTAGTATAAGCTTGCAGTGGGAGGGAACTAGTAGTGCTGTCAGGTGGATTCCTGGAAATACAATTACCGGTAAGAACTAATTACCATTTTCCAGTCCACCACCTGACAGCACCATTGGAGAAATACCAAAGGATGTTTAACTAGGGTGGGACTACTGCATGTAAAACTTTTCTATCAAAAGCTAACTGGTCTGATACGACATCTAATTTATAGTGTCTAGCAAAGGTAGAAAGACTAGTCCAAGTCGCCGCCCTACAGATTTGCTCAGCTGAGGCACCCCCCTTCTCTGCCCATGATGTAGAAATAGCTCGTGTTGAGTGGGCCCTAAAGGCCCCGTCTCACATAGCGAGATCGCTAGCGAGATCGCTGCTGAGTCACAAGTTTTGTGACACAACAGCGACCTCAGTAGCGATCTCGCTATGTGTGACACGTACCAGCGATCAGGCCCCTGCTGCGAGATCGCTGGTCGTGTCGGAGTGGCCTGGACCTTTTTTTGGTCGTTGAGGTCCCGCTGACATCGCTGAATCGGTGTGTGTGACACCGATCCAGCGATGTCTTCACTGGTAACCAGGGTAAACATCGGGTTACTAAGCGCAGGGCCGCGCTTAGTAACCCGATGTTTACCCTGGTTACCAAAAAAAACAAACACTACATACTCACCATCTGTTGCCCGTCAGGTCCCTTGGCGTCTGCTTCCTGCTCTGACTGCCGCCGTAAAGTGAGAGCACAGCAGTGACGTCACCGCTGCGCTCTGCTCTCACTGTACGGCGGCACACAGTCAGAGCGGGAAGCAGACGCCAAGGGACCTGACGGGCAACAGATGGTGAGTATGTACTGTTTGTTTTTTTTGGTAACCAGGGTAAACATCGGGTTACTAAGCGCGGCCCTGCGCTTAGTAATCCGATGTTTACCCTGGTTACCCGGGTGCTGCAGGGGGACTTCGGCATCGTTGAAGACAGTTTCAACGATGCCGAAGTCGTTCCCCTGATCGTTGGTCGCTGGAGAGAGCTGTCTGTGTGACAGCTCCCCAGCGACCACACAGCGACAAAACAGCGACGCTGCAGCGATCAGCATCGTTGTCTGTATCGCTGCAGCGTCGCTGTGTGAGACGGGGCCTTAAGAGTATCCGGGGGATATTTCCCTTGGTCTGTATATGCTAGGCTAATCATGTTTTTAATCCACCTAGCAATGGTTGATTTTGCTGCTTTACAACCCCTATTTGGACCACCGTATTGTATAAATAAGTTAGTGTCCTGTCTCCAGCTTTCTGTCGCCCCCAGGTATTTTAGAACAGTCTCCCTAACGTCAAGGTTATGGTAGACCCCCTCTTTTGCGTTTTTAGGGTGTTGGCAGAAAGAAGGAAGGATTATCTCCTGATTTATATTGGTAGAGGATACTACCTTGGGGAGGAAAGCTGGGTTAGGTTTGAAGACTATTCTGTTGTCAAAGATTTGAAGATATGGATTCTGGATAGAAAGAGCCTGCATCTCCCCCAGCCTTTTAGCCGATGTGATGGCAATTAGGAAGGCAGTCTTAAAGGAGAGATTGGCTATGTCCATATCTTCCGACAGTAAGTAAGGGTACTGTCACACAGTCACACTTTGATCGCTACGACGGTACGATTCGTGACGTTCTAGCGATATCCATACGATATCGCAGTGTCTGACACGCAGCAGCGATCAGGGATCCTGCTGAGAATCGTACGTCGTAGCAGATCGTATGGAACTTTCTTTCGTCGCTTGATCACCCGCTGACATCGCTGGATCGTTGTGTGTGACAGCGATCCAGCGATGTGTTCGCTTGTAACCAGGGTAAACATCGGGTAACTAAGCGCAGGGCCGCGCTTAGTAACCCGATGTTTACCGTGGTTACCAGCGTAAATGTAAAAAAAAAAAACAGTACATACTTACATTCCGGTGTCTGTCCTCGGCGTCTCAGCTTCTCTGCACTGTGAGCGCCTGCCGGCTGGAAAGCGAGCACAGCGGTGACGTCTGACGTCACCGCTCTGCTTTCCGGCCGCTGTGCTTACACAGTGGAGAGAAGCAGAACGCCGGGGGACAGACACCGGAATGTAAGTATGTACTGTTTGTTTTTTTTTACGTTTACGCTGGTAACCAGGGTAAACATCGGGTTACTAAGCGCGGCCCTGCGCTTAGTAACCCGATGTTTACCCTGGTTACCCGGGGACTTCGGCATCGCTCCAGCTCCGTGATTGCAACGTGTGACCGCAGTCTACGACGCTGGAGCGATAATCATACGATCGCTGCGACGTCACGGATCGTGCCGTCGTAGCGATCAAAATGGCACTGTGTGATGGTACCCTAAGGGGTTTTACACAAAGTGTTAAGGACCAGGTTTAGGTCCCAAGGAGGAGTTGATTTCCTCACAAGTGGCCTCATTCTCTTCGTGGCCCTGGAAAATCTCGCTATCCAGGGATGGGAGGCTAGTGATGTATCAAAAAAGACACTAAAGGGTACCGCTACACAAAACGATTTACCAACGATCACGACCGTGCTTAGTAACCCGATGTTTACCCTGGTTACCATCGTAAATGTAAAAAAAAAAAAAAAAAACGTACATACTCACATTCCAGTGTCCGTCAGGTCCCTAGCCGTCTGCTTCCCGCACTGACTGAGTTCCGGCCGTAAAGTGAAAGCAGAGCACAGCTGTGACGTCACCGCTGTGCTCTGCTTTTACTTTCCGGCCGGCAGTCAGTCAGTGCGGGAAGCAGACGGCTAGGGACCTGACGGACACCGGAATGTGAGTATGTACGGTTTGTTTTTTTTTACATTTACGATGGTAACCAGGGTAAACATCGGCTTACTAAGCGTGGCCCTGCGCTTAGTAACCCGATGTTTACCCTGGTTACAAGCGAACGCATCGCTGGATCAGAGTCACACACACCGATCCAGCGATGACAGAGGGAGATCCAGCGACGAAATAAAGTTCCAAACGATCTGCTACGACGTACGATTCTCAGCAGGGTCCCTGATCGCTGCTGCGTGTCAGACACAGCGATATCGTATGGATATCGCTGGAACGTCACGGATCATACCGTCGTAGCGACAAAAGTGCCACTGTGAGACGGTACCCTAAGTGCTGCAATCTGTACTTTTAGAGTACTAGGCCGAAGGCCCTTGTCAAATCCGAGTTGCAGGAAATCGAGGATTCTGTGGATATCTGGTTTCGAAGTATCCACAGGACCTTCTCCCAGAAAGGAACAAAACCGCTTCCAGATCTTGTTGTAAATCGCTGAAGTCACCGGCTTTCTGCTTGCCTGGAGTGTGGTAATGACATCTTCTGACAGGCCTCTGGATCTTAGGGTCTGCCGTTCAGGATCCAAGCAGATAGGTGAAGAGAGTCTGGATTCTTGTGGAACACCGGACCCTGAAGTAGAAGGTCCTGTCTGTTCGGTAGTAAGCCTGGTTCCTCTGTTGACATCTTGGATAGTAGAGAAAACCAGCTTCTTTTCGGCCAAAAAGGAACCACCAGGATTACGGTTGCTCTCTCGTCTCATATCTTCCTGAGTGTCTTCGGTATCAGAGGAAGAGGTGGAAATGCGTACAGGAGACCTTCTCCCCAATACTGAGACAAGGCGTCTACTCCTGTGGCTCCATCTAGAGGATTCAGAGAGAAAAATGCTCTGGTCTTTGTGTTCGACCTGGTGGCAAAGAGGTCCACCTGAGGTGTTCCCCATTTCTGGCATAGACTGCTGAATACTTCCGGGTTCAGTTCCCATTCTCCGGGATGTACCGACTTTCGGCTCAGGAAATCTGCTACCTGATTCTTGGCGCCTTCCAGATGAACTGCCGAGATGGATTTGACAGATCTTTCTGCCCACCTGAAAATCCGGTCTGCTAAGTGTTGCAGTGGTGGATGTCTCGGACCTCCCTGGTGTCTCAGAAATGCCACTGCTGTGACATTGTCGGACAGTATTCTCATGTGTCTGCCTCGGACCAATGACTGGGCCTGGCACAACACTTTCCAGATCGCATACAGCTCCCTGAAATTTGACGATCTTGCGGCAATCTGAGGAGTCCATTCTCCCTGGTAGTATGTTCTTCCTATATGACCGCCCCATCCGTATTGACTGGCGTCTGTGGTAACCGTAACACAGGGATCGAGTATCCATGGAACTCCCTCTCTCAAGTTTCCCGGTGTGGTCTACCAGGTTAGGGATCTTTTTACAGATGGAGACACAACCATCTTCCTGTCTAGGGAACTCTTCAATCAGATAAGTAACCAATTGTATAAGAAAACAATACTGTCAAGCACAATTTATATTAAATCCTCCCAAAAATGTGTGCAAGAAAAGACAATAAATATCGATCAAAATTAATTATTTATTTAATAGAATAATATAAAAAATATATATATAATATAACAGCTGATAGAAGCAGATATATAAATATTTCTATGGTATGGGAACATACAGAAATTTCCAATCTTTACATTAGTACCAAAAACCAGGTATTACAAAAAATATACATATATATAAAAGTTTAGCACCTATAACTCAAAAATCTATTGCGACCACACAATGCAAAAATAATTAATGCTAAATCCCAGAGCCATGTATATCCTAGAATGCATACTAAAAAACTTTATAATAATTGTGCAAATCACAAAAAAGTGCAATAATGTGCATAGCAGCAAACTAAATATACAAGGGTTATAGTGTAACCACAAAAAAAGTGCCAAAGTGCAGTGATAAACCAGGTGTGTGCATAAAAAACTAGTTATGCACTCCAGGACTTTACATATATCCTGACAGAGCTGACAAACCCATAAAGGTGCAGCAGTGCCAAAGGCTGAATATAAATAGTGTGCAATACAGCAAAGAAGCCGATAAAAGTGTCTTAGTGCTAGATAAAAGGGCAAAACCTGGCAAAATATATTATTTAAGAAAGATAATCAAAGTTCCCACATACCACGCTGCTCCTGGATCCCTACGTACGTTTCGGCGTTTAGCCTTCTTCCGGGGGGAACTCTGTTTCCTGTTCCAGGATCCTAGGACTTCTGTTTAACTCCCGCGAGTGGAATTGGCTCCATTTCACACAGGGTATGCATGCTGTCGTGAAGCCGAGTATCCTCATTGCCTCTCTTATGGAGGGGGTACTTCTTCTGAACTGATGAATGTGCCTGATCAAGGCCTCTTGCCTGTCTTCTGGTAAAAAAGATGTTCTTAGATTGGAATCCAACATCACCCCAAAAAATTTTATTCTGGAATTTGGGACCAGGCAGGACTTCTTCCAGTTCACAATCCACCCCAGCTCCTGTAGGATGGAAAGAGTGAAAGTGCAGTCTATTTTGAGGAGTTTCTGTGATTTCGCCATTATCAGGAAGTCGTCCAGATATGGTACTATGGTCACATTCTGGTTTCTTAGATAGGCCACAACTTCTGACATCAGTTTGGTAAAAATCCTGGGCGCTGAAGCAAGCCCGAAGGGGAGACATCTGAACTGGAAGTGATGTACTATCCCCTTGTTCATTATGGCAAATCTCAGGAATTTTTGGTAGGAGATGTGTATCGGGACATGATAGTATGCGTTGCTTAGGTCTAGGATACACATTACCATGTCCTTGTCTATCAGAGGCGTCGTGGACTTTATGGATTCCATCCTGAATCTTTTGTACCGGACCCATTTGTTTAATGGTTTTACATTTTTGGTCGTCCGGGAGTCCCCGGATGGTTTCTTTATTGAAAACAAATCGGAATAATGGCCTTTGCCTCTTTCTAAGGGTACCGTCACACATTGAAATTTTCATCGCTGCGACGGCACGATTCGTGACGTCGCAGCGTCGTATGATCATCGCTCCAGCGTCGTAGACTGCGGTCACACTTTGCAATCACGGCGCTGGAGCGATGCCGAAGTCCCCGGGTAACCAGGGTAAACATCGGGTAACTAAGCGCAGGGCTGCGCTTAGTAACCCGATGTTTACCCTGGTTACCAGCGTAAACGTAAAAAAACAAACAGTACATACTCACCCGTCGGTGTCCTTCAGGTCCCTTGCCGTCTGCTTCCTGCTCTGAGTGCAGCCGTACACTGAGAGCAGAGCGCAGCACCACTGCGCTCTGCTCTCACTTTCCGGCCGGCACTCAGAGCAGGAAGCAGACGGCAAGGGACCTGAAGGACACCGACGGGTGAGTATGTACGGTTTGTTTTTTTACGTTTACGCTTGTAACCAGGGTAAACATCGGGTTACTAAGCGCGGCCCTGCGCTTAGTTACCCGATGTTTACCCTGGTTACAAGCGAAGACATCGCTGGATCGCTGTCACACACAACGATCCAGCGATGTCAGCGGGTGATCAAGCGACGAAAGAAAGTTCCAAACGATCTGCTACGACGTACGATTCTCAGCAGGGTGTCTGATCGCAGTAGCGTGTCAGACACAGCGATATCGTAACGATATCGCTAGAACGTCACGAATCGTAACGTCGTAGCGATGGAAATTTCAATGTGTGACGGTACCCTTAGATGGGAACTGGAACAATCGCCTCTAAATCCAACAGCTCCTGGATGTTTGTCCACATGGAGGAGTCGGAGACTGGGCAGGGTCGGGTTACTACAAATCTTTCTGGGGGACTGCTGGAGAACTCTAATTTGTATCCCTGCGGAATCACCTGTAGAATCCAAGGATTCTGGGACACCTTCTGCCAACCCCCTAGAAATTTTTGTAATCGACCTCCCACTTTGATGTCATTTATTTGACTTTGGTGTACCTGCACTTGGGAAGATGGAGTCTCTACCCTTTCCACCCTTGGGATAAGACCACCTCCCAGTCTTCCCTTTCCCCCTGTAGTCTGTCCTCTGACTAGGTCGGGACCTACAAAAGGGCTGATACTTTTTGGTATTCTCCTCAGGGAATCCCTTCTTTTTATCTGAGGCTTTTTCTAAGATATCGTCTAGAATAGGCCCAAATACTTTATTCCCTGAGAATGGGATTCCACACAATTTATTTTTTGACTGGAGATCCCCCGACCAGGTTTTTAGCCATATGGCTCTTCTGCCCGCGTTGGACAAAGATTCGCTTCTAGCCGCGAAACGTACAGATTCGGCAGAAGCGTCCGCCATAAAGCCTGTTGCGAGTTTGAGCAACGGCAGGGATTTAAGGATAACCTCTCTGGAAGTCTTGGCTTTGAGATTATCCTCTAAATCGTCAATCCATAAATGCCTTGACCGGGCTACGGATGTTGCCGCTATATTGGCCCGTATTATTGCTGCGGAGGACTCCCAAGTTCTCCTTAGCAAACCGTCCGCTTTACGATCCATAGGATCCTTTAATGCGGAAGAGTCCTCAAATGGGATTGAGGCCTTCTTCGCCACTTTTGCTAGTGGAACATCGATCTTGGGAACTTCATCCCACACTTTAATGTCCTCTGGATTGTAGGGCAGACAAAGTCTAAAATCCCTGGGAATCACCAGTTTCTTCTCCGCTTCCTGCCACTCTTCCAGGATCATGGAACGGATGTGGTTGTTGACGGGGAAGACTTTTGTCACCTGGGCATGTAATCCGCCAAACATCTCGTCCTGGATCGAGGTCTCCTCTGGCGTATCCTGTAGCTGCATGGTGTTACGCACAGCATAAAAAAGCTCATCTGTGTCTGCTGCAGAGAAGAGATATCTCTTCCCTCTGCCCAAAGATCCGTCTCTTTCTTCCTGGTCAGAATCCTCCGAAACCTCACCCTTGGAAGAGGGGCTAGACTCCCTTGGCCTCTTCCGTGAAGTCTGCGGTTCTGACTGAGTTGCCTAGGAAAGATTCAAGCTTGAGATAGAAGCCTGAACCTCCTGTCGAATCATGGTCCTCATACTGGATAGTAGCGTCGTCTGCTCATCACCCACAATTTTGGATGTGCACGATTTGCACAAAGGTTTCCGCCAATTTTCCGGAAACTTAGTGGCACATATCGGGCATTTATTTTTCCCCGATTTTTTCCTTTCGGCTCTGGGGATGGGAGGCTCAGCCTAGGATAAATAGAGATATGTGTGGGGTACGTAAGTAGGGAAGCAGGGGGAGGGGTGAGCTTTGTGGTATGGCTTTTACATAGCCCACTCACGTGCCCCTGAAGTTGGTCAGTCCCCTCAGGTCTGGCAGTCTCCTCCATAGTGCAGATAACAACCTGAACGTATAGCCGAGTGCTCCTTTGTCAGGATGGCCGGCGGCATACAGACCCCCCTAGTGAGTTTATATAGGTTACCTGGTTGATCCTGCCCTCCTTACCGCCGCTGCGGTGACCGCGCTGTGCCCCTCACCGAGGCCGGCGCTGCTGCCGGCGCCATCCTCCACGCTGGCCGTGACCGGAAGTGACGCGGCCGTCGCGACCGAAGTGACGCGGCCGCTGGACCCGGAAGCGGCCGCCTGGAAGTGGTCGCTGGAGAAGCTGCGGCCGCATGCTGGAGCCGGCCGCTGCTGGAAGCGGTCACCGCACTCACCCCCCGGCAGACAGGCACCCGGACCGAGAGCCCCCACGAGGAGGAAGTGGACCCGACCCCAGGAGCAGCGCTACACTGGGGAGGCTGAGGGACCCCCCATAGCAGGTATCAGCCGCAGATATCTTGTGGCGGGGAAGGGAAAGGCTGGGCCCCCCGATCCCCACCATCTGCACAGCACCGTCGGAGGACATGCTTGCCGTTCCTATCTGCAGTGGGACAGGAAAAACACTGGTGGGTGGAGTGGGGAGGGTCCTTTTAACTGCTTGTGGTTCCTGTCCCACTGAGGGTAAGAAGGATGTCCTCCAATGGTGCTGTCAGGTGGTGGACTGGAAAAATTATTATTATTCACCGATGTTATCCCACGTCCCGTCTGTGCATGGTGACAGTCCTCCTCCGAAGTTATTACACTGTGTACGGAGACAGTAGTCCTCTGGTGTTATACCCCCGCCCCTCTGTGTACAATGAAAGTCATCCTCCAGTGTTATCGCCCTGCCTATCTGTGTATGGTGACAGTCGTCCTCCGGTGTTACCCCCCCGTCCCTCTGTATACAGTAACAGTCCTCCGGTGTTAAACCGTCAACTATGTACAGTGACAGTCATTCGCCGATGTTATCCCGCGTCCCGTCTGTGTATGGTGACAGTCCTCCGACGATGTTATTACACATACATACACTTTATAAGGAGACAGTCGTCCTCCGGTGTTATACCCCTGATCCTCTGTGTATGGTGACAGTTGTACTAGGGTGTTATCCCTTCGCCCCTCCGTGTATGGCGAGTCATCCTCTGGTGTTATTCCCCAACCCTTCTGTGTATGGTGCCAGACATCCTTGGGCATTATCCCCCTGCCCCTCTGTGTACGGTGACAGTGGTCCTAGGGCGTTATCCACCTACCCCACTGTATACGGTGACAGTCGTCTTAGGGCGTTATCCCCCGACCCTCTGTGTATGGAGACAGTTGTCCTCCAGTGCTATCCCCTGCCCCTCTGTGTATGGTGACAGTAGTCCTCCGGTGTTATCCCCCCACCCCTTTGCATACGGTGACAGTAGTCCTCTGGTGCTATCCCCTAACCCTTCTGTGCATGGCGTCAGTCATCCTAGGGCGTTATCCTGCTGTCCCTCTGTGTACGGCGACAGTCGTCCTAGGGCGTTATCCCCCCTCTCTGTGTATGGAGACAGTCGTCATCCAGTGTTGTCCCCCTGCCCTTTTGTGTATGGTGACAGTCCTCTGGTGCTATCTCCTCGCCCCTCTGTGTATGGTGACAGTCGTTCTCTGGTGCCATCCCCTTGCTCCTGTGACAGTTGTAATAGGGCGATATCCCCCAGCCTCTCTGTGTACGGTGACAGCTGTCCTCCAGTGTTATTCCCCTGCCGTTCTGTGTACGGTGCCAGTCATCCTGAGCGCTATCCCCACGCCCCTCTGTGTACGGTGCCAGTCATCATAGGGCGTTATCCCCCTGCCCCTCTGTGGACGGTGACAGTCGTCCTCTGAGGTTATCCCCCCCGTCCCTCTTTGCCTGATGTAAGTCATCGTAGGGTGCTATCCTGCTAGTCATCCTGAGTGTTATCCCCCACCAATCTGTGTATGGTGCCAGTCATCCTAGGGTGTTATTTCTCTGCCTCTCTGTGTATGGTGCCAGTCATCATAGGAAGTTATCCCCCCGCCTCTGTGTACGGTGATAGTCAGTCTAGGGCGTTATCCTCCACCCCTCTGTGTATGGAGACAGTTGTCCTCCAGTGTTATCCCCCCAGACCCTTTGTGTATGGTGACAGTAGTCCTCCGGTGCTATCTCCTCGCCCTTCTGTGTATGGTGTCAGTCATCCTAGGGCGTTATCCTGCCGACCCTCTGTGTACGGTGACAGTCGTCCTAGGGCGTTATCCCCCCAACCCTCTGTGTATGGAGACAGTTGTCCTCCAGTGCTATCCCCTGCCCCTCTGTGTATGGTGACAGTAGTCTTATGGTGCTATCCCCCCGCCCCTCTGTGTACGATGACAGTCGTCCTCCAGTGTGTTATCCCCCCGCCCCTTTGTGGATGGTGACAGTCGTCCTCCAGCATTATCCCCCGCCCCTCTGTGTACGATGACAGTCGTCCTCTGGTGTTATCCCCCCGCCCCTCTGTGCATGGTGTCAGTCATCCTAGGGTGTTATCCTGCTAGTCATCCTGAGCGTTATCACCCTGCCCATCTGTGTACGGTGCCAGTCATCCTAGGGCATTATCCCCCCACCCCTCTTTGTAAGGAGACCTTTGTCCTCCAGTGTTATCCCTCCGCCCATTTGTGTGTGGTGACAGTAGTCCTCCGATGTCATCCCTTCTGTGTATGGTGATAGTTGTCCTCTGATGTTATCCTCCCGCTCCTCTGTGTATGGAGACAGTAGTCCTCTGATGCTATCCTCTCGCCCTTCTGTGTACGCTGTCAGTCATCCTACGGCGTTATTCCGCCAGTCATCCTAGGGTATTATCCCGCCGCCCATCTGTGCACGGTGTCAGTCATCCTAGGGTGTTGTCCCGCGCCCTCAGTGTACAGTGACAATCATCCGTCCTAGGGCGTTATCCCCCCGCCCCTCTGTGTATGGTGACAGTAGTCCTCCAGTGTTATCCCCCCGCCCTCCCTCTTGTGTATGTTGACAGTAGTCCTATGGTGCTATCCCCTTGTCCCTCTGTGTATGGTGACAGTCATCATAGGGTGTTATCCTCCCGCCACACTGTGTATGGTGACAGTAGTCCTGCAGTGTTATCCCCCCGCCCCTTTGTGTACGCTGACAGTAGTCCTTCGGTGTTATCTCCCCACCCCTTTGTGTACGGTGACAGTTGTCTTCCAGTTATACCCCCGCCCTCCCTCTTGTGTATGGTGACAGTAGTCCTCCAGTGCTATCCCTTCACCCCTCTGTGTATGGTGACAGTTGTCCTCCAGTGTTATCCCCCTGCCCTCCCTCTTGTGCATTGGGACAGTAGTCCCCCGGTGCTATCCCCCCAGCTCCTCTGTGTACAGTGTACTAGGTCATTATCCCCCACCTCTCTGTGTATGGTGATAGTCGTAGTCTAGTGTTATTCCCCCGCCCTCCTGTGTATGGTCACAGTCATCCTAGGGTGTTATCCTGCCACCCCTCTATGCACGGTGATATTAGTCCTCTGGTACAGTAGAGAAAGATACGAAGATGAAGTCATCCATGTAGCGTTTCTTCAGGTTGTCCACAATGGCTTCCTCTGAGATTTTGGACAGAAGAACCATATCATCCACCCCACTCTGCCGCACATTCTGTGTCTGCCAGTGGTACCGCTCCTTGCTCCCCTGTAGATGATAGAAAGGGAAAATTAGGTGGTCACATGGCTGTATTTGTCCACTGACCCCAAAAATTAGAGGGTGTACCATGAAAAAGAGGCACACAACAGGAGAGACTTAGATAGATCACCCATGTGACCAGCCCACTGAAGAAACTGTTTGGAGAGATCACACACAGTGTGATCAGTGTGTACAGTGAGATAACAAATGGATTATACTCCCCAGATGAAGCTATTGTTGTAGCATGTACAAATATCAGCTGCAGCCGATCCACAGGTCAGCTATTGACATACGAGATAGATGAAGGAGTTAAAGTGGATATGGTCTGCGCTGCAGATATATAGTAAATCCAAAAGATACCGTATTTCATATAAAGAATGGTGGTTTATTCAACGCGTTTCAAAGTCTTAAGGTACCTTCACACGAAACGACTTTGTAACGATATCGCTAGCGATCCGTGACGTTGCAGCGTCCTGGATAGCGATATCGTTTAGTTTGACACGCAGCAGCGATCAGGATCCTGCTGTGATGTCGCTGGTCGCTGAATAAAGTTCAGAACTTTATTTGGTCGTCCGATCGCTGTGTATCGTTGTGTTTGACAGCAAAAGCAACGATACCAGCGATATTTTACACTGGTAACCAGGGTAAACATCGGGTTACTAAGCGCAGGGCCGCGCTTAGTAACCCAATGTTTACCCTGGTTACCAGCGTAAAATGTAAAAAAAACAAACAGTACATACTTACATGCGTCCCCCGGCGTCCGCTTCCCACACTGACTGAGCGCCGCAAAGTGAAAGTGAAAGCACAGCGGTGACGTCACCGCTGTGCCCTGCTATTGCCGGCACTCAGTCAGTCAGTCAGTGCAGGAAGCGGACGCCGGGGGACGCGAATGTAAGTATGTACTGTTTGTTTTTTTTACATTTTACGCTGGTAACCAGGGTAAACATCGGGTTACTAAGCGCGGCCCTGCGCTTAGCAACCCGATGTTTACCCTGGTTACCCGGGGACCTCGGCATCGTTGGTCGCTGGAGAGCGGTCTGTGTGACAGCTTTCCAGCGATCAAACAGCGACGCTGCAGCGATCGGCATCGTTGTCGCTATCGCTGCAGCGTCGTTTCGTGTGAAGGTACCTTTAGTGACATCTTCTTGTGTGGTATTTCCTGATGAAGAAGTCTTTGAAGACTTAAGGTACCTTCACATTAAGCGACGCTGCAGCGATAGCGACAACGATGCCGATCGCTGCAGCGTCGCTGTTTGATCGCTGGAGAGCTGTCACACAGACCGCTCTCCAGCGACCAACGATGCCGAGGCCCCCGGGTAACCAGGGTAAACATCGGGTTGCTAAGCGCAGGGCCGCGCTTAGTAACCCGATGTTTACCCTGGTTACCAGCGTAAAATGTAAAAAAAACAAATAGTACATACTCACCTTCGCGTCCCCCGGCGTCCGCTTCCTGCACTGACTGAGCGCCGGCCCTAACAGCAGAGCAGTGACGTCACCGCTGTGCTGTACTTTCACTTTACGGCGCTCAGTCAGTGTGGGAAGCGGACGCCGGGGGATGCGAAGGTGAGTATGTACTGTTTGTTTTTTTTACATTTTACCCTGGTAACCAGGGTAAACATCGGGTTACTAAGCGCGGCCCTGCGCTTAGTAACCCGATGTTTACCCTGGTTACCAGTGTAAAACATCGCTGGTATCGTTGCTTTTGGTGTCAAACACGACGATACACGCCGGTCTGATGACCAAATAAAGTTCTGAACTTTGTTCAACGACCAGCGATATCACAGCAGGATCCTGATCGCTGCTGCGTGTCAAACTAAACGATATCGCTAGCCAGGACGCTGCAACGTCACGGATCGCTAGCGATATCGTTTAGTGTGAAGGTACCTTAAGTCTAAGACTTTGAAACGCGTTGAATAAACCACCATTCTTTATATGAAATATCTTTTGAATTTACTATATATCTGAAGCGAGGACCATATCCACATTAACCCCTTCATCTATGTGACCAGCCCATGCAGACAACGAACACACAAACCCGTGTCACTGGCCCACACTGACAACTAACACACACCCGTGTGACTGGCCCACGCAGACAATGAACACACACACTTGTGTCACAGGACCACACTGACAACGAACACACACAACCCCATGTGACCGGTCTATTCTGACAACTAACACACACACATACACCTGTGTCACAGGTCCACACTGACAAGTAACACACACCCCTGTAACCGGCCCATGCAGACAACGAATGCACACACACACCCCCATGTGACCGGTCTACGCTGACAACTAACACACACCCGTGTGACCGGGCCACGCTGACAACTAACATACACACCCGTGTGACCGGGCCACCGTGACAACACACCCATGTGACCGTGCCATGCTGACAACTAACATACACACCCGTGTGACCGGTCTACACTGACAACTAACACACACACACACACCCGTGTGACCGGTGTACTCTGACAACTAACACACACCCATGTGCAGGGCCGGACTGGGACTAAAATTCAGCCCTGGCATTTGAAGTCACACAGGCCCACTTGTCACATGGTGACTGTATAATATCTTTGTACACTTGTAGGCTACAAGAAGTGAGGGGAGTGTAACACGACTATATAACATATAATTACAGCTGTATCCAGCATTACAGCTCAACCCCCATAGAATGTAATGCAGCCAGCCCCCATAGAATGTAATACAGCCAGCCCCCATAGACTATAATACAGCACAGCCCCATAGAATGTAATGCTGCACAGCCCCCATAGAATGTAATACAGCACAGCCCCCATAGAATGTAATACATCCAGCCCCCATAGACTATAATACAGCACAGCCCCATAGAATGTAATGCTGCACAGCCCCCATAGAATGTAATGCAGCACAGCCCCCATAGAATGTAATGCAGCACAGCCCCCATAGAATGTAATGCAGCACAGCCCCCATAGAATGTAATGCAGCACAGCCCCCATAGAATGTAATGCAGCACAGCCCCCATAGAATGTAATGCAGCACAGCCCCATAGAATGTAATGCAGCACAGCCCCCATAGAATGTAATGCAGCACAGCCCCATAGAATGTAATACAGCCAGCCCCCATAGAATGTAATACAGCACAGCCCCCATAGAATGTAATGCAGCACAGCCCCCATAGAATGTAATGCAGCACAGCCCCCATAGAATGTAATGCAGCACAGCCCCCATAAAATGTAATACAGCCAGCCCCCATAGAATGTAATACAGCCAGCCCCCATAGACTATAATACAGCACAGCCCCATAGAATGTAATGCTGCACAGCCCCCATAGAATGTAATGCAGCACAGCCCCCATAGAAAGTAATGCAGCACAGCCCCCATAGAAAGTAATGCAGCACAGCCCCATAGAATGTAATGCAGCCTGCCCCCATAGAATGTAATGCAGCACAGCCCCCATAGAATGTAATGCAGCACAGCCCCCATGGAATGTAATGCAGCCAGCCACCATAGAATGTAATGCAGCCAGCCACCATACAATATAATGCAGCACAGCCCCATAGAATGTAATGCAGCACAGCCCCCATACAATATAATGCAGCACAGCCCCATAGAATGGAATGCAGCACAGCCCCATAGAATATAATGCAGCACAGGCCCATAGAATGGAATGCAGCACAAGCCCATAGAATATAATGCAGCACAGGCCCATAGAATGGAATGCAGCACAGGCCCATAGAATGTAATACAGCCAGCCCCCATAGAATGTAATACAGCACAGCCCCCATAGAATGTAATGCAGCACAGCCCCCATAGAATGTAATGCAGCACAGCCCCCATAGAATACAATGCAGCACAGGCCCATAGAATACAATGCAGCACAGGCCCATAGAATACAATGCAGCACAGGCCCATAGAATATAATGCAGCACAGGCCCATAGAATGGAATGCAGCACAGGCCCATAGAATGGAATGCAGCACAGGCCCATAGAATACAATGCAGCACAGGCCCATAGAATATAATGCAGCACAGGCCCATAGAATGGAATGCAGCACAGCCCCATAGAATATAATGCAGCACAGCCCCATAGAATATAATGCAGCACAGGCCCATAGAATATAATGCAGCACAGGCCCATAGAATATAATGCAGCACAGTCCCATAGAATGGAATGCAGCACAGCCCCATAGAATATAATGCAGCAGAGGCCCATAGAATGGAATGCAGCCAGCCCCATAGAATATAATACAGCAGAGGCCCATAGAATGGAATGCAGCCAGCCCCATAGAATATAATGCAGCACAGGCCCATAGAATGGAATGCAGCACAGCCCCATAGAATATAATGCAGCAGAGGCCCATAGAATGGAATGCAGCCAGCCCCATAGAATATAATACAGCAGAGGCCCATAGAATGGAATGCAGCCAGCCCCATAGAATATAATGCAGCACAGGCCCATAGAATGGAATGCAGCACAGCCCCATAGAATATAATGCAGCAGAGGCCCATAGAATGGAATGCAGCCAGCACCATAGAATATAATGCAGCAGAGGCCCATAGAATGGAATGCAGCCAGCCCCATAGAATATAATGCAGCAGAGGCCCATAGAATGGAATGCAGCCAGCCCCATAGAATATAATGCAGCAGAGGCCCATAGAATGGAATGCAGCCAGCCCCATAGAATATAATGCAGCACAGGCCCATAGAATGGAATGCAGCACAGCCCCATAGAATATAATGCAGCAGAGGCCCATAGAATGGAATGCAGCCAGCCCCATAGAATATAATGCAGCAGAGGCCCATAGAATGGAATGCAGCCAGCCCCATAGAATATAATGCAGCAGAGGCCCATAGAATGGAATGCAGCCAGCCCCATAGAATATAATGCAGCAGAGGCCCATAGAATGGAATGCAGCCAGCCCCATAAAATATAATGCAGCACAGGCCCATAGAATGGAATGCAGCCAGCCCCATAGAATATAATGCAGCAGAGGCCCATAGAATGGAATGCAGCCAGCCCCATAGAATATAATGCAGCAGAGGCCCATAGAATGGAATGCAGCACAGGCCCATAGAATGGAATGCAGCACAGGCCCATAGAATACAATGCAGCACAGGCCCATAGAATATAATGCAGCACAGGCCCATAGAATGGAATGCAGCCAGCCCCATAGAATATAATGCAGCAGAGGCCCATAGAATGGAATGCAGCCAGCCCCATAGAATATAATGCAGCACAGGCCCATAGAATGGAATGCAGCACAGCCCCATAGAATATAATGCAGCACAGGCCCATAGAATGGAATGCAGCACAGCCCCATAGAATATAATGCAGCAGAGGCCCATAGAATGGAATGCAGCCAGCCCCATAGAATATAATGCAGCACAGGCCCATAGAATGGAATGCAGCACAGGCCCATAGAATGTAATACAGCCAGCCCCCATAGAATGTAATACAGCACAGCCCCCATAGAATGTAATGCAGCACAGCCCCCATAGAATGTAATGCAGCACAGCCCCCATAGAATACAATGCAGCACAGGCCCATAGAATACAATGCAGCACAGGCCCATAGAATACAATGCAGCACAGGCCCATAGAATATAATGCAGCACAGGCCCATAGAATGGAATGCAGCACAGGCCCATAGAATGGAATGCAGCACAGGCCCATAGAATGGAATGCAGCACAGGCCCATAGAATATAATGCAGCACAGGCCCATAGAATGGAATGCAGCACAGCCCCATAGAATATAATGCAGCACAGCCCCATAGAATATAATGCAGCACAGGCCCATAGAATATAATGCAGCACAGGCCCATAGAATGGAATGCAGCACAGCCCCATAGAATAGAATGCAGCACAGCCCCATAGAATATAATACAGCAGAGGCCCATAGAATGGAATGCAGCACAGCCCCATAGAATATAATGCAGCACAGGCCCATAGAATATAATGCAGCACAGGCTCGAGCGGGCCACTACTGCCACCGGCCCTTCTGGCATTTGCCAGAACTGCCCGATGGCCAGTCCGGCCCTGCCCATGTGACTGGCCCACGCTGACAACTAACACACACACACTAGCGTGACCAGCCCACGCAGACAATGTACACAAACTTGTGTCACAGGTACACAGACAACACACACATGACCGTCCCACACTGATGATTCACTCACATGCGAGACCAGTCCACGCTGACGTGTGAGATCGAGGGGCAGGTTATACACAAGGTCACGTGTGATGTGCACAGTTATCTGCAGAAGAATGTAGCGGCAGCCTCACCCTGCCTGCGAAGTGCAGGTCTGAGCGGATCGAGCAGGGTTACAAGGCTAGGAATGTGCCTGAGCGTGGGTGGAGCCTCAGGGTAGCGGGCGGGAGACATGCACTTTGACCAGGTGTCTCAGCATAAAAAGAATGACTCTTCTCATAGGACTAACTGGCTGCAGAGACTCCTGTGACAAACCCCTAATACTGGGTCCCCATAAACCATATACATCCGCCATGTGCCCCCCCAGAGGGTGAAGGAAGATCCTGGGGCAACATCACAATAAGCCGACGAGCAGCAAAAGCCACGATCACTGGACACTGGCGCCTGATCACCGCCGTGTGCACAGCAATCAACTGACAACCAGACATCACATACTGGTTGTCAGGAGAACAGGTGAACAGCTGACAACATGCGGCCCATACAAGGACCGTATAATTGGACGGCAGGCACTGTGTATGGGCCGATTAGTCCATGAGCCGGGCCAGATATCGGTACCACCCGGAGTGACTAATTTTCTTTGGTATTTTTAGGTAGATGCATGTCTGTAGTTTATTTTTTGATATGATAGCCCTTACATATACGTAGCTTATTAACCCCTTCAGCCCTAGGCCTATTTGTACCCAAGTGCCTAAGCCAATCTGACCTGTGCCACTTCATGGGCTAATAACTTTGGAACGCTTTCACCTATCCAAGCCATTCTGAGATTGTTTTCTCGTGACATATTGTACTTCACGTCAGTGCTAAATGGGAGTCAATATATTTTACCTTTCTATATAAAAAAATGCTAAATATTCGGAAATTTTGGAAAAATCGGCAATTTTTTAACTTTGAAATTCTCTGCTTTTTACAAAAATACTGATACCCCCCATAATAGTTATTAATTTACACTCCCCACATGTTTACTTCATATTGGCATCATTTTGAAAATGAAACCTTATTGTTTTACGACGTAATAGGGCTTATAGTTTTATGCGCAATTTTTCACATTTACAGCAAAACCCACTTTTCAAAGGACCAAGTCACTTCTGAAGTCACTTTAAGGGGCTTACATAACAGAAACCACCCATAAATTACCCCATTTTGCAAACTACACCCCTCAAGCTGTTCAAAACTCATTTTTAAAAACTGTTAACCCTTTAGGTGTTCCACAGGAATTTTAGCAGAATGAAGGCGAAATTTCAAAATTTCATTTTTTTTCCAGATATTACATTGTAATCCAATTTTACCTGCAACCTAGCAAGGGTTAACGGCAAACCCAAACTTGGTTACCCTAATTCTGCAGTTTATAGAAACACCCCACATGTACTCGTAAACTAAAGTATGGGCACACAGCACAGCTCAACACGGAAGGAGCGCTATGTGGTTTTTGGGTGGCGGATTCACTGGAAGAAATCTAGGGGGCCATGTCACATTTGAAGGCTGCCTGAGGTACCCCCACAGTGGAAACCCCAAAAAGTGACCCTATTTTGGAAACTACACCCCCAAGGAATCTTTTAGGGGGTATAGTGACCACTTTGACCCAACCAGTGTTTCACAGTAGTTGGAAACACTTGGTTGAGAAAATGGAAAAAGTGCATTTTTTACATGAAGGTGTCATTTTAGGCTCATTTAGGCTCAAGGTGGCTTTTCGGTCCAGATCGGTAGCAAGAATCCTTTTGGACGAATTCCTGTGGACCAGACCATTGAAGAGACAATCAACAAAGACACCCAGACACCAGGGGGCACAAAAGGCTTCAGCCTCAAAGTTGGAGCTGTTTCCAGGTTCTACCTGACATCAGAGTACCGCAGTATGTACTTGAGGCAGCTGAGGGCCCTGGTAGGCCAACAATATACTGACTTCAGCCATTCAGACCTACAGGTGTCTAGGATTAGAAGAGATGAAGCCGATGTCCAATCTTTCGTTCAACTGCTGGAGACAGGTTGGGTGAACCCCTTCAACAAAGAGCATAATGGTGAACTTATCAGTTTGTCAACAGCGACTGTAGCACCACCAGATGTAGCCAAAGACCTTCAAGGGGCATACAGTATAGGAGAGGATGCATATCAAACATTCAAGGATGAGCGTTTGGGTACCGATAAGCCAACTACATTGTTTCATGACAAGATGACGAAGAACAAACTTAAAACGTTCTCTAACATCCAAATGAAGACACGCAGACAAGGTCTTGGCAAGGAGGTAATTTTGAAGGCTGACAGAAACCTATTTGGCCAGATGATACTTGTAGCTGAGAACAGAAAGCTACAAATGAGTGATGTCTTGACTCATCCCCTGGGTCCATTGCCATGGGCACTTGCCAATGGTGATGGGTCTATCCGCAAGACCAACAAGGCTGCCCTCGCAAGGGAGTTGGAGAGGAATGCTCGTCCTGCAGAAGTGATCCCCGAGCCCTCTGCAACCATCATTGATGGGATGAGCCTGGTTCAGAAACTGAAGGGAAACAATGCAACATTTGGCCAGCTAGCAGGCACAGCAATGAGTCGCGCTATCCATGAGGGTGCTAAGAGCAAGCGCATTGATATTGTCTTTGACGTCTACAAGGAGACATCCATCAAAGATACAGAAAGAGTCAACAGATATGAAGGCACAGGGATCCATTTCAAGAACATTCAACATGGGCACAACATCCAGCAGTGGAAAAAGCTTCTAAGTAGTTCCTCCAACAAGGCAAGTCTCATAAAGTTTCTGGTAGAAGAATGGAAGGCGAAACACCACAGGGAGAAGCTTGAGGAGAAGGAGCTGTATGTCACATGTGAGCAGCTCTGCTTTAAGATCACCAAAGAACAGTGGGAAGAGGCTGCTGACCTTAAGTCAAATCAAGAAGAAGCAGACACACGCCTCCTTCTCCATGCTCTTCATGCAGCAGAATCTGGTTACAAGTCGGTCATCATCACTTCGGAGGATACTGATGTCATGGTCCTGTGTCTGGGCATGTGCCACAAAATCCCATCCCACCTGTTCCAGAAATGCGGTACACAGAACCGGACAAGATTCCTGGATATCACCACTCTGAGCCGAACATTGGGAGGCAGCGTATGTGATTCATTGATTGGTATGCATGCATTTACAGGCTGTGACACCGTCAGTGCATTCGCTGGCCGTGGGAAGATGACGACACTCAAGCAGTTGAAGATGAACAAGACATACCAGGATGCCTTTCAGGAAGTTGGTCGTTCATGGGAAGTGTCTACCGAACTTTTTGAGAAGTTACAGGAAATCACCTGCCACATGTACCTGCCAACTACCCAAACAACTGAGGTAAACAGGCTCCGTTATCAGCTGTTCTGTGCCAGACGTGGAGTGGTAGAGTCAAGTCAACTCCCTCCTTGCCAGGACTGCCTTTTCATGCATGCACTGCGTGCAAACTACCAGGCTGCGATCTGGAGGAGAAGTCTGCAGAGCCAGCCATGGGTTGCAAACCCAACAGACTGCGGTTGGATGATAGATAACGACGGAAAGCTTGTTGTCAAGTGGATGCAAGGGGCACCAGCACCAGAAGCTATTATACAGCTACTGTCCTGCAAGTGTGTGCGGTCATGTGAACTTCCTCAGTGTACTTGCCTCAGCAATGGCCTGAAGTGCACAGACATGTGCAGATTACAGACATGCCAGAACAAGGGTACTGAAGACGAGCCAGTAGAACAACAGTCAGATTCAGAGTCCGATGTTGAAGATATTATGGAGTAACATATATATATATATATATATATATATATATATATATATATATATATATATATATATATATATATATATATATATATATATATATGCACATGACATGTTCAGTGTGTATTTACATAACTTGGATTAAATTTTGTTACAAATACTACATCTAGTCACTCCGGGTGGTACCGATATCGTCATATTTGGTTCTTGGCTCATGCTAAAATTCCTGTGGAACACCTAAAGGGTTAACAGTTTTTAAAAATGAGTTTTGAACAGCTTGAGGGGTGTAGTTTGCAAAATGGGGTAATTTATGGGTGGTTTCTGTTATGTAAGCCCCTTAAAGTGACTTCAGAAGTGACTTGGTCCTTTGAAAAGTGGGTTTTGCTGTAAATGTGAAAAATTGCGCATAAAACTATAAGCCCTATTACGTCGTAAAACAATAAGGTTTCATTTTCAAAATGATGCCAATATGAAGTAAACATGTGGGGAGTGTAAATTAATAACTATTATGGGGGGTATCAGTATTTTTGTAAAAAGCAGAGAATTTCAAAGTTAAAAAATTGCCGATTTTTCCAAAATTTCCGAATATTTAGCATTTTTTTATATAGAAAGGTAAAATATATTGACTCCCATTTAGCACTGACGTGAAGTACAATATGTCACGAGAAAACAATCTCAGAATGGCTTGGATAGGTGAAAGCGTTCCAAAGTTATTAGCCCATGAAGTGGCACAGGTCAGATTGGCTTAGGCACTTGGGTACAAATAGGCCTAGGGCTGAAGGGGTTAATAAGCTACGTATATGTAAGGGCTATCATATCAAAAAATAAACTACAGACATGCATCTACCTAAAAATACCAAAGAGAATTAGTCACTCCGCTTGGTACCGATATCGTCAAATTTGGTTCTTGGCTCATGGACTAGATGTAAAAGGGCATCCAGTATCCGACCACACGGGTGTACTCAATATCAACAGGCACAGGTGTACTCAACGCCAACAGGTCCCAATGTACCGATCACACGGACTGTAACCAACCCAGAGGAGCCGCACCGATCTACCACCCCTCACCGGGAGCACTACTGCACCCAGCAACTGCACACGCTGCACTGCATCACACAGGATGGGATTAGATACATGGCTCAGCAGTCAGTATCACACAGGATAGGATTAGATACACGGCTCAGCAGTCAGTATCACACAGGATAGGATTAGATACACGGCTCAGCAGTCAGTATCACACAGGATATGATTAGATACACGCTCAGCAGACAGTATCACACAGGAGAGGATTAGATACACGACTCCAGACAGCATCACGCCTAGGTCAGTCAGGGAACTGCACCCAGGATAAGTAGTCGCCGGAGAGGCTGCCCTGTTACGTACTGGTTATCGAGGCACTCTGCAGTGAGGGCGGTATATATATCGCCAGTCCCAGGGTGGGAATACATATATAAACCTCCGGTCCATCACTGCCAGGATCCCCCAATAACACCAGGATGGTATGCTGCCACCAGTTCCTTGTTATATATAAACCCCGTCCATTAACAAGCTTATATCAGGTCAGAAACCAACCCCAGGCAGCGTATAAGTAGTAGCCGGACTCCCGGACGTGGGAAATCGGGTTTCGAGATAAAAGAGAAGCCCAAAATTAATTGATATTTTAATTGCCGAAAGGCGGACAAGATAACATAAATATATACAAAGTAATATACAGGTATTGTAGATAGAAGTACAGATAAATTTAGGGTACAGGAATGGGATTGCAGTTAGCTGTATGTATCACGCTACAGTTTCTTATAACTTGTGGATGAAGGGAAGCTCTCATATATACAGGCACCTTCTTAGTCTCTGGTCCGTCTCCACACGTAACGTGACGCACCTTCCATGGCAGAACAATGACAATGGCTAAATGTGTGTAGCCAACGTTTAACCCTTAGCGCACCCCCTCCCAAATTTGCCACCGCCCCTCTGGGATGGACTGATATCTCCTCCCTTGACCTCCTAGCTGAAATAATTCCTAATATCTAGGATGTGTCAGTGTCACGGATCATGGGGAGGATACCTTTATCATCCCCACCACTCACACCAATGTGTCGTAAACCGGGGTTCTTTGGCTGCCCCTGGTTCTTTCTGAAGGGGATTTATCTATATCCCACTTCCCAGTTCCGGTTTGGAACTTGCAGCTCTCTGGCGCCCCCCCCCCCCCCCTTACCCTCAGGTCAGACTATGTACTGCACCTAGGATAATTAGTCGCCAGAAAGGCTGCCTTACTTTGTACTGGCTAATGGGCACACTTCAGCGAGGGCAATATAACTACTTTCACTCAGGCGGGAACAATAATTATCAATGCCACCGGTCCCTACAAAGCCTCCGATTTCTTAATTATTAACGGGTCCGGAGCCAACCCAGATGATTAGTAGCGTAATTCACTTCAGAGGACAGGACCGTACGTTACAGAGAAAGGAGACACAGCTAGTAATTTTATATTTTTCTCCAAAAAAGGTAGGCAGTGTTTACAGAAGTATAAAAATATATTATAAAGAAGACAAGTATCGTATGTACAGTACAATTACAAATAATATGGGATTAAAGTTGAAAAACCACTTACATTTTGTTATGTCATTTCATCTCATGACTGACCATGTGCTGTGGGGGAAGGGAGAGCATATATCCAGATGCATCATTCCTCTGTATAGCAGCTAGACCCCAGACAAAAGACCCACTCACAACGCAGCAGGGTTAAGATATGCCCTCTCGTCGTGACATCACTGAGTGGGCTGAGTTATGAAATGCACTCCTCTTTTTTTAGAGTTATGATAAACCATTTTTGACATAGCTCGCTGTATGAACCTCGTATACGGATGACACAATGACCAGGAGGTGCACGTCGGGAGGATTCTTTTAAGTGTAAACAAGGCATAGTTACACGACCTGCTTACAGAGAAACTCCCTGTGTGTAACCAGCTGAGGGGGTTGTGGTCCGTCTCCACGGTGAAGTGGCGCCCATACAGGAAGGGCTGCAGATGCTGCAGGGCCCATTCAGCTGCTAGGCATTCCTTTTCCATTGTGGAGTAGGCCAGCTCCCTCGGCAATAGCTTCCTGTTCGGGTACAAGACGGGATGTTCCTGGCCCGTTGAGATATTCTGACTGAGCACAGCACCGAGGCCAAAGTCACTGGCGTCGGTCTGCACTACAAACGGCCATTCAAAGTCGGCAGCTTGTAGCACTGGAAAGCTAGAGAAGGTGGTTTTGAGTGCCTGGAAAGCTGTCTCGAAGGGGACTGTCCAGTCAACTGCAGTCCGTCAGGGGCTTTGCCAAGGTACTATAGTGTGGGATGAACCTCCTACAGTACCCGCGGGCTCCAGGAAGGACATCACCTGCTTCTTGGTCCTGGAGGTGAGCCATTATGCTATAGCATCCACTCTCCCAGGTTCTGGCTTCAGAACCCAACCCCCCCCATTTTGCATTTTTCCGGTTTGATAGTCAAACCTACCCGTTGGATCCGCTTAAGCACCTGCGCCAGATACTCTAGGTGATCCTCCCAGGGGGGACTGAAGATGGCAATATCATCCAGGTATGCGGCCACGTACCCTTCAAGTTCCTTGAGCAATGTATTGACCATCCAAAAGGGGCAGGGGCATTCTTCATGCCGAACCGCATCACTGTGGACTCGTACAGTCCAAACGGGGTAATAAAAGCAGGGGAATCTGCCAATATCCCCGGCTCAAATCCATGATGGTCGGGAACTTAGCCCCGGCCAACTGGTCGAGCAGGTCATCGATGCGTGGTATGGGGAATGCATCGGGGACCGTCACAGCATTGAGCCCCCTGTAGTCCACGCAGAACCGGGTTGTTCGGTCCTTTTTGGGGACATGGGCTATAAGCAAAGCTCCTGCGCTGCTGAACACTTGCATCAACCCCAGATTTAGCATTTCATCAATCTCTTGGCGCATGTGCTGCTGCACCTCGAGAGAGACCCGATATGCTGAACGCCAGATCGGGGGTGATTCCCGGTGGTCACGTTATGGAAGGCTGTCTTGGTCCTTC
Source organism: Ranitomeya variabilis (assembly GCF_051348905.1). Lineage (NCBI taxonomy): Eukaryota > Metazoa > Chordata > Amphibia > Anura > Dendrobatidae > Ranitomeya > Ranitomeya variabilis. The sequence continues at coordinate 549,714,060 of NC_135232.1, read as the reverse complement.
CGGGCAGGCTGCTGTACATTTCCCAGAAGGGGTGTAGGGTGACCCACAGCTGGTTGCCAACCTTCACATCCTCAATGGATCCACCCACCTTGGCCTGGGTGAGGAGATCCAGGAGGGTTTCTGCCTCTCCTTCCTCGGGAATGTTGCACACTGGGAGAGCGCAGGCCTCCCGCTCATGATGGGCCTTCATCATGTTCACGTGGAAGGCCTTTCTCCTTCCATGGACGTGGTCCAGGGTGATAAGGTATGCGATGGCGTTGAGCTGCTGGTGCACATGGTATGGGCCCTCCCAGGCTGCCTGAAGTTTGCTCGGTGGTATGGGGAGCAGTACCCACAGCTTTTGACCCACCTGGTAGGGCCTCTCACAAGCATTCTGGTCGTACCAGCACTTCTGGTCAGTCTAGGCTTGGGCCATATTGTCATGCACCAGCCGCGTCAAGGCCATCCCCTTGTCCTGGAAGCACACAACATACTCTATGACTAACACTCCAGGGGTGGCCGAGTCCCCTTCCCATGCCTCTTTCACCAGAGCCAGGGGACCCCGCACACTTCACCCATACAGGAGATCAGAGGGGAGAACCCCATTGAGGCCTGTGGAACCTCCCGGTAGGCAAATATCGCTCCCAATCTCACCCGTGGGAGTCGACCAACATCTTAAGCATCTGCTTCAAGGTGCCATTGAACCGCTCGCACAGGCCATTAGTCTGTGGGTGGTACGGGCTGGCCACCAGATGTTGCACATGTATTTGCTTACTCCATCAGCTGCAACATGAACTGGATCCCTTGGTCGGTGAGCGTTTCCTGGGAAAAATCTCCAGTAAGGCTGTAGCCACCTTGTCGGCCTGAATGGACGACAAAGCTTCGGCTTCCGGGTAGCATAATCTACTACCGTCAGTATGAAGCATTTCCTGGAGCATCTGGGAATGGACAGCGGACCAATAGATCCACATCTACCCTCTTGAAAGGCTCCAGATACCAGTGGGACTTTAGGCACGGCCCCGCCATCCCCACCCTCTGACAGGTGTCACACAAACGGCAGTAGGAAGCCACATCGGCCCCCATTTTAGGCCAGTAGAAATACTGGGCTAGCCTGGCCTTGGTTTTAGAGATCCCTAGGAGTCTGGCCATTGGAATCTTATGTGCGATCTGCAACAATTCCGAAATGACCGTATAGGGTACCACTGTCGGTCCCTGGGCCACACCTCCGGTGAACCCTGCTGGACCGTTACGCAGTACAGTCGTCCTTGATCCCAGACCACCCGCTCGCAGTCTGACTCCATGGGAGGCTGTGCCGCCTGCTCCTTTAGAGCTTTCAGGCCATCATCAGCTTCTAACGCCGCCTGAAATCCCTGAATAGACGTGGCCAGAACAGATGAAACTGTCACTCTCTTCCGGCAGTTCTTCGGGACCTGTCTCCTGGCCTCCGTTTTACTTGGCAACCACTTGGTTGGAGGTGGGGAAGTCGCCGGCCTTCCTTGAGGTTACTTGGGCTCTGGCGCTCCCACTCCTGGAGACAGCGGCCACGACCACTGCAACCATGGGTAGTGCCCACTTCCCCTCGGCTCCTGACCAAGTCGCCAGGTCAGGCAGACTAACCTGGCCTCCTAACATCCCGGATGTGGGAACTCCTGCCCAGGCGCCTTACCTGGTGGCTCCACGTCTCCTGTGACACCCCCACTCCCCAGGGCAGTGATGGGCAACCTTTTGAGTTTGGTGTGTCAAAATTTGCCAAAAAAAAAAAAAGAGCATAACTCGGGTGGCGTGTCAATTCGAGAAAAAAAACAACATAATTTTGCGATATTTATAGTTTAAATGACAAAAATGTATAATTGTAATATATAACTGTATTTAATAAACCAAAAACTAATTATTTAACTTACCTGCTTAGTGACTTATTTGTTCATCCAGATGGCTTCTTTTGCTGGTCTTGATATTTAACTTGTGTTAAACTTCCTTTACTTAACCTTGTTTTTTTATTTTTTTGGGTTCTCCATCAGAGGTGCAGTGACAGAAGATAGAATTATAGATAGCCTGTTAGCCCTGCAAGCAATTAGGGATTAACTAGCCTGACCACAAGATGGCACATGTAACTGTCTTTTAGGAAAGGGCAGGGTTAACAAGCTGGAATAGGTGAAAGGAAAGGATACACAACAGTAAGGGTATGTGCACACGTCAGGATTTCTTGCAGAAATTTCCTGAAGAAAACCGAAAAATGTTTAGAATTGAGAGTCCTCAGTGGTTGATACCTTTTAATGGCTAACTGAAAAGATGGTAACAAATTGCAAGCTTTCGAGACTACATACGTCTCTTCATCAGGCAAAGACTAAAACAAATTCTGAAGAATCACATATTTATGAACAACATAGTATAGGAAAAAAAAAAGGGAGAGGGGAAAAAAAACCATGGATAAGCCAGGTGACATGAAGCAGAATTACCATGGGTGATAAACAGTTACGTCCATAAATATTGGGCCAATTCTTAGATAAGGATTGTTTTATTGTCCTTAGGGTCTGGTTCTAATCTGTGATTAGGGTCTGATTCTGTTGTGATGACCCCACATGGTCTGATGGGCAAGTTCATTAGTTGATGTAAAAAGACATAAATCCGTGTGACACATTCATTCCTGCATTTAGAGTGTCAAAGGCCGTCATCAGTTTATATTCCCAGACTCTTCTGTCTTTCTGCGATTTGAAGTTACCCTTTAATACAAGTAATTTCATGTCCATAATGTTATGATTTGGGAGACAGAAATGTATTGCCACAGGTATATCCATTCTTTTTTCTTTTATTGTATGGCGATGAGAGTTCATCCTTGTTCTCAGTTTCTGCCCTGTCTCCCCCACATACAGACCCCCAGTTGGACATTTAGTACATATTATTAAGTACACCACATTAGAAGTGACGCAGCTGAATGTACCTGGGATCTTGTAGTCCTGATGTGAATTGGGGATCTTTATCTTGTCCTTGGTCATTATAAATGGACAGGTTTTACATTTTTTCTGGTTGCAAGGAAAGGTACCTGCAGCTGTTGGAGAGGACAGGGAGCTCTTGACAATGATGCTTTTTAGATTTGGGGGCTGCCTAAAACACAGTAGTGGGGGGTCTGGAAAAATTGCTTGTAGTCGGGCATCTTTTTGCAGTAAAGGTTGTAATTTCCATGCAGCTCCCCTTAGCGCCTCCAGATTTGGATTGTAGGTAACTACTAGAGGTACCCGGTTATTTTCTTCTTTAGTTTTGTAACGTAGCAGGTGATTCCTTGATATTCTGGTGGCTCTTGTGATCTGATTTTCAATTGTTCTTGGATGGTAGCCCTGATTCAAAAAGGTCCTTCTGAGGCGACCCAGGTGTTCATCTCTATCCATTCGGAAATTTTCTGCAAGAAATCCGCATTTTTTTTTTTTTGCGTTTTTTTTCGCGTTTTTTTTTTTAGCATTTTGCAAGCGTAATTAGCTTGCAGAATGCTAAAGTTTTCCAAGTGATCTGTAGCATCGCTTGGAAAACTGATTGACAGGTTGGTCACACTTTTGTCAAACATAGTGTTTGACAAGTGTGACCAACTTTTTACTATAGATGCAGCCTATGCAGCATCAACAGTAAAAGATAGAATGTTTAAAAATACTAAAAATAAAAAAATAAAAAAATGGTTATACTCACCTGCAGACAGCCGATCTCAGGGGCTTCCGTTCCTATAGATGGTGTGTGTGTGCAGGACCTTCAATGACGTCGAGGTCACGTGACCGCGACGTCATTGCGGTCATGTGACCGCGACGTCATCGCAGGTCCTTCACACACACCATCTATAGGAACGGAAGAGGCAGCATGCGCCGATGAGAGGCGGGAAGACTCCGGGGCCATCAGAAGGTGAGTATATGACTTTTTTATTTTAGTTCTTTTTTTTTTACCAATTATATGGTGCCCAGTCCATGGAGGAGGGTCTCCTCTCCTCCACCCTGCGTACCAACCGCACATGATCTGCTTACTTTCCGCATGGTGGGCACAGCCACATGCGGAAAGTAAGCAGATCAATGCTTTCCCAGGTGTGCGGAATCCCCGCAATTCCGCAAATTTAATGAACATGTTGCTCTTTTTTCCGCGATGCGATTTTTTTCGCGGAAAAAAATGCAACATTTGCACAAGAAATGCGGAATACACTGAAAATAATGGGATGCATATGTAAGTGGTTTTTTTGCGTTTTTATCGCGTTTTTATAGCGGAAAAACGCGAAAAATACTGAATGTGTGCACATGGCCTAATAGTGGTGAAATGGAGTCTGCACTATGCTGCAAGATGGTGTTCACTGTCACCCCCTCCAGCCGTTATAAACTAAAAGAGCCACCTTGTGCAGCAGTAAGTGCTGCATTCTAACAAGGTGACTCTTTTAGTTTTAGGTGCATGTATTACCAAAATAGAGGGTTTTACATTTTCGCCAAAATACCTTTCTTTAGCCAGGGAGGCAGGTCCTCACCCCCCTGCTTGTAACGCCACATTGCCGTCACTCAAATGTTCAGGGGTGCCGGGCACTGCGCCTGTGCGGCCACCCTGCTTGTGAATCCCAGCCCCGCACTCTGCATAATGCATAACACACTGCGGGGCTGGGATTACCAAGGTGGGTGGCCGCACTCGCCGCACAGGCGCAGTCTGCAAGCCTGGCTGTGACGTCAGACGGCCAGAGCTCTCTGCGCCTGCACCAAACAGCGATACACAGCGCAGGCGCCAGTTTTCATGGGTAAACAGCGCTGAGGGGGCGGTGCCTGGCACCCCTGAACATTTGAGTGACGGCAATGTGGCGTTACAAGCAGGGGGGTGAGGACCTGCCTCCCTGGCTAAAGAAAGGTATTTTGGCGAAAATATAAAACCCTTTATTTTGGTAATACATGCACCTAAAACTAAAAGAGCCACCTTGTTAGAATGCAGCATTACTGCTGCACAAGGTGGCTCTTTTAGTTTATAATGGCTGGAGGGGGTGACAGTGGCCCTTTAAGTAGATTAAGATGGCTGCCGCTATTTCTAATGGTGGGAAACAACACCCATAGCACAGACCCTCGCCTCTACCAGCCACCTCATCACTTATCTCAGTAATGATGGTCAATTAGAAATCCACGACACCCCAGAACAGGATTGGATGATGGTTGCTGTCAATGGAGATCACAGGGCCTCCAGAGATGAGTCCCCCGCAGCATTCCGCTGCTCCCTGCTCCGCCAGCGGAAGTGAGGTCAAAGATCTCTTAACGGAAGTCCCAGAACTAGATGCTCTGTGCCGGAGTTCTGTTGTTTTGGCCTACAGACCTCCGGCACAGAATATCTACACTACAGCCAATGTTTTATCCTCGGCTAGAGATGGGCGGTTAGGGTTCGGCTACCAGAACAGTACCTGAACCCTATTCACTTGAATGGGGGCCTGAACATCCAGTGTTTGCCACATTGTCATGTGCATGACAGTGCGGCAAACACCACTTCTGATTGGTGGTGAAATCATGCCTGCCGGTCAGAGAGCCGCGGTTCACACACTGTGAAAAGACTGCGTGAGCGCTCAGCTGTGATCAGAGGTATAAAATTTACCTCCAGTCACTGGTGTCAGCGGATGGGACAACTGCTCCCATCATCCGACGCCTGCTGCCACTAATAACAGTGAGAGCAGGAGCGGCAGATGAGAGTATTCATCAGCCGCTCCTGCACTGTAAAGCTGGTTATCAAGAATAGAAGGATCCCCATGCTGTTTTTTAATTATTTAAATAATTTTAAAAAACGTTGTGGGGTCCCTTCTTTTTCGACAGCCAGCTTTGCTAAAGCAGACTGCTGGGGGCTGGTATTCTCAGGCTGCGGGATGCTATTTTTAGACTGGGGGGTCAATATCCATGGTCCCTTACCAGCCTGAGAATACCTGCCCCGAGCGGTCAGTCTTAGCCAGGCTGGTTGTCAAAAATGGGGGGGACCCCACGCTGTTTTTAAAATTATTTAAATAATTTAAAAAAAATAATAAAATAAAAAAACAGCGTGGGTACATAAATTGTAAGAATTAGAGAAGATCTGACAAATAGAGTTTTACAGTACTTTGAATATTAGACAGTGTATTATAACTATAACCAAGCCCCCCCCCCCCCTCCTCAGGCACACATCCACACCTTCATAGCATAATATCAAATCAAGCCCAACAGGAGTTCTGAGGCCCATTTGCTATCTCATGTACCAGTCTGTAAGCTGGAAGCAACCATGAATAGCCTGGCGCATAGATAATGTCTGGGTATTAATAAAAAGACCATGTAAGGAAAAAACGTTCAGTGTATTTTTCTTTATGCAATATGGACTCTATCCAATCCATCTTAAGAGATAGGCTATCTTCGTAGTAATTAAGCTCAAAGAGGGAGTATTACCCTGTGCCCATAAATGAAGGATACTATTATGGTTGGCTGTCGCCCAGACAAATAGAATACGGCGCTGCTGAACAGAAAGACTCACCAACTAATCTTGTGGGAGAATATTGAATATGGCTGTCACCGATCCCACCGCGCTGCCACCAATTGTCACGTACCTGCTCTTAGCACGCTACTTGGGGTCGCGCCTGCAAGGGTTAATCTATCTCCCCTCTCTCAGTCCAGCATTCATCCTCTGTCCTATGCTGTAATGGGAGCATAAATCACACCGACCCAGGCCACACACCCGCTCATACACGCTGCCACCACTCACCGAACACACGGGTGATGAGTCCCGTAAATATTACTACTACTGTTTGCCAATCATAAGGATCAAACACTTTAAGGCTATGGATTATTTAGAACATACAAGGTTCAACTTGTTAAAGTTTTATGCTTTAATACAAAAAGGTACAGTGCTTACAATAAAGAAAAAGGTATAAAAATATGGTAATAAAAAGACATACAAATATGAAAAACAGTTATAAAAATAAACAGGAGAAAACTTACAGAAATAGCTAACTTTGCAGTCTGCTTTCTGCTCCCTGAGGGGTGAATGGATGGACTGGATCACATCAGCTTGGCTGCCCTCAATCTAATTTAAAAACGTATGTGCACACATTGCGGAATGTTGTGCGGATTTTTCCGCACTGATTTTGGTAAATCAGCAGCGGATTTCCTGCAGAATTACCGCGTTTTTTCTGCGGTTTTTGTGCGGATTCCACCTGCGGTTTTACGTCTGCGGATTCCTATTGAGAAGGTGTAAACCGCTGTGGAATCCGCACAAAGAACTGACATGCTGCAGAATAAACAACGCAGCGTTTTCGCACGTTTTTTTCTGCAGCATGTGCACTGCGGATTTTGTTTGTTTTCCATAGGTTTACATGGTACTGTAAACTCATGGAAAACTGCTGCGAATCCACAGCGGCCAATCCGCTGCGGATCCACAGCAAAATCTGCAGCGTGTGCACATGCCCATAGAGTTATTCTAGAGGTCAAATTTCTAGACCAGACTCTCAGGTTAATATTATACTTGCTTGTTTTTGATTGGACCACGACCGCTCCCCCAATGAATATATTATTTTCCTCTGAACACTCTAATATATTCATCGGGTCGTGGTCCACAGGTTCTCACAGATAGATAGTGTCAGGCTGTAATTGGCAACTCTCTTCAAAAGAGCTAGAAGGTGTGAAATGTTTTCCCTTCTTCCTGGTTCCCAGCACGACCCCTTGGTGAGATTGGACACAGTAGACTACCTTCTCAAGATACATATGTTGTTGTGAGACCTGCAGTTTCAGGACAGATGTTAAACTACTGCTGGTTACACATATAAACCTATACATATTTCACTACACACATATATACCTATACATATTTCAATACAATGGCCCACTCCGGAGAAAATTAAACAGATACACCAAAGGTATTTGTGAACTGTTGCAAGAGTGTATCCTAGACCTCCCTTATTTTTGGACAGCCCATAGACAATGAAAAATATCATCAGGAGAATGTAAGTATTTAAGGTACCGTCACACTGAGCAACTTTCCAACGAGAACGACAGCGATCCGTGACGTTGCAGCGTCCTGGATAGCGATCTCGTTGTGTTTGACACGCAGCAGCGATCTGGATCCCGCTGTGATATCGTTGGTCGGAGCTAGAAGTCCAGAACTTTATTTCGTCGCTGGATCACCCGCTGTCATCGCTGGATCGGTGTGCGTGACACCGATCCAGCGATGTGTTCGCTTGTAACCAGGGTAAACATCGGGTTACTAAGCGCAGGGCTGCGCTTAGTAACCCGATGTTTACCCTGGTTACCATTGTAAATGTAAAAAAAAAAAAACCAGTACATACTCACCTTCTGATGTCTGTCACGTCCCTCGCCGTCAGCTTCCCGCACTGACTGTGAGCGCCGGCCGTAAAAGTAAAAGCAGAGCACAGCGGTGACGTCACCGCTGTGCTGTGCTTTACGGCCGGCACTGAAACAGTAGTAACCCGATGTTTACCCTGGTTACCCGGGGACTTCGGCATCATTGGTTGCTGGAGAGCTGTCTGTGTGACAGCTCTCCAGCGACCACACAACGACTTACCAACGATCACGGCCAGGTCGTATCGCTGGTAGTGATCGTTGGTAAATCGTTTAGTGTAACGGTACCTTTAGAGCAGGAAAATTCCCTGAGGGGGACATTTTAGATTTAACCCCTTTCTGACATCTGACGTACTATCCCGTCGAGGTGGGGTGGGCCCGTATGACCACCGACGGGATAGTACGCCATACGCGATCGGCCGCGCTCACGGGGGGAGCGCGGCCGATCGCGGCCAGCTGTCAGCTGCCTATCGCAGCTGACATCTGGCACTATGTGCCAGGAGCGGTCACGGACCGCCCCCGGCACATTAACCCCCGATCAAACATGATCGCGGTGTACCGGCGGTATAGGGAAGCATCGCGCAGGGAGGGGGCTCCCTGCGGGCTTCCCTGAGACCCCCGCAGCAACGCGATGTGATCGCGTTGCTCCGAGGGTCTCCTACCTCCCTCCTCGCCGTCCCGGATCCAAGATGGCCGCGGCATCCGGGTCCTGCAGGGAGGGAGGTGGCTTACCGAGTGCCTGCTCAGAGCAGGCGCTGGTAAGCTTGCTGCACTCTAAGTGAGATCGGTGATCTGCACACTGTCAGATCACCGATCTGTAATGTCCCCCCCTGGGACAAAGTAAAAAAAAAAATTTTCCACATGTGTAAAAAAATAAATAAAAAATAAATTCCTAAATAAAGAAAAAAAAAAAATAATTATTCCCATAAATACATTTCTTTATCTAAATAAAAAAAACAAAACAATAAAAGTACACATATTTAGTATCGCCGCGTCCGTAACGACCCAACCTATAAAACTGCCCCACTAGTTAACCCCTTCAGTAAACACCGTAAGGAAAAAAAAAAAAAACGAGGCAAAAAACGCTTTATTACCATACCGCCGAACAAAAAGTGGAATAACACGCGATCAAAAAGACAGATATAAATAACCATGGTACCGCTGAAAACGTCATCTTGTCCCGCAAAAAACGAGCCACCATACAGCATCATCAGCAAAAAAAGAAAAAAGTTATAGTCCTGAGAATAAAGCGATACCAAAATAATTTTTTTTTCTATAAAATAGCTTTTATCGTATAAAAGCACCAAAACATAAAAAAATGATATAAATGAGGTATCGCTGTAATCGTACTGACCCGAAGAATAAAACTGCTTTATCAATTTTACCAAACGCGGAACGGTATAAACGCCTCCCCCAAAAGAAATTCATGAATAGCTGGTTTTTGATCATTCTGCCTCACAAAAATCGGAATAAAAAGTGATCAAAAAATGTCATGTGCCCGAAAATGTTACCAATAAAAACGTCAACTCGTCCCACAAAAAACAAGACCTCACATGACTCTGTGGACTCAAATATGGAAAAATTATAGCTCTCAAAATGTGGTAACGCAAAAAATATTTTTTGCAATAAAAAGCGTCTTTCAGTGTGTGACGGCTGCCAATCATAAAAATCCGCTAACTAACCCGCTATAAAAGTAAATCAAACCCCCCTTCATCATCCCCTTAGTTAGGGAAAAATAAAAAAATTTAAAAAATGTATTTATTTCCATTTTCCCATTAGGGTTAGGGCTAGGGCTAGGGTTATTGCTAGGGTTAGGGTTAGGGCTAGGGTTATTGCTAGGGTTAGGGTTATTGCTAGGGTTAGGGCTATTGCTAGGGTTAGGGTTAGGGTTAGGGTTGGGGCTAGGGTTAAGGCTACAGTTAGGATTGGGGCTAAAGTTAGGGTTAGGGTTTGGATTACATTTACGGTTGAGAATAGGGTTGGGATTAGGGTTACCGTTGGGATTAGGGTAAGGGGTGTGTTTGGATTAGGGTTTCAGTTATAATTGGGGGGTTTCCACTGTTTAGGCACATCAGGGGCTCTCCAAACAGGACATGGCATCCGATCTCAATTCCAGACAATTCTGCGTTGAAAAAGTAAAACAGTGCTCCTTCCCTTCAGAGCTCTCCCGTGTGCCCAAACAGGGGTTTCCCCCAACATATGGGGTATCGGCGTACTCAGGACAAATTGGACAACATCTTTTGGGGTCCAATTTCTCCTGTTACCCTTGGGAAAATACAAAACTGGGGGCTAAAAAATCATTTTTGTGAAAAAAATAATAATTTTTATTTTCACGGCTCTGCGTTATAAACTGTAGTGAAACACTTGGGGGTTCAAAGTTCTCACAACACACCTAGATAAGTTCCTTGGGAGGTCTAGTTTCCAATTTGGGGTCACTTGTGGGGGGTTTCTACTGTTTGGGTACATCAGGGGCTCTGCAAATGCAACGTGACGCCTGCAGACCAATCCATTTAAGTCTGCATTCCAAATGGCGCTCCTTCCCTTCCGAGCTCTGCCATGTGCCCAAACAGTGGTTTACCCCCACATATGGGGTATCAGCGTACACAGGACAAATTGGACAACAACTTTTGGGGTCCAATTTAGCCTGTTACCCTTGTGAAAATACAAAACTGGGGGCTAAAAAATAATTTTTGTGAAAAAAAAAGAGGAATTTTTATTTTCACGGCTCTGCGTTATAAACTGTAGTGAAACACTTGGGGGTTCAAAGCTCTCAAAACACATCTAGATAAGTTCCTTAGGGGGTCTACTTTCCAAAATGGTGTCACTTGTGGGGGGTTTCAATGTTTAGGCACATCAGGGGCTCTCCAAATGCAACATGGCGTCCCATGTCAATTCCAGTCAATTTTGCATTGAAAAGTCAAATGGCGCTCCTTTCCTTCCGAGCTCTGCCATGCGCCCAAACAGTGGTTTACCCCCACATATGGGGTATCAGCGTACTCAGGACAAATTGTACAACAACTTTTGGGGTCCATTTTCTCCTGTTACCCTTGGTAAAATAAAACAAATTGGAGCTGAAATAAATTTTGTGTGAAAAAAAGTTAAATGTTCATTTTTATTTAAACATTCCAAAAATTCCTGTGAAACACCTGAAGGGTTAATAAATTTCTTGAATGTGGTTTTGAGCAACTTGAGGGGTGCAGTTTTTAGAATGGTGTCACACTTGGGTATTTTCTGTCATATAGACCCCTCAAAATGACTTCAAATGAGATGTGGTCCCTAAAAAAAATGGTGCTGTAAAAATTAGAAATTTCTGGTCAACTTTTAACCCTTAAACTCCCTAACAAAAAAAAATTTGGTTCCAAAATTGTGCTGATGTAAAGTAGACATGTGGGAAATGTTACTTATTAAGTATTTTGCGTGACATATGTCTGTGATTTAAGGGCATAAAAATTCAAAAATTGCGAAATTTTCAAAATTTTCGCCAAATATCCGTTTTTTTCACAAATAAACGCAAGTTATATCAAAGAAATTTTACCACTATCATGAAGTACAATATGTCACGAGAAAACAATGTCAGAATCGCCAAGATCCGTTGAAGCGTTCCAGAGTTATAACCTCATAAAGGGACAGTGGTCAGAATTGTAAAAATTGGCCTGGTCATTAACGTGCAAACCATCCTTGGGGGGTGAAGGGGTTAATCTCTGGAGAGATATATGTTCTATGGAATATCATGAGAGTCATGGTTGTGTAACTATCATACAGTAACACAGAGTTAATATGTACTGTGGCTTTCAAGAGGTCTTTTACCTGACAGTCGGTTAGTTGCGATACCCACCTCCCCAGGCCTGGTGAAGCATCTGACCACTGTATGGAAGGTTTCAGTGACTTATAAATAAAACTCAAAGAATAATTCCCAGAGACGGCTTTAATGGAGATTAAGTTTAGAGGGTGCACTCCGACGTCATCCGGTACCGAGCCTATATAATGTCTAACTTGAGTAATAGTAAAGTTATCTCCTGCCAGGATTGGGTATTTAGAGACGGTGTCTTCCAAAGTAAGAGGATATTGATTGCCCGCAAACATGTGACAAACCAGTCTCCATCCATTATTCCCAAGCACGCGATAGATGGGAGGTGGCCTGCCCTGTAGAAAGGAGGGACTGCCTCGGAAGGGAAGAAACAGCGAGATATGGGGGTCAAGCCCACTAATTTGTCTAGCATGGCGCCATCCCAAGATTAGTGACCACAGTAGGGGGTTATCCCTAACCTCCACTGGGACCTCGGCTTGTCAAAGGTCTACACATTACCTCATCTATTGGAGTATTAGTGAAGCGGGTGAAGGCATAGATCCAGTCCAGGGGGAAAACAGATGCTATACTATTAGTATTTTTAAGCTGCAACAAACTAATTCTAGAGCCCCAATTTGAGCCCGAAATAAATTGACGGAAGACTTTTGTTAAGCCTGTCATCAGCTTTAGATAGTAGAATCCAGTAGCGTCTGTAACTGAAAAATTATTTTAGGTGAAAGAGTTCATTTTAATCAGATGGGCCTTGCCCGCAAAGGATAGTTTAAGAGATTTCCAGGATTGTATTTCCTGTATAACCGTAGAAATAAGGGGGTCGAACATCTATATATATATATGAGGCATCATGATTACTCGCTAATCCCGCCCCCTGCACAGTAGCTCTGCCCCCCACATTATTATTATTATTATTTATTGTTATAGCGCCATTTATTCCATGGCGCTTTACAAGTGAGGAGGGGTATACATAATAAAAACAAGTACAATAATCTTGAACAATACAAGTCATAACTGGTACAGGAGGAGTGAGGACCCTGCCCGCGAGGGCTCACAATCTACAAGGGATGGGTGAGAATACAGTAGGTGAGGATAGAGCTGATCGTGCAGCGGTTGGTCGATCGGTGGTTACTGCAGGTTGTAGGCTTGTCGGAAGAGGTGGGTCGCTACACACAATCCCGCCCCCACCACATTAACACACACAATCCCGCCCTCCCACATTACCACACATAATCCCGCCCCCACCACATTACCACACATAATCCCGCCCCCCACCACGTTACCGCACACAATCCCGCCCCCACGACATTACCACAAACAATCCCGCCCCCACGACATTACCACACACAATCCCGCCCCCACCACATTACCACACACAATCCCGCCCCCACCACATTACCACACACAATCTCGCCCCCACCACATTACCACACAATCCCGCCCCCCCCACCATATTACCACACATAATCCCGCCCCCCCACATTACCACACTAGGCTCCATCCCCACACATTACCACACGAGTCTCCGTACCCACACATTACCATACGAGGCTCCGTCCTCACACATTACCACACAAGGCTCCATCCCCACACATTACCATACGAGGCTCCGTCCTCACACATTACCACACAAGGCTCCATCCCCACACATTACCATACGAGGCTCTGTCCCTACACATTACCACACGAGGCTCTGTCTCCACACATTACCACACGAGTCTCCGTACCCACACATTACCATACGAGGCTCCGTCCTCACACATTACCACAAGAGGCTCTGTCCCCACACATTACCGTACGAGGCTCCGTCCTCACACATTACCATACGAGGCTCCGTCCTCACACATTACCACAAGAGGCTCTGTCCCCACACATTACCGTACGAGGCTCCGTCCTCACACATTACCACACAAGGCTCCATCCCCACACATTACCATACGAGGCTCTGTCCCTACACATTACCACACGAGGCTCTGTCTCCACACATTACCACACGAGTCTCCGTACCCACACATTACCATACGAGGCTCCGTCCTCACACATTACCACACAAGGCTCCATCCCCACACATTACCATACGAGGCTCTGTCCCTCCACATTACCACACGAGGCTCCATCCCCACACATTACCACACGAGTCTCTGTACCCACACTGTTGTGTATCCGCTTTTTGGGCTCCCCTGGTGGTTGCTGGTGGTACTGGTGACTTGTTTGCACTTTGCTTCTTCTGTTCACCTGCTTCCATCAGTGTTTGGGAGTTTCCTATTTAGCCTTGCTCTCCAGTCATTTCCTTGCCGGTCATCATTGTAACCAGAGCCTTCGGTTGCATGTTCCTGCTACTAGTCTGCTGATCAGCTAAGTGGACTTTGTCCTTTTGTTTTGTACCTTTTGTCCAGTTTGCAGTTTTTGTGATTCTCTGTAGCTGGAAGCTCTTGCGGGCTGAAATTGCCACTCCTGTGTCATGAGTTGACACAGGAGTCTTAAAGTAATTTCAGGATGGTTTTTTGAAAGGGTTTTCAGTTGACCGTGAAGTCCTCTTTTGTATCCTTCTGCTATCTAGAAAGTGGACCTCTCTTTGCTAAATCTACTTTCATACTGTGTATGTCTTTTCCTCTTAATTCACCGTTATTACATGTGGGGGGCTGCTATCATCTTTTGGGGTATTTCCCTAGAGGTAAGCCAGGTCTGTTTCTTCCTCTACCAGGCGTAGTTAGTCCTCCGGCTGGCGCGTGGCATATAGGAAGCCGTAGGTATGCTCCCTGGCTACTGTTAGTTGTGTGGTAGATTTAGCTCACGGTCAACTCGAGTTTCCATCACCCGAGAGCTCGTTCGTTACTTATGTGTTTTTTACGTTCCCTTGCCATTGGGAACCATGACAGTATGACCGGCCAACAAAGTGTTAATTGTTTGGGCTGAAGCAGGAGAAAAAGAAGTGTTGAAGGGAAATTTTTTTTTTTTCTTTCCCTCAGAGTTTTGCTGCCTAGCCCTTAATTGCTGTCTAGCTGCTTCTTACCTCCTCTTAACCCTTGAATGGCTCTGACCTTAGCTGTTTAACATGGATGTCCAGAGTTTGGCTGCAGGTTTAAATAATCTTGCTACGAAGGTTCAAAATTTACAAGATTTTGTTATACATGCTCCTATTTCTGAACCTAAAATCCCTACACCAGAGGTGTTTTCCGGAGATAGATCTCGGTTTTTGAATTTCAAATATAATTGTAAATTATTCCTTTCTCTCAGACCTCACTCCTCAGGAGATCCTGTCCAGCAGGTTAAGATTGTAATCTCTTTGCTGCGAGGTGACCCTCAAAATTGGGCATTTTCATTGGCACCAGGGGATCCTGCGTTGCTCAATGTGGATGCGTTTTTCCTGGCTTTAGGGTTGCTTTATGAGGAACCTAATTTGGAGATTCAAGCTGAAAAAGCTTTGATAGCCCTATCTCAAGGGCAAGATGAAGCGGAGATATACTGCCAAAAATTTTGTAGGTGGTCTGTGCTTACTCAGTGGAATGAGTGCGCCTTAGCGGCAAATTTCAGAGAGGGCCTTTCTGATGCCGTTAAAGATGTTATGGTCGGGTTCCCTGCGCCTACAGGTCTGAATGAGTCCATGACAATGGCAATTCAGATTGATCGGCGTTTGCGGGAGTGCAAACCCGTGCACCATTTGGCGGTATCTTCTGAAGAGACGCCAGAGAAAATGCAATGTGACAGAGTTATGTCCAGAAGCGAGCGGCAGAATTATAGGCGTAAAAATGGGTTATGCTTCTATTGTGGTGATTCTGCTCATGTTATATCGG
Organism: Ranitomeya variabilis; assembly: GCF_051348905.1. NCBI lineage: Eukaryota > Metazoa > Chordata > Amphibia > Anura > Dendrobatidae > Ranitomeya > Ranitomeya variabilis. The sequence goes on along the minus strand of NC_135232.1, from coordinate 549,698,191 downwards.
CATGCTCTAAGCGTACTAGGAAGGTTGACAAGTCCATTTCAATTGGCACTTTACAGTCCAAATTTATTTTGTCTGTAACCTTGATTTGTTCATTATCAGTTATTACCGTGGATGCCTATGTGGACTCGGGCGCCGCTCTGAGTCTTATGGACTGGTCCTTTGCCAGGCGCTGTGGGTTTGATTTAGAGCCTCTGGAAGTCCCTATACCTCTGAAGGGTATTGATTCTACACCTTTGGCTTGTAATAAACCACAGTTCTGGACGCAAGTGACTATGCGTATGACTCCAGACCATCAGGAGGTGATTCGCTTCCTTGTGTTGTACAATTTACATGATGTTTTGGTGCTTGGATTACCATGGTTACAGTCTCATAACCCAGTCCTTGACTGGAAGGCTATGTCTGTGTTAAGCTGGGGATGTCGGGGGGCTCATGGGGACACTCCTATGGTGTCCATTTCGTCATCTATTCCATCTGAGATTCCGGCATTTTTGTCTGATTATCGTGATATTTTTGAAGAGCCTAAGATTGGTTCACTCCCTCCTCACAGGGATTGTGATTGCGCCATAGATCTGATTCCTGGCAGTAAATTTCCAAAGGGTCGTTTGTTTAACCTATCTGTACCTGAACATGCTGCTATGCGCGAGTATATTAAGGAGTCCCTGGAAAAGGGACATATTCGTCCTTCTTCATCACCTTTAGGAGCCGGTTTTTTCTTTGTCTCTAAAAAGGATGGCTCTCTGAGGCCTTGTATTGATTATCGTCTCCTGAATAAAATTACAGTCAAATATCAGTATCCGTTGCCTTTGCTGACTGATTTGTTTGCTCGCATAAGGGGGGCTAAGTGGTTCTCTAAGATTGATCTTCGTGGGGCGTATAATTTGGTGCGAATTAAGCAGGGGGATGAGTGGAAGACCGCATTTAATACGCCTGAGGGCCATTTTGAGTATTTGGTAATGCCTTTCGGCCTTTCTAATGCACCTTCTGTCTTTCAGTCCTTAATGCATGATATTTTCCGGGAATATTTGGATAAATTTATGATTGTGTACTTGGATGATATTTTGATTTTTTCTGATGACTGGGAGTCTCATGTTCAGCAGGTCAGGAGGGTTTTTCAGGTTTTGCGGGAGAATTCTTTGTGTGTAAAGGGTTCAAAAAATTTCATTTTTGGGGTATATTTTTTCCCCTTCTTCTATTGAGATGGACCCTGTCAAGGTTCGGGCTATTTACAACTGGACGCAGCCTACTTCTCTTAAGAGTCTCCAGAAATTCTTGGGCTTTGCTAATTTTTATCGTCGATTTATAGCTGGTTTTTCTGGCGTTGCTAAACCTCTGACGGATTTGACTAAAAAGGGTGCTGATGTTGCCAATTGGTCCCCTGCTGCCGTGGAGGCCTTTCGGGAGCTTAAGCGCCGCTTTTTGTCTGCCCCTGTGTTGCGCCAGCCTGATGTTTCTCTTCCCTTTCAGGTTGAGGTCGATGCTTCCGAGATCGGAGCGGGGGCGGTTTTGTCGCAGAAAAGTTCCGACTGCTCAGTGATGAGACCTTGTGCGTTCTTTTCGCGAAAATTTTCGGCCGCCGAGCGAAACTATGATGTTGGTAATCGGGAGCTTTTGGCCATGAAGTGGGCATTTGAGGAGTGGCGTCATTGGCTTGAGGGTGCCAGACATCAGATGGTAGTTTTGACTGATCACAAGAATTTAATTTATTTGGAGTCTGCCAGGCGCCTGAATCCTAGACAGGCACGTTGGTCGTTGTTCTTTTCCCGGTTTAATTTTGTGGTCTCGTACTTACTGGGTTCTAGGAATGTGAAAGCAGATGCTCTTTCTAGGAGTTTTGAGCCTGACTCTCCTGGGAATTCTGAACCTGCTGGTGTCCTTAAGGATGGAGTGGTTTTGTCTGCTGTCTCTCCAGATTTGCGACGTGCTTTGCAAGAATTTCAGGCGGATAGACCTGATCGTTGTCCGTCTGGTAGACTGTTTGTTCCTGACGAGTGGACCACTAGAGTCATCTCGGAAGTTCATTCTTCTACTCTGGCAGGTAATCCGGGAATTTTTGGCACCAGAGATTTGGTGGCTAGATCCTTCTGGTGGCCTTCCCTGTCTCGAGATGTGCGTGTTTTTGTGCAGTCTTGCGATGTGTGTGCTCGGGCCAAGCCTTGTTGTTCTAGGGCTAGTGGGTTGTTGTTGCCCTTGCCTATTCCGAAGAGGCCTTGGACGCACATCTCGATGGACTTTATCTCGGATCTCCCTGTTTCTCAGAAGATGTCTGTCATCTGGGTGGTGTGTGACCGTTTTTCTAAAATGGTTCATTTGGTGCCATTGCCTAAGTTGCCTTCCTCATCTGAGTTGGTCCCTCTGTTTTTTCAAAATGTGGTTCGCTTGCATGGTATTCCGGAAAACATCGTTTGACAGGGGTACCCAGTTCGTGTCTAGATTTTGGCGGGCAGTCTGTGCCAGGTTGGGCATTGATTTGTCCTTTTCGTCTGCATTCCATCCTCAGACCAATGGCCAGACGGAGCGAACTAATCAAACTTTGGAGACTTATTTGAGGTGTTTTGTGTCTGTGGATCAGGATGATTGGGTTGCCTTTCTGCCGTTGGCGGAGTTTGCTCTTAATAATCGGGCTAGTTCTGCCACTTTGGTTTCTCCTTTCTTTTGCAATTCAGGGTTTCATCCGCGTTTTTCATCTGGTCAGGTTGAATCTTCGGATTGTCCTGGAGTGGATGCGGTGGTGGATCGGTTGCATCGGATTTGGGGACAAGTGGTGGATAATTTGGAATTGTCCCAGGAGAGGACTCAGCAGTTTGCTAACCGTCGTCGTCGTGTTGGTCCCCACCTTCACGTTGGGGACTTGGTGTGGTTGTCTTCCCGTTTTGTCCCTATGAGGGTTTCTTCTCCCAAATTTAAGCCTCGGTTCATCGGTCCTTATAGGATTTTGGAGATTCTTAACCCTGTTTCCTTTCGTTTGGACCTCCCGGCATCTTTCGCTATCCATAATGTGTTCCATCGGTCGTTGTTGCGGAGATATGAGGTACCGGTGGTTCCTTCTACTGAACCTCCTGCTCCTGTGCTGGTGGAGGGTGAATTGGAGTACGTCGTGGAGAAGATCTTGGACTCCCGTATTTCCAGACGGAGACTTCAATATCTGGTTAAATGGAAAGGCTATGGTCAGGAAGATAATTCTTGGGTAACTGCCTCTGATGTTCATGCCTCGGATTTGGTTCGTGCCTTTCATAGGGCTCATCCAGATCACCCTGGCGGTTCTTGTGAGGGTTTGGTGCCCCCTCCTTAAGGGGAGGGTACTGTTGTGTATCCGCTTTTTGGGCTCCCCTGGTGGTTGCTGGTGGTACTGGTGACTTGTTTGCACTTTGCTTCTTCTGTTCACCTGCTTCCATCAGTGTTTGGGAGTTTCCTATTTAGCCTTGCTCTCCAGTCATTTCCTTGCCGGTCATCATTGTAACCAGAGCCTTCGGTTGCATGTTCCTGCTACTAGTCTGCTGATCAGCTAAGTGGACTTTGTCCTTTTGTTTTGTACCTTTTGTCCAGTTTGCAGTTTTTGTGATTCTCTGTAGCTGGAAGCTCTTGCGGGCTGAAATTGCCACTCCTGTGTCATGAGTTGACACAGGAGTCTTAAAGTAATTTCAGGATGGTTTTTTGAAAGGGTTTTCAGTTGACCGTGAAGTCCTCTTTTGTATCCTTCTGCTATCTAGAAAGTGGACCTCTCTTTGCTAAATCTACTTTCATACTGTGTATGTCTTTTCCTCTTAATTCACCGTTATTACATGTGGGGGGCTGCTATCATCTTTTGGGGTATTTCCCTAGAGGTAAGCCAGGTCTGTTCCTTCCTCTACCAGGCGTAGTTAGCCCTCCGGCTGGCGCGTGGCATATAGGAAGCCGTAGGTATGCTCCCTGGCTACTGTTAGTTGTGTGGTAGATTTAGCTCACGGTTAACTCGAGTTTCCATCACCCGAGAGCTCGTTCGTTACTTATGTGTTTTTTACGTTCCCTTGCCATTGGGAACCATGACACCACACATTACCATACGAGGCTCCGTCCTCACACATTACCACAAGAGGCTCTGTCCCCACACATTACCGTACGAGGCTCCGTCCTCACACATTACCACACAAGGCTCCATCCCCACACATTACCATACGAGGCTCTGTCCCTCCACATTACCACACGAGGCTCCGTCCTCACACATTACCATACGAGGCTCCGTCCCCACACATTACCACACAATCCAGTTTGCTTTTGGTTTTACACTGTGAATAAAATGTATTAGTATTATTCTGATTTTTAATTATTATTACTGTTATTAACTTCATTTTAAGTTAATTTACCACCTGCTTAAGTGCTATTGAATGTTGTCATTATTTACTTTAGTTTAATCACTAGCAGCGTTAATTGGATAGCAATGAGCATGCAGAGCGTTAGCTGGTTTGAAACAGCTAGTTCAGTTTAAAAATGTCATGGGGGTTTGGGGGCAGGTAGGCCCGAAGATAACGCAAGGAATCTCTCCTCCACTGAAAGGGGAAAGGGAACGTCCACCGTTTCTGAGCAGCTTTGAAGATCGCCAAAGCATGAGAGTTATCATAATTTATGCGAAATCCTGAAACTGCTCCAAAACTCATTAAAGGCATCCCTTATAGAAGGGATTCCTTAGGATTGGCTATGAGTAAAATATCATCAGCAAATGTCAATGTTTTAAGTGTATGGTGGCCGATCTCAATTCAATACCCCCAAAGGAAGGGATCATCTCCAGGTACCTCCGCAAAGGGTCCAGGGCAATATTAAATAACAGGGGACATCCCTGCCTCGTAGATCCCTCTATTCATGATAACCAACCCTTGCAGCCCCCAGCTGTGAGTTTTGCATGCCTGGTTATCAAAAATAGGGGGGGAGCCCATGCAGGTTTTTTTTTCTAAATTATTTATTTACAGCGCAGGAGCGGCTCATCAATACTCCCATCATCCGCTCCTGCTCTCACTCTTATTAGCGGCTGCAGATGTCGGATGATGGGAGCAGTTGTCTTATTAGCTGATACCAATGGCCGGAGGTAAACTTTATACTGTTGATGTTCACCCATCTCTATCCTCGGCTACTGCACCTGGCCATGCAGGAGCCGAGGATGAAATGTCCTTCTCGGCATGCGGCCCCATACTTCTCTGTATGCAGCCGCATGTCATCAAAAATGGCTACACGTGTCAGTGCTGACACACGTGTCATAGATTCGCTATCACGGCCCCAGGGTCTGTTCCTCTTCCTGCAGCAGTTCTGAACTCAGCAGTCTGGACTTATCTAGGGGCCCTGCATTTCCCACGGTAGCACCTCCTTCCAACTCTGAACCTCCCCTGGCAGCTCCATGCCCTGTCTCTCACACTAGAGGACAATAGATCCCAGCACACTGGCTGATCACACCTGAGGGCATCTTCACACCTCTGTCCTGTCACAGCTGCTGTCCCTGTGCATGTAGTGTCAGTGTATGAGAGAGTGTCAGATTTTGTTTCCCCCTCCACAGCAGGAGGCACATTCAATACATCAACATCAAGGTCATTAGCAGTGGAAATTTCAAGACAATCTATGGGAGCCGAACTTGGGGGTTCTGTGGCCACATACTGGGACACTAGCCGCCCTAGATCGGTCCCAAGTAAAACATTGGCGGGAATATTTGCCGATATCCCCACCTGCAGTATTCCCCTCCCAGCGACCCAGTCCAAATACACCTTGGCAAGGGGCAGTGCCGGTTCGACGCCTTCAATCCCAGAGACGGAAAGAGTTTTTCCAGGTACCAAATCCTGAGGAGACACCTTAGGCTGTACAAGGGTCATCTCAGCGTCTGTGTCCCGCAGTCCCATGACCGCTGCCCAGCCGATGGTGACAGGTTGGTAGTTGTCAAGGGACCTACCACCACCGCCTCCCACACACAAAACAGTGGACAGTTTCTGGGACGGGACTTATGGTGCTGGGGACACATGGCGTTAACCCCTTCACCCCTGGAGCTTTTTAAGTTTTTTCGTTTTCGGTTTTTGCTCCCCTCCTTCCCAGAGCCATAACTTTTTTATTTTTCCATCAATATGGCCATGTGAGGGCTTATTTTTTGCGGGACAAGTTGTACTTTTGAACGATACCATTGGTTTTACCATGCCGTGTAACAGAAAACGGGAAAAAAATTCTAAGTGTGATGAAATTGCAAAAAAAGTGCAATCTCACACTTGTTTTTTGTTTGGCTTTTTTGCTAGGTTCACCAAATGCTAAAACTAACCTGCCATTATGATTCTCCAGGTCATTTCGAGTTCATAGACACCTAACATGTCTAGGTTATTTTTTATCTAAGTGGTGAAAAAAAATTCCAAACTTTGCTAAAAAAAAAAAAAAAAAAAATTGCGCGATTTTCCGATACCCGTAGCATCTCCAATTTTCGTGATCTGGGGTCTGGTAAGGGCTTATTTTTTGTGTGCCAAGCTGGCGTTTTTATTGATACAAGTTTGGTGCAGATACGTTTTTTTGATCGCACGTTATTACATTTTAATGCAATGTCACGGCGACCAAAAAAACTTAATTTTGGCGTTTTGATTTTTTTCTCGCTACGCCATTTAGCGATCAGGTTAATCCTTTGTTTTTATTGATAGATCAGGTGATTCTGAACGCGGCAATCCCAAATATGTGTAGGTTTTTTTTATTGTTTTATTTTGATTGGGGCGAAAGGGGGGTGATTTGAACTTTTATATTTTTTTTATATTTTTAAACACTTTTTTTTTTTTATTTTGGCATGCTTCAATAGCCTCCATAGGAGGCTAGAAGCATGCACTACACGATCGCCTCTGCTACATAGAGGTGAAGTACAGATCACCTCTATGTAGTAGAAATGGTGGTGTACTTTGAGCGCCGACCACAGGGTGGCGCTCAAAGCAATCGGCCATCAACAACCATAGAGGTCTCAAGAAGACCTCTGGTTGTTATGGCAGTGCACCGCTGACCCCCGATCATGTGACGGGGGTCAGCGGCACGAGCACTTCCGGCCACGCGGCCGGGAGCGCTAGTTAAATGCCGCTGCCAGCGCTTGACGGCAGCATTTAACTAGTTAATGGGCGCGGGCGGATCGCGATTCCGCTCGCGCTCATTGCGCGCACGTCAGCTGTACAAAACAGCTGACATGTCGCGGCTTTGAGGTGGGTTCACCGCCGGAGCCCACCTCAAAGCGGGGGATCTGCCAGCTGATGTACTATTCCGTCAGCTGGCAGAAAGGGGTTAAAGTGTCCTGGTTGGTTGTAATGAGGACATCGGCGGGGTTGCACCTCTGACCTGGAGGATTGGTATAACTCCCTCTCCAGGTGCTGCTGGTGGCCATCTTGGCCTCAGGTGCCCTATTGTTGGCGTATTCATCCGCCATGGCGGCTGTAGCAGAGGCTTCCTATGGTTACCAGTCACAGAGGAACTGCTGGAGGTCCTCCGGGCATTTCCACAAAAACTGCTCAGTTGTGATGAGCTCCTACAGCTGCTGGATGGTGGCGAGCTCCAGTCCTGTGGTTCATTGGTCCACTGCTCTCAGTAAGGCCCGCATGTGATCAGCCCAGCTGTCTGCAGGACCCCGCTGCATTCTCAGGAGCTTCTTCTGGTAGGTCTCAGGGGTCAAACTGAACTGCCAGACCAAAGCCTGCTTGATGTCCTCATAGCTCAGGCTGGTCTCGCTGGCAGGTAGCCAAAGATTTCCAGGGCACTTACCCCTGAGGCGAGGGGTTCAGAACAGGACCCACTGATCCTCAGGCAGATGGTACTGATGGCAAGTTTTTTCAAATGCCAGTAAGAAAGTATCCAAGACCCCTCCTTGGTCCGGCAGAGGAAAGTCCTCTGCCCATAGCTTTGGGATCCGGATCTCACGGGACTCGCAACAGGCTGGGGTCTGCAGCTGAAGCATTTGCTGCTGGTGTTTGCGCTCCCGCTAACATTCCTCGCGCTCATGCTGACATTCTGCCATGAGAGTACTGTAGGTTGTCCACGGCCTGGAGACTGGCCATAGCCACTTGCAGGAGGACATGCGATCCTGCTTGACTGGGGTGGGCAGGTGAGGGGCTTTCCACTGCAGGACTGAGCACGGGTGGCAGGCTCCTTGGGGAGCCTTGGCTGGACTCCCCATCGCCTTTAAAGGGACTCTGTCACCTGAATTTGGAGGGAACAATTTTCAGTCATATGGGCGGGGTTTTCGGGTGTTTGATTCACCCTTTTCTTACCCGCTGGCTGCATGCTGGCTGCAATATTGGATTGAAGTTCATTCTCTGTCCTCCGTAGTACATGCCTGCACAAGGCAATCTTGCCTTACGCAGGCGTGTACTATGGAGGACAGAGAATGAACTTCAATCCAATATTGCAGCCAGCATGCAGCTAGCGGGTAAGGAAAGGGTGAATCAAACACCCGAAAACCCCACCCCTATGGCTGAGAATTGTTCCCTCCAAATTCAGGTGACAGAGTCTCTTTAACAACACAATCGTCCACCTCCTCTCCATCGACTATAGCATTGACCATTTCCTGGGTTCTGGCCCTGGTGCCTCTGGCCATCCTTGCACTCTTTGGTTACTGACAGAGATGTGACCCGTGTATCCACGCACCTTATATTATTTGCACTCTGACAGTCTAGTCCTAGGCTGATCTCAAGACTCCAGCAGCAAAAGCTACCGCTGGTAGTCCTTAGTGTCTGGGAGTAGGGGTCCCACACATACTTATCTCGATCCGAACCGCTGTGCCACCACTTTTAAGGAAACACGAGAGAGCTGGGGAATACGGACATCCCCCCGCCGTCACCAATCTGTGACTGAGCTTACACAGTCGCAGCTCTCTGGCACCTTAATTACCCGCAGGTCAATCAGGGAACTGCACCCAGGATAAGTAGTTGCCGGAGAGGCTGCCCTGTTACTTACTGGTTATCGGGGCACTCTGCAGTGAGGGCGGTATATGCAGTATATCGCCAGTCCCAAGCCGGGAAAATATTATATATATATATATATAAATCTCCGGTCCGTCACTGCCAGGATCCCTCAATAACACCAGGATGGTATGCTGCCACCAGTTCCTCGTTAGATATGAGCGTGGCCTGTTACCAAGCCTATATCGGGTCAGAAACCAACTCCAGGTAGCGTATAAGTACTAGCCGGACTCACGGACGTGGGAAATCGGGTTTCGAGATAAAAGAGCAGCCCCAAATTAATTGATATTTTAATTGCCGAAAGGTGCACTAGATACTACAAGTATAAAAGGAAAAAGTTAGGGTACAGGGATGGGATTGCAGTTAGCTGTATGTGTCACGTTACCGTTTCTTATAACTTGTGGATGAAGGGAAGCTCTCATATCCACAGGCACCACGTCTCAGCAGGCAGTTTCACACAGGAGATGATTAGAAACACGGCTCAGCAGACAGTATCACACAGGACAGAATTAGATACAGGTCACACTATGGCAGTTCTCATTGGTTTGTGTATAAAGTTGTCTGTTCCTGCATCTCAGGCCATTCCTCCTGGAAGTCTATCACCCCCTGTAGATGCCCCCTACACCCAGAGGAAGCAACAGCGGAAGGAAAGCCAACATCACAACCAGAAGAGGGAAGATCAATGATGATGGGGCTTATAGTACCAAAAACCTGCAGCCTCCACACCCCATTCCCCCATCATACATATCACTCACTACACACAGGACCCCGCCCCCCCCACCATACACATCATTACACACCGGACCACCCCCTCATACACATCACTACACAACGGATCCCCTCCCCCTTATGCACATCACTGCACACCAAACACCCCCCCCCCCCATACACATTCACTACACACCGGATCCCACCCCATGCACATCACTGCACACCAAACAACCCCCCCATACACATCACTACACACCGGACCACCCCTTCATACACATCACTACACACCGGACACCCCCCCCCATACACATCACTACACACAGGACACCCCTCATACACATCACTACACACTGGATCCCTCTCTCATGCACATCACTACACACCGGATCCCCAGTCATTCACACCAAACACCCCCCCCATACATCACTACACACCGGATCCCCCCCATGCACATCACTACACACCGAATCCCCCCCCCAATGCACGTCACTACACACCAAACATACCCCCCATACAAATCACTACACACCGGATTCCCCCCTCCATGCACATCACTACACACCGGATCCCCCCTCTCATGCGCATCACTGCACACCAAACACCCCCCATACACATCACTACACACCGGACCACCCCCTCATACACATCACTACACACCGGACACCCCTCCATACACATCACTACACACAGGACACCCCTCATACACATCACTACACACTGGATCCCTCTCTCACGCACATCACTACACACCGGATCCCCCCATCATTCACACCAAACACCCCCCCATACACATCACTACACACCGGATCCCCCCCCCCTCATGCTCATCACTACACACCGAAACCCCCCAATGCACGTCACTACACACCAAACATACCCCCCATACAAATCACTACACACAGGATTCCCCCCTCCATGCACATGACTACACATAGGATTCCCCCCTCCATGCACATCACTACACACCGGATTCCCCCCCTCATGCACATCACTACACACCGGATTCCCCCCATACACATCACTACACACCGGATTCCCCCCCTCATGCACATCACTACACATCGGATTCCCCCCATACACATCACTACACACCGGATTCCCCCCCTCATGCACATCACTACACACCGGATTCCCCCCATACACATCACTACACATCGGACCCCCCCATACACATCACAACACACCGATTCCCCACCCTCATACACATCACTGCACACCGGATTCCCCCCTTCATGCACATGACTACACACCAAACAGCCCCCCATACAAACCGGACCCTCCCCTCATGCACATCACTACACACCGGATTCCCCCCTTCATGGACATCACTACTACACACCGGATTGCCCCCTCCATGCGCATCACTACACACCGGATTGCCCCCTCCATGCGCATCACTACACACCGGCTTCCCCCCTTCATGCACATCACTACACACCGAATTCCCCCCTTCATGCACATCACTACACACCGGATTCCCCCATACACATCACAACACACCGATTCCCCACCCTCATACACATCACTGCACACCAAACACGCCCCCCATACACATCACTACACACCGGATTCCCCCCTTCATGCACATGACTACACACCAAACAGCCCCCCATACAAACCGGACCCTCCCCTCATGCACATCACTACACACCGGATTCCCCCCTTCATGGACATCACTACTACACACCGGATCCCCCCCCCTCATGCACATCACTGCACACCAAACAACCCCCCATACACACCGGATCCTCTCCTTATGAACATCACTACACACCGGATTGCCCCCCTCCATGCGCATCACTACACACCGGATTGCCCCCTCCATGCGCATCACTACACACCGGATTGCCCCCTCCATGCGCATCACTACACACCGGATTGCCCCCTCCATGCGCATCACTACACACCGGCTTCCCCCCTTCATGGACATCACTACACACCGGATTTCCCCCTTCATGCGCATCACTACACACCGGATTCCCCCCTTCATGCCCATCACTACACACCGGATTCCCCCCTTCATGCACATCACTACACACCGGATTCCCCCCTTCATGCACATCACTACACACCGGATTCCCCCCTTCATGCCCATCACTACACACCGGATTCCCCCCTTCATGCACATCACTACACACCGGATTCCCCCCTTCATGCACATCACTACACACCGAATTCCCCCCTTCATGCACATCACTACACACCGAATTCCCCCCTTCATGCACATCACTACACACCGGATTCCCCCTTCATGCACATCACTACACACCAAATTCCCCCCTTCATGCACATCACTACACACCAAATTCCCCCCTTCATGCGCATCACTACACACCGGACACCCCCCCCCCCCCAATACACATCACTACACACCGAATTCCCCCCTTCATGGACATCACTACACACCGGATTCCGCCCTTCATGCGAATCACTACACACCGGCTTCCCCCCTTCATGCGCATCACTACACACCGGCTTCCCCCCTTCATGGACATCACTACACACCGGATTTCCCCCTTCATGCGCATCACTACACACCGGATTCCCCCCTTCATGCGCATCACTACACACCGGATTCCCCCCTTCATGCGCATCACTACACACCGGATTCCCCCCTTCATGCGCATCACTACACACCGGATTCCCCCCTTCATGCGCATCACTACACACCGGATTCCCCCCTTCATGCGCATCACTACACACCGGATTCCCCCCTTCATGCGCATCACTACACACCGGATTCCCCCCTTCATGCGCATCACTACACACCGGATTCCCCCCTTCATGCGCATCACTACACACCGGATTCCCCCCTTCATGCGCATCACTACACACCGGATTCCCCCCTTCATGCGCATCACTACACACCGGATTCCCCCCTTCATGCGCATCACTACACACCGGATTCCTCCCTTCATGCACATCACTACACACCGAATTCCCCCCTTCATGCACATCACTACACACCAAATTCCCCCCTTCATGCACATCACTACACACCGGACACCCCCCTCTCATACACATCACTACACACCAAATTCCCCCCTTCATGCACATCACTACACACCAAATTCCCCCCTTCATGCACATCACTACACACCAAATTCCCCTTCATGCACATCACTACACACCAAATTCCCCCCTTCATGCACATCACTACACACCGAATTCCCCCCTTCATGCACATTACTACACACCGGATTCCCCCCTTCTTGCACATCACTACACACCGGATTCCCCCCTTCATGCACATCACTACACACCGGATTCCCCCCTTCATGCACATCACTACACACCAAATTCCCCTTCATGCACATCACTACACACCAAATTCCCCCCTTCATGCACATTACTACACACCGGATTCCCCCCTTCTTGCACATCACTACACACCGGATTCCCCCCTTCATGCACATCACTACACACCGGATTCCCCCCTTCATGCACATCACTACACACCAAACAACCCCCCCCCCCCATACACATCACTACACACCGAATTCCCCCCTTCATGCACATCACTACACACCGGATTCCCCCCTTCATGCACATCACTACACACCAAACAACCCCCCCCCCCCCCCCCATACACATCACTACACACCGAATTCCCCCCTTCATGCACATTACTACACACCGGATTCCCCCCTTCTTGCACATCACTACACACCGGATTCCCCCATTCATGCACATTACTACTTACCGGATTCCCCCCTTCATGCACATCACTACACACCAAACAACCCCCCCCCCCCCCCCCATACACATCACTACACACCGGATTCCCCCCCTACACATCACTACACACCGAAGACCCGTCACCAGGGCCGGACTGGCCATAGGGCAGTTCTGGCAAATGCCAGAAGGGCCGGTGGCAGTAGTGGGCCGCTCGAGTGTGCCGCTGTCGGCACACTCCCCACGCTGTCGCGGCACACTCCTGGCCCCGCATTCAACTATACCGGCGTCATAGACGCCGGTACAGTTGAATGCAATGATGGAGGAGAGAGCGTCCGCTGACGCCCCCTCTCCCATCATTCCCCGCTCTGCCTGCCGCTGACACTGCGGGTGCGCGATGACGTCATATCATCGCGCACCTGCTGTGTGACCGGGCGGGCAGACTGTGACTGCTGAGACCGGAGCCAGAGCAGCGCGGGACACAAGGAGAGAGGTGAGTAGAGTGTTTGTTTGTTTTTTACCAATGAGTGATGACTGGATTGTGGAGCTATTGGGGGGGGGGGGGCTGCCTGCCTGCATTACTTTCTATGGGGGCTGCCTGCCTGCATTACTTTCTATGGGGGCTGCCTGCCTGCATTACTTTCTATGGGGGCTGCCTGCCTGCATTACTTTCTATGGGGGCTGCCTGCCTGCATTACTTTCTATGGGGGCTGCCTGCCTGCATTACATTCTATGGGGGCTGCCTGCCTGCATTACATTCTATGGGGGCTGCCTGCCTGCATTACTTTCTATGGGGGCTGCCTGCCTGCATTACTTTCTATGGGGGCTGCCTGCCTGCATTACTTTCTATGGGGGCTGCCTGCCTGCATTACATTCTATGGGGGCTGCCTGCCTGCATTACATTCTATGGTGTCTGCCTGCATTACATTCTATGGGGGCTGGCTGCATTCCATTCCATGGGCCTGTGCTGCATTATATTCTATGGGGCTGGCTGCATTCCATTCCATGGGCCTGTGCTGCATTATATTCTATGGGGCTGGCTGCATTCCATTCTATGGGCCTGTGCTGCATTATATTCTATGGGGCTGTGCTGCATTACATTCTATGGGGCTGTGCTGCATTACATTCTATGGGGCTGTGCTGCATTACATTCTATGGGGCTGTGCTGCATTACATTCTATGGGGGCTGCCTGCATTACATTCTATGGGGGCTGTGCTGCATTACATTCTATGGGGGCTGCCTGCATTACATTCTATGGGGGCTGCCTGCATTACATTCTATGGGGGCTGCCTGCATTACATTCTATGGGAGCTGCGCTGCATTATATTGTATGGTGGCTGCCTGCATTACATTCTATGGGGGCTGGCTGCATTCCATTCCATGGGCCTGTACTGCATTATATTCTATGGGGATGGCTGCATTCCATTCCATGGGCCTGTGCTGCATTATATTCTATGGGCCTGTGCTGCATTATATTCTATGGGGCTGGCTGCATTACATTGTATGGTGGCTGTGCTGCATTATATTGTATGGGGCTGTGCTGCATTATATTCTATGGGGCTGTGCTGCATTATATTCTATGGGGCTGTGCTGCATTATATTCTATGGGGCTGTGCTGCATTATATTCTATGGGGCTGTGCTGTATTACATTCTATGGGGCTGTGCTGCATTTAATTCTATGGGGCTGGCTGCATTACATTCTGTGGGGGCTGTGCTGCATTACATTCTATGGGGCTGGCTGCATTACATTCTATGGGGGCTGTGCTGCATTACATTCTATGGGGACTGTGCTGCATTAAATTTTATGGGGCTGTTCTGTATTACATTCTATGGGGCTGTGCTGTATTACATTCTATGGGGGCTGGCTGTATTACATTCTATGGGGCTGTGCTGTATTACATTCTATGGGGGCTGTGCTGTATTACATTCTATGGGGGCTGTGCTGTATTACATTCTACGGGGGCTGTGCTGTATTATAGTCTATGGGGGCTGTGCTGTATTACATTCTATGGGGACTGAGCTGTAATGCTGGATACAGCTGTAATTATATGTTATATAGTCGTGTTACACTCCCCTCACTTCTTGTAGCCTACAAGTGTACAAAGATATTATACAGTCACCATGCGACAAGTGGGCCTGTGTGACTTCAAATGCCAGGGCTGAATTTTAGTCCCAGTCCGGCCCTGCCCGTCACTGTATGTTAGATCCTCATTAAACATCACGCGTGTACTAGAAGCACTACAACTCCCAGAACGTAGCTGTTACACTATTGATACTTTATACAGTCTAGCAATGATATCACTGCATGTGGCACAGAGGTACTACACTACCCAGCATGTCTGAAGTCCATAACAGCAGTTCTCACCATGGTTGCCTCAGGACGCCGTCTACTCCGGGGCGTCACTACCTCATTCTGTGTCCCGCTCCTCGGTCCGGAGGTCTCTTATCTCTGCTCCGGGGTCTTCTGCTCCCGGTTACATGTGCCTGGGCGGTGTCAGGTACAGGTGAGCTCTACGCTGGGTGAGGCCGCGACAGCGACTCCTGGCGGACAGGAGCGGGACTACAGGGCCACAACCTCTGTACAAGGACAGACTGGTGGAGGGGGGCTTCTGCACCATGGACAGCCAGCAGGGAGCACCTTTTGATGCTGTTCGAAGTTCTTTTCAGGCAGCAGCACTTTTGCCGGCCTCTGGGAGTTTGTTTTGCCCACATCAGTTGCCACCACAACTGAAGGAGTCGACTCACGACAAGAGCCTCATATACCTCAGAGATGGAGCTGAGGTAAGTGCTCCAAAGTGGCCGAAGTTGGTGTAACCCCTGTTTTGTTGAAAGGAATTTCATGAGGGGAGAAAAGTGCCAGGGAACAGTATGGAGGGGAGGGGAGAGTGAGGGGAAAGTATGGAGGTGAGGGGTCAGTATGGAGGGGTGGGGAGAAATGTGAGGGGAGAGTATGGAAGGGGAAGGGAGGGGTGAGTGTGAGGGGACAGTATGGAGGGAAGGTGGGAGTGCGAGGGGACAGTATGGAAGGGAGTGTGAGGGGACAGTATGGAGGGAAGGGGGGAGTGTGAGGTGACAGTGGGGAGGGAGGGGGCAGTGAGGGGATGGTATGGAAGGGAGGGGGGAAATGTGAGGGGACAGTATGGAAGGGAGGGGTGAGTGTGAGGGGACAGTATGGAGGGAAGGGGGAGTGTGAGGGGACAGTATGGAAGGGAGGGGTGAGTGTGCGGGGACAGTATGGAGGGAAGGGGGAGTGTGAGGGGACAATATGGAGGGGAGGGGAAGTGTGAGGGGACAGTATGGAGGGGAGGGGGTATGTGAGGGAACAGTATGGAGGGAAGGGGGAGTGTGAGGGGACAGTATGGAGGGGAGGGGGACTGTGATGGGACAGTATGGAGGGGAGGGGCGAGTGAGGGGACAGAATGGAGGCAGGGCTGGTTTTAGACAAAGTGGGGCCCTGGGCAAAAGTTTAAAGTGGGGCCCCAAATGCTCACATATTGCATCATCACACGGAAACATTTCTGTTGTATTTCTGCACGGAGTTCAGGCTGGTAAACGAACGTGATCGACAATATTGAAGTCTTTCGACGCTTGTTTCCCGGCCCCTTTAGGCTATGTGCCCTCGGTCAGTAATTGGCAGCGCTTTGGACGCAACACATGTCCGCTGCGTCCAAAGCGCTGCCGACTATTGAACACAGGTGAATCTGCATGTGTTAATTGAACCGTGCGGATTTACCACGTCCAATACATTGTACAGGTGAGATTTATCTCGTGGAGACTCACGTGTCCGCAAGATAAATAGACATGCTGCGGTCTGGAGAGACGTGCCGCATGTCCGTCTCCGCGGGTGATCTGTGCACGCATAGTGGGCATGGGATTTCTTGAAATCCCATCCACTAAGCTGTAACATCTGAACTCTGCACAAGTACACAGCATCCAACCCGCATCATTTACTGACCGTTTGCACCTACCCTTACTACGGCTGAGAAAGAATGATTGGACCTAACTGTAGTAAAATACACTCCCCATGGTCCTTGGTAGAGTATACTGCAGTCCCCTCATAGATCATAATGCAGCCCCCTTCAGAATATAATGTAGCCCCCTCAGAGTACAGTATAATGCAGCCCCACACACAGTTTAATTCAGCACCCCCACAAACACACAGTATAGTGCACTCCCCATACACACAGTATAGTGCAGCCCCTACAGAGTATAATGCATCCTGACCACATACATAGTATAGTGCATTCCCCCACACACAGTATAGTGCAGCAGACACACAACACAGTATAATGCAGCTCCCTCAGAGTATAATTCAGCCCCCAACAGTATAATGCAGCTCCCACACAGAGTATAATGCAGCAGACACACACACAACACAGTATAATGCAGCCCTCCTGCACAGTATAGTGCAGTCCCCACACACACATAGTGCAGCCCCCATACAGTATAATGCAGCAGACACACATAACAAAGTATAGTGCTGTCCCCCCACACACAGTATCATGCAGCAGACACACACACATAATACTTACCTCTCCGCCTTGCTCCCTCGCTGCTCTGGCTTCTGCAGAGCATCTCATCAGCTCCACTGCTGACACGCAGAGGCAGAGGGGGAGTGATGGGAGAGGTCACATGACGCTCTCTCCTCCATCACTGCTTTCAACTGTATCGGCATCATGCCGATAAGTTGAATTCGGAAGTGGCGCGGCGCCAGGTCCCTCTTACTGAGGGGCCCCATAGCAGTTGCGTGATATACCACTATTAGCGGCACACCATTGGCTGGAGGCCCCTGGTGTAGTAGGGGCCCTAGGCGGCTGCCTGGTCTGCCTGCCCCTAACGGCGGCCGTCCCTGTATCGAGAGGAGGAGGGGTGTGAGGGAATAGTATGGAGGGGAGGGCGGAGTGTGAGGGAACAGTATGGAGGGGAGGGGGGAGTGTGAAGGGACAGTATGGAGGGGAGGGGTGTGTGTGAAGGGACAGTATGGGGGGAAGGAGGAGTGAGGGGACAGTATGGAGGGGAGGGGGAGTGTGAAGGGACAGTATGGAGTGGAGGGGTGAGTGTGAGGGGACATTATGGAGGGGAAGGAGTGTCGGGACAGTATGGAGGGGAGGGTACAGTATGGAGGAAAGGGGGAGTGAGGGGACAGTATGGAGGGGAGTGAGGGGACAGTATGGAGGGGAGTGAGGGGACAGTATGGAGGGGAGGGGGGAGTGAGGGACAGTATGGAGGGGAGGTGGGATTGTGAGGGGACAGTATGGAGGGGAGGGGGAGTGTGAGGGGACATTATGGAGGGGAGTGTGAAGGGACAGTATGGAGCAGAGTGGGGAGTGTGAGGAGACAGTATGGATTGGAGGGAGTGTGAGGGAACAGTGTGGAGGGGAGGAGTGTGAGGGGACAGTATGGAGGGAAAGGTACAGTATGGAGGGAAGGGGGAGTGAGGGGACAGTATGGAGGAGTGGAGGTTAGTGAGGGGACAGTATGGAGGAGAGGGGATAGTGAGGGAACAGTATGGAGGGGAGGGGGTGTGTGAGGACAGTATGGAGAGAAGGGAGTGTAAGGGGACGATGGGGAATGGAGCTTGACAGGACAGTATGGGGGAATGGGACTGTGACGGGACAGTATGAAGTGTAATGGGACAATGTTGAGGGGAGGATGAGAGTGTGAGGGGTCAGTATGGAAGGGACGGAGTATGGGGAGTGTGAGCGATCAGTTTGGAGGGTATAGTTTGGGGAGGGGGAGTGTTGGGGTACAATATGGAGGGAGAGTGACGGTACATTATAGAGGGAAGGAGTGTAAAGTGTAAGTACATAGTGAGGAAGTGAGTGTGAGGACAGTATGGAGAGGTGTGAGTGTGAGGGGACAGTATGGGAGAGGTGGGTGACAGAGGAGACAATATGGAGACAATGTGTGAGTGGACAGTATGGAAGAAATTGGTGGGACAGTATAGAGGGACAATGTGTGAGGAGGGAGTGTAAGAGGACAGTGTGGGGGAGGGGGATTGTGAGGGGACAGTATGCAGGGGAGGGAAGGAGGAAGTGATGGGACAGTATGGGGGAGGGGGAGTGTGAAGGGACAGTATGGATGAGTGTGAGGGTACAGTATGGATGAGAGTGTGAGGGGACAGTATGGATCTAGGTTCACTAGCATTGGAGAAACAAGAGTAAAAAGAAACTGGCCAAAAAGGTAACATTAAATTGTATTTATTGAAAATTCATTATTCACCTAAAAACATCATATGTAGTATAAAGCATGTTATAAGCAGTGACTAAATCCAAAGTGCAACCAGTGCTCCAGGTTCACAGAACGGGATAATAATGTGTTAATTATTGCGGCAGCAAGTACTTATAACCTCTGCATATGTGCACTTAGTTCTGATGCATGACAATTAAAATAAATATTAAAGTGGCATAATGACACCAACCATCTCACGCATCATACGCTAATACCCCGCAATATGTAACATGTTAGTAGAAAGGTAAAGGGGTTAATTACCCATGAGTATCCGCAGTGGCCCGTCTGGATCCTAGATTCGTACCCCAACCCGCGTTTCGCGTTCGTGTATAACCGCTTCCTCAGGGGGCGTGATGATTTTTCAATAAATACAATTTAATGTTACCTTTTTGGCCAGTTTTTTTTTTACTCTTGTTTCTCCAATGCTAGTCATATGTTATTGAGTCGCCGTGTGCATTAATTTACTGACGTCTATGTTTATATGGATCTAGGTTCAGTATGGAGGGGTGGGTTTTGAGGGGGATCATTATGGAGGGGAGGAAGTGAGAGGGGACAGTATGGAGTGAAGGGAATGTAAGGGGACCGTATGGAGGAGAGGAGACAGTATGGAGGGGGAGAGGACAATATAGAGTGGGGGTAGTGTGAGCGAACAGTATGGGAAGAAGAGAGTGTGAGTGGACAGTATGGGGGAGGGGAGTGTGGGGGACAGTTTTAGGGGGAGTGTCGGGGAACTTAATGGAAGAAAGGGAGGCGGTATGGAGGGGAGGAAGTGTGATCGGATGGGAGGAAGTGGACAACATGGGGTGGGAGTTTTGGGGGCCAGTATGGAGGGGATAGTATTTAAAAGTTTTAAGGGACAATACTGGAGGGGGGGGAGTGTGAGGGGACAGTATGGTTGAGTGGTAAGGGAGTTTGAGGGGTCAGTAAGAAGAGTGTGAGGGGACAGCATTAGGGGGAGTGTGAGGGGACAGTATGGGGGGAGGGGAATGTGATGGGACATTACTAGTGGGGAGTGTTAGGGTTCAGTATCAAGGGGGCAATGTGAGGGGTCAGTATGAAGGTTAGGGTGTGTGAGGGATCATTATGGAGCAGGTAGGAGTGTGAAGGGACAGTATGGAGGGGTAGAGTGAAGGTACAGTATGGAAAGAAGGAAGTGTAAGGGTACAGTATGGGGGAGAGGACAGTATGAGAGGGAGAGAACGGGAGGGGTAGTGTCAAATAACTTTATGGAGGGGAGGGGGAGTGTAAGGGGACAGTATGGGTAAGGGCAAGTGTGAGGGGGCAGTATGGACGAGCGTGTGATGGTACAGTCTGAGTCAAGGTTCAGTATGGAGGGGAGGGTTGTGAGGGGTCATTATGGAGGGGAGGAAGTGTGAGGGGACAGTATGGAGGAAATAGGAGTGGGGGATAGTATTGAGGGGGAGAGGACAGTATGTAAGGGAGGGTGTGTGAGGGGTCATGGAGGGGATGGAGTGTGAGGGGACAGTAAGGGGAAGTGGTAGTTTTAGGGGACCTTATAAAGGGGAGGGGGGAGTTTTAGGGGACATTATGGAGAGGGTGGGGGAATTTGAGAGGACATTATGAAGGGGAGTAGTGTGAGGGGTTTATTTTGAAGGGGAGGGGGGAGTGTGAGTAGACAGAATGGAGGGGAGTGTGATGGGACTGTAAAGGGAGGAAATGTGAGGCTACATTATGGGGGAGGTGGCTTGTGAGGGAGGAAGGGGGTGAGGGGGTAGTAGGAAGGGGGACAATATGGTTGGGGGATAGTATGAGGGAGGGGGAGTGTTAGGGTACACAGTGGAGTGAGAGGAAATGTTAGTGGACATTAGGAGAGGGTGTGAGGGGTCAGCATGGAGGGAAGAATGGAGTGTTAGGGTACAGTATGGGGGGGAATGTTCAGTATGAAAGGGAAGGTGTGTGAGGGGTCATTGTGGAGGGGGAATGTGAGAGGACAGTATGGTGGAGGGGTCCAAATGGAGGGGAGGGTGTGTGAGGTAATTAATGAGGGGAGGGAGGTAGTGTGAGGGGACAGTATGGAGGAGGTAGGAACGTGAGGGGACAGTACGGAGAGGGGAGAGTGAGCATGTAGTATGGAAAGAAGAGAGTATAAGGGTACAGTATGGAAGGAAGGGTGTAGAGTGAGGGGAGAGTATGGAGGGGAGGGAGTGTAAAGGGACAGAATGGAGATGAGTGAGTGTAAGGGGGTAGTATGGAAGGGAGAAAGTTTGAGTGGATAGTATAGGGGAATGGGACTGTAAGGGCACAGTATAGTGTGTAATAGGACAATATTGATTGGAGGAAGAGTGTGAGGGGGTCAGTATGGATGGGATGGTATTATGTGGGAATGTGAGGGGACAGTATGAAGGGAGGAATGTGAGGGGGTACAGTATGATGGAGGGGTCAGTATGGAGGAGGTAGGAACGTGAGGGGACAGTGGTGCGATGTGTAAAGGGAGAGGACAGTATGGGGGAGTGTGAGTGAAGGAACAGTATGGGGGAATGGGACTGTATGGGGGAATGGGACTGTGAAGTGATAGTATGGAAGGTGGAGAGTGATCATACAGTATGGAAAGAAGGGAGTTTAAGGGGACATTATGGAAGGGAGGGAGCTTGACAAGACAGTATAAGGCAATGGGACTGTGACAGGACAGTATGGAATGTAATGGGTCAGTATTGAGGGGTTAGGAAGAGAGTGTGAGGGGTTAGTATGAATGGGACCTTATGGAAGGGGGGAGTGTACGGAGACAGTATAAAGAGGACAATATGGGAGTGTGAGGTCAGTTTGGAGGGTATAGTACGGGGAAGGGGAGTGTTGTGGTACAGTATGGAGGGAGGGAGAGTGATGGGACATTATAGAGGTAGAGAGTGTAAAGTGTCAGTACGGAGTGAGGAAGTGAGTGTGAGGGGACGGTATAGGAGAGGTGGGTGAGGAGACAGTATTGGGAGGGGTCAATGTGGGAGGGAGTATAAGAGGACAGTGTGAGGAGGGGGATTGTGAGTGGACAGTATGCAGGGGAGGGAAGGAGGGAGTGATGGGACAGTATGGGGGAGGGGTGAGTGTGAGGGGATAATATGGGGAAGGGTGAGTGTACGGGGACAGTATGGATGAGAATGTGAGTGGACAGTATGGGTCAAGGCTCGGTATGGAGGGGAGGGGTCAGTATGGAGCAGTTAGGAGGGTGGGTGGACAGTATGGAGGAGGTAAAAGCGTGAGGGAGTAGAATGGAACGGGAAGTGTGAGGGGACAGCATGGAGGAGAGGAGTACGGAGGGGAGAGAGGGGGATAGGACAGTATAGAGTGGGGGGAGTGTGAGCATTCAGTATGGGAAAGATAGATTGTGAGGTAACAGGAGAGAAGTGTCAGGGAACTGTAGGGAGAGCAGGGGTACAGTGTGAGGGGACAGTATGGATTGGAGGAAGTGTGAGCGGATAGTATGAAGTGGACAACATGGTGTGGGAGTGTTAAACCATGTTCACTCGTTGCGGATTTTACCGCGGATTCGCAGCGTTTTTGACACTGCGGATCAACAGCAGTTTCCCATGCGGTTTACAGTACCATGTAAACCTATGGAAAACCCAATCCGCTGTGCAAAAAAAGTGTGGAAACGCAGCGTTGTTTTTTCCGCAGCATGTCAATTCTTTGTGCGGATCTGCAGCGTTTCTGCACCCATTGACTTGCATTAAGTCGGGCACATCCGCAGCAAAACCGCAGATGTAAAACAGATCTGCGGTTTAGCTGCGGATGAAACGCTGCAGATCGGGAGGAGGGAGTGTGTGGGCGGTGACTGTGTGCATGTATGTGTGTGCGGGCGGGGTCTGCGGGCTGTTAGTGGGTCTGCCGGTGCATCTGCTGGCTGTCCGGGGGTCTGCGGGTCTGTGCGGAGGGTGGGTTCTTTGTGTGTGTGCGTGCAGGCATCATCCGATGGGACTACAAGTCCCATCGGGCTATGCCTGCTACAGTGACAGTGATTGACACATTAGCCGGATAATGGGACAGTAGGAGTCCCATCATCCGGCTAATGTGTTGAATGTAAAAAAAAACAAAACATAAACACATACAGTACATACAACATACAGAACATACAACAGAACATACAACAGTACATACAACATATGACATACAGTACATACAACATACTACAGTACATACAACAATACATACAACATATGACATACAGTACATACAACAGAACATACAACAGTACATAAAACATACAGTACATTCATACAGTACATACAACACATACATATGGACATACAGTACATACAACCTTCACCTTGATCCACGTAGCCATTGCTCACCTGTAAAAAATATTAAAATAATAAACAAACAATATACTCCCTGTGTCCGTAGATATCCAATTAATACGGGTGTCCCACGACGATCTTCCGTGGAGAGCAGCCACCTTCGCTGATGCGACCACTCTCCAGGGGCTCTGACGATACAATAACGGAAGGTATCCTTCCGCACTGTATCCCTCCGCCTCTGTGAAAAATAGTTCCTACTCTCACTTGTGGCACTGCTGTGTAGGAAAATTCCCACGCAGCTTTGCCATAAAGTGAGACCAATGAACTCAGGTAACCTCTTCAGTGATGCACTGCAGGAGCCATTGTCTCCTGTCAGTGTGTCACTGGAGACCTATAGAGCGGTGACATCATCCAATGTCACTGTTCTATAGGGGAGATCGTCGTGGGACACTCGTTATTAATTGGACTACGGTGGAAAGTGAGTATACGGTTGGTTTATTATTTTTAATTTTTTGAAGGCGATCGAGTATGGTAAGTATGGTGAAATTAAGAATATTAACCCCTTCCCGACATGTGACGGTATAGTACGTCACATGTCGGGACCCGCGCTTTGATGTGCGCTCCGGCGGTGAGCGCACATCAAAGCCGGGACATGTCAGCTGTTTTGAACAGCTGACATGTGCCCGCAATAGGCGCGAGCAGAATCGCGATCTGCGCGCGCCTATTAACTAGTTAAATGCCGCTGTCAAACGCAGACAGCGGCATTTAACTACCGCATCCGGCCGTGCGGCCGGATATGAGCGCATCGCCGACCCCCGTCACATGATCGGGGGTCGGCGATGCTCCTCCATTGTAACCATAGAGGTCCTTGAGACCTCTATGGTTACTGATTGCCGGTGGCTGTGAGCGCCCCCCTGTGATCGGCGCTCACAGCACACCTGCAAATCTGCTGTGTAGCAGCGATCTTATGATCACTGCTGCATAGCAGAGCCGATCGGGCTGTGCCTGCTTCTAGCCTCCCATGGAGGCTATAGAAGCATGGCAAAAGTAAAAAAAAAAAAGTTTTTAAAAATGTGAAAAAAATAAAAAAAATATAAAAGTTTAAATCACCCCCCTTTCGCCCCAATCAAAATAAATCAATTAAAAAAAAACCCAACCTACACATATTTGGTATCGCCGCGTTCAGAATCGCCCGATCTATCAATAAAAAAAAAGCATTAACCTGATCGCTAAATGGCGTAATGAGAAAAAAATTCGAAACGCCAGATTTACGTTTTTTTGGTCGCCACGACATTGCATTAAAATGCAATAACGGGCGATCAAAAGAACGTATCTGCACCAAAATGCTATCATTAAAAACGCCAGCTCGGCACGCAAAAAATAAGGACCCCAGATCACGAAAAATGGAGACGCTACGAGTATCGGAAAATGGCGCAATTTTGTTTTGTTTTGTTTTTTGCAAAGTTTGGAATTTTTTTTCACCACTTAGGTGAAAAATAACCTAGTCATGTTAGGTGTCTATGAACTCGTAGTGACCTGGAGAATCATAATGGCAGGTCAGTTTTAGCATTTAGGCTACGTTCACATTAGCGTTAAGCTAATGTGCGTCGGGTTTGCGTCGGCGACGCAGCGGCGACGCATGCGTCATGCGCCCCTATACTTAACATGGGGGACGCATGCGTTTTTTTTTTTGTTGCGTTGTGCGACACATGCGTCTTTTTTGCCGCAAGCGTCGGACCAAGAAAACGCAACAAGTTGCATTTTTCTTGCGTCCGATTTTCGGCATAAACCGACGCATGCGTCGCAAAACGCAGCGTTTTTGCGTGCGTTTTGACGCGTTTTTGCGTGCGTTGTGCGTTGCGTCGCCGACGCAGCGGCGCACAACGCTAGTGTGAACGTAGCCTTAGTGAACCTAGCAAAATAGGCAAGCAAAAAACAAGTGTGGGATTGCACTTTTTTTGCAATTTCACTGCACTTGGAATTTTTTTCCCGTTTTCTAGTACACGACATGCTAAAACCAATGATGTCGTTCAAAAGTACAACTCGTCCCGCAAAAAAATAAGCCCTCACATGGCCAAATTGACGGAAAAATAAAAAAGTTATGGCTCTGGGAAGGAGGGGAGCGAAAAACGAAAACGGAAAAACGGAAAAAGCTCCGGGGGTGAAGGGGTTAAAATACTTTTTTCTGGCTGTGTCTTTTTTTTTTTTTTTTTTTTTTTGTAACTCTTTCACTAATATAGGATTAGTAATGGATAGGCGTCTTATTGACTCCTCTCCATTATTAACCGGGCTTCATGTCACCTTACAATAGCAAGGTGACATTAACCCCTTATTACCCCATATCCCACCGCTACAGGGGAGTGGGAAGATTGCCGGAATTGGCGCATCCTACAGATGCGCCATTTCTGGGGTAGATACCCTATGCGTTAGAATCGGGCCACCATCTAGTATTCATATAAACATTGGTGCTTACATTTATGTTTTAACCCATTGGACACACTGCCATTGTTTTTCTCCTGTCTTTATTTTAAGAGTCATCTATCGCTGTATGACAGCTTGTTTTCTACAGGATGACTTAGGCTGCCGTCACACTAGCAGTATTTGGTCAGTATTTTATATCAGTATTTGTAAGCCAAAACCTGGAGTGGGTGATAAATACAGAAGTGGTGCATAAGTTTCTATTATACTTTTCCTCTATTTGTTCCACTCCTGGTTTTGGCTTACAAATACTTATGTAAAATACTGACCAAATACTGCTAGTGTGAAGGCAGCCTTATAGTTTTCAAAGACACCATTTATTTTACCATATGATAAACTTAAAAACGGCGAAAATTTTTATTCTCTCCCTTACACACTGTCCTCTATGCATGTTGTTCTCTCCCTCACAGACTGTCCTCCATGTTATTCTCTCCCTCACAGACTGTCCTCCATGTTATTCTCTCCCTCACAGACTGTCCTCCATGTTATTCTCTCCCTCACAGACTGTCCTCCATGTTATTCTCTCCCTCACAGACTGTCCTCCATGTTATTCTCTCCCTCACAGACTGGTCTCCATGTTATTCTCTCCCTCACAGACTGTCCATGTTATTCTCGCCCTCACAGACTGACCTCCATGTTATTCTCGCCCTCACAGACTGTCCTCCATGTTATTCTCTCCCTCACAGACTGTCCTCCATGTTATTCTCTCCCTCACAGACTGTCCTCCATGTTATTTTCTCCCTCACAGACTGTCCTTCATGTTATTCTCTCCCTCAGACTGTCCTCTGTTATTCTCTTCCTCACAGACCGTCCTCCATGTTATTCTCTCCCTCGCACTGTCCTCCATGTTATTCTCTCCCTCACACACTGTCCTCCATGTTATTCTCTCCCTCACACACTGTCCTCCATGTTATTCTCTCCCTCACACAGTCCTCCATGTTATTCTCTCCCTCACAGACTGTCCTCCATGTTATTCTCTCCCTCACAGACTGTCCTCCATGTTATTCTCTCCCTCACAGACTGGTCTCCATGTTATTCTCTCCCTCACAGACTGTCCATGTGATTCTTGCCCTCACAGACTGACCTCCATGTTATTCTCGCCCTCACAGACTGTCCTCCATGTTATTCTCTCCCTCACAGACTGTCCTCCATGTTATTCTCTCCCTCACAGACTGTCCTCCATGTTATTTTCTCCCTCACAGACTGTCCTTCATGTTATTCTCTCCCTCAGACTGTCCTCTGTTATTCTCTTCCTCACAGACCGTCCTCCATGTTATTCTCTCCCTCGCACTGTCCTCCATGTTATTCTCTCCCTCACACACTGTCCTCCATGTTATTCTCTCCCTCACACACTGTCCTCCATGTTATTCTCTCCCTCACACAGTCCTCCATGTTATTCTCTCCCTCACACACAGTCCTCCATGTTATTCTCGCCCTCACAGACTGTCCTCCATGTTATTCTCTCCCTCACAGACTGTCCTCCATGTTATTCTCTCCCTCACAGACTGGTCTCCATGTTATTCTCTCCCTCACAGACTGTCCATGTTATTCTCGCCGTCACAGACTGACCTCCATGTTATTCTCGCCCTCAGACTGTCCTCCATGTTATTCTCTCCCTCTCAGACCGTTCTCCATGTTATTCTCTCCCTCACAGACTGTCCATGTTTTTCTCGCCCTCACAGACTGACCTCCATGTTATTCTCTCCCTCACAGACTGTTCTCCATGTTATTCTCTCTCTCACAGACTGTCCTCCATGTTATTCTCTCCCTCACAGACTGTTCTCCATGTTATTCTCTCTCTCTGTCCTCCATGTTATTTTCTCCCTCACAGACTGTCCTCCATGTTATTCTCTCCCTCACAGCCTGTCCTCCATGTTATTCTCTCCCTCACAGACTGTTCTCCATGTTATTCTCGTACTAGTATATGTATGTAGTTTATTTATGAACGCTGATTGGTCAAGCCCGGCCGGCCTCGACCAATCAGCTACGCAGGATTTCGGTTACAGACAAACAGACCCTTAGACAATCTACTATATAATTGTCTAAGGGTCACTTCCGTCTTTCTGTCTGTCTGTCCTTCTGTCTGTCATGGATATTCATTGGTCGAGGCCTCTGTCTGTCATGGAATCCAAGTCGAGTCGCTGATTGGTCGTGGCAAAACGCCCACGACCATTGCCACGACTAATCAGCGACGCACACAGTCCGGAAGAAAATGGCCGCTCCTTACTCCCCGCACTCAGTGCCCGCATACACCCCTCCGGTCACCGCTCACACAGGGTTAATGCTGGCGGTAACGGACCGCGTTATGCCGCGGGTAACGCACTCCGTTACCGCTGCTATTAACCCTGTGTGACCAAGTTTTTTACTATTGACGCAGCCTATGCAGCGTCAATAGTAAAAACATCTAATGTTAAAAATAATAAAAAAAAAAAAAAAAAGATTATATACTCACCTACGCCGCCTTTCCTGCTCCTCGCGATGCAAGCGGCACGTTCCGGTGGCAAGAATGGTCTGGCAGAAGGACCTGCCATGACGTCACGGTCATGTGACCTCGACGTCATCACAAGTCCTGCGCGGAAAGGACCTGCCGTGACGTCACGGTCATGTGACCGCTACACGGTCATGTGACCGCGACGTCATCACAGGTCGTGCGCGACAAGGACCTGCCGTGACGTCACGGTCATGTGACCGCGACACGGTCACGTGACCGCGACGTCATCACACCCTGGTCCGGAAGCTGCCGCCTGCACCCCACACAGGCGACAGAGCTACAACGTGCCTACGGAAGGTGAGTATATGTTTATTTTTTATTTTTTTAACCTGTGTCATACGTGGCTGAGCAATATACTACGTAGCTGGGCAATATACTACATGGGCTGTGCAATATACTACGTGGCTCTGTGCTGTATACTACGTCACTGGGCAATATACAATGTAACTGGGCAATATACTACGTGGCTGGGCAATATACTACGTGACTGGCCAATATACTACTTGGACATACATATTCTAGAATACCCGATGCGTTAGAATCGGGCCACCATCTAGTCTATATATATAATTGTCTAAGGGGTGCTTCCGTCTTTCTGTCTTTCTGTCGGCAACTTCCGTCACGGAAATCCCGCGTCGCTGATTGTTCGCGCCAGCTGCCTGTCATGGCTGCCGCGACCAATCAGCGACGGCCACAGTCCGATTAGTCCCTCCCTCCTCCCCTGCAGTCAGTGCCCGGCGCCCGCTCTCCATACTCCCCGCAGTCACCACTCACACAGGGTTAATGCCAGCGGTAACGGACCGCTTTATTCCGCGGGTAACTCACTCCGTTACCGCCGCTATTAACCCTGTGTGACCAAGTTTTTACTATTGATGCTGCCTATGCAGCGTCAATAGTAAAAACATCTAATGTTAAAAATAATAAAATAAAATAAAAAATCATTATATACTCACCTTCGGCCGCCTTTCCTGCTCCTCGCGACGCTCCGGTGAACGGCTCCATGCAAGCGGCAGGTTCCGGTGCTAAGGATGCTATGCGAC
This sequence comes from Ranitomeya variabilis, assembly GCF_051348905.1. Taxonomy (NCBI): domain Eukaryota; kingdom Metazoa; phylum Chordata; class Amphibia; order Anura; family Dendrobatidae; genus Ranitomeya; species Ranitomeya variabilis. The sequence continues at coordinate 549,668,398 of NC_135232.1, read as the reverse complement.
AAGGACCTGCCATGACGTCACGGTCATGTGACTGCGACGTCATCACAAGGCCTGCGCGAGAAGGACCTACCATGACGTCACGGTCATGCGACCGCGACGTCATCACACCCTGGGACCGGAAGCTGCCGCCTGCACCGAACACTGGTGACAGAACTACAAGGGACCCTCGGAAGGTGAGTATATGTTTAGTTTTTTATTTTTTAACCTGTGACATACAGTACAGACCAAAAGTTTGGACACACCTTCTCATTTAAAGATTTTTCTGTATTTTCATGACTGAAAATTGTACATTCACACTGAAGGTATCAAAACTATGAATTAACACATGTGGAATTATATACTTAACAAAATGTGTGAAACAACTGAAATTATGTCTTATATTCTAGGTTCTTCAAAGTAGCCACCTTTTGCTTTGATGACTGCTTTGCACACTCTTGGCATTCTCTTGATGAGCTTCAAGAGGTAGTCACCGGGAATGGTCTTCCAACAATCTTGAAGGCGTTCCCAGAGATGCTTAGCACTTGTTGGCCCTTTTGCCTTCACTCTGCGGTCCAGCTCACCCCAAACCATCTCGATTGGGTTAAGGTCTGGTGACTGTGGAGGCAAGGTCATCTGGCGTAGCACCCCATCACTCTCCTTCTTGGTCAAATAGCCCTTACACAGCCTGGAGGTGTGTTTGGGGTCATTGTCCTGTTGAGAAATGATGGTCCAACTAAACGCAAACCGGATGGAATAGCATGCCACTGCAAGATGCTGCGGTAGCCATGCTGGTTCAGTATGCCTTCAATTTTGAATAAATCCCCAACTGTGTCACGAGCAAAGCACCCCCACACCATCACACCTCCTCCTCCATGCTTCACGGTGGGAACCAGGCATGTAGAGTCCATCCGTTCACCTTTTCTGCGTCGCTCAAAGACACAGTGTTTGAAACCAAAGATCTCAAATTTGGACTCATCAGACCAAAGCACACATTTCCACTGGTCTAATGTCCATTCCTTGTGTTCTTTAGCCCAAAGAAGTCTCTTCTGCTTGTTGCCTATCCTTAGCAGTGGTTTCTTAGCAGCTATTTTACCATGAAGGCCTGCTGCACAAAGTCTCCTCTTAACAGTTGTTGTAGAGATGTGTCTGCTGCTAGAACTCTGTGTGGCATTGACCTGGTCTCTAATCTGAGCTGCTGTTAACCTGTGATTTCTGAGGCTGGTGACTCGGATAAACTTATCCTCAGAAGCAGAGGTGACTCTTGGTCTTCCTTTCCTGGGGCGGTCCTCATGTGAGCCAGTTTCTTTGTAGCGCTTGATGGTTTTTACCACTGCACTTGGGGACACTTTCAAAGTTTGCCCAATTTTTCAGACTGACTGACCTTCATTTCTTAAAGTAATGATGGCTACTTGGTTTTCTTTACTTAGCTGTTTTTTTCTTGCCATAATACAAATTCTAACAGTCTATTCAGCTGTGTATCCACCAGGCTTCTGCACAACACAACTGATGGTCCCAACCCCATTTATAAGGCAAGAAATCCCATTTATTAAACCTGACAGGGCACACCTGTGAAGTGAAAACCATTTCCGGTGACTACCTCTTGAAGATCATCAAGAGAATGCCAAGAGTGTGCAAAGCAGTCATCAAAGCAAAAGGTGGCTACTTTGAAGAACCTAGAATATAAGACATAATTTCAGTTGTTTCACACTTTTTGTTATATAAAGTATATAATTCCACATGTGTTAATTCATAGTTTTGATGCCTTCAGTGTGAATGTACAATTTTCATAGTCATGAAAATACAGAAAAATCTGTAAATGGGAAGGTGTGTCCAAACTTGTGGTCTGTACTGTACATGGCTGTGCAATATACTATGTCGCTGGCCAATATACTACGTGGCTGGGCAATATACTACGTGGCTCTGTGCTGTATACTACGTCACTGTGCAATATACTACATGGCTCTGTGCTGTATACTACGTCACTGGGCAATATACTACGTCACTGGGCAATATACTACGTAACTCGGCAATATACTACGTGGCTGGGCAATATACTACGTCACTGGGCAATATACTACATGGCTCTGTTCTGTATACTACGTCGCTGGGCAATATACTACGTGACTGGCCAATATACTACGTGGCTGGGCAATATACTACGTGGCTCTGTGCTGTATACTACGTAACTGGGCAATATACTACGTGGCTCTGTGCTGTATACTACGTCACTGGGCAATATACTACGTGGCTGGGCAATATACTACGTGGGCTGTGCAATATACTACGTGGACATGCATATTCTAGAATACCCGATGCATTGGAATCGGGCCACCATCTAGTTATATATATAGATGGATATATCTATGGATAAATTATATATCTATGCATAGATATCTATGGATATATCTATAGTTATAACTGAATATATCAATCTATAGATCGATAGATATATATAGATAGTTATAGCTATAGATATATCTATCCATATATCTATCTGGCTACTTTCACACATCAGGTTTTTGCCATCAGGCACAATCCGGCGAGTTTTGAAAAAAACGAATCCGTTTTTTTTCCACCGGATCCGTTTTTTCTCATAGAGTTGTATTAGTGCCGGATTGCGCCTGATGGCCCCACGTTTCATCTGTTTTTTACCGGATCTGTCAAAAAAGCTGTTTACGGCGGACAGAGAAAACCTACAGAGGAACATTTTTCTGTCCGGCGAAAAACGTATGACACTGAGATGTGAAATGATGAATCCGGCCTCCGAATCTGGTTTTTCATGCAGTTTTCCATTCAAATCATGCACATTTTCCATTCTCTCTCTCAAAAAAATGGATCAGTTGCATCAGTTTTTCAATATTTGCAACGGATCCGTTTTTTCAAAAATTCGCCAGATCCTGCCTGATGGAAAAAAACTGATGTGTGAAAGTAGCCTAACTATCCATATATCTATCTACATATATCCATAGATATATCATCCATACATATATCTATAGGTAGATACATAGATCTATATATCTATCTATCTGTGTGTAATGGACTGTGGGATGGACAAATGTAAAAGAAGAGGTTGGACAAGAAATTACATCATAATTTATTTTTTTTTGCTCAATAATACATCTTTATTTAGCTTTCAAAAACGCATAGAAAAAGCACAAAAAACGCACCTGCGTTTTCTGCCAAGAGATTCAGAATCCGCACAAAAAATTCCAGGCGCAAATCTGCAACGTGTGCACATACCCTTAGGGGCCAGTATGGAGGGGATAGTATTTGAGAGTTTTAAGGGGCAGTATTGGGGAGGGGGTGTGAGAGGACAGTATGGGTGAGTGGTAAGGGAGTTTGAGAGGTCAGTAAGAAGGGAGGAAAGAAGTGTGAGGGGACAGTATTAGGGGGGAGTGTGATGGGACAGTTCTAGTGGGGAGTGATAGGGTCCAGTATGGAGGGGGGTCAGTGTGGAGGGGAGGGTGTGTGAGGAGCCATTATTAGTGTTGATCGAATAGCTTCAGATAAGAGCTTAGCCGAATAGCTATAGCGCTTACAGAATAGCTGCATTGGTAACCTGGATACCTGGAGGGCTTCCAATAATCAGCTGTTCGGCGCCGCAGCTGCAGGTGTTGTGGCTGTGTGACAGTCGCAACACATGCATGGAGAGCCAAACAAACAGTAAGAGGACAGTATGGAGAGGAGGGAGTGTGAGGGTACATTATGAGGGAGGTGAGGTGTTAGGGGACAGTATGGAGGGGAGGAAGGGTAAGTGGTCAGTATTGGGGGGAGGGATTGTGAGCGGATGGTATGAAGGAGACAACATGGGGTGGGAGTGTTTGGGGCCAGTATGGAGAGGATAGTATTTGAGAGTTTTAAAGGACAGTATTGATGAGGGGGGAGAGTGTGAGAGGACAGTAAGGGTGAGTGGGAAGGGAATTTGAGGGGTTGGTAAGGAAGGAGGAAGGGAGTGTGATGGGACAGTACTAGTGGGGAGTGTTGGGTTTCAGTATGGAGGTTGGAATGTGAGGGTAGTCTTCGTGTAGGAGTCTATAAGGGTTTGTGAGGGGTCATTACGGAGGAGGGAAGAGTGTGAGGGGACAGTATGGAGGGGGAGAGGACTGTATGGGAGGTAGGGAATGGGAGGTGTAGTGTCAGATAACTTTATGGAGGGGGAGTGTGAGGGGATAACATGGGGAAGGGGGAGTGTGAGCCTTGGCATACCCCTGACTTCCCTCAAATAACTGGTTCACCATCCTTTGGAAGGTAGCCGGAGATAACTTTATGGATAACTTTATGGAGGGCAGGGGGAGTATGAGGGGACAGTATGGGGAAGTGTAAGTGTGAGGGTACAGCATGGGTCAAGGGTTCAGTATGGAGGGGAGGAAATGTGAGGGAACACTATTAGGAGGAGAGTGAGGGGACAGTATGGAGAGGTGGTAGTGTAAGGGAACAGTATGGAGAGGAGAAGTCAGTATGTAAGGGGCCATTATGGATGGGAGGGCGGGAGTGTGAGGGGACAGTATTCGGTGGATGAGTTTGAGGGAACATTCTGGAGGGGAGGGGGTTGTTTGAGGATGATATTATAAAGGGGAGGGGGGAGTTGTAGGGGACATTAAGGAGAGGATGGGTGAATTTGAGATTACATTATGAAGGGGAGGAGTGTGAGGGGTTTATTACGGAGGGGAGGGGGAGTGTGAGTAAATAGAATGGAGGGGAGTGTGAAGGGACAATGGAGAGGATTGTAAGGGTTTATGGACCCGTAGAAGCGCCAGCAAGGCGTGAAACAGCCGTAGTCCAGTAGGTCTCACTGTTCATGAAAAAACTCCCCTGACACCTGCACCTCCGCTAATATCAATGTAACCAATTTTATTGATTAAAACCACATCTTGAAAGAAGAATTGGGTGAGTGCTGTTTTACTTGTTACTTTTTCTGATAACATGTTCTTTATGCATGCACTACCCAGAAGAGATCCGACGGGGCTATTTCTGAGGATTTGGGTTGAAATCACACACAGAAAAAAGTGACTTGGTGCCTGAAATAACCCTCCTTTTATTAAATTTGCATAGTTTTTCCTTCTCTGTTTGGGAATGCCAACAAACTGTCTAGCATGGACAATGTATGTAATCAACATATCAGCAAACATCATTGTTCAGTGGCCACGTCTTGCTGTTTTGCAAAGATAACAGAAAATAAACTGTAGGAGATTACATTAGAAGTAAATATTCATCCTACTAGAAGAGTCAATACTTCCAACAACAGTTTAAGATTCTGGGCCTAAAGGTACCGTCACACTCAGCGACGCTGCAGCGATATAGACAACGAGCCGATCGCTGCAGCGTCGCTGTTTAGGTCGCTGGGGAGCTGTCACACAGACAGCTCTCTCCAGCGACCAACGATCAGGGGAACGACTTCGGCATTGTTGAAACTGTCTTCAACGATGCCGAAGTCCCCCTGCAGCATCCGGGTAACCAGGGTAAATATCTGGTTACTAAGCCCAGGGCCACGCTTAGTAACCCGATATTTACTCTGGTTACCATTGTAAAAGTAAAAAAAAAAACAGTACATACTCACCTTCTGATGTCTGTGACGTCCCCCGGCGTCCACAGGGTTACGCGCTGCTGCTCAATGTAAGGTGACATTAAGCCTGGTTAATAATGGAGAGATGTCAACAAGACACCTATCCATTATTAAGCCAATAGTAGTAAAGCTATACACACACACACATGAAGAATAAAGTATTTTAATGAAATAAAAACACACATGGGGTTGTAAAATCTTTATTGTTCTCTTAATCCACCTGAAGACTCTCGTTCTGTAAAAGAAAAAAAAGAAAAAAGCAACAATATCCCATCAGCCTGTGGCACTGCCGAGGTATTATGGAAGCCCAAGTTGATTTGATAGCAGCCTTCAGCTCGTCTGCATTGTTGGGTCTGGTGCCTCTCATGTTCCTCTTGACAATACCCCATAGATTCTCTATGGGGTTAAGGTCAGACGAATTTGCTGGCCAATCAAACACAGTGATACTGTTGTTTTTAAACCAGGAATTGGTGCTTTTGGCATTGTGGACAAGTGCCAAGTCCTGCTGGAGAATGAAATTTCCATCTTCAAAAAGCTTGTCGGCAGAGGAAAGCATGAAGCAGGACTTGGCACCTGTCCACACTGCCAAAAGAACCAATACCTGGTTTAAAAACAGTAGTATCCCTGTGCTTGAATGGCCAACAAACTTGCCTGACCTTAACCTCATAGAGCACTCAAATTGATGAAAGATGAGGAAATTTCATTTGCATCCAGACATAAAATAGAAGAAATGACTGAACGTTTTCGGTCTCACAGTGGACCTTCACCAGAGTATCTTGCTGGTTCAGAAGGATTAGACAGTGTGCTTCAAATAAGCTGGAACGATAAGAGGAAAATGCCTGAATGCTATTTAAGGAGGCAAGATTGAATGTGGCTAAATTAAATGTAGCGCGTCCATAAATGGCGACTGCCATTGCTGTAGTAGAGTACTGGATGCTGCGTGGGGAATCAGAATTCAGTTCAGCATGTCCATTATAGGTAATCACTATTGTTGTGACCAAGTGCTGGCTGCTGTACATGTAGATCAGATTATGTGCAGCGCATCCATGTGGGGCGACTATGGTCGCTGCTTCAAAGTGCTGCGTGTGTGTGGAGGTCCCAGATGCTGGACAAGAGTTTAAGTGGGTACATTTGTCCCAAACTTGCAGAAGTAGAAGCCATTACACAATGGCCTTGCCCAGCCAACCAAAAACAGGTACGTGCCTTCCTAGGGACCGCAAACTATTATCGAAAGTTTATCCCCAATTACAGTACAGTAGCAAAACCCGTTAATGACCTTACCACCAAACGATATGCCTGCAATGTCATCTGGACCCCAGAGTGCGAGTCCGCATTCCTCCAATTGAAAACCCAGCTAGCCGAAAGCCCAGTCCTGACTGCTCCTGACTTCCGCCATCGGTTCATTGTCCAAACAGACGCATCGGACACTGGATTGTGAGCTGTACTCAGTCAAGTGGGAGACGATGGCCAGGAATACCCGGTAGCCTATGTTTCCCGGAAGCTGTTGGACCAGGAGAGGGCAGACGTCACAATAGAAAAAGAATGCTTGGCCATAGTCTGGGACATAAAGAAATTGCAGCCCTACCTCTACAGCAAGGAATTCACGGTCATAACCAACTATAATCCTTTAAGTTGGCTAAATCAAACTGCTGGTGGCAACGGACGTTTACTCAGATGGAGTCTAGCCTTACAGTCCTATAATTTTTCTGTCTTCCATAAAAATAGCAAAGATAATGGAAGTGCCAATGGACTGTTCTGACAAGAAGACAAGGATGAACGGAAGCCCATCACTTCTGTAAGCCCTGTCAACAGCGACCCACAACAGGATCCCAGCAGTCTTCGGGGCTAATTAAGAAGGGGGAGGAATATGACCACACAGCAATTTTTCTTAATTATGCCAGATGTAAACTGTTTAAGGTACCTTCACACTAAGCGACTTTGCAGCGAGAACGACGACGGACGATCCGTGACGTTCCAGCGTCCTGGATAGCGATCTCGTTATGTTTGACACGCAGCAGCGATCTGGATCCCGCTGTGATATCGCTGGTCGGAGCTAGAAGTCCAGAACTTTATTTTGTCGCTTGATCACCCGAGTGTGCAAAGCAGTTATCAAAGCAAAAGGTGGCTACTTTGAAGAACCTAGAATATAAGACATATTTTCAGTTGTTTCACACTTTTTTGTTAAGTATATAATTCCACATGTGTTAATTCATAGTTTTGATGCCTTCAGTGTGAATGTACAATTTTCATAGTCATGAAAAAACAGAAAAATCTTTAAATGAGAAAGTGTGTCCAAACTTTTGGTCTGTGCTGTGTGTGTGTGTATGTATGTATATATACACTCACCGGCCACTTTATTAGGTACACCATGCTAGTAACGGGTTGGACCCCCTTTTGCCTTCAGAACTGCCTCAATTCTTCGTGGCATAGATTCAACAAGGTGCTGGAAGCATTCCTCAGAGATTTTGGTCCATATTGACATGATGGCATCACACAGTTGCCGCAGATTTGTCGGCTGCACATCCCAAAGATGCTCCATACAAGGCAGGATGGATCCATGCTTTCATGTTGTTTACGCCAAATTCTGACCCTACCATCCGAATGTCGCAGCAGAAATCGAGACTCATCAGACCAAGCAACGTTTTTCCAATCTTCTACTGTCCAATTTCGATGAGCTTGTGCAAATTGTAGCCTCAGTTTCCTGTTCTTAGCTGAAAGGAGTGGTACCCGGTGTGGTCTTCTGCTGCTGTAGCCCATCTGCCTCAAAGTTCGACGCACTGTGCGTTCAGAGATGCTCTTAGGCCTACCTTGGTTGTAACGGGTGGCGATTTGAGTCACTGTTGCCTTTCTATCAGCTCGAACCAGTCTGCCCATTCTCCTCTGACCTCTGGCATCAACAAGGCATTTCCGCCCACAGAACTGCCGCTCACTGGATTTTTTTTCTTTTTCGGACCATTCTCTGTAAACCCTAGAGATGGTTGTGCGTGAAAATCCCAGTAGATCAGCAGTTTCTGAAATACTCAGACCAGCCCTTCTGGCACCAACAACCATGCCACGTTCAAAGGCACTCAAATCACCTTTCTTCCCCATACTGATGCTCGGTTTGAACTGCAGGAGATTGTCTTGACCATGTCTACATGCCTAAATGCACTGAGTTGCCGCCATGTGATTGGCTGATTAGAAATTAAGTGTTAACAAGAAGTTGGACAGGTGTACCTAATAAAGTGGCCGGTGAGTGTGTATATATATATATATATATATATATATATATATATATATATATCTATGTGTGTATGTATGGATGTGTATATATATATATATAGATATATAGATATATATATAGATATATATATATATATATATATATATACAGGTCCTTCTCAAAAGATTTGCATATAGTGTTAAATTTCATTATTTACCATAATGTAATGATTACAATTAAACTTTCATATATTATAGATTCATTATCCACCAACTGAAATTTGTCAGGTCTTTTATTGTTTTAATACTGATGATTTTGGCATACAACTCCTGATAAGCCAAAAAACCTGTCTCAATAAATTAGCATATCAAGAAAAGGTTCTCTAAACGACCTATTACCCTAATCTTCTGAATCAACTAATTAACTCTAAACACATGCAAAAGATACCTGAGGCTTTTAAAAACTCCCTGCCTGGTTCATTACTCAAAACCCCCATCATGGGTAAGACTAGCGACCTGACAGATGTCAAGAAGGCCATCATTGACACCCTCAAGCAAGAGGGTAAGACCCAAAAAGAAATTTCTCAACAAATAGGCTGTTCCCAGAGTGCTGTATCAAGGCACCTCAATGGTAAGTCTGTTGGAAGGAAACAATGTGGCAGAAAACGCTGTACAACGAGAAGAGGTGACCGGACCCTGAGGAAGATTGTGGAGAAGGACCGATTCCAGACCTTGGGGAACCTGAGGAAGCAGTGGACTGAGTCTGGTGTGGAAACATCCAGAGCCACCGTGCACAGGCGTGTGCAGGAAATGGGCTACAGGTGCCGCATTCCCCAGGTAAAGCCACTTTTGAACCATAAACAGCGGCAGAAGCGCCTGACCTGGGCTACAGAGAAGCAGCACTGGACTGTTGCTAAGTGGTCCCAAGTACTTTTTTCTCATGAAAGCAAATTTTGCATGTCATTCGGAAATCAAGGTGCCAGAGTCTGGAGGAAGACTGGGGAGAAGGAAATGCCAAAATGCCTGAAGTCCAGTGTCAAGTACCCACAGTCAGTGATGGTGTGGGGTGCCATGTCAGCTGCTGGTGTTGGTCCACTGTGTTTCATCAAGGGCAGGGTCAATGCAGCTAGCTATCAGGAGATTTTGGAGCACTTCATGCTTCCATCGGCTGAAATGCTTTATGGAGATGAAGATTTCATTTTTCAGCACGACCTGGCACCTGCTCACAGTGCCAAAACCACTGGTAAATGGTTTACTGACCATGGTATTACTGTGCTCAATTGGCCTGCCAACTCTCCTGACCTGAACCCCATAGAGAATCTGTGGGATATTGTGAAGAGAAAGTTGAGAGACGCAAGACCCAACACTCTGGATGAGCTGAAGGCCGCTATTGAAGCATCCTGGGCCTCCATAACATCTCAGCAGTGTCACAGGCTGATTGCCTCCATGCCACGCCGCATTGAAGCAGTCATTTCTGCCAAAGGATTCCCGACCAAGTATTGAGTGCATAACTGAACATTATTATTTGATAGTTTTTTTGTTTGTTATTAAAAAACACTTTTATTTGATTGGACGGGTGAAATATGCTAATTTATTGAGACAGGTTTTTTGGGTTATCAGGAGTTGTATGCCAAAATCATCAGTATTAAAACAATAAAAGACCTGACAAATTTCAGTTGGTGGATAATGAATCTATAATATATGAAAGTTTAATTGTAATCATTACATTATGGTAAATAATGAAATTTAACACTATATGCTAATTTTTTGAGAAGGACCTGTATATATATATATAGATATATATATCTATCTATATATAGATATATATAGATATATATATATATACACACACCTATACTATGTGTAGACATTTATTTGATCTGATCTATTCTATCCTGTCAGTGTGATTTTACTGTACACCGCACTGAATTGCCGGCTTTTCTATAGAACACCACTGCGTATTTCTCGCAAGTCACACTGATGGTCCGTGTGTAATCCGTATTTTTCTTGCCCCCATAGACTTTCATTGGCAGATTTTTTGGGCAAAACGCTGACAAACACAGCATGCTGCGATATTTTACGACTAAAATACAGCTGCAAAATATACGGCAGATAGGAGCTGCCCCATAGAGAATCATTGGTCCGTGTGCAATGCGTAGTTTTTGCGCCTCTCATATGTCCGTAAAACTCTCTAGTGTGATGCCGGCCTAAGGGGACTGTATGGAGGGGAGTATATGGGGACAGTAAGGAGGTGAGGGAGGAGTGTGCAGATAGTTTTAGTGGGGAGTGTAAAGGGGGTCTAGAGTGTACAATATGAGGGAAGGTGAGGGGCTGTATGGCAGGAAACAAGTGAGTGTGAGGGGACAGTATGGAGGGGAGGGCGTGTGAGTGGACAGTATTGAGAGGACAGAGTGAGAATGGACAGTATGGAGGGGGGAGGAAGTGTGAGGAGACAGTATGGGGCATGAAGAGGAGTGGGGACAGTATGAATGGGAGAGGGGAGTGTGAGGAGACAGTATGGGGAATGGAAAGGAGTGTGGGGACAGTATGACGGGGAGAGGGGAGTGTGAAGGGACAGTATGTCCCACAGGGAATGTGTGAGGATAGTATGGAAGGGAGTGTGAGGTTAGAATGGGGGCGGGGGAACAGTATGGAGGGAAGGGAATGAAAGGGGACAATATGAGAAAGGGGCAGTATGGACAGTATTGAGTGTAATGGGACAGTATGGAGGGGAGGAATGGAGTGAGGGTACTGAATGGAGAGGACAATAGTATGGGGGAGATTGAAAGGAAAATGGAAGTATGACAGGACAGTATTGGGGGAGTGTCAGGAGTCGGTATAGGGGTTTGGAAATATGAGGGTACAGTATGGAGGGGAAGGAGTTTGAGAGGATAGTATGAGATAAAGTGTGAGGGGACAGCATGTATGGGGGAAGTGTGAGGTGACATTGTGGAAGGGAGGGGGAGTGTAAGGGAACAGTATGGAGTGGAGGAAGGGTGAGTGAGGGAAGGGTATTGGGGGGAGTATGAGGCGACAGTATGGGGGATGGTGAGTGAACAGTATGGAGAGGAGTAAGGGAATGTGAGGGAGAGTCATGGGATAAGGGGAAAATATGGAAGGGAGGGAGTGTGGGGACAGTGAGGAAGGGACTGAGCTGACCGTATGGAGGTGAGGGGGGAGATTTTGATTGTGAGTGTGAGGCAACAGTATGGAGGGGTCAGGAACATGAGGTATTCGATTGTCTATGATTGCGCACACTGAGCTCTGCTACATCCAAGAGCGGAGGACAGACACCCGCTGCAGATTCGCCCCCCCCCTTCTTTTCTCTGTGTGTGTAATCCTAAACCCCTCATTTTGCCCTCCCTCAAGAATTTATATGGCACCGTGCTGCGCAGATAAATCTCCCTACACTTCTCATTCCCCTCCCACCTGGTACTGATTAAAACTGGCACCAATCAGGGCTAGAGATATACAGTTGTGGCCAAAAGTATTGACAACCCCTGCAATTCGGTCAGATAATACTCAGTATCTTCCTGAAAATGATTGCAATCACAAATTCTTTGGTATTATTATCTTCATTTAATTTGTCTTAAATAAAAAAACAAAAGAAAATTAAGCAAAACATTGATCATTTCACACAAAACTCCAAAAATGGGCCAGACAAAAGTATTGGCACCCTTAGCCTAATACTTGGTTGCACAACCTTTAGCCAAAATAACTGCGACCAACTGCTTCCGGTAACCATCAATGAGTTTCTTACAATGCTCTGCTGGAATTTTAGACCATTCTTCTTTGGCAAACTGCTCCAGGTCCCTGATATTTGAAGGGTGCCTTCTCCAAACTGCCATTTTTAGATCTCTCCACAGGTGTTCTATGGGATTCAGGTCTGGACTCATTGCTGGCCACCCTAGAAGTCTCCGGTGCTTTCTCTCAAACCATTTTCTAGTGCTTTTTGAAGTGTGTTTTGGGTAATTGTCCTGCTGGCAGACCTATGACCTCTGAGGGAGACCCAGCTTTCTCACACTGGGCCCTACATTATGCTGCAAAATTTGTTGGTAGTCTTCAGACTTCATAATGCCATGCACACGGTCAAGCAGTCCAGTGCCAGAGGCAGCAAAGCAACCCCAAAACATCAGGGAACCTCAGCCATGTTTGACTGTAGGGACCGTGTTCTTTTCTTTGAATGCCTCTTTTTTCCCCTGTAAATTCTATGTTGATGCCTTTGCCCAAAAAGCTCTACTTTTGTCTCATCTGACCAGAGAACATTCTTCCAAAACATTTTAGGCTTTTTCAGGTAAGTTTTGGCAAACTCCAGCCTGGCTTTTTCCTGGGTCTCCTACCATACTGTCCCTTTTCATTCAGACGCCAACGAATAGTATGGGTTGAAACTGTTGTACCCTCGGACTGCAGGGCAGCTTGAACTTGTTTGGATGTTAGTCGAGGTTCTTTATCCAACATCCGCACAATCTTGCGTTGAAATCTCTTGTCAATTTTTCTTTTCCATCCACATCTAGGGAGGTTAGCCACAGTGCCATGGGCTTTAAACTTCTTGATGACACTGCGCACGGTAGACACAGGAACATTCAGGTCTTTGGAGATGGACTTGTAGCCTTGAGATTGCTCATGCTTCCTCACAATTTGGTTTCTCAAGTCCTCAGACAGTTCTTTGGTCGTCTTTCTTTTCTCCATGCTCAAGGTGGTACAAACAAGGACACAGGACAGAGGTTGAGTCAACTTTAATCCATGTCAACTGGCTGCAAGTGTGATTTAGTTATTGCCAACACCTGTTAGGTGCCACAGGTAAGTTACAGCTGTTAATTACACAAATTAGAGAAGCATCACATGATTTTTCGAACAGTGCCAATACTTTTGTCCACCCACTTTTTTATGTTTAGTGTGGAATTATATCCAATTTGGCTTTAGGACAATTCTTTTTGTGTCTTTTCATTTAAGACAAATTAAATGAAGATAATAATAACAAAGAATTTGTGTTTGCAATCATTTTCAGGAAGAAACTGAGTATTATCTGACAGAATTGCAGGGGTGTCAATACTTTTGGCCACAACTGTAAGAATTATATATACCAGATGTCCATCGAGGGATCTATAACTCCCTGAAATCGCTAGAATCTAAACCCAACGAGTGCAAATTACTAGCTTGTCTCTCCTTCCTCTATAACGAACTGTTACGTTCTCTGAAGTGAATTACGCTACTAATCTGGGTTGTCTCCGAACCCGTTAATAATTAAATCGGAGCTGGTGACAGCAGAACTTGTCCTGTGCAATTGGGAGTCTTTGCAGCGACTGACGGCGTTGGTAATTATTGTTCCTGCCTGAGTGGGAGTCATTATATCGCCCTCGCTGCAGCATTGCCAATTGCCAGAACATAGCAGGCAACCTTTCTGGTGACTAATTACCCTAGGTGCAGTACTGTGTCTGACCTGAGGGTAAGGGGGGTGCCAGAAAGCTGCAAGTTCCAAACCGGAACTGGGAAGTGGGATATAGATAAATCCCCTTCAGAAAGAACCAGGGGCAACCAGACAACCCTGGTTCATGACAAATTGGTGACAGTGGTGGGGATGATAAAGGTATCCTCTCCGTGAACCATGACAGGAGGTGGGGGGGAGACTGATGGTGAGTATGAGTCGATAGTATGGAGGTGAGGGAGGTGATTTTGATTTTATGAGGCAAGAGTATGAAGGTGAGGGGGAGACTATGGAAGGGAGGTGGGAGGTTGAGACGACACTATGGGGAGGTACAGTGCCTACAAGTAGTATTCAACCCCCTGCAGATTTAGCAGGTTTAATAAGATGCAAATAAGTTAGAGCCTTCAAACTTCAAACAAGAGCAGGATTTATTAACAAATGCATAAATCTTACAAACCAAAAAGTTTTGTTGCTCAGTTAAATTTTTATAAATTTTAAACATAAAAGTGTGGGTCAATTATTATTCAACCCCTAGGTTTAATATTTTGTGGAGTAACCTTTGTTTGCAATTACAGCTAATAATCGTCCTTTATAAGACCTGATCAGGCCGGCACAGGTCTCTGGAGTTATCTTGGCCCACTCCTCCATGCAGATCTTCTCCAAGTTATCTAGGTTCTTTGGGTGTCTCATGTGGACTTTAATCTTGAGCTCCTTCCACAAGTTTTCAATTGGGTTAAGGTCAGAAGACTGACTAGGCCACTGCAACACCTTGATTTTTTGCCTCTTGAACCAGGCCTTGGTTTTCTTGGCTGTGTGCTTTGGGTCGTTGTCTTGTTGGAAGATGAAATGATGACCCATCTTAAGATCCTTGATGGAGGAGCGGAGGTTCTTGGCCAAAATCTCCAGGTAGGCCGTGCTATCCATCTTCCCATGGATGCGGACCAGATGGCCAGGCCCCTTGGCTGAGAAACAGCCCCACAGCATGATGCTGCCACCACCATGCTTGACTGTAGGGAAGGTATTCTTGGGGTCGTATGCAGTGCCATCCAGTCTCCAAACGTCACGTGTGTGGTTGGCACCAAAGATCTCGATCTTGGTCTCATCAGACCAGAGAACCTTGAACCAGTCAGTCTCAGAGTCCTCCAAGTGATCATGAGCAAACTGTAGACGAGCCTTGACATGACGCTTTGAAAGTAAAGGTACCTTACAGGCTCGTCTGGAACGGAGACCATTGCGGTGGAGTACGTTACTTATGGTATTGACTGAAACCAATGTCCCCACTGCCATGAGATCTTCCCGGAGCTCCTTCCTTGTTGTCCTTGGGTTAGCCTTGACTCTTCGGACAAGCCTGGCCTCGGCACGGGAGGAAACTTTCAAAGGCTGTCCAGGCCGTGGAAGGCTAACAGTAGTTCCATAAGCCTTCCACTTCCGGATGATGCTCCCAACAGTGGAGACAGGTAGGCCCAACTCCTTGGAAAGGGTTTTGTACCCCTTGACAGCCTTGTGACCCTCCACGATCTTGTCTCTGATGGCCTTGGAATGCTCCTTTGTCTTTCCCATGTTGACCATGTTTGAGTGCTGTTCACAAGTTTGGGGAAGGTCTTAAATAGTCAGAAAAGGCTGGAAAAAGAGATAATTAATCCAAACATGTGAAGCTCATTGTTCTTTGTGCCTGAACTACTTCTTAATACTTTAGGGGAACCAAACAGAATTCTGGTGGGTTGAGGGGTTGAATAATAAATGACCCTCTGAAAAAACTTATCACAATTTAAAAAAAAAATAAACAAAGAAATAACATTCTTTTTTGCTGCAGTGCATTTCACACTTCCAGGCTGATCTACAGTCCAAATGTCACAATGCCAAGTTAATTCCAAATGTGTAAACCGGCTAAATCTGCAGGGGGTTGAATACTACTTGTAGGCACTGTAGCATAAGGGAACAGTATGGAGGGGGGAACTTAGTGGACAGTAGAGGTGAGGGAACAATATGGTAGGGAGGCTGGAGTGTAAGGCGACAGTATGGGGGGAGTGTAAGTGGACAATATGGAGTGGAGGGAGTGAGGGGACAATATGGGGCTGGTAGCGTAAAGGGACAGCATGGGGGGAATGTTGTGAATTTGGTTTCTGGGCTCCCCCGGTGGTCACTGGTGGTACTAACTTGTGTGCTTCATCTCCTCTGTTCACCTGTTTCCATCAGGATGTGGGAGTTTTCTATTTAGCCTTGCTCCTCAGTCATTTCTATGCCGGCCAACAATGTTACCAGAAGCCTTTCTGTTGCATGTTCCTGCTCCTAGACTACTATCAGCTAAGTTGGACTTGTAGTCCTAAGTTTGTTTTGCATTTTTGTTCCAGTTCTCTGTGATTGAATATTTCTGAGGCTGGAAGCTCTTGTGAGCTGAAATTGCCTTTCTGGTGTCATGAGTTGATATTAGAGTCTTAAAGTAATTTCAGGATGGTGTTTTGAAAGGGTTTTCAGCTGACTTTGAAGTTCCCTTTTCTGTCTTCCTACTATCTAGTAAGCGGACCTCAATTTGCTAAACCTATCTTCATACTTCGTATGTCAATTTCCTCTGAAATCACCGACAATATATGTGGGGGCTACTGTCTGCCTTTTGGGGAAAATTTCTCTAGAGGTAAGCCAGGTCTGTATTTTCCTCTGCTAGGGTCAGTCAGTCCTCCGGCTGGCGCTGGGCGTCTAGGGATAAAACGTAGGCACGCTACCCGGCCACTGTTAGTTGTGCGGTAGGTTTAGCTCACAGTCAGCTCGAGTTCCCATCTTCCAAGAGCTAGTCCTTTTGTATGCTTTACTACGTTCTCTTGCCATTGAGAACCATGACAGGGGAAGTGTGAGGGGACAGTATCGGGGGAGTGAGGGACAGTATGTGAAAGGTGACAGTATGGAGGGAAGTGGGAGAGGATAGTATGGAGGGGAGTGGCAGGAGTCAGTATGGGGATGTGTCATGATGATATGAATATGCCATGTTTTGAGTATATACCTAAAAGATTCATGGCTTTTCAGACACGCTGTGGGCTTTTCCGACCCCCCTCTTCACTCTGCCTAGAAAGCTCTGCTCTCTTAGCCTGCAGACAACTCCCTCCCCCTGCTATATAATTATAATGGGAGACCAGTGTGCCAGCAAAAGGAATTTATATGGCTCGGTGCTGCGAAAGCCCGTCTCCCCCTAAAACCCCCATTCCCCCCTTCCGCCTGATACTAGCTAAAACTGGTATAGCTATTTCCAAACTGCATGGGACTCTATTCTTTGAGGCTATGTGCACACGTCAGGATTTCTTGTAGAAATTTCCTGAACAAAACCGGACATTTTCTGCAAGAAATCCGCATTTGGAGTTTTTGGGGGTTTTTTTCGCATATTTCTCATGTTTTTTGCACCTTTTTTTTGCGGATTTTTTATGTTTTTTTCCGGAGGTTCTGGGATGCAATAATATAGTAGGAAATCCGCAAAATTAATGAACGTTTTTTCCACAATGTGATTTTTTCGCGGGAAAAAAATGCAACATATGCACAAAAATTGCAGAATGCATTCTAAATGATGGGATGCATATGTATGCGTATCTTAAGCATTTTCATCGCATTTTTATAGTGAAAAATCCGGAACGTGTGCACACAGCCTTAAAGTTATGTATACTAGCACCGATCTGGGCTAGAAATATAAGTAACACTAAAATCCCACATCCTAGATAACACTGAATGAACCATTCCGGTTGTAAATCTTTATTCATTGCATAGTGGAATGTGTTGAGAACAATAAAATCTAAAAATTATCAACGTAAATCACAACTAATATCCCACAGAGGTCTGGAGTTGGAATGATGCTCAAAATCAAAGAGGAAAACGAAGTTACAGGCTGATTCAACTTCAGTGGAAATGTCTCAAGACAAGGAAATTATGTTAAGTAGTGTGTGTGGCCTCCACGTGCCTGCATGTCCTCCCTACAATGCCTGGGCATGCTCCTGATGAGGCGGCCGATGGTCTCCTGAGGGATCTCCTCCCAGACCTGGACTAAAGCATCCGCCAACTCCTGGACAGTCTGGTGCTACATGACATTGGTGCATGGTGCGAGACATGATGTCCCAGATGTATTCAATTGGATTCAGGTCTGGGGAATGGGCGGGCCAGTCCATAGCTTCAATGCCTTCATCTTGCAGGAACTGCTAACACACTCCAGCAAGATGAGGTCTGGCATTGTCCTGCATTAGGAGAAACCCAGGGCCAACCACACCGAGACCATATTCTCACAAGGGGTCTGAGGATCTCCTCTCGGTACCTAATGGCAGTCAGGCTACCTCTGGCAAGCACATGAAGGGCTGTGCGGCCCTCCAAAGAAATGTCACCCCATACTAATACTGACTCACTGCCAAACCGGTCATGCTGAAGAATGTTGCAGGCAGTTGATCGCTCTCCACACTGTCACGTCTGTCACATATGCTCAGTGTGAACCTGCTTTCATCTGTGAAGAGCACAGGGCGCCAGTGGCGAATTTGACAATCCTGGTGTTCTGTGGCAAATGCCAAGCGTTCTGCACGGTGTTGGGTTGTGAGCACAACCCCCATCTGTGGACGTCGGGCACTCAGACCATCCTCATGGAGTCGGTTTCTAACAGTTTGCGCAGACACATGCACATTTGTGGCCTGCTGGAGGTCATTTTGCAGGTCTCTGGCAGTGCTCCTTGCACAATGGCTGAGGTAGCGGTCCAGCTGCTGGGTTGTTGCTCTCTTACGGCCCCCTCCACGTCTCCTGGTGTACTGGCCTGTCTCCTGGTAGTGCCTCGAGCCTCTGGATACTATGCTGACAGACACTGCAAACCTTGCCACAGCTCGCATTGATGTGCCAACCTAGATGTGCTGCACTACCTGAGCCACTTGTAGGTAGGGTTCGTCTCATGCTACCAGGAGTGTGAAAACACAACCAACATTCAAAAGTGACCAAAACATCAGCCAGAAAGGATTGCTACTGAGATGTGGTCTGTGGTCCCTTTATTTTTTTGAGCAGTGTATATTCCGGATGTCCATCAAGAGATCTATAGCTCACTGAAATCGCTAGGAGCTAAACCCAACGATTTGCAAGGAGCGGATTTCTCGGTAAGTGGGTCTCTCCGTAAGCGGGTCATGTATCTATTCCGTGTTTATACTTAAAAGAACCCCCCTGATGTGGTGAACATCCTAATCATTGTGTCGTTCTCATACGAGGTTCATACGAGTTATGTATAGAAATGGTTTGTTATAAGTCTAAGAAAAGGGAGGATTCAGCCTCTGAGTGCGGTCACCACAATGGGAGTGCTTTGGTTTTAGGCTGGGAGATAAGTGAGACAGAAGTCTTCAGTGTCTTTGTCCTGGGTCTAGCTGTGAGACAGATGAGTGATATGCATCTAGATGTGTGCCCCTCCTCCACAACACACTGTCAACCATGAGATGATATGAACAAAATGTGTTTTTTATTTGGACTCCCATGACAGCACCACGAGAGAGGGGATCCGCCCTTCAGGAACAGGAAACCTAGATACAAAAAGGCGGCACCTCCCACGTATTAGTTGGATCCTACAGAAGAAGAATCCTATGGATCCCAGGCCGGTCGGCCAACTCAGGTAGCGGGGGGGTCTCCTACCTCGGCCAGTGCGGAGTTCCTGAAGATACCACGGTGGTCCTAGCTGGGCTGCACGGCGGTGGCATTCGCAGCAGGGAGCCGAGTCCAGAGGATCTCCATCTCCATGGAGGCCAGCGCTGGGTGAGTATTCCCCCAAGATCTTCAGCTCCGGCGGTGCGGGCCAGCATGGTTACGTGGAGCCGGGGTCGTGATGGTGGGCGCAGTCCGGAATGGCGCTGGCAGGCCGGGCGTCCCACGCTGCTCTGGACGCATGCAGGAAGAGTTGATGGGCTGCGGTGACGGAGGCAGGGCTAGCGTGCACTTCCGGTTCACCGGGGTTGCTGTGCATGCGCGGCAATTCCAAGATGGCGGCGCCCACCAGAATTGAACGCCGAACACACGCAGGGCCCTCTGGCTGGTCGGCTGCAGCTGTGGGGGCAGAGCTAATCAGGGGGCGGAGCATGGCAGATCTGCTGACCAGAAGAGGGGACTTAAGCAGGCTTCAGGTTCGGACCCATGCTTCTGGCCTCATTGTCGGTTCATGATGGAAAGTGATCATGAGCAGCAGCCTCAGCTGCTGGAGGAGGTACGACAGAAGCCTAAGGAGCGTGACAAGAGGAGTGTCACGATTTACACCGTGACTGTCAACAGTAAGTCACGATCGGGGTGATCTTTGGCCATCCCACGGCCATCACATGTGCAGGCTTATCTTAGTTATCCCTCCACTGCTCCAATGTGATGAAAACACAAACAAGGCTATTGACCTCTGAATTTACTGCAGGGGCTTATTTTAGTTATCCCACTGCTCTGCAATATAAAAAGAACTGCAGGGATTTATGTATATCCCGCTTTACAGTTCCGCTTGAAAACTTGCAGCTCTGTTGTGGATTCTGTTTGTGGGCTCCCTCTGGTGGTTACTGCTGGTACTGGGTGACTTTGGTGGGTTGCGGCCTTTGGTTTCCACCTGTCCATCAGAGGCTGGGTGTTTCCTATTTTACCTGGCCTTTCTGTCACTTCCTTGCCGGCTATCAATGTATTCAGATGTGCTCTGTTTGGTTCCTGCCTACCTGCTCCCAGATCTTTCAGGATAAGCTAAGTGCTGATTTTCAGTTGTTTGGTTTTTTGTCCAGCTTGCTTATTATTTCTCTATGCTAGCTGGTGGCTCTAGTGGACTGAGGTTCTCCCCATGTGCCATGAGTTGGCACATGGGTTCTTGTAATCTCAGGATGGTTTTTTGATTAGGGTTTTTTGCTGACCGCTCAGACCCCTTTTGTATCGTTCTGCTTTCTAGTTTACAGCGGGCCTCAATTTGCTGAACCTATATATATCATCTCTATGTGTGTGCCTTCCTCTCATTTCACCGTCAATACATGTGGGGGGCAACTATACCTTTTGGGGTTCATTCCTCTGGAGGCAAGTGAGGTCTTATTTTCTCTGCAGTACTAGTTAGCTCTAAGGCTGGTGCGTGGCGTCTAGAACCAACGTAGGCACGCTCCCTGGCTATCTCTAGTTGCGTTTGTCAGGCGTAGGGCAGCGGTCAGCCCAGGTTCCATCACCCTAGAGCTCGTCCGATATTTTGTATTACTTTGCTTGTCCCTTGCTATCCCTAGCCATTGGGATTCATGACA
The DNA here is from genome assembly GCF_051348905.1 of Ranitomeya variabilis. Lineage (NCBI taxonomy): Eukaryota > Metazoa > Chordata > Amphibia > Anura > Dendrobatidae > Ranitomeya > Ranitomeya variabilis. The sequence continues at coordinate 549,647,001 of NC_135232.1, read as the reverse complement.
GTATAGCCGGCCCACAAAGTGTTAATTGTTTGGGCTGAAGCAGGAGAAAAAGAAGTGTTGAAGGGAAATTTTTTTTTTTTTTTTTTTTCCTTCAGAGTTTTGCTGCCTAGTCCTTAATTGCTGTCTAGCTGCTTCTTACCTCCTCTTAACCCTTGAATGGCTCTGATATTAGCTGTTTAACATGGATGTCCAGAGTTTGGCTTCCAGCCTGAGTAATCTCGCAGCAAAAGTTCAAAACATACAGGATTTTGTTGTTCACACTCCCATGTCTGAACCTAGAATTCCTATTCCAGAGTTCTTTTCTGGGGATAGATCTACCTTCCTGAATTTCAGGAACAATTGTAAATTGTTTCTTTCTTTAAAATCTCGCTCCTCTGGAGACCCTGCTCAACAGGTCAGGATTGTAATATCTTTCCTGCGGGGGCGACCCTCAGAATTGGGCATTTGCATTGGCACCAGGGGATCCTGCATTGCTCAGTGTGGATGCGTTTTTTCTGGCATTGGGATTGCTCTATGAGGAACCCAACCTGGAGATTCAGGCTGAAAAGGCTTTGTTGGCCCTCTCTCAGGGGCATGATGAAGCGGAAATATATTGTCAAAAATTTCGGAAATGGTCGGTGCTTACTCAGTGGAATGAGTGCGCCCTGGCTGCAAACTTCAGAAATGGTCTTTCTGAGGCCATTAAGGATATTATGGTGGGGTTCCCTACGCCTACAGGTCTGAATGAGTCTATGGCTATGGCCATTCAGATTGATCGGCGTTTACGGGAGCGCAAACCCGTGCACCAGTTGGCGGTGTCTTCTGAACAGACACCTGAGACTATGCAATGTGATAGAATTCAGTCCAGAAGTGAACGGCAAAATTATAGGCGGAAAAATGGATTATGTTTTTATTGTGGTGATTCAGCTCATGTTATATCAGCATGCTCTAAACGCACAAAAAAGCTTGATAAATCTTTTGCCATTGGTACTCTGCAGCCTAAGTTCATTTTGTCTGTGACTCTGATTTTTTCACTGTCTTCCATTTCCGTCGATGCTTATGTGGATTCGGGCGCTGCCCTGAGTCTTATGGATTGGTCATTTGCTAAATGCTGCGGTTTTAGTCTGGAACCTCTGGAAGTTCCTATTCCTCTGAAGGGAATTGACTCTACACCTTTGGCTATGAATAAACCGCAGTATTGGACACAAGTGACCATGCGCATGACTCCCGTTCATCAGGAGGTGATTCGCTTCCTTGTACTGTATAATTTACATGATGTACTAGTGCTTGGTCTGCCATGGTTACAAACTCATAATCCTGTCCTGGACTGGAAAACAATGTCTGTGTTAAGCTGGGGATGTCAGGGGGTTCATGATGATGCACCTCCGATTTCAATCGCTTCATCTACTCCTTCTGAGATCCCTGCGTTTTTGTCTGACTATAGGGATGTTTTTGAGGAGCCTAAGCTCAATTCGCTCCCTCCCCATAGAGATTGTGACTGTGCTATAGAATTGATTCCTGGCAGTAAGTTCCCTAAGGGTCGTTTATTTAATCTGTCACTGCCAGAGCATACTGCTATGCGGAATTATATTAAGGAGTCCTTGGAAAAGGGACATATTCGTCCATCTTCGTCCCCTCTGGGAGCAGGTTTTTTTTTCGTGGCAAAAAAAGATGGTTCCCTGAGGCCTTGTATAGATTATCGCCTTCTGAATAAGATTACAGTCAAATATCAGTATCCATTGCCATTATTGACTGATTTGTTTGCTCGCATTAAGGGGGCTAGGTGGTTCACTAAGATAGATCTTCGCGGTGCGTATAATCTGGTGCGGATAAAACAGGGTGATGAGTGGAAAACCGCATTTAATACGCCTGAGGGCCATTTTGAGTATTTGGTAATGCCTTTTGGACTCTCCAATGCTCCGTCAGTCTTTCAGTCCTTTATGCACAATATTTTCCGTGAATATCTGGATAAGTTTATGATTGTGTATTTGGATGATATTTTGGTGTTTTCTGATGACTGGGAGTCTCATGTTCTACAGGTCAGGAAGGTGTTTCAGGTTTTGCGGGCCAATTCTCTGTTTGTGAAGGGCTCAAAGTGTCTCTTCGTGGTCCAGAAGATTTCTTTTTTGGGGTACATTTTTTCTCCTTCTACTATTGAGATGGATCCCGTCAAGGTTCAGGCGATTTGTGACTGGACACAACCTACATCTGTTAAGAGCCTTCAGAAGTTCTTGGGGTTTGCTAATTTTTATCGTCGGTTCATTGCTAATTTTTCCAGTATTGTTAAACCTTTGACTGATTTGACTAAAAAGGGTGCTGATGTTGCTGATTGGTCTCCTGCGGCCGTGGAGGCCTTTCAGGAACTTAAGCGCCGGTTTTCTTCTGCTCCTGTGTTGTGTCAACCAGATGTTTCACTTCCTTTTCAGGTTGAGGTTGATGCTTCCGAGATTGGAGCGGGGGCGGTTTTGTCTCAGAGAAGTTCTAATGGCTGGGTGATGAAGCCATGTGCATTCTTCTCTAGAAAATTCTCGCCCGCCGAGTGCAATTATGATGTGGGTAATTGGGAGCTTTTGGCCATGAAGTGGGCATTTGAGGAGTGGCGTCATTGGCTTGAGGGTGCTAAACATCGTGTGGTGGTCTTGACTGATCACAAGAATCTCATTTACCTTGAGTCTGCCAGGCGTTTGAATCCTAGACAGGCTCGTTGGTCGTTGTTTTTTTTCTCGTTTCAATTTCGTGGTTTCATACCTGCCAGGTTCAAAGAATGTGAAGGCAGATGCTCTGTCCAGGAGTTTTGTGCCTGACTCTCCTGGAGACTCTGGGCCTACTGGTATCCTTAAGGATGGGGTAATATTGTCCGCCGTATCCCCAGACTTGCGACGTGCATTGCAGGAGTTTCAGGTGGATAAACCGGATCGTTGTCCACCAGAAAGACTGTTTGTTCCGGATGATTGGACCAGTAGAGTCATCTCCGAGGTCCATTCTTCTGTGTTGACTGGTCATCCTGGAATATTTGGTACTAGAGACTTGGTGGCCAGGTCTTTTTGGTGGCCTTCCTTGTCTAGGGATGTGCGTACCTTTGTGCAGTCTTGTGAAGTGTGTGCTCGAGCTAAGCCTTGCTGTTCTCGGGCCAGTGGGTTGTTGTTATCCTTGCCCATCCCAAAGAGGCCTTGGACGCACATTTCCATGGATTTTATTTCTGATCTCCCGGTTTCACAGAAAATGTCCGTTATCTGGGTTGTGTGTGACCGCTTTTCTAAGATGGTTCATTTGGTGCCCTTGCCTAAGTTGCCTTCCTCCTCTGAGTTGGTCCCTTTATTTTTTCAGAACGTGGTTCGTTTGCATGGGATTCCGGAGAATATCGTTTCTGACAGGGGATCCCAGTTTGTGTCTAGATTTTGGCGGACGTTTTGTGCCAAGATGGGCATTGATTTGTCTTTCTCGTCTGCATTCCATCCTCAGACGAATGGCCAGACGGAGCGAACTAATCAGACCTTGGAAACTTATTTGAGGTGTTTTGTTTCTGCTGATCAAGATGACTGGGTTGCTTTTTTGCCACTGGCCGAATTTGCTCTTAATAATCGGGCTAGTTCTGCCACGTTGGTCTCTCCTTTTTTTTGTAATTCGGGGTTTCATCCTCGTTTTTCCTCTGGTCAGGTGGAGTCTTCGGATTGTCCTGGAGTGGACGTGGTGGTGGACAGGCTACATCGGATTTGGAATCAGGTGGTGGACAATTTGAAGTTATCTCAGGAGAAGACTCAGCAGTTTGCTAATCGCCGTCGCCGCGTGGGTCCCCGACTTCTTGTTGGGGATTTGGTGTGGTTGTCTTCTCGTTTTGTCCCTATGAAGGTCTCTTCTCCTAAGTTCAAGCCTCGGTTCATCGGTCCTTATAGGATCTCGGAGATTCTTAACCCTGTATCTTTTCGTTTGGATCTCCCAGCATCGTTTGCTATTCATAATGTGTTCCATCGATCGTTGTTGCGGAGGTATGAGGTGCCCGTTGTTCCTTCGGTTGAGCCTCCTGCTCCGGTGCTGGTGGAGGGAGAATTGGAGTATGTTGTTGAGAAGATCTTGGATTCTCGTGTTTCCAGACGCAAACTCCAGTATTTGGTTAAGTGGAAGGGTTATGGTCAGGAGGATAATTCCTGGGTGGTCGCCTCCGATGTTCATGCGACTGATTTGGTCCGCGCCTTCCATAGAGCTCACCCTGATCGCCCTGGGGGTTCTCGTGAGGGTTCGGTGACCCCTCCTCAAGGGGGGGGTACTGTTGTGGATTCTGTTTGTGGGCTCCCTCTGGTGGTTACTGCTGGTACTGGGTGACTTTGGTGGGTTGCGGCCTTTGGTTTCCACCTGTCCATCAGAGGCTGGGTGTTTCCTATTTTACCTGGCCTTTCTGTCACTTCCTTGCCGGCTATCAATGTATTCAGATGTGCTCTGTTTGGTTCCTGCCTACCTGCTCCCAGATCTTTCAGGATAAGCTAAGTGCTGATTTTCAGTTGTTTGGTTTTTTGTCCAGCTTGCTTATTATTTCTCTATGCTAGCTGGTGGCTCTAGTGGACTGAGGTTCTCCCCATGTGCCATGAGTTGGCACATGGGTTCTTGTAATCTCAGGATGTTTTTTTGATTAGGGTTTTTTGCTGACCGCTCAGACCCCTTTTGTATCGTTCTGCTTTCTAGTTTACAGCGGGCCTCAATTTGCTGAACCTATATATATCATCTCTATGTGTGTGCCTTCCTCTCATTTCACCGTCAATACATGTGGGGGGCAACTATACCTTTTGGGGTTCATTCCTCTGGAGGCAAGTGAGGTCTTATTTTCTCTGCAGTACTAGTTAGCTCTTAGGCTGGTGCGTGGCGTCTAGAACCAACGTAGGCACGCTCCCTGGCTATCTCTAGTTGCGTTTGTCAGGCGTAGGGCAGCGGTCAGCCCAGGTTCCATCACCCTAGAGCTCGTCCGATATTTTGTATTACTTTGCTTGTCCCTTGCTATCCCTAGCCATTGGGATTCATGACACAGCTCTCTGGTGCCCCTTACCCTCAGGTCAGATTAGGTACTGCAGCTTTGGTAATTAGTCGCCAGAAAGGCTGCCTTCTATGTACTGGCTATTGGGCACGCTGCAGCGAGGCGATATAACTACTCCCACTCAGGCAGGAACAATAATTATCCACGCCACCGTCGCTACGACTCCCAAAGGTGTAGGACTAACGGGTCTGAAACTAACCCAAAACAGTAGCGTAATTCCCTTCCGAAGACTTAGGGTACGTTTTAGAGAAGGAGAACGAAGCTAGTATTTTAAATATTTTACGCCATAAAGATCAGGCAGTGTTTATAAAAAGGTATATAAAGATGTTACAAAATGAAACAAAGTATGTATGTACAAAGCAATTATATAACATGGATTAAAGAAGAAAGATAAAACTCACATGTGCTCAGATCATTGCAGGCAAAACCATGCTGGTTGGCGGAGCCAAATATTCCAGTGTATCAGGAGGTTTGGATAGAAACAGCTCCTCAGGCAAGACTGAATACTGGGTGAAGTGCAGAAACTTATAACTGCAGCCTTCTGACATCACTAAAGGGGTTGAGGTACCATCGCCCTCCCCTCTCCTCAGCTGTACAGTTTTTTCCAACAATTCTAATAACTCTCATATCTTCGCTCGAGAATCTGGCAGAGTCATAGCACACACCTCATCCATCTTGAATTAAAATTAGCTTTCTATTGGTACCAAATTTGTCATAGTTGTTCCACATGGTTCCGAAGAAATCCACACTTTGTACTTGTTGTGTTTAGCTGCTCACGCTTACAGTGTTGGACAAATCTACCGATGGAAGTTAGCAATATACTATATGCTTATTATTTTTCAAGCCCAAATCGGTGGCCCAATATCTTACTATAATAGAACAAAGAACCTCATGTCTTGAGAGGGATATCAGACCAGTTTCAGCTGGAGGGAGATTTGTGCAGCTACAAGCGCAATAAAAATTCCTGGCTTGGAGGAAGGGCAGAGCATAGAAGAATAGCTTCACACACAGCAGAAGCATAGAGAGAAGGGGGGACAGAGCCCACAGTGGTATGCTAACAGGGAATGTGAAAAATCATGCTCCATTTTATACATTATCGCGACACCTCCCCCTTTTGGTCTGCGCTACGGAGGCATAACCCCTCAAATGCCTCCATGCGCACATCAGTAGGTTCACCATGGTGGTACAGTTCATCTGCATTGCCATGCTCCCTGCCCGTTTTGTGTTCAATGGTGAAGTCAAACTGCTGAAGGGCAAGGCTCCAGCGTAGCAACCTTCTGCTGGTTCCACACATGGCATTTAGCCAGTGCAGAGGGTTGTGGTCGGTCAACACAGTGAAGACGCGGCCATACAAGTAGGGCTGCAGGCGTCGCAGGTCCCAGACTATGGTCAGGCACTCCTCGACGGTGGAGTAGGCCAATTCCCTTGGCAGAAGTTTCCGGCTCAGGTATAACACAGGGTGCTCTTGGTCCTCCGAGTCAAACTGGCTGAGCACAGCACCAAGGCCAAACTCGCTAGCGTCAGTCTGTACCAAGAACGGTCGACTGCTGTTGACTTTCAACACAGGAGCGTTGCACAGTGCTGTTTTCAACGCCTGAAAGGCCCCCTCACAGCTGTCGGTCCAGTTGACTATGTGGGGTAGCTTCTTCCTGGAGAGGTCCGTCAAGGGTTTTGCCAGGCTACTATAGTGCTGTACGAAGCGCCTATTGTACCCTGCAGTGCCCAGGAAGGACATCACCTGTTTCTTGGTCCTGGGAGTGGGCCAGTTCACAATCGCTCCCACTTTCTCAGGCTCTGACTTTAGGGTGCCCCCGCCGACCCGGTGCCCCAGGTAGTGGACCTCACTCATGCCCATCTGGCACTTTCCCGGCTTGATAGTCAGTCCGGCTCCGTGAATTCGACTGAGCACCTCCTCGAGATGCTGCAGGTGTTCATCCCAGGAGGAACTGAAGATGACAATGTCATCCAAGTACGCCACCGCGTACTTCTCCAGTCCCTGAAGCAGGAGGTTGACCATCCGCTGGAAAGTGGCAGGGGCATTCTTCATGCCGAAGGGCATGACCGTGGACTCGTACAGTCCGAAGGGTGTGATGAAGGCAGACTTCTGTGCCTCGAGGCTCAGGGGAATCTGCCAGTATCCTCGACTCAGATCCATTATGGTAGCTAACCTCTCAAGCAGCTCCTAAATGCGCGGCATTGGGTGCGTGTCAGAGGCTGTAATGGCATTGAGCCCCTTGTAGTCCACGCAGAACTGGGTGGTCCGATCCTTCTTTGGCATGGGAACTACAGGTGAGGCCCACGCACACTTTGACCGTCGAATCACCCCCAGCTGTAACATCTCGTCGATCTCCTGGTGCATAACCTGCTGCACCTGGTCGGAAATTCGATAGGGTGTTCGCCATAGTGGGGCATGATTCCCGGTGTCCACGTCGTGGACTGCTAACTCAGCCCTTCCAGGTCGGTTGGAGAATATGGCCCGGAAGGGTTCCAGCGTGGTTCGCAACTGCAACCGCTGGGGTTCGGTTAGTGAGGCGCTTACCTCCACGTCCTCAATGGACCCCCCGGCCTTGGCTTGGGCCAGCTTGTCCAGGAGGGTGTCTTCCTCCCTGTCTTCGGTCAGGCTGCACACCGGTAGGACAAAAGGTTCAAGTTCGTGATGAGCCTTCATCATGTTGACGTGAAAGGCCTTTCGCCTACCCCGAGCGTGGTCAAGCGTGACCATGTAGGTGACCGGGTTGAGCTGTTGGTGGACGACGTTCCGGCCTTCCCAGGCTGCCTGAAGCTTATCCTTTAGTATGGGGACCAGCACCCACACCTTTTGGCGCACATGGTAGGTCTGCTTCCGGGCGTTTTTTCGTACCAGTGCTTCTGGTCAGCCTGAGCATGTGTCAAGCTGTCATGCACCAACTGCGTCAAGATCTGCATCTTGTCCCGGAAGCGCATTACATAATCCACTATGGACACTTCAGAAGGGTTCGGCTCCTCTTCCCAAAATTCTCTTACCAACCCAAGGACTCGCCTGCCGTACAGGAGCTCGAAGGGGGAGAACCCCGTCAAGGCCTGCGGAACCTCTCGGTAAGCGAATAGCAGGTGTGGGAGGTACCGCTCCCAGTTGCGTTCTTGAGTCTCAACCAGCATGCAGAGCATGTGTTTGAGGGTACCATTGAAGCGTTCACACAAGCCATTGGTCTGTGGGTGATACGCACTCAATACCAAACGCTTCACCTGCATTCTCTTACAGAGAGAGAGCCTCCATTAGGCAAGACATGAATTGGGTCCCTTGATCAGTAAGCATCTCCCTGGGAAATCCTACACGTGAAAAGATAGCCAACAGGGCATCTGCCACCTTATCTGCCCTAATTGATGACAGAGCTACTGACTCTGGGTACCGGGTAGCGTAGTCTACCATAGTAAGGCTGTATTGCTTTCCAGAGCTGCTGGGGACGGCCAGCGGGCCCACAATGTCCACCGCGATCCTCTGGAAAGGCTCCTCTATCACTGGCAAAGGGATCAGGGGAGCCTTAAGAGCAGGCCCCGCCTTCCCCACTCTTTGACAGGTGACACCGGAGCGGCAGTAGTTTGACACATCTGTCCCCATCTTAGGCCAATAGAAGTGTTGAGACAGCCAGGCCTTAGTTTTGCTGATCCCCAAGTGTCCAGCGAGTGGGATCTCATGGGCAATCTGCAACAACTCACTCTGGAATGGCTGCGGGATGACCAGATGTCCCTCCCTCAACCACTCCTTTTTCGATTTTAAGGGTACTGTCTCCCGGTACAACCTCCCTTGTTCCCAGAACACCCTCTCCTTATGTAACGGAGGTGGGCGTCTTGACGAGGTACCTCAAATTCTCCAGGCTCGCATCTGTGTGCAGAGCGGCCTGAAACTCCTGGCTAGGGGAAGCCAGAAGCGACGTCAGGGTCCCTTCCCCACGGGAACCCTCTGGGAACTGATCTGGGTTCATCTCTGGTTCAGTTACAATGATGACTGAGGAGGGTCCGGACAGCAGAGTTATCTGCATCCCGGCATTCTGACTGCGGGTGACAGCAGCTACGTAGGCTGTCTCACCGTGGATTTCCACAGACCCATCAGCCGACGCTGCTATGGGTACTACCTCCCCATTCACCCCCATTACCTCAGGAGCAGTGCTGCTTATGGGCCAGTTACCTTCCTCCGTGGCACTGGTCAATTGCATGGCCTCACCTTCCTCACAGTTCCCATGCTTCTCCCCATTTCCTGTAGCACCGACACTTGCCTCTGCTAGGGGTCCTCAGCCGTCTCACTCTGCAGAGCGACGGGGCTGAGCATTCCTGTACCTATGGACACATCAACTTTTGCATAAAAGTGGTTATCAGGTTCAGTTGGCACATTTACAACATTTTCATCATCAATCCCAGGGAAAAAATGGTTATCAGATGCATCATTACTGGATAAAGCATGGTCAGGTAACACATGCGATTTCCTATCATCATCATCAGGGTTACCGTTACCCTTATTAGCAGATTGGGGAGGGGTGTCAGGAATGTAGTATGCAACCATCCTCCCCAAATCAGTCCCCAACAAAACATCAGTGGGCAAATTATCAGACAGCCCCACTTCCTTCACCCCGCTCCCGGCACCACAATCAATATAAACCTGGACCACTGGCAAGGGACAGCTGATTCCCACAATCCTGGTGACAGTTAGGGTTTTCCCCAGAATGATCTCTTCAGGGGTCGCCAGTTCGGGTCGGATGAGGGTCTGTTCAGCCCCGGTGTTCTTGAGGCCTGTAGCGACATGGCCTCCCAGGGTGACGTGCTGTACGTTGTCACCCCCCCCCCAGCCACCCCACCCACCAAAAGAACTGCTGCGTTAGGCCCTGGGGGCCTTGGCTGGGGGGTTCTTCTGCTTGTCTGGACAGTGGGGACTGATATGACCAGTCCGCTTGCAGAAAAAACACTGGTGAGGGTCGGTGGTAGGCCTGGTGCTGTTGGCCACGGGGGCAGGACCTCTGGTGTGTTGGCTGGCAGGGGTACTGGCGTTGGTTGCAGGCTTACTCCCTCTCCAGCTGGTGGTGGCCGGCTTCCGCACTTCCGATCTACAGTTGGCCTCATAGACATCGGCAATCTGCGCTGCTTTCGTCAAGTCTTTGGGTTCTCTGTCCATCACGAACTGTCGCACCTTAGCTGGGCAAAGATGTAAGAACTGGTCTTTGATCATCAGGTCTCCCAGCTGCTCAAAGGTGGTCACTGACTGTCCTTGGATCCACTGGTTAAAGTGGGTCCTGAGTCCATGCATCACATTGCCATAGCTGTCGCGTGGGCCACATTGGAGGTTCGGGAACTTTCTACGGTAAACCTCAGGTGTAAGCTGGTACTTTGTTATCAGGGCCTGCTTGATGGCCTCATAGTCACCATCTTCTTCTTGAGGGAAGGCAGCAAACGCCTCTAGAGCTTTTCCTCTCAGCCCTGGGGTCAGGTATCGTGCCCATTGGTCCCCAGGCAGCCCGTACTCTCTGCAGGCTTTCTCAAAGGCCCGCAGAAAAGTGTCCAAGTCCCCGTCCTTTTCCATCACAGGAAAGTGCTCGGGCTGGGGCTTCGGTATCTGAGCACTGCTGGCTCACGGCTGGACTGGGACGACCCCTGCATTTGCAGTCGGGCTAACTGCAGCTGGTACTCCCGCACCGCTTGCTGCTCAGCTCTCTCCGCCTCCCTCTGGGCCTCTCGCTTGGCTCGCTGGGCCTCCTGCCTGTATTGCTGAATCAGATGCAGACGTCCCTCAAGGTTGTCAGTGGGTAGTTGTTCCAAGGCCGTCAGCAGGTGGGGGTCCAGTTCGCCCTGGTTGCTAGTAGGGCCGGCACTCCGTGGTTGGACCTCTGCTGCAGCACCACCTCTGCTCGTGCTGGCTTCTGCGGCCTCTGTGGCCAGGCTTGGTCTGCTTCGAATTGCACCAGTTCAGCGACCATTGTCCTTGTTCTGCTAACAATAATAAACACTGAGTTCGTTCTCCAAACTTATTTGCGCAGAGTCCTCGCAAGAACTTTGAAAGTTTTTAGTGAGGAATGATTGCTCAAACCAGATCACTAATGCTCTATGATCCCACCGCGCTGCCACCAATGTCATAATTCACACCGTGACTGTCAACAGTACGTCACGATCGGGGTGACCTTTGGCCAGCCCATGGCTATCACATGTGCAGGGGGCTTATCTTAGCTATCCCTCCATTGCTCCAATGTGATGAAAACACAAACAAGGCTATTGACCTCTCAATTTACCGCAGAGGCTTATTTTAGTTATCCCACTGCTCTGCAATATAACAAGAACTGCAGGGATTTATGTTTATCCCGCTTTACAGTTCCGCTTGAAAACTTGCAGCTCTCTGGCGCCCCCTTACCCTTAGGTCAGATTAGGTACTGCACCTAGGGTAATTAGTCGCCAGAAAGGCTGCCTGCTATGTACTGGCTATTTGGCACGCTGCAGTGAGGCGATATAACTACTCCCACTCAGGCAGGAACAATAATTATCAATGCCGCTGTCACTACAACGACTCCCAAAAGCACAGGACAAGGTATGCCGCCACCAGCTTCGATTAACGGGTCCGAAGCTAACCCAAAACAGTAGCGTAATTCCCTTCCGAAGACTTAGGGTACATTTTAGAGCAGGAGAACGAAGCTAGTATTTTAAATATTTTACTCCATAAAGATCAGGCAGTGTTTATAAAAAGGTATATAAAGATGTTACAATATGAGACAAAGTACGTATGTACAAAGCAATTATAAAATAACTTGGATTAAAGAAGAAAAATAAAACTCACATGTGCTCAGATCATTGCAGGCAAAACCATGCTGGTAGGCGGAGCCAAATATCCCAGTGCATCAGGAGGTCTGGATAGGAACAGCTCCTCAGGCAAGACTGAAAGCTGGGTGAAGAGCAGAAACTTATAACTGCAGCGTTGTGACATCACTAAAGGGGTTGAGTTACCATCGCCCTCCCCTCTCCTCAGCTGTACAGTTTTTGCCAACAATTCTTATAACTCTCATATCTTCGTTCGAGAATCTGGCAGAGTCATAACATACACCTTATCCATCTTCTATTAAAATTAGCTTTCTATTGGTACCAAATTCGTCCTAGTTGTTCCACACGGTTCCGGAGAAATTCGCACTTTGTACTTGTTGTGTTTAGCTGCTCGCGCTTACAGTGTTGGACAGATCTACCGATGGAAGTTAGCAATATATACTTATTATTTTTCTAGCCCAAATCGGTGGCCCAATTTCTTACTATAATAGAACAAAGAACCTCATGTCTTGAGAGGGATATCATCAGTTTCAGCTGGAGGGAGATTTGTGCAGCTACAAGCGCAATAAAAATTCCTGGCTTGGAGGAAGGGCAGAGCATAGAGGAATAGCTTCACACACAGCAGCATAAAGAGAAGGGGAGGTCGGAGCCCACAGTGGTGTGCTAACAGGGAATGTGAAAAATCCTGCTCTATTTTATACATTATCGTGACAAGGAGTGACCAGTCCAGTCATAAGAGCTCCTCCAGGCAGGGTTCGGGAGCATCGACTGTGAAAACCCCCCCCCCCTCATATTCCAGTACATTTTCACTGGATGCACTGGTAAGTGATCTACGTGAATGTTCACTGACGCGGCCCCCCCCCCTTATTTTTCGTTTTAGAGGAAGAAGTGCATGGGTAAGGCAAAACATAAGGAATGCGCCCTCTATGGAGTTGCCTTACCAGATTCATGCCCCAAAAAATTATGCATTATATCATGGAAGGGAAGGGGTGGAGTGGCAGTAGGTCTAGATAGACTATATTGCTTTTACTGTCCTCCAGGTAGAAGAATCTCTTAATGTTACTGCGAGCCTGAAAGAGATGGTCAGGGCAGAAGTAAGAGAATCCCTGAAGTCCCTGTCTCAAGCAGGAAGCTCAAAATGCAAGGCCCCTTTGGACTCTGATTCTTCGGCCGAAGGGGAAAGAGATGAGGGCTCCTACAATTCAGTCCCCTCGTCCTCATCAGAGGAAGACTCTGCCCCTGCATTGGGTAGATAAGTTGGTAAAAACGGTCAGGGGAACGATGGGCATAGCGGAACCCAAACCGCAGCTATCCAGACAGGAGATCATGTTCTGTGAGCTGGACCAAGAAAGCGAAGGTCTTTCCCATTAAACGAAAAGCTCAAGGAGCTAATCTTCTGGGAATGGAAAAAGCCTGAAAAGAAGGTCTTTTTACCACCAGCTCTTAAGCACAGATACCCCTTCGATGACTCAGCAGTCAACACCTGGTATAAAGCCCCTTAGATGCTGCAGTGGCCAAGGCATGGAAAAGAGCCTCGCTACCTTTCGAGGATATGTGTTGACCCTTAAACATCCCCTTGACAGGAAGGCAGATACCTTCCTTAAGGGAACCTGGGAGATGGCGGCCGGTTCCCTAAGACCAGCGGTAGCATCAACGTGTACAGCCAGATCCATGATGGTCTGGCTGGACCAATTGGAGTCCCAGTTAAAGGAAGGGGCTTCTAGGGATACATTTCTGATTGCCCTACCAGTGATTCAGGGAGGCCAGCCTTCTTTTCGAATGCCTCAGTTGACTCAGTTAAAATGTCAGCCAGAGCAGCAGGACTTTCTAACGCGGCCCGTAGGCCCCTGTGGTTGAAATACTGGTCGGGGGACATCCAAACGAGGTCAAAACTCTGTGCTATCCCATGCAAAGGGGAATATCTGTTTGGTCCAGCCCTGGATGAGTTGCTGGATAAAGCAGGGGATGATAAAAATAAATTCCCTAATTTATCATCCATGTCCTACCGTCGTCCTTTCAATAGAAAAAGGTTTGGTCAGGGAAGAAAACGCATATTATCACCCACTAGAGACCGTTTCAGATGGGAAGATAAACGAAGTAGAGGTACGTGCTTTATGTTCAGACGTTCTTCAAGAGAGCGTAAGAAACCCGACTAATGACTAGCAATCCCTGTGGGGGGAGGGGGCAGATTGTCGGCCTTCCTTCCAGCATGGTTAAAAATCACAAATAGTGACTGGGTGCGGAGCATAATAACTGATGGACTCAAGCTTGAGTTTAGTTACATCCCGCAAGATAATTGTAAGTTAACTCCCCGATGCTCTTCTTCTCTTGAACAGACGGCATTGGAAGCAAAGGTTTTGAGTCTATGCCTTAAAAATGTCCTGGTAGAGGTTCCGGAATCCGAGAGAGGTAGAGGATTCTACTCTCCTCTATTCCTTATTCAGAAACCAGATAGATCATTTAGAACCATTATTAATCTTCTTACCCTTAATAAGTTTCTGGTCAATCGAACCTTTAAGATGGAGTCAATCAGTTCAACAATAAAGATGTTGTTTGAAAACTGTTTCATGGCAGTCGTAGATTTAAAAGATGCTTACTATCATGTACCTATCCATGCAGGTTTCCAGCAATTCCTAAGGGTGGATGTTTTCATGGGAGGGGTAGTTGCCATTTTCAGTTTAGGGCACGTCCCTTCGGTCTATCAGCTGCTCCTAGGGTATTCATGAAAATAGTTGCCGAGGTCATGGCTCATTTACGGGAGTTAAAAATTCTTATTGTTCCCTACTTAGATGACTTCCTCATAGTGGGTAATTCAGCAGATCATTGCCTATCACAAGAAGGAAGAGCGAGGGCCAGGCTAGAGCACCTAGGCTGGATAGTAAATTACGAAAAATACCGGTTGCAGCCCTTAAAAATTCAGAAGTTTCTAGGTCTACTGTTAGATTTTGAAGCCCAACAGTGTCGTCTACCGCCAGACAAGTTAATACACATTCAACAACAGACAGTAAGGGCAATTGATAGACCCTCCATGACCCTCAGACAGGCTATGTCCTTATTAGGGTCCCTGATGTCATGTATCCCAGCTGTCAGGTGGGCTCAGTTTCACACTAGACCGTTACAGAGAGATGTCTTAGTTAAAGACAGAGCCTTAGGGGGGTCTCTGCAGGGTCAGATATCGTTGAGCCTGTTAACCCTTACGTATCTTAGGTGGTGGCTGAGCAAGGACAACTTATCCTCAGGAGTTCCCTGGGTAATACACAAAACTCGTGTAATAACTACAGATGCTAGCCCCTCGGGGTGGGGAGCCCATATATGTGACATCGTGGTCCAGGGACAATGGGACTCCCAGGTGGGAGCCTCATCCATCCAGAGGGAGTTGTTGGCAATTGAGTTATCAGTTAAAAAAACTCCTCGTATATCTAAAGGGTCACCATGTCAAGATTCTTTTGGACAACCAGGTGGCAGTAGCCTATGTCAATCATCAAAGTGGAACACGTTCCGAGGCTCTGATGCAAGTAGCAGATTGCCTATTTTAAACAGCCGAAAGACATTTTCAATCTTTGACAGCGCTTCATATCAGAGGGAAAGAAAATATAAAAGCAGACTTCCTAATCCACAATACTCGAAAGCAAGGAGAGTGGTCCCTGAATATGGACATCTTCAACCAGATTGTCGGCAAATGGGGTCAACTTGAGATGGACCTCTTTGCTAGCAGAGAAAACAGAAAAGTAAGAAAATTCTGTTCCCAAAATCCCAGGGAGAATCCTCTGATAGTGGACGCCTTCCTGACAAAATGGGACTTCTCCTTGGCTTACACATTCCCACCATTAGCCCTGTTACCTCTGATAGTGAGGAAAATCAGGGAAGACTGGGAAAGAGTCATACTAATTGCCCCATTTTGGCCCAGGAGGAACTGGTTCGCATGGCTCAGAACTATGTCGGTATGCGATCCCTGGGTACTTCCAGACCTTCTGGATTTGCTCTGCCAGGGGCCGATCAACCATCCACAAGTGACGGGACTTCATTTGATGGCATGGAGTTTGAGAAATAGAGGCTTCTCCCCAAATTTAGTTGATATCCTTCTGAAGTATAGAAAACAAATTACAACAAAAATCTACGCTAGAACCTGGAGGCGGTTCCTGGCCTCTTCGGAATTTAATATTGAAGAGGGGGTTCCGATACGACAGATTCTAGAATTTCTTCAGAAGGGTTTAGAGTTGAATCTTTCCGCGAGTACACTAAAAGTGCAGGTCTCAGCCCTTGCTGCCCTGTTCTCTTGCAATATTGCCAACTATTGGATTTCTAGGTTTCTTAAAGCAGCTGGTAGAGCTAGACCCATACACAAAAACAAAACCGTACCTTGGGATCTCAACCTAGTCCTATGACAGCTATGACAGAGGCCCCATTTGAACCCCTGGAGTCAGCTTCAATTAAGATGCTATCCCTTAAAAAGGCTTTCTTGGTAGCAATAACATCTGCTCGTAGAGTAAGGGATACCCAGGCACTTTCTAGACTTATACAGAGTTCTTACAGGACAGGGTGGTCCTAAAACCGGGCCCGGCCTACTTGCCCAAAGTAGCATCGCACAGGAGATAGTCCTACCATCCTTTCTCCCTAACCCTAAGGAAGAGAAACTCCATACATTAGAGGTTAGAAGATGCCTACTAGAATATATCTCGGCTACTAATGCTTGGAAAAAGGATAATGCATTTTTATCCTTCCAAGGTCCTAGGAAAGGGTTTAGAGTATCAAAATGCACACTAGCCAAATAGATTAGGGAGGCTGTCTCTCTGGCTTATACAACAGGTAGGGGTCCGGATCCGCAGAATCTGAGGGCGCATTCCACCCGGGCCATAGCATTGTCCTGGGCGGAAAAATCGGGAGTGTCAATCGACCAGATATACAAGGCGGCCACATGGTCATCCCCTTCCTTTTTTTAGACACTATCGGACTTGGGGTTCTCCTCAGTTCTCACCTTCGGGTTAGGTGTGCTGCAGGCTATAGTCCCTCCCTAGGGTAGCTTAAATCTCTGTAATTCTCTCGTGGTGCTGTCATGGGAGTCCGAATAAAGCATTTTTTGGAGGCCCATGACAGCACCCTTAGTTCCCTCCCTTTCACGTGGGGGCTGCACTTCTTATAAAGTTTCACGTGTGATAATTAAATTACAGATAAAACGGGATGTTTTGTATATAATTGTATATATTGTTTATATGTGTGCCATTAACCGTGGTAGTCCTCTCAGGCTCTGAAATATAACATATGTGGGAGAGGTGCCACCCTTTTTGTATCTGTAGGTTTCCTGTTCCTGAAGGGCTGATCCCCTCTCTCGTGGTGCTGTCATGGGCCTCCGAAAAATGCCATTACCGGTAGATAACGTAATGCTTTCAACTTTAATCCCATTTTATTTGTAATTGTACTGTACATAAGATACTTGTCTTATTTATTATATCTTTTTATACTTGTGTAAACACTGCCTACCTTTTTTGGAGTAAAATATATAAAATTACTAGCTTTGTTTCTCATTGCTCTATAACATACTGTCACATCCTCTGAAGTGAATTATGCTACTAATCTGGGTTGGCTCCGGCCCCGTTATTAATTAAGAAATCGGAGCTGTGTCAGCGGATTTGTCCTGTGCATTTGGGAGGCTTTGTAGCAACCACAGCCTTGATAAATATTGTTCCCGCCTGAGTGGGAGTAGTTATATCGCCCTCGCTGCAGTATGCCCATTAGCCAGTACAAAGTAAGGCAGCCTTTCTGGCAACTAATTATCCAAGGTGCAGTACCCTGTCTGACCTCAGGGTAAGGGGGCGCCAGCGAGCTGCAAGTTCCAAACCGGAAGTGGGATATAGATAAATTCCCTTCAGAAAGGAACCAGGGGCAACCAAACAACCCCGGTTCATGACAAACTGGTGTGAGTGGTGGGGAAGATAAGGGTATCCTCCCCATGATCCAGGACAGGGTGTAAAGGGACTGGTATGGAGGAGAGTGAGGGGACAGTAAAGAGGTGAGGGAGGACTGTGGAGATAGTTTTAGTGGGGAGTGTAAAGGGGATCTGGAGGGTACATTATGGGAAGGTGAGGGCAGTATGGCGGGAAATGAGTGTGAGGGGACAGTATGGAGGAAGGGGGGGGAAGGAGAGTGTGGGGACAGTATGAAGGGGTGAGGGGACAGTATGTCCCAGAGGGAATGTGTGAGGATAGTATGGAGGGGAGCGTGAGGGTAGTATGGGGGAGGGAGTATGGTAGTGAAAGGGGAATGTAACGGGACAGGGGAGAGAGTGTAGTATTGGGGGAGTGAGTGCAAGGGATTAGTATATGTCCTGATTCTGCTCTGAAGCATTACAATGAAACCCTGCAAAGTGCCCTAGATGAAGCTGCACCTCCTATACATAGAACAACTCGGCACAGACGGCGACAACCGTGGCACACGCTGCAAACACGTTTCCTGCAGCGGTGCTCCAGGTGCGCCGAACGTCTGTGGAGAAAATCTAATCTACCCGAAGATTTCATCCATTATAAGTTCATGCTAAAAACATACAACTCTGCCCTTCACCTCTCCAAACAAACCTATTTCAACACCCTCATCACCTCACTGTCAAATAACCCTAAACGTCTCTTTGACACTTTCCAGTCCCCACTCAACCCAAGAGGGCAGGCCCCAACCACAGATCTCTGCGCTGACGATCTGGCCAATTACTTCAAAGAAAAAATTGACCACATTCGACAGGAAATTATCTCCCAATCTCTTCATACCATGCACTGTCCTCCCTCCCCCACTGCATCTAGTTCACTCTCTGACTTTGAACCAGTTACAGAAGAAGTAGTAAGCAGGCTCCTTGCATCTTCTCGCCCGACCACTTGCACCAGTGACCCCATTCTGTCACATCTCCTCCAGTCCCTTTCCCCGGCTGTCACCTCTCACCTAACAAAAATATTCAACCTTTCTCTCTCTTCCGGTATCTTTCCCTCCTAACATGCCATCATACATCCATTACTTAAAAAACCCTCCCTCGACCAAAATTGTGCCGCTAATTATAGACCTGTCTCTAATCTTCCTTTCATCTCTAAACTCCTCGAACGCCTGGTCCACTCCCGTCTTACCCGCTATCTCTCAGATAACTCTCTTCTCGACCCTCTTCAATCTGGCTTCCGCTCTTTACACTCTACTGAAACTGCCCTCACTAAAGTCTCTAATGACCTATTAACAGCTAAATCTAATGGTCACTACTCCATGCTAATTCTCTTGGATCTCTCTGCAGCATTAGATACTGTGGATCATCAGCTCCTCCTCACTATGCTCCGCTCCATCGGCCTCAAGGACACCGTTCTCTCTTGGTTCTCCTCCTATCTCTCTGACCGATCCTTCACTGTATGTTTTGCTGGTTCCTCCTCCTCTCACCTTCCCCTTACTGTTGGGGTTTCTCAAGGATCAGTCCTAGGCCCCCTCCTCTTCTCTTTGTATACCGCCCCTATTGGTCAATCAGTAGATTTGGTTTCCAGTACCATCTCTATGCTGACGACACCCAATTATACACTTCTTCTCCTGTTATCACGCCGACCTTTTTAGAAAACACCAGTGATTGTCTTAAGGTATCTTCACACTAAGCGACGCTGCAGCGATACAGACGATGCCAATCGCTGCAGCGTCGCTGTTTAGTCGTTGTGAGGTCGCTGGAGAGCTGTCACACAGACCGCTCTCCAGCGACCAACGATGCCGAAGTCCCCTGGTAACCAGGGTAAACATCGGGTTACTAAGAGCAGGGCCGCGCTTAGTAACCCGATGTTTACCCTGGTTACCATTGTAAAAGTAAAAAAAAAAAAAACACACATTCCGGTGCCCGGCGTCCGCTTCCCTGCACTCCTCCTGCATCCTGTGTCAGCGCCGAACATCTCCGGCATCTCCCACAGAGCAGAGCGGTGACATCACCGCTCTGCTTTACGGCCGGCACTTACACAGGATGCAGGAGGAGTGCAGGGAAGCGGACGCCGGGCACCGGAATGTGAGTATGTGTTTTTTTTTTTTACTTTTACAATGGTAACCAGGGTTAACATCGGGTTACTAAGCGCGGCCCTGCGCTTAGTAACCCGATGTTTACCCTGGTTACCAGTGAAGACATCGCTGGATCGGTGTCACACACATTGATTCAGCGATGTCAGCGGGAGATCCAGCGACGAAATAAAGTTCTGGACTTTCAGCAACGACCAGCGATCTCACAGCGGGATCCTGATCGCTGCTGCGTGTCAAACACAACGATATCGCTATCCAGGACGCTGCAACGTCACGGATCGCTATCGTTATCGTTGTAAAGTCGCTTAGTGTGAAGGTACCTTTACCGCTGTCTCTAACTGTCCTCCCTCTATCTGAAAATGAACCTGTCAAAAACTGAACTCCTCGTGTTCTCTCCCTCTACTAACCTACCTTTGCCTGACATTGCCATCTCCGTGTGCGGTTCCACCATTACTGCAAAGCAACATGCCCGCTGTCTTGGGGTCATCCTTGATTCCGAGCTTTCATTCACCCTCCACATCTGATCATTGGCTCGCTCTTCTTATCTGCATCTCAAAAACATTTCTAGAATTCGCCCTTTTCTTACTTTCGACTCTGCAAAAACTCTTCCTGTCTCACTTATTCATTCTCGTCTGGACTATTGTAACTCTCTACTAATCGGCCTCCCTCTTACCAAACTCTCCCCGCTCCAATCTGTCCTGAATGCTGCTGCCAGGATCATATTCCTCACCAACCGTTAAACCGATGCCTCTACCATGTGCCAGTCATTACACTGGCTACCCATCCACTCCAGAATCCAGTACAAAACTACTACCGTCATCCACAAAGCACTCCATGGCTCAGCACCACCCTACATCTCCTCTCTGGTCTCAGTCTACCACCCTACCCGTGCCCTCCGCTCCACTAATGACCTCAGGTTAGCATCCTCAATAATCAGAACCTCCCACTCCTGTCTCCAAGACTTTACACGTGCTGCGCCACCTCTTTGGAATGCACTACCTAGGTTAATACGATTAATCCCCAATCCCCACAGTTTTAAGCGTGCCCTAAAAACTCATTTGTTCAGACTGGCCTACCGCCTCAATGCATTAACCTAACTATCCCTGTGTGGCCGATTAATAAAAAAAACAAAAACAATTAGGTTCCTCGCATCATGTTCTCATACACTTTATGCAGTTAATAGCACTCTGTGTCTGTACTGCTACATACTTAGGCAGTTAACTGGTTCATGCAGCTTTACATGAACACCCGAGCCTTACACTATGGCTGGTCCAAATAACTAAAGCAATTGTTACCATCCACCTCTCGTGTCTCCCCTTTTCCTCATAGTTTGTAAGCTTGCGAGCAGGGCCCTCATTTCTCCTGGTATCTATTTTGAACTGTGATTTCTGTTATGCTGTAATGTCTATTGTCTGTACAAGTCCCCTCTATAATTTGTAAAGCGCTGCGGAATATGTTGGCGCTATATAAATAAAACATTATTATTATAGGAGGGAGGAAGTGTGAGCGGTCAGTATGGGGGAGGTAGCAGCAGGAGGGGAGTGTATGAGGGGACAGTGTAGGGGAGGGTTTTATGTGAGAGGTCATTAAGGAGGGGAGTGAGGTGACAGCATGTAGGGAGGAAGCGTGAATGGGACAGTTTGATAGTGAGGGAACGGTATGGGGGGGGGGGGGGGGGGAGTGAGGCAACAGTATGGGGGAATGTGAGCCATATGAGTTTGCTATCTGATCCACTGATGAACCCCATTGCTCCTGGAGGAAATGCATCAGAAATTGGTGTGACATCTGTCAAGGGTCGGGCTGAATGGGTTTATGAAGACCTTTGAATCTATATTGCTGAATCTGGTTGACTACTCCAGATAAGTCTATGACTTACTGCCTTGATGTTACTATTGAGAGCATTATCAGTTGTTTGGAACATGTACTGTGGTGCTGAATACTGTCTATTTACATGCCACTACTCCTCTCTCTTTTTGACATTTATATTTGAGCAGAGTATATACTCTTGGTATGGACTATTAAACATGGGTGACTAGACTACAAACTAAGGCTGGTTTCACATTTGCGTTCAGGAGGGCTGCGGATGGCTGGGTACTTCCTCCCTGAAGCTCTGCCTACTTCTGTTTGCGTCCTGCGTTTCTCTGCGTACCTATCTTTAACATTCGGTACGCAAGGACATGGGTTGTATGCAGATGTGTCCGCATGCGGCGATTTGACTTGAACGGCGACCACACGGAAATGCATTTCCCTGCAAATTAATTTGAGAAAAATTTATAAAATTAGCAATTTTCAAACTTTGAATGATTATCTCTTTAATCCATAGTCATACCACAGCAAAACATTAATAAATAACATTTCCCACATGTTGGCTTTACATCAGCACCATTTGTAAAATGTTATTTTATTTTGTTAGGATTTTAGGAGAATTAAAAATGTAGCAGTAATTTTTCAAGGAAATTTACAGAATTAATTTTTTTTAGCGACCTTATCCATGTTTGAAGCGCCTTTAGGGGTCCTATATAATGGGAAACTCCCAAATCTTATACCATTTTAAAAACACCCCCCCCCCCCCCCCCCGACATATTGAATACTGCCGTTAGGTAATTTATTAACCCTTCAGGTGATTTTCAGGAATTAATGCAAAGTGGCATGACAGAAATGAAAATGTGTTTTTTTACCTCCTGAATGCCTCTAACTTCTGAACAGATTACAACAGCCGTCAGACTCTAAAGCCGCTATTTGGCCGTGAACTGCCATGGCAAACAACAGAACCACACAATCATGATCTGAGGGCACCAATTGGGATAAAGAGGAAGCCCCCACACTCTGTTAACCATTTATATGATGTAGTCACTATTGACAGCAGCATCTAAGGGGTTTAACAGATATGGACGGTGCAAACACTGATTGTGGCTGATGCAGCAAGTTGTCAGCTATAGTGGACAGCCGACAGCTGCTGGATTGTCACCTGTATGGGGATGCGATTCTCAGGTCAGTTAAAAGACGCATTGGTTGTCATAAAGGGGTTAATACAATTCATTTCTATTCACTGATTGCCTGAACATCTATATGACCACGTATTCTTTGATACGCGCTCTTCTTTTGTGACTGTGGTGGTGTCTGGGCTTACACCTACGATTAGTGAAGAGCGAATATAGTCGTTACTCGAGATTTCCCGAGAACGCTCAGGTGTCCTCAGAGATTTAGTTTCCTCACCGCAGCTGAATGATTTACATCGGTTAGACAGCATAAGTACATGTGGGGGTTGCCTGGTTGCTAGGGAATCCCCACTTGTAATCAAGCTGGCTAAGAAATGTAACTCATTCAACTGCTGCAAGGAAAACTAAATTTCCGAGCATTAAAAATTTAGAAGAAAATGGGCAAGAATTTCAGTCTCTCGATGTACAAAACTGATAGACATCCCCCAAGCGACTTGCAGCTGTAATCGCAGCAAAAGGTGGCCCAACAAAGTATTAAGTTAAAGGGGCCGAATAATATTGCACGCCCCACTTTTCAGTTTTGGAATTTCCACAAAAATGTAAAATAACCAATAAATTTCGTTCAACTTCACAATTCTGTTCCATTTGTTGTTGATTCTTCACCAAAAATTTACATTTGGTATCTTTATGTTTGAAGCATGATATGTGGGAAAAGGTTGAAAAGTTCCAGGGGGCCAAATACTTTCGCAAGGCACTGTATATATTACCACTAGGTCCTTTGGCCGCCCATATAAGCAGCGCCGGGTCCACGTACACACTCTGAGGATACTGCCATATTCCAGTGAGGGCACAATCACCCCCATTATGAGCCCCAGGCCGGACACAAGACGGGTTTGCTGGATTCTCATTTTAATACAAAGTAAACTTGAAGCTTTTGTGACTCATCTGATCTTAAAAAGATCCCTCCCCAAAATCCGAAGCAGCGGAGCAACCCCTCCCAACAGGCAGCGCCCCCCACTTACATGACAAAGTACATGGCGGAGGGGAACCACAAGAATTCAAAATTAACCCTGTGTGCTTTCCCACAATAAAACGATTCAAATAAGGAAAAAAAGAAATCCGTGCCACATCATAGGTTTCATGTAGAATATGGGTGGAGTCTGCTCTGCTGGGGGAGAGAACAGAAATGAGTAGGGTTCAGCTCAGGCCACATATTTGTGCAGGAGAGGGGCTAGTCCGCAGAGGACTACTGACTGCATAGTGGTCTTCACGCTCTGCTGAGGTCCCGCCCACCCACGACAGCTCTGTCCATGTGCCGCCATCACAGTAATCACATGATACCATTAGTCAGGTACTGGAAGCCATCATATAGTTTGGTGGTGATGGACCTCATGCTCCCGTCCACCATCTGCTCCACCAGCAGCTGAAGCTGCTCCTCTGTCATGTTCATGTGGAAGCGTTCTTTCAGATTTCGGATGGTGCTGGACCCATGGAAGCATGGCAGCTGCGAACCTAGAGAAAGAAGCAAGCTGAGGCTTCACACAGCTGAGAGGTTGTTACAGTGTATGGGTCCAGGGTCCTCACTTACCTTGCTGCATGATCTCCACGATCTGCACCACACGATCCATGTGCTTGCGGGCAGCAATCAGTCCCTGAAGCATGAGCATCTTGTAGTAATTAAACATGTCTCCATGAAGCCCCCCCATCACCTGCCGAACAGAGGAGACATGGTAATAGCATCAATGTATGTACGGTAGCCAGAGGGGTGCTATAGAGCCACAGCTCTGTATAAAGGAAATTGCACCACTTAACCAGGATCAGCGCCAGGCTCCAGGGACCACAGCCATGATGACCAGGACCACAAATAATTACTCACATCCACAAACTCTGACGTCAGCTTGAACGCTGAGGTTTCAAAGCCAAGGTTCCGGGGTGAACTTGAGAGGATGAAGCCGAAGTCTATGTGGATGATGTGCCCCTCGGCATCCAGCAGGATGTTCCCATTGTGCCTGGGAAAGAAAATAGTCACAGTGTGAGATCACCTTCTGACATTATAGCTCCAGCCCCTGCACCTCCATCATTCATTTTAAAGTTCCACCCATCCGCCAGGTCTGGCCTGCTCACCTGTCCTTCACCTGCAGCAGGTAGCACACCAAGCAATACCCAGCGCAGCTCTGCACAAAGTTGCGCTGTGCAGTGAGGAATGCCTCAGTGGTGCAGCTGCCATGCTCCTGGAGGAAGTAATCGAGCAGGGACAGCTGGGATTGCTTCTTCACCTGATGTATGGACACAGCGTTCACCACAGGCTCGATCATCCCACTGTCTGCTGAGATCACCAGGATCTTGTATGGCCTGATCCACAAAGGAACGCGCTCTGTCTCCCAGATTGCCTGCCAGAGAGGGGAGATATATTTATATATCCTTGAGAGGATAAATCCTAGACCCGGCAGCGCAGTATGTGATGTACAGGTGCATCTCACAAAACTAGAATATCAAAAAGTTAATTTCAGTTCTTCAATACAAAAAAGTAAACCTATTAGAGTCATTACAAAACAGAAGGATGCATTTCAAATGTTTATTTCTGTTGATTCTATTAATGTTGATGACATAGCTCCACAAACCATCACTGATTGTGGAAACTTGGCACCTGTACACACTGCCAAAAGTACCAATTCCTGGTTTAAAAACAACAGCATCATTGTGCTTAATTGGCCAGCAAACTCACTTGACCTTATCCCCAGAATCTATGGGGTATTGTCCCCTGTAGGCTGCTATCAAAGCACCCTGAGCTTCCATAACACCTCAGCAGTTCCACAGGCTGATCGCTTCTATGCCACGCCGCATTGATGCAAAAGGAGCTCAGACCAAGTAGTGAGTGCATTTACTGAACATACATTTCAGTAGGCCAACATTTTGGATGTTAACCCCTTCATGACCCAGCCTATTTTGACCTTAATGACCTGGCCGTTTTTTGCAATTCTGACCAGTGTCCCTTTATGAGGTAATAACTCAGGAACGCTTCAACGGATCCTAGTGGTTCTGAGATTATTGGGCTTCATGTTAGTGGTAAATTTAGGTCGATCATTTTTGCGTTTGTGAAAAAAAAAAATGAACATTGCGAAATTTTCGACAAATTTCCACATTTTGAATTTTTATTTTGATAAACGAGAGAGTTATGCGACACAAAATAGTTAATACATAACATTACCCACATGTCTACTTTACATCAACACAATTTTGGAAACAAAATTTTTTTTCGCTAGGAAGTTACAAAGGGTTAAAATTTGACCAGCGGTTTCTCATTTTTACAACGAAATTTACAAAACAATTTTTTTTTTTTTTTTTTAGGGACCACCTCACATTTGAAGTCAACTTGAGGGGTCTATATGGCTGAAAATACCCAAAAGTGACACCATTCTAAAAACTGCACCCCTCTAGATGCTCAAAACCACATTCAAGAAGTTTATTAACCCTTCAGGTGCTTCACAGCAGCAGAAGCAACATGGAAGGAAAAAAATGAACATTTAAACTTTTTAGTCACAAAAATGATCTTTTAGCAACAATTTTATTTTCCCAAAGGTAAAAAGAGAAACTGGACCCCAAAAGTTATTGTACAATTTGTCCTGAGTACGCCGATACCCCATATGTGGGGGGGAACCACTGTTTGGGCGCACGACAGGGCTCGGAAGGTAAGGAGCACCATTTGACTTTTTCAATGAAAAATTGGTTCCAATCTTTAGCGGACACCATGTCGCGTTTGGAAAGCCCCTGTGTGCCTAAACATTGGAGCTCCCCCACAAGTGACCCCATTTTGGAAACTAGACCCCCCAAGGAACTTATCTAGAAGCATAATGAGCACTTTAAACCCTCAGGTGCTTCACAAATTGATCCACAAAAATGAAAGTTTTTTTTTTTTTTTTTTCTCACAAAAACATTTTTTAGCCTCAATTTTTTCATTTTTACATTGGCAACAGGATAAAATGGATCCTAAAATGTGTTGGGCAGTTTCTCCTGAGTACACCGATACCTCATATATGGTCACAAACCACTGTTTGTGCACACGAGAAGGCTCGGAAGGGAAGGAGCGCCATTTGACTTTTGAATGAAAAATTAGCTCCAATCATTAACGGACACCATGTCGCGTTTGGAGAGCCCCTGTGTGCCTAAATATTGGAGCTCCCCCACATGTGACCCCATTTTGGAAACTAGACCTCCCAAGGAACTAATCTAGATGTGCGGTGACCACTTTAAACCCCTAAGTGCTTCACAGAAGAAGTTTATAACGCAGAGCTGTGAAAATAAAAAATCATTTTTCTTTCCTAAAAAATTATGTTTTAGCAAGCAATTTTTTATTTTCACAAGGGTAACAGGAGAAATTGGACCCCAATAGTTGTTGCCCAGTTTGTCCTGAGTACGCCGATACCCCATATGTGGGGGGGGGGGGGGGGAAACCACTGTTTGGGCGCACGTCAGGGCTTGAAAGGGATGGAGCACCATTTGACTTTTTGAACGCAAGACTGGCTGGAATCAATGGTGGCGCCATGTTGCGTTTGGAGACCCCTGAAGTGCCTGAACAGTGGAAACCCCTCAATTCTAACCCCAACACACCCCTAACCCTAATCCTAACTCTAGCCATAACCCTAATCACAACCCTAACCCCAACACACCCCTAACCACAACACTAACCCCAACACACCCCTAACCCTAATCCCAACCACAACTTTAACCCCAACACACCCCTAACCCTAACCACAAGCCTAATCTTAACCCTATTTCCAACCCTAGACCTAATTCCAACCCTAACGCTATGTGCCCACGTTGCGGCTTCGTGTGAGATTTTTCCGCACCATTTTTGAAAAATCCGCAGGTAAAAGGCACTGCGTTTTACCTGCGGGTTTACTGCGGATTTCCAGTGTTTTTTTTGTGCGGATTTAACCTGCGGATTCTTATTTTGTAACAGGTGTAAAACACTGCGGAATCCGCACAAAGAAGTGACATGCTGTGGAAAATACAACGCAGCGTTTCTGCGTCGTATTTTCCGCACCATGGGCACAGCGGATTTGGTTTTCCATAGGTTTACATGGTAAAGTAAACCTGATGGAACACTGCTACGAATCCGCAGCGGCCAATCCGCTGCGGATCCGCAGCCAAATCAGCACCGGGTGCACATAGCCTAATTCTAACCCTAGCTCTAACCCTAGTTCTAACCCTAACCCTAGTGGAAAAATAAAAGAAAATATATTTTCTTTATTTTATTATTGTCCCTACCTATGGAGGTGATAAAAGGGGGCGGGGTTCATTTACTATTTTTTATTTTTTTTTATTTTGATCACTGTGATAAAACCTATCACAGTGATCAAAATGTACCCGGAACGAATCTGCCGGCCGATTCGGCAGGCGCACTGCGCATGCGCCCGCCATTTTGGAAGTTGATGGCGCCCATGGAGAAGATGGCTGAAGTACCACTCCCCTTGTCCCTGTAGGTCGGGTGAAATTGGAGTTAACCCTTTCACCCGATCTGCAGGGACGCGATCATTCCATGACGCCACATAGGCGTCACAGGTCGGATTGGCACCGACTTTCATGACGCCTACGCGTCACAGGTCGGGAAGGGGTTAAAATCATTTTTTCAAGCTGGTGTTATAAAGTATTCTAATTAATTGAGATAATTTTGTGGTTTTCATTGGCTGTAAGCCATAATCATCAACAGTAACAAAAAAAAAAAACAACACTTATATAGATCTCTATTTGTAATGACTATAGAATATGAGTTTCAATTTTTTGTATTGAAAAACTAAAATAAATTAACTTTTTGATGATATTCTAATTTTTTGAGATGCACTTGTATATACCCCCCTGTCCTAGACCCGGCAGCACAGTAAGTGATATATACCCTGCAGATCTTAAACATGGAAGTGCCACAGAGTTGTCATCAGGAGGCACTCACCCACCTGTAACTGCTTCAGCACCTGATACGCCAACAGCTCCTGTCTGAGGTCATCACCACACTTCACAATGACTGACAGGAGTCTCCAGTTAGGAAAATGGCCGTAAGGAGACCCCTCCCGAATCCTCCTGAGATTATAAAAAAAAAAAAAAAATTTATATATCTATAGACAGACAGACGTCATGTATACACTGCTGCCGACGCCTGTTCCCCCCACACAAAAGTGTCCCTCCACTCACCTGACTTTCTCCTGCCATGGCTCCTTTAGTGCCACAGCGGATGGGTCCTCTGGATCTCTTCGGAAGGTGGTTGGTGTGTGGGCAAGCTGCTCCGAAAGACGGCGCCTGCGAAGATTATGAAGATCCTGATAAGGTGGTCCGACAGGGCCACATGCCCCATTCCCCAACAGAGACTTCTCACGCCTCACCGTATGTCCCCAGCAGCGATGAAGACAGGCTCTTTGCTCTCCTGGCTGGTGATGCTGTCCACAGAGAACTGGGAGATGTTGTCACAGCTGTTTGTGTGGAGCTCTGGGAGCTGGAGGGGCGAAGAACCATAAAACAAAGCTCAAAGATGACAGAGCAGCAGCACCACACTGACTCACCTCCACCTGCAGCTCCCCAATGTCATCCACAGACCAGGCCTCATCATCATTATCATAGTTGGGCACGGTGGTGAAGCTGCTGGCCCTCTGCTCATGGGTAATGCCACACTCTGGAAGATTCTCCACCGAGCGAGTGCTGCGAATTCGATTCTCAGGAATCCGTGCCGGAACCGTGGAGGTCTCAAAGTTCTCACACTCGAGAACCTCAACGTAGATTAAATACGGCGCCTAGAACAGGACCACAAGAGTTACGCTATTCGCATAGGTCAGCCATGGAGCCCACAATGGGAGGACCTACCTTGTCCTTGGAGTTCAGTACCACTGCCTGTGTGTGCGGCACCCTCACTACATGGTGGTCGAAGCCGGCGGTGGGGAGCCAGACGCGGGCCGGAAGCTTGTGGTTGAGCAGCGACAGCTCGGAGATAAGTCGCTGGGTCTTCTGCTCCTTAGTGGGGAGGGTGGCAAGTCTCTTCCCAATGGCCATGAGAGACTTGATAAACTCCCTCTCTGGAGCAAGCCGCACAGGCTGAGGTGGAAAAAGAGCGACAAGTCAAAAAGGGAGAGCTGCCAGGACACAGGGACCCTACTAATCCCAAAACCAGGACTGTCAGCTGGCTGCCCATCTAACCAAAACTGAAGAGTGTTGCCTCTTCCAACGGCTACAGATCGGGTGGCCCCTATGACCACCGCCAGGTAGCATGCACAGGACCCGAAGGAACAAGCTGATCAATCTTCCACAATCCTTGTACGTTCAGAGTGTCACCTCTTGGGATGAGGCTCTCACTGATGGCAACAGACCCAACTGCATAACTATGCTAAGCCCCCCCCCCCCCCCCCATCATCTGTGAAATGGAATCAGGGGCAGCACTCTGCCCAGCTTCTGCAGAATACAGGAGAGGAGGAGGACAGACAAGAGACACAGGAGTCATTGGTTCTCCACCATCAATCACAGAGAAGCAGCATTTCCTCTGCCCAGCGGCCACAGTGAAGGTCACTCATCCTTCCACCATAGCTGGGGGCTGGACATTACTATACAGCAGGTGAAGGTCCCAGACCAGCAGGCACACATCAGCTATGATGGTGGAGCGTATCCATACATGGCCCCATCATCCAGTGCAGCCACCCCTCCTAGGTCTGGTTCATCATAGCGGCTGGAGGTGCGTATCCCCTCCGCTGTGGCACTATCTCGCTACACTCTGCCCTGACATGCAGCCAGACATGACAAGCATGGTACACGAGTGGCAGCAGACAACACATGGCTCACTAGCAGAAGCAGCCAAAGAGCAGCCATGATGGCGGACACGACCAGTAAAGCTGTGACCTTAGCATTTAAAGCACCAATATCTTCAGTTCTGACATTTGTGACTGCTAGTTGGGTATCTGCGCACAGTCCCTTTAAATACTATGCACAGCTCCTGGTGCCCTCCACATGCATGAGATGGAGGGGTGCAGCACTGTAGATCCCTAGATCCTCCTTGCAGAGGAAATGCTGATCGGAGAGAGAAAGCCAGGAAGACCCTCAGCCGACTAAGAGATGGAGGAGAACTTACGGAGGAGAGCGACCTATCGAGGCTTTCCGAGCTGGAGGAGAGTTCCTGGGAAGAGGGCGACAGGTGTGCGGGGGAGAGAAAGCGAGAGGTTACAATGACATTATCACCACCGCAGGCCACGCCCCCCGCAGCATGAGGAGGGGGGGGGTGGATGGTATTAATGGGTCAGAAAAAGCAAGTGACGAGGTTCACAAACCCACCGAATGGGAGCAGAACTGAAGATATTCACCATCAGCGGCCAGGATTAGGAGGAAGGTCCACTGAAATGTCCACACAGACCACAGCAGACCCTTATTCTAATACTGGCACACAATATGGCTGACAACTACGACGAAACACAAAATATCAAAATCATCATACAACAGGTACACCTCATAATAAGCTTACGACTCCCCACAGACACACTCACTGTAGTCCCCAGCATTACTTGAGATGGCAGCCAACACAGGGATCTGAGAACCGGACCCACGAGACATTCCATGCACAGAGCCTACAGCCGATGGGGGAAGGCCCCAGGGAACGCCACCTGTAAGGCCCCAGGGTCCATCCTCTGCATTCTTTCTATCAGCTGTGTGTTACCGATTACAGCGCGGGCCCCTGCAGTATTCTGCCCAGAGTCATCTCGTGCTCACACTTTATGCTACCCTCACCTCATCATCGTTCTCCACCTTGGGGTTACTCGCTGTCCTCTTCAGGTTGCTGCTGAGGCTGATGCTAGCGGTGGCGTCGGACTTGGACCTCTGATGGGTCCTCTTTGAGGGGGACAGGCCAGTGTCTGGGGCCAGGCTGAGCGGGGGAAGTTCACGCCTCTTGTAAGCGGGCTTCAGCTCATCAGAGAGGATAAGTTTGCGCAGCTTGGTCCCCCGGGAATGGCGCTGTGTGGAGATGTGCATATCTGAGGAGTAGGCCCCCAGGAGCCAGGCACACTGCAGGGAGAAGTTAATGCTCTGCCGGCAGCGGTGCACCACATACGGCTTTATGGCATCACCCACGTCCTCGTCCATGTGGATGTACATGTTGAGGAGCTGCGGCAGATAGAAGTCCACGTCCTCGTTCCGGAAGTAAAAGAGGCGGTTCCCGATGTACGCCTGCACGCCCGGCTCCTTAGAGTTATACAGGTATGAGATCGCCATGGAAATGTCAAAGAGCTTACACTCAAATAGACGCAGGAGCCACGACTGCTTAGCAGAGTTATTCTTCTGCCTCCGCCGAGCGTTCTTCACACTGTTGATGTCCATCACAGACTCATCCTCCTCAAAAATCCTGGTGGTCTCTCCGTTGGTGGTCTGCTCCGCGGACTCCACTTGGTCCAGGCTGTCAGATGACGAGCTGTGCATGAGTTTCACCTTCTCCAGGACGTCCTCACAGGCTTTCTGTGCCACGTCAGGGTCTATGACCAGTGACATCACCCCCTCCGTAATGACACCGAGGGGGCTCCCACTGCCCTGTAAGGAAGCCTGTTCAGAGGGTTTGACTGATGCTGGCTCTACCATGGCGTCGCCCATCTCGCAGCTCACCCCACAAATCAGATCTGGAAAAGATACATAAGTAATGACAAATGATCCCCTGTCAGTAACCCCATCATCTGCAGCAGGAGTCGTCCGCAACTACACCACAGGGCACCCCCTCTGCCAGTATCACCATCACCTGCAGCCAGAGCAGTCAGCAACTACACCACAGCACAGGGCACCACCCCTGCCAGTACCGCCATCATCTGCAGCCAGAGCAGTCAGCAACTACCCCCATCATCTGCAGCAGGAGCCGTCCGCAACTACACCACAGGGCACCACCTCTGCCAGTACCACCATCGTCTGCAGCCAGAGCCGTCAGCAACTACACCACAGCACAGGGCACCACCCCTGCCAGTACCCCCATCATCTGCAGCCGTCCACAACTACCCCACAGCACAGGACACCACCATCATCTGCAGCCTGAGTGCAGGGCACCACCCTTGCCAGGACCGCCATCATCTGCTGCCGGAGCCGTCCGAAACTACACCACAGCGTAGATCACCACCCCTGCCAGTACCCCCATCATCTACAGCTGACACCCCATCTGCCCGTCCCCGCATAGGTCTGGCCGTTCACAGCTGTGGGGTCCATGCCTTGTGCCCAAGATAGGATTTGCCGAGATCAGTAGGATGCAGAACCCAAGAGCAGCAGGAATAGAGTTACATGGAAACTAAGCGACACCTGAGCCACAACCGTGACCGGGTGATGACGACAACACAAAGCAAACATGTCAGGCAAGTCTGCACCCTCCGGGCCCTGATAGAGCGCAAGCTCCCAGGATCACAAACTAGATGATAATGATGAAAGATTGCTAGCTCTTGAGTACAAGATACTAGTGCTCGAAGCCTGCACTGTGGAGGTTTCACAAACCGAGTGACTTCACCACGTGACACATCCACCGACCCATCACATGCTGGTCAGTGTTGTCACCCTCGTACATACCGATAGACCTGCTCGTCATATGCTGTATATAGTGATGCACTCACCCATATACCCCCCGCACGGTACACCGTATATACCGATATTACCCCCCCCCCCCCCCCTCGGTACACTGTATATACCAACATCCCCCCCATACACCGTATATACCGATATTCTCCCCCCCCCAAAAAAAAAAAAACCCGTATATACCGACATCCCTCCTGTACACCCCCCCCATATTTACCCATATTCCCCCCCAGACACCGTATGTACCGACATCCCCCCACCTCCCCGTACTCAGCCTTGGTCCCTGCACCTTGTTCTCCGGTCACTTGGTGCCTCCCATGACGGGGTCAGTGCTCATATCTCCCGGCCTTGCCGCAGCTTCCTCCGCCATCCCCGGTTCTCCTTCTCCTCACACCATAGAGACCAACAATAAAGGACAGACAGTGCACCATAGAGTATCCCAAGCCACAGAAACGGCCAGAACAGAGCGTCTCCTGCAGAACCAGCGAGATGTGATGATTGTACAGAGCGCCACTCGCTCCCTAAAATACCTGGGTACGTCTAGAATGGAGTTGATTTATTGAGGGAATGATGTCACCGGAAAGGGTGGGCCCTGCTGAGTACACCGGGGGGTTGGGACGAGATCGGAGGTGATCTTTTGTGATCCTCATTTTAGTCACTCCGCTCTAGAGACTGCTGCTCACTGCTTAGGTGACTGGCTCGGAGGTGATCTGTTGAGGCTGTCACCATGGCCGCCACTCCGATGTAGACGCTTCAGTGCTGAGGCCAGTAGATCGGAGCGAGGCCCTCAGACCATCCCCTCCGGTGTACACGACTGGGCACGGAGGTGTCTAGAGCCGATTCCTTGCCCCTCCGTCACTCTCCGTTCTGGCCCCTCTTCTTGCTTGTTAATGCTCATTTATGGAATTGCTCAGGTTATAATGGCGCAGACCTCACAGTTCAGACAGGAAGGTTTTTTTACTCGGTTCTATAGTTTATGGATCTGGGCAAATTTTTTTCCTGGTTTATAAATCAGAAATTATTATTGTGGCTTGTAATATAAATGATTCCTCTCAGAGTCACCAGAATGTACCGTCTGTCACTGTCCTGTCGCAACATTGTGAGAAGGGGGGAGAGACGTAAAAGAGCGCAACACACAAAACAGAGCACAACCGACATAATAAAAGAGCGCAACCGACAGCCATCATAACAGCGCAACATCACAACCGACAGTCATAAAAGAGTGCAACACACATAACAGAGGGCAACCGACAGTCATAAAAGAGCGCAACCGACATAATAAAAGAGCACAACTGACAGCCATCATAACAACGCAACCGACAGTCATCATAACAACGCAACCGACATCATAACAGCGCAACCGATAGTCATCGTAACATCACAACCGACAGTCATAAAAGAGCGCAACACACATAACAGAGGGCAACCGACATCATAACAGCCTATACAACAAAAGAGAAAAGAAACATGCACAAACGCAGGGATCACCGAGACAGTATATAGTATATAAACAAATAATGTTTTATTTAATGTCTTTTAACCACACAACTGGAATTTAAAAACATCTAAAAACATAAATACAGAAAAATACACCCAAGAACAAGGGCAGTGTACAAGGATGAAATCTTGCCAATGGAAGAGGACAATCCCTCACCAAATAACCTCAAAGAATCGTATAATGCCCCACAAACATCAATAAATCATATTTTACCTCCAAACAGCCTATTGATTATGGATTGGTACCCAATGTAGATATAAACCATATAATATAGTATAAAGTGCAGTTATGGTGCTAATATAACGGGCATCAAGAACACATGTAGCTAAATAACTCAAAAGCACAAATAACAGTTTGGCACCAAATCTAGATAGGAATCTCAGTAGATTCACAGCATGATTGAGCAAAAAGACCCCAAAGGGTTAATCAGGGGAAAAAAAAAAAAAAATTATTACATTTACCCAACAAAATAGTTCCAAATAGGCCAGCTCACATACTGCATAGGGCTGAGGGGTTTGAGGCAAAAAGAGGGAAAGTCAACTCCAAAATAGCCCACCCAACGCGTATCGTCACCTCAGTGACTTCATTAGGGGTGAAGTAATGTGGTAGCTCACAGACCATGGTATAAATAGCACTCACAAATTGTGGAAGTCATTGCAGCTGTGGCGTGAGTCATCCTGGAGCTCAGACACTCACATGGTATTTCCAATGGACCGTGAAACAGGTGGAGCAGGATGAAACTGAATGCTGGTATTTCCTAGGCGTCCCAGAAGTCACCAGTGCGCATGACCAGGGATCTCCATGGAGATGCAGTGATACCAGCCTTATTGCGCAAGTGTGGACGTCACAATCGCAACCACCAGGCGATCGCCACTGCGCATAATATATAATCCCCATATAGGGGCGGCAAGATCAGCTTAACTGCGTAGGTGCCGTCGCCATGATTATAGCCGAGGTAAAGTCCCTAATGCGCATCTCAAAAAAAAAAAAAAAAAAAAAATAAAAAAATAAAGAAAGAAAGAAAAATCAAAGCAAAATCACCGCATAGCAAATTCAGAAGATGCTAATGCACATAGTTGATAGCCGCCAAGATGTAAAGAGGCGACACCAGTCCCCCTACACTAACCACGGCACTTATTAAAGTTTGAAACAGTATGGAGCTTTTGCACAAATAGTGCCGTAATGCAAATGAATTAAAGTTGCCGTGGCAGCGGAGTAGATATCAGCAAGAAAATAATAAACCGTGAAACAGGTGGAGCAGGATGAAACTGAATGCTGGTAATGTGAATATTAACAATTCTGACCACCGAATGCCAAGGAAAGTGGGCAAAGTCATGTAATATGTCAAGGAGTTAAACCATACTGGTGATGGGGCAATGATAAAGTATTTAGACCCATCAAGGCACTTGTTGATGTCACCCAAAGGCACTTAACGAAAAATAATAATAATAATAATAATAATAATCTTTTTGGGAGGGGGGGGGGGAGAAGAGAATATCCTCCATATGAGGTGCCAATCACCAACCCATAAAACTGGTGCCGACGAAGTGACAGCCAGAGTCCTGTTGACAAAACCAATATACACATTGATGTTTAATTATACCCTACCTAAAGTTTGCAAAGGAATCACTGCCAAAGGTTAATCCCCCCCTACATTAGGCACCAATCCACAAGACTGAACATCCCAATGAAGACAAGAGTGGAGTTGCTAAATCCATATACACAACCAAAGCTAAAGTTGTTTATAATAGCCCGTAAATAAAAGTTCCTCATTGAGTCCAATGGGTGCCAGGCTCCGTAGTTTGTATATCCATTTGGACTCACATCTCATTAGTTGGTTAGTGAGATTGCCACCCCTAATAGTCACATTAATACTCTCAAGTCCCATGATCCTTAGGTTTTTAGTACTGCTTCCATGTGTGTCCAAGAAATGAGCCGCCACCGAAGTGATAGTTTTCCCTTTTTCCCGATCCTGTTTAGCTGTCTTGATGTTGGAGATATGCTGCTGACTCCTCCTCCTTAACTCTTGGGATGTTTGGCCCACATATAGTTTAGGGCAGCCACATAAGATCACGTCGCCGAGATTCCTCGACCTGCAGTTAAAATAGGATACAGATTTAATTGGGAAAGGTAATGAGGTGACAGAGACTTCTTCCCGCGCCACCATAAATTGGCACACATTGCACCCCCCACAGGGGTAAGTACCACGAATCTTTCTACCAGGTCCTAGTCTTGTTTTAGGTCGTTGATAGTGGCTATGGCACAGTTGATCCTTTAGATTAGAGGCTCTTCTTGCCACTATTCTGGGAGTTGGTGTAATGTGCGGGGAGAGTCTTGGCTCACATAGCAAAATGCCCCAGTTCTTATCTAGAATCTTGTAAATATCAGACCACTGGTTGTTGTATGTAGTGATAAGTGATAGGGGGCACCTGAGTCACGCACCTGTTTATTAAAGAGACTTGGTCTGTCCCTTTGCCTTGCTTCCTGGAACGCCTTTGACACTATTCTCCGTGGATATTGTCTATTAATAAACCGGGTAGTTAGATCCTTTGCTGCCAAATGGAAATCTGCTGGTGAACGACAGTTTCGACGAAGTCTCAGAAACTGACCTTTCGGTATTCCATTCTTCAGATGTGCCGGATGGAAACTGGAGTAGTGTAGAAGATTGTTTGTGGCTGTCGATTTCCGGTAGAGGCAGGAGGAAACGCGGTTGTCTTTTATAGATAGCTTTATGTCCAAGAAGTCTACTGACGATTCTGAAATAGTTGAAGTGAGCTTGATGTTAAAGGAATTGCTGTTAAGATCTTCAATAAAGCTCCTACATTCAACTAGGGATCCTGTCCACAAAAAAAGGACATCATCTATATAACGTCGCCATGTTACAACTTTCTTGGAAAACATCACGTTTTTTTTTTTTTTTTTTTCGTTAAGTGCCTTTGGGTGACATCAACAAGTGCCTTGATGGGTCTAAATACTTTATCATTGCCCCATCACCAGTATGGTTTAACTCCTTGACATATTACATGACTCTGCCCACTTTCCTTGGCATTCGGTGGTCAGAATTGTTAATATTCACATTACCAGCATTCAGTTTCATCCTGCTCCACCTGTTTCACGGTCCATTGGAAATACCATGTGAGTGTCTGAGCTCCAGGATGACTCACGCCACAGCTGCAATGACTTCCACAATTTGTGAGTGCTATTTATACCATGGTCTGTGAGCTACCACATTACTTCACCCCTGATGAAGTCACTGAGGTGACGATACGCGTTGGGTGGGCTATTTTGGAGTTGACTTTCCCTCTTTTTGCCTCAAACCCCTCAGCCCTATGCAGTATGTGAGCTGGCCTATTTGGAACTATTTTGTTGGGTAAATGTAATAATTTTTTTTTTTTCCCCTGATTAACCCTTTGGGGTCTTTTTGCTCAATCATGCTGTGAATCTACTGAGATTCCTATCTAGATTTGGTGCCAAACTGTTATTTGTGCTTTTGGGTTATTTAGCTACATGTGTTCTTGATGCCCGTTATATTAGCACCATAACTGCACTTTATACTATATTATATGGTTTATATCTACATTGGGTACCAATCCATAATCAATAGGCTGTTTGGAGGTAAAATATGATTTATTGATATTTGTGGGGCATTATACGATTCTTTGAGGTTATTTGGTGAGGGATTGTCCTCTTCCATTGGCAAGATTTCATCCTTGTACACTGCCCTTGTTCTTGGGTGTATTTTTCTGTATTTATGTTTTTAGATGTTTTTAAATTCCAGTTGTGTGGTTAAAAGACATTAAATAAAACGTTATTTGTTTATATACTATATACTGTCTCGGTGATCCCTACGTTTGTGCATGTTTCTTTTCTCTTTTGTTGTATAGTCTGTGTTTTGACATGCTGCAGGTTGAGCACATTAGACATTATTATTGATGGTGCCCTCTATATTTAAGTGGTCTGCTACATCACAACAGCGCAACCGATAGTCATCGTAACATCACAACCGACAGTCATAAAAGAGCGCAACACACATAACAGAACACAACCGACAGCCATCATAACAGCGCAACACACATCATAACAGAGCGCCACTAACAGTCATCATAACAAAGCGCAACTGACAGTCATCATAACAGTGCAACCTACATCATAACAGCGCAACCGACAGTCATAAAAGAGCGCAACACACATAACAGAGCACAACCGACAGCCATCATAACAGCGCTCAACCGACAGTCATCATAACAGAGAGCAACACACATAACAGAGCGCAACCGACAGTCATAAAAGAGCGCAACACACATAACAGAGGGCATACCGACAGTCATAAAAGAGAACAATACACAAAACAGGGGACATACCGACAGTCATAAAAGAGCGCAACACACATAACAGAGGGCAACCGACAGTCATAAAAGAGCGCAACACACATAACAGGACATACCGACAGTCATAAAAGAGCGCAATACACATAACAGAGGGCAACCGACAGTCATAAAAGCGCAACACACATAACAGAGTGCAAACGACAGTCATAAAAGAGCGCAACACACATAACGGGGCATACCGACAGTCATAAAAGAGCGCAACACACATAACAGGGGGCATACCGACAGTCATAAAAGAGCGCAACATACATAACAGGGGGCATACCGACAGTCATAAAAGAGCGCAACATACATAACGGGGCATACCGACACTCATAAAAGAGCGCAACACACATAACAGGGCATACCGACAGTCAAAAAAACGCAACAAACATAACAGAGGGCAACCGACAGTCATAAAAGAGCGCAATACTCATAACAGAGCGCAAACGACAGTCATAAAAGAGCGCAACACACATAACAGAGGGCATACCGACAGTCATAAAAGAGCGCAATACTCATAACAGAGGGCATACCGACAGTCATAAAAGAGCGCAACACACATAACAGAGGGCATACCGACAGTCATAAAAGAGCGCAATACTCATAACAGAGGGCATACCGACAGTCATAAAAGAGCGCAACACACATAACAGAGGGCAACCAACAGTCATAAAAGAGCGCAACACACATCATAACAGAGCGCCACTAACAGTCACCATAACAGAGCGCAACACACAAAACAGCACAACCGACAGTCATAAAAGAGCACAACCGACATCATAAAAGAGTACAACCGACAGCCATCATAACAGAGTGCCACTAACAGTCATCATAACAAAGCGCAACTGACAGTCATCATAACAGCGCAACCTACATCATAACAGCGCAACCGACAGTCATCATAACAGCGCAACCGATAGTCATCGTAACATCACAACCGACAGTCATAAAAGAGCGCAACACACATAACAGAGCACAACCGACAGCCATCATAACAGCGCTCAACCGACAGTCATCATAACAGAGAGCAACACACATAACAGAGCGCAACCGACAGTCATAAAAGAGCGCAACACACATAACAGAGGGCAAACGACAGTCATAAAAGAGAACAACACACAAAACAGGGGACATACCGACAGTCATAAAAGAGCGCAACACACATAACAGAGGGCAACCGACAGTCATAAAAGAGCGCAACACACATAACAGGACATACCGACAGTCATAAAAGAGCGCAATACACATAACAGAGGGCAACCGACAGTCATAAAAGCACAACACACATAACAGAGGGCAACCGACAGTCATAAAAGAGCGCAACACACATAACGGGGCATACCGACAGTCATAAAAGAGCGCAACACACATAACAGGGGGCATACCGACAGTCATAAAAGAGCGCAACACACATAACAGGGGACATACCGACAGTCATAAAAGAGTGCAACACACATAACAGAGAGCAACCGACAGTCATAAAAGAGCGCAACACACATAACAGAGGGCAACCGACAGTCATAAAAGAGAACAACACACAAAACAGGGGACATACAGACAGTCATAAAAGAGCGCAACATACATAACAGGGGGCATACCGACAGTCATAAAAGAGCACAACACACAAAACAGAGGGCATACCGACAGTCATAAAAGAGCGCAACACACATAACGGGGCATACCGACAGTCATAAAAGAGCGCAACACACATAACAGGGCATACCGACAGTCAAAAAACCGCAACACACATAACAGAGGGCAACCGACAGTCATAAAAGAGCGCAATACTCATAACAGAGCGCAAACGACAATCATAAAAGAGTGCAACACACATAACAGAGGGCATACCGACAGTCATAAAAGAGCACAACACACATAACAGAGGGCATACCGACAGTCATAAAAGAGCGCAATACTCATAACAGAGGGCATACCGACAGTCATAAAAGAGCGCAACACACATAACAGAGGGCAACCGACAGTCATAAAAGAGCACGACACACAAAACAGAGGGCATACCGACAGTCATAAAAGAGCGCAACACACATAACGGGGCATACCGACAGCCATAAAAGAGCGCAACACACATAACTGAGGGCAATCGACAGTCATAAAAGAGCGCAATACTCATAACAGAGTGCAAACAACAGACATAAAAGAGCGCAACACACATAACAGAGGGCATACCGACAGTCATAAAAGAGCGCAACACACATAACAGAGGGCAACCGACAGTCATAAAACAGCGCAACACACATAACAGGGCATACCGACAGTCATAAAAGAGCGCAACACACATAACAGAGGGCAACCGACAGTCATAAAAGAGCACAACATATAACAAGGGGCATACCGACAGTCATAAAAGAGCGCAACACACATAACGGGGGGCATACCGACAGTCATAAAAGAGCACGACACACATAACAGGGGGCATACCGACAGTCATAAAAGAGCGCAACACACATAACGGGGGGCATACCGACAGTCATAAAAGAGCACGACACACAAAACAGAGGGCATACCGACAGTCATAAAAGAGCGCAACACACATAACTGAGGGCAATCGACAGTCATAAAAGAGCGCAATACTCATAACAGAGTGCAAACAACAGACATAAAAGAGCGCAACACACATAACGGGGCATACCGACAGTCATAAAAGAGCGCAACACACATAACGGGGCATACCGACAGTCATAAAAGAGCGCAACACACATAACGGGGCATACCGACAGTCATAAAAGAGCGCAACACACATAACGGGGCATACCGACAGACATAAAAGAGCGCAACACACATAACTGAGGGCAATCGACAGTCATAAAAGAGCGCAATACTCATAACAGAGTGCAAACAACAGACATAAAAGAGCGCAACACACATAACAGAGGGCATACCGACAGTCATAAAAGAGCGCAACACACATAACAGAGGGCAACCGACAGTCATAAAACAGCGCAACACACATAACAGGGCATACCGACAGTCATAAAAGAGCGCAACACACATAACAGAGGGCATACCGACAGTCATAAAAGAGCACAACATATAACAGGGGGCATACCGACAGTCATAAAAGAGCGCAACACACATAACAGGGGGCATACCGACAGTCATAAAAGAGCGCAACACACATAACGGGGCATACCGACAGTCATAAAAGAGCGCAATACACATAACAGAGGGCATACAGACAGTCATAAAAGAGAGCAACACACATAACAGAGGGCAACCGACAGTCATAAAAGAGTGCAACACACATAACAGGGGGCAACCGACAGTCATAAAAGAGCGCAATACTCATAACAGAGTGCAAACCACAGACATAAAAGAGCGCAACACACATAACAGAGGCAACCGGCAGTCATAAAAGAGCGCAACATATAGCGGGGCATACCGACAGTCTTAAAAGAGCACAACACACATAACAGGGGGCATACCGACAGTCATAAAAGAGCACAACACACAAAACAGAGGGCATACCGACAGTCATAAAAGAGCACAACACACATAACGGGGCATACCGACAGTCATAAAAGAGCGCAACACACATAACGGGGCATACCGACAGTCATAAAAGAGCGCAACACACACAACAGAGGGCAACCGACAGTCATAAAACAGCGCAACACACACAACAGAAGGTAACCGACAGTCACAAAAGAGCGCAACACACATAACAGAGGGCAACCGACAGTTATAAAAGAGCGCAACACACATAACGGGGCATACCGACAGTCATAAAAGAGAGCAACATAAATAACAGGGGGCATACCAACAGTCATAAAAGAGCGCAACACACATAACGGGGCATACCGACAGTCATAAAAGAGCGCAACATACATAACAGGGGGCAACCGACAGTCATAAAAGAGCGCAACACACAAAACAGAGGGCATACCGACAGTCATAAAAGAGCGCAACACACATAACGGGGCATACCGACAGTCATAAAAGAGCGCAACACACACAACAGAGGGCAACCGACAGTCAAAAGAGCGCAACACACATAACAGAGGGCAACCGACAGTCATAAAATAGCGCAACACACATAACAGAGGGCAACCGACAGTCAAAAGAGCGCAACACACATAACAGAGGGCAACCGACAGTCATAAAATAGCGCAACACACATAACAGAGGGCAACCGACAGTCATAAAATAGCGCAACACACATAACAGAGGGCATACGACAGTCATAAAAGAGCGCAACACACGTAACAGAAGGCATACCGACAGTCATAAAAGAGCGCAACACACATAACAGAGGGCAACCGACAGTCATAAAAGAGCGCAACACACATACAGTAACAGAGGGTAACCGACAGTCATAAAAGAGTGCAACACACATAACAGGGGGCAACCGACAGTCATAAAAGAGCGCAACACACAAAACAGAGGGCATACCGACAGTCATAAAAGAGCGCAACACACATAACGGGGCATACCGACAGTCATAAAAGAGCGCAACACACACAACAGAGGGCAACCGACAGTCATAAAAGAGCGCAACACACAAAACAGAGGGCATACCGACAGTCATAAAAGAGCGCAACACACATAACGGGGCATACCGACAGTCATAAAAGAGCGCAACATACATAACAGGGGGCAACCGACAGTCATAAAAGAGCGCAACACACAAAACAGAGGGCATACCGACAGTCATAAAAGAGCGCAACACACATAACGGGGCATACCGACAGTCATAAAAGAGCGCAACACACATAACAGGGGGCATACGACAGTCATAAAAGAGCGCAACACACATAACAGAGGGCAACCGACAGTCATAAAAGAGCGCAACACACATAACAGAGGGCATACGACAGTCATAAAAGAGCGCAACACACGTAACAGAGGGCAACCGACAGTCAAAAGAGCGCAACACACATAACAGAGGGCAACCGACAGTCATAAAATAGCGCAACACACATAACAGAGGGCATACGACAGTCATAAAAGAGCGCAACACACGTAACAGAGGGCATACCGACAGTCATAAAAGAGCGCAACACACATAACAGAGGGCAACCGACAGTCATAAAAGAGCGCAACACACATACAGTAACAGAGGGTAACCGACAGTCATAAAAGAGTGCAACACACATAACAGGGGGCAACCGACAGTCATAAAAGCGCAACACACATAACAGAGGGCATACCGACAGTCATAAAAGAGCGCAACACACATAACAGAGGGCATACCGACAGTCATAAAAGGGCGCAACACACATAACGGGGCATACCGACAGTCATAAAAGAGCGCAACACACATAACAGAGGGCATACCGACAGTCATAAAAGGGCGCAACACACATAACAGAGGGCAACCGACAGTCATAAAAGAGCACAACACACATAACGGGGCATACCGACAGTCATAAAAGAGCG
This sequence comes from Ranitomeya variabilis, assembly GCF_051348905.1. Taxonomy (NCBI): domain Eukaryota; kingdom Metazoa; phylum Chordata; class Amphibia; order Anura; family Dendrobatidae; genus Ranitomeya; species Ranitomeya variabilis. The sequence goes on along the minus strand of NC_135232.1, from coordinate 549,602,454 downwards.
TAACACACATAACAGAGGCATACCGACAGTCATAAAAGAGCGCAACACACATAACGGGTCATACCGACAGTCATAAAAGAGCGTAACACACATAACAGAGGCATACCGACAGTCATAAAAGAGCGCAACACACATAACAGAGGGCAACCGACAGTCATAAATGAGCGTAACACACATAACGGGGCATACCGACAGTTATAAAAGAGCGCAACACACATAACAGAGGGCAACCGACAGTCATAAAAGAGCGCAACACACATAACGGGGGCAACCGACAGTCATAAAAGAGCACAACACACATAACGGGGCATACCGACAGTCATAAAAGAGTGCAACACACATAACAGAGGGCAACCAACAGTCATAAAAGGGCGCAACACACATAACAGAGGGCAACCGACAGTCATAAAAGAGCGCAACACACATAACAGGGGGCATACCGACAGTCATAAAAGGGCGCAACACACATAACACAGGGCAACCGACAGTCATAACAGGGCGCAACACACATAACAGAGTGCAAACGACAGTCATAAAAGAGCGCAACACACATAACAGAGGGCATACCGACAGTCATAAAAGAGCGCCACACATATAACGGGGCATACCGACAGTCATAAAAGAGCGCAACACACATAACAGAGGGCATACCGACAGTCATAAAAGAGCGCAACACACATAACAGAGGGCAACCGACAGTCATAAAAGAGCGCAACACACATAACGGGGCATACCGACAGTCATAAAAGAGCGCAACACACATAACAGAGGGCAACCGACAGTCATAAAAGAGCACAACACACATAACGGGGCATACCGACAGTCATAAAAGAGCGCAACACACATAACAGAGGCATACTGACAGTCATAAATGAGCGTAACACACATAACAGGGGGCAACCGACAGTCATAAATGAGCGTAACACACATAACAGAGGGCAACTGACAGTCATAAAAGAGTGCAGCACGCACAACAGAGGGCATACCGACAGTCATAAAAGAGCGCAACACACATAACAGGGCATACCGACAGTCATAAAAGAGCGCAACACACATAACACAGGGCAACCGACAGTCATAACAGGGCGCAACACACATAACAGAGTGCAAACGACAGTCATAAAAGAGCGCAACACACATAACAGAGGGCATACCGACAGTCATAAAAGAGCGCAACACACATAACAGAGTGCAAACGACAGTCATAAAAGAGCGCAACACACATAACAGAGGGCAACCGACAGTCATAAAAGGGCGCAACATACATAACAGAGGGCATACCGACAGTCATAAAAGAGCGCCACACATATAACGGGGCATACCGACAGTCATAAAAGAGCGCAACACACATAACAGAGGGCATACCGACAGTCATAAAAGGGCGCAACACACATAACACAGGGCAACCGACAGTCATAACAGGGCGCAACACACATAACAGAGTGCAAACGACAGTCATAAAAGAGCGCAACACACATAACAGAGTGCAAACGACAGTCATAAAAGAGCGCAACACACATAACGGGGCATACCGACAGTCATAAAAGAGCGCAACACACATAACAGAGGCATACCGACAGTCATAAAAGAGCGCAACACACATAACAGAGGGCAACCGACAGTCATAAAAGAGCGCAACACACATAACGGGGCATACCGACAGTCATAAAAGAGCGCAACACACATAACAGAGGGCAACCGACAGTCATAAAAGAGCACAACACACATAACGGGGCATACCGACAGTCATAAAAGAGCGCAACACACATAACAGAGGCATACTGACAGTCATAAATGAGCGTAACACACATAACAGGGGGCAACCGACAGTCATAAATGAGCGTAACACACATAACAGAGGGCAACTGACAGTCATAAAAGAGCGCAACACACATAACGGGGGCAACCGACAGTCATAAAAGAGCGCAACACACATAACAGAGGGCAACCGACAGTCATAAAAGGGCGCAACACACATAACAGAGGGCAACCGACAGTCATAAAAGAGCGCCACACATATAACGGGGCATACCGACAGTCATAAAAGAGCGCAACACACATAACAGGGAGCATACCGACAGTCATAAAAGGGCGCAACACACATAACAGAGGGCAACCGACAGTCATAAAAGAGCGCAACACACATAACGGGGCATACCGACAGTCATAAAAGAGCGCAACACACATAACAGAGGGCATACCGACAGTCATAAAAGGGCGCAACACACATAACAGAGGGCAACCGTCAGTCATAAAAGAGCGCAACAAACATAACGGGGCATACCGACAGTCATAAAAGAGCGCAACACACATAACAGAGGGCAACCGACAGTCATAAAAGGGCGCAACACACATAACAGAGGGCAACCGACAGTCATAAAAGAGCACAACACACATAACGGGGCATACCGACAGTCATAAAAGAGCGCAACACACATAACAGAGGGCATACCGACAGTCATAAAAGAGCGCAACACACATAACAGAGGGCAACCGACAGTCATAAATGAGCGTAACACACATAACAGGGGGCAACCGACAGTCATAAATTAGCGTAACACACATAACGGGGCATACCGACAGTTATAAAAGAGCGCAACACACATAACAGAGGGCATACCGACAGTCATAAAAGAGCGCAACACACATAACAGAGGGCAACCGACAGTCATAAAAGAGCGCAACACACATAACGGGGGCAACCGACAGTCATAAAAGAGCGCAACACACATAACGGGGCATACCGACAGTCATAAAAGAGTGCAACACACATAACAGAGGGCATACCGACAGTCATAAAAGGGCGCAACACACATAACGGGGGCAACCGACAGTCATAAAAGGGCGCAACACACATAACAGAGGGCATACGACAGTCATAAAAGAGCGCCACACATATAACGGGGCATACCGACAGTCATAAAAGAGTGCAACACACATAACAGAGGGCAACCGACAGTCATAAAAGGGCGCAACACACATAACAGAGGGCAACCGACAGTCATAAAAGAGCGCAACACACATAACAGAGGGCAACCGACAGTCATAAAAGAGCGCAACACACATAACAGGGGGCATACCGACAGTCATAAAAGAGCGCAACACACATAACAGAGGCATACCGACAGTCATAAATGAGCGTAACACACATAACAGAGGGCATACCGACAGTCATAAAAGAGCGCAACACACATAACGGGGCATACCGACAGTTATAAAAGAGCGCAACACACATAACAGAGGGCATACCGACAGTCATAAAAGAGCGCAACACACATAACGGGGCATACCGACAGTCATAAAAGAGTGCAACACACATAACGGGGCATACCGACAGTCATAAAAGAGCGCAACACACATAACGGGGCATACCGACAGTCATAAAAGAGCGCAACACACACAACAGAGGGCAACCGACAGTCAAAAGAGCGCAACACACATAACAGAGGGCAACCGACAGTCATAAAAGAGCGCAACACACATAACAGAGGGCATACGACAGTCATAAAAGAGCGCAACACACATAACAGAGGGCATACCGACAGTCATAAAAGAGCGCAACACACATAACAGAGGGCATACCGACAGTCATAAAAGAGCGCAACACACATACAGTAACAGAGGGCAACCTACAGTCATAAAAGAGCGCTACACACATAACAGGGGGCATACCGACAGTCATAAAAGAGCGCAACACACATAACAGAGGGCATACTGACAGTCATAAAAAAGCGCAACACACATAACAGAGGGCAACTGACAGTCATAAATGAGCGTAACACACATAACAGGGGGCAACCGACAGTCATAAAAGAGTGCAACACACATAACAGAGGGCAACTGACAGTCATAAATGAGCGTAACACACATAACAGGGGGCAACCGACAGTCATAAATGAGCGTAACACACATAACGGGGCATACCGACAGTCATAAAAGAGCGCAACACACATAACAGAGGGCATACCGACAGTCATAAAAGAGCGCAACACACATAACAGAGGGCATACCGACAGTCATAAAAGAGCGCAACACACATAACAGAGGGCAACCGACAGTCATAAAAAAGCGCAACACACATAACGGGGCATACTGACAAGCGCAACACACATAACAGGGGGCATACGACAGTCATAAAAGAGCGCAACACACATAACAGGGAGCAACCGACAGTCATAGAAGAGCGCAACACACATAACAGAGGGCAACCGACAGTCATAAAAGAGCGCAACACACATAACAGAGGGCATACTGACAGTCATAAAAGAGCGCAACACACATAACAGAGGGCATACCGACAGTCATAAAAGAGCGCAACACACATAACAGAGGCAACCGACAGTCAAAAAAGAGCGCAACACACATAACAGAGGGCATACTGACAGTCATAAAAGAGCGCAACACACATAACTGTTGTGATCCGCTTTTTGGGCTCCCCTAGTGGTGGCTGGTGGTACTGGAGACTTGTATGTTCTTTTCTGCCTCAGCTCACCTGCTTCCATCAGTTTTGGGAGTTCCCTATTTAGCCTTGCTCTCCAGTCACTTCCTTGCCGGTCATCATTGTAACCTGAGTCTTTCAGTTGCATGTTCCTGCTACCAGTCTGCTGATCAGCTAAGTGGACTCTTGTCCTTTTTGTTTTGTATTTTTTGTCCAGTTTACAGTTTGTCATTTCCTGTTACTGGAAGCTCTTGTGGACTGAAATTGCCACTCCTGTGTCATGAGTTGACACAGGAGTCTTAAAGTAATTTCAGGATGGGTTTTTGAAAGGGTTTTTCAGCTGACCGTGAAGTCCTCTTTTGTATCCTTCCTCTATCTAGTAAGTGGACCTCGCTTTGCTAAATCTACCTTCATACTGTGTATGTCTTTTCCTCTGAACTCACCGTTAATATATGTGGGGGCTACTATCATCTTTGGGGAATTTCACTAGAGGTAAGCCAGGTCTGTTCCTTCCTCTTCCAGGCGTAGTTAGTTCTCCGGCTGGCGCATGGCATCTAGGCAGCCGTAGGAATGCTTCCTGGCTACTGTTAGTTGTGTGGTAGATTTAGGTCACGGTCAGCTTGAGTTTCCATCACCCGAGGGCTAGTTGTTGTGAAATTGGATTTTGGGCTCCCCCGGTGGCCACTGGTGGAATTGAACTTGTGTGCATCATCCCCTCTGTTCACCTGTTCCCATCAGGATGTGGGAGTCGCTATTTAACCTTGCTCCTCTGTCACTTCCATGCCGGTCAACATTGTAATCAGAAGCCTTTCTGTGCATGTTCCTGCTTCTAGACAACTCCCAGCTAAGTGGACTTTTTGTCCTTGTTTGTTTTTTGCATTTTGTTCCAGTTCACAGCTGCAGTTTCGTTTCTGTGTCTGGAAAGCTCTTGTGATCTGAAATTGCCACTCTGATGTTATGAGTTAATACTAGAGTCTTAAAGTAATTTCAGGATGGTGTTTTGATAGGGTTTTCAGCTGACCATGAAAGTGCCCTTTCTGTCTTCCTGCTATCTAGTAAGCGGACCTCGATTTTGCTAAACCTATTTTCATACTACGTTTGTCATTTTCATCTAAAATCACCGCCAATATATGTGGGGGCCTCTGTCTGCCTTTCGGGGAAATTTCTCTAGAGGTGAGCCAGGACTGTATTTTCCTCTGCCAGGATTAGTTAGTCCTCCGGCTGGCGCTGGGCGTCTAGGGATAAAACGTAGGCACGCTACCCGGCTACTATCAGTTGTGCGGCAGGTTTAGTTCATGGTCAGTTTAGTTTCCATCCTTCCAAGAGCTAGTTCTTATGTATGCTGGGCTATGTTCTCTTGCCATTGAGAACCATAACAATTTGACCGGCCCGCAAAGGGTTAAATTAATTGGCAGAGAAAGGAGAGAAAAAAGAAGTCTGCTGAAAATTTTTTTTTTTTTTTTTTTTCTTTCAGTTCTGAGTGTGCTTCCAATTGAATCACTTGCAAGTCTGCCTATATTGCAGCCTTCCTCTCTCTCTCTCCTTCTAATCCTGGAATGGCTCTGTGTTCACCTGTTTAAAATGGATATTCAGAGTTTAGCTGCAGGTTTGAATAATCTCACCACGAAAGTTCAAAATTTACAAGACTATGTTGTTCATGTTCCTATATCTGAACCTAGAATTCCTTTGCCTGAATTTTTCTCGGGGAATAGATCTTGCTTTCAAAATTTCAAAAAGAATTGCAAGTTGTTTTTGTCCCTGAAATCTCGCTCTGCTGGAGATCCTGCCCAGCAGGTCAGGATTGTGATTTCCTTGCTCCGGGGCGACCCTCAAGATTGGGCTTTTGCATTGGCTCCAGGGGATCCTGCGTTGCTCAATGTGGATGCGTTTTTTCTGGCCTTGGGGTTGCTTTATGAGGAACCTCATTTAGAGCTTCAGGCGGAAAAAGCCTTGATGTCCCTATCTCAGGGGCAAGATGAAGTTGAAATATATTGCCAAAAATTCCGTAAATGGTCTGTGCTTACTCAGTGGAATGAGTGCGCCCTGGCGGCGAATTTCAGAGAGGGTCTCTCTGATGCCATTAAGGATGTTATGGTGGGGTTCCCTGTGCCTGCGGGTCTGAATGAGTCCATGACAATGGCTATCCAGATCGATAGACGTCTGCGGGAGCGCAAACCTGTGCACCATTTGGCGGTGTCTACTGAGAAGACGCCAGAGAATATGCAATGTGATAGAATTCTGTCTAGAAGCGAACGGCAGAATTTTAGACGAAAAAATGGGTTGTGCTTTTATTGTGGTGATTCAACTCATGTTATATCAGCATGCTCTAAGCGTACTAAGAAGCTTGATAAGTCAGTTTCAATTGGCACTTTTCAGTCTAAGTTTATTCTATCTGTGACCCTGATTTGTTCTTTATCATCTATTACCGCGGACGCCTATGTCGACTCTGGCGCCGCTTTGAGTCTTATGGATTGGTCCTTTGCCAAACGCTGTGGGTATGATTTAGAGCCTCTTGAAACTCCTATACCTCTGAAGGGGATTGACTCCACCCCATTGGCTAGTAATAAACCACAATACTGGACACAAGTAACTATGCGAATTAATCCGGATCATCAGGAGATTATTCGCTTTCTTGTGCTGTATAATCTGCATGATGTGTTGGTACTTGGATTGCCATGGCTGCAATCTCATAACCCAGTCCTCGACTGGAAAGCTATGTCTGTGTTAAGCTGGGGATGTAAGGGGATGCATGGGGACGAACCTTTGGTTTCCATTTCATCATCTATTCCCTCTGAGATTCCTGAATTCTTGTCTGACTATCGTGATGTTTTTGAAGAACCTAAGCTTGGTTCATTACCTCCGCACCGGGAGTGCGATTGTGCCATAGATTTGATTCCGGGTAGTAAATACCCTAAGGGTCGTTTATTTAATCTGTCTGTGCCTGAACATGCTGCTATGCGAGAATATATAAAGGAGTCCTTGGAAAAGGGACATATTCGTCCTTCGTCATCTCCCTTAGGAGCCGGTTTTTTCTTTGTGTCTAAGAAAGATGGCTCTTTGAGGCCGTGTATTGATTATCGGCTTTTGAATAAAATCACGGTTAAATATCAATATCCGTTGCCACTGCTGACTGATTTGTTTGCTCGCATAAAGGGGGCCAAGTGGTTCTCTAAGATAGATCTCCGTGGGGCGTATAATTTGGTGCGAATTAAGCAGGGGGATGAGTGGAAAACCGCATTTAATACACCCGAGGGCCACTTTGAGTATTTGGTGATGCCTTTTGGCCTTTCAAATGCCCCTTCAGTCTTTCAGTCCTTTATGCATGACATTTTCCGTGATTATTTGGATAAATTTATGATTGTGTATCTGGATGATATTCTGATTTTTTCGGATGACTGGGACTCTCATGTCCAGCAGGTCAGGAGGGTTTTTCAGGTTTTGCGGTCTAATTCCTTGTGTGTGAAGGGTTCTAAGTGCGTTTTTGGGGTTCAAAAGATTTCCTTCTTGGGATACATTTTTTCCCCCTCTTCCATCGAGATGGATCCTGTCAAGGTTCAGGCTATTTGTGATTGGACGCAACCCTCTTCTCTTAAGAGTCTTCAGAAATTTTTGGGCTTTGCTAACTTTTATCGTCGATTTATTGCTGGTTTTTCTGATGTTGTTAAACCATTGACTGATTTGACTAAGAAGGGTGCTGATGTTGCTGATTGGTCCCCTGCTGCTGTGGAGGCCTTTCGGGAGCTTAAGCGCCGCTTTTCTTCCGCCCCTGTGTTGCGTCAGCCTGATGTTGCTCTTCCTTTCCAGGTTGAGGTCGACGCTTCTGAAATCGGAGCTGGGGCGGTTTTGTCGCAGAGAAGTTCCGACTGCTCCGTGATGAAACCTTGTGCTTTTTTTTCTCGTAAATTTTCGCCCGCCGAGCGGAATTATGATATTGGGAATCGGGAGCTTTTGGCCATGAAGTGGGCTTTTGAGGAGTGGCGTCATTGGCTTGAGGGGGCTAGACATCAGGTGGTGGTATTGACCGACCACAAAAATTTAATTTATCTTGAGTCCGCCAGACGCCTGAATCCTAGACAGGCGCGCTGGTCGTTGTTTTTCTCTCGGTTTAATTTTGTGGTGTCATACCTACCGGGTTCTAAGAATGTTAAGGCGGATGCCCTTTCTAGGAGTTTTGAGCCTGACTCCCCTGGTAATTCTGAACCTACAGGTATCCTTAAGGATGGAGTGATATTGTCTGCCGTTTCTCCAGACCTGCGGCGGGCCTTGCAGGAGTTTCAGGCGGATAGACCTGATCGTTGCCCACCTGGTAGACTGTTTGTTCCTGATGATTGGACCAGTAAAGTCATTTCTGAGGTTCATTCTTCTGCGTTGGCAGGTCATCCTGGAATCTTTGGTACCAGGGATTTGGTGGCAAGGTCCTTCTGGTGGCCTTCCCTGTCACGAGATGTACGAGGCTTTGTGCAGTCTTGTGACGTTTGTGCTCGGGCCAAGCCTTGTTGTTCTCGGGCTAGTGGATTGTTGTTGCCCTTGCCTATCCCGAAGAGGCCTTGGACGCACATCTCGATGGATTTTATTTCAGATCTTCCTGTTTCTCAGAAGATGTCTGTCATCTGGGTGGTGTGTGACCGTTTCTCTAAGATGGTCCATTTGGTTCCCCTGCCTAAGTTGCCTTCTTCTTCCGAGTTGGTTCCTCTGTTTTTTCAAAATGTGGTTCGTTTGCATGGTATTCCGGAGAATATCGTTTCTGACAGAGGAACCCAATTCGTGTCTAGATTTTGGCGGGCATTCTGTGCTAGGATGGGCATAGATTTGTCTTTCTCGTCTGCTTTCCATCCTCAGACTAATGGCCAGACCGAGCGGATGAATCAGACTTTGGAGACATATTTGAGGTGTTTTGTGTCTGCAGATCAGGATGATTGGGTTGCTTTTTTGCCTTTAGCGGAGTTTGCCCTCAATAATCGGGCCAGCTCTGCCACCTTGGTGTCTCCTTTTTTCTGTAATTCGGGGTTTCATCCTCGATTTTCCTCCGGTCAGGTGGAGTCTTCGGATTGTCCTGGAGTGGATGCTGTGGTGGAGAGGTTGCATCAGATTTGGGGGCAGGTAGTGGACAATTTGAAGTTGTCCCAGGAGAAGACTCAGCTTTTTGCCAACCGCCGGCGTCGGGTTGGTCCTCGGCTTTGTGTCGGGGACTTGGTGTGGTTGTCTTCTCGTTTTGTCCCTATGAGGGTTTCTTCTCCTAAGTTTAAGCCTCGGTTCATCGGCCCGTACAAGATATTGGAGATTCTTAACCCTGTGTCCTTCCGTTTGGACCTCCCTGCATCTTTTTCTATTCATAATGTTTTTCATCGGTCATTATTGCGCAGGTATGAGGTACCCGTTGTGCCTTCCGTTGAGCCTTCTGCTCCGGTGTTGGTTGAGGGCGAGTTGGAGTACGTTGTGGAAAAAATCTTGGACTCCCGTGTTTCCAGACGGAAACTCCAGTATCTGGTCAAATGGAAGGGATACGGTCAGGAGGATAATTCTTGGGTGACTGCCTCTGATGTTCATGCCTCCGATCTGGTCCGTGCCTTTCATAGGGCTCATCCTGATCGCCCTGGTGGTTCTGGTGAGGGTTCGGTGCCCCCTCCTTGAGGGGGGGGTACTGTTGTGAAATTGGATTTTGGGCTCCCCCGGTGGCCACTGGTGGAATTGAACTTGTGTGCATCATCCCCTCTGTTCACCTGTTCCCATCAGGATGTGGGAGTCGCTATTTAACCTTGCTCCTCTGTCACTTCCATGCCGGTCAACATTGTAATCAGAAGCCTTTCTGTGCATGTTCCTGCTTCTAGACAACTCCCAGCTAAGTGGACTTTTGTCCTTGTTTGTTTTTTGCATTTTGTTCCAGTTCACAGCTGCAGTTTCGTTTCTGTGTCTGGAAAGCTCTTGTGATCTGAAATTGCCACTCTGATGTTATGAGTTAATACTAGAGTCTTAAAGTAATTTCAGGATGGTGTTTTGATAGGGTTTTCAGCTGACCATGAAAGTGCCCTTTCTGTCTTCCTGCTATCTAGTAAGCGGACCTCGATTTTGCTAAACCTATTTTCATACTACGTTTGTCATTTTCATCTAAAATCACCGCCAATATATGTGGGGGCCTCTGTCTGCCTTTCGGGGAAATTTCTCTAGAGGTGAGCCAGGACTGTATTTTCCTCTGCCAGGATTAGTTAGTCCTCCGGCTGGCGCTGGGCGTCTAGGGATAAAACGTAGGCACGCTACCCGGCTACTATCAGTTGTGCGGCAGGTTTAGTTCATGGTCAGTTTAGTTTCCATCCTTCCAAGAGCTAGTTCTTATGTATGCTGGGCTATGTTCTCTTGCCATTGAGAACCATAACAGCTAGTCTGTTATTTTGTGTTTCTGATGTTCCCATGCCATTGGGGAATCACGACACATAACAGAGGGCATACCGACAGCCATAAAAGAGCGCAACACACAAAACAGAGGGCATACCGACAGTCATAAAAGAGCGCAACACACATAACAGGGCATACCGACAGTCATAAAAGAGCGCAACACACATAACAGAGGGCAACCGACAGTCATAAAAGCGCAACCGACAGTCATAAAAGAGCGCAACACACATAACAGAGGCAACCGACAGTCATAAAAGAGCGCAACACACATAACGGGGCATACCGACAGTCATAAAAGAGCGTGTCACGATTCCCACCGTGACTGTCTCCAATTGTCACGATCCCTTAGCCGTGGCCCGCAGTTTGTCACGAAAATCCACAAGGATTCCTGACCACTGCCACCATTAGGTCACGGATTGGGGTGACTTTAGACCAGCAGACGGCTATCACATGTGCAGGGGGGCTTATCCTCGTTATCCCTCCACTGTCACAATGTGATAAAAAAAAACACACAAGGTTATTGACCTCTTAGTTTACAGCAGGGGCTTATTTTAGGTATCCCACTGCTCTTCAATATACCATGAACTGCAGGGATTTGTGTATCCCGCTTACAGTTTCACTCAACCCTTGCAGCTCTCTGGCGCCCCCCTTACTCTCAGGTCAGATTAGGTACTGCACCTAGGGTAATTAGCCGCCAGAAAGGCTGCCTGCTATGTACTGGCTATTGGGCGCGCTGCAGCGACGCGATAACTACTCCCACTCAGGCAGGAACAATAATTATCAAGCCGCAGTTGCTACAGTGACCCCCAAAACCCTGCACACGGTAAGCTGCCACCAGCTCCGATTAAACGGGTCCGGAGCTAACCCAAAACAGTAGCGTAATTCCCCTTCAAGAGACTTAGGGTACGTTTTTAGAGCAGGGAGGAAGAACTGGCATGAAATAATATACCCCACAAGGAGTAGGCAGTGCTTTATAAAAATATTTTACAAAGATGTTACAAGTGAGACAATTGCAAATATGTACAAGGTAATTATGAAAATAAAAGGATTAAATGAAGAAAAGATAACACTCACATTTCTCAGATCATTGCATTGCAGGCAACCATACGTCCCAGCTCATTGGACGTGCTGCTCAGGTCTGTCCAGGAAAAACTCACAACAACCCCCTGGAAGCCTGCCAGCAACTTTATAACCTACAGCCTGTGACCTCACAGAAAGGGCTGGCTTTTCCAATCCCTCCTACCTCTTCCTTTTTACTAACAGGGCATGAAATATATCTGATGCCCGTAACTTCGCTCCAGAACATGTCATAATCGTACCATACCCAGCATTCATCTCGTATTATCGCTGGCATTCTAGTGAGATCAAATATGTCCTATTTGGGATGTATATTTACAGAGAAATCCCTACTTCTTCACCTGATGGAGTTAAAGCTCATGTTTAGAGTGATGGGTAGCTCCTTCGATGGAGATTACAAATATATGTTTCCGTGGTCTTAACTTAAACGATTTGCCTAATATCTTACAAAAACAGAACAAAGGACTTTCATGATTCTAGAAGGTTCTAGTCCAGTGATAGCTGGACAAGAGCTTACGCGGCAGGAAATGCCGGTCGTAAATACCTTTATTCAATAAAACTCCCCTCTCACATACATTGGCAAGGCAAGCTCAACTCTGAAGTGAAAGAGAAGGGGGGTTTCTTAGCCCACATCCTGGGCTGACAAGAGAAACCCAACTTATATGATATTTCCTACCATATCGTGACACCTCCCCCTTTTGGTGTGCGTTACGGTGGCAGAACCTCTCAGTATGCCTCCATGCGCACCTCCGTGGGTTCACCCTGGCGGGAGAGTCCATCTGCATTCCCATTTGCCCGCTTTGTGTTTAATGGTGAAGTCAAATTGCTGAAGGGCAAGGCTCCAGCGTAGCAACCTGCCATTGGTTCCACACATGGTGCTTAGCCAGCGCAGAGGGTCGTGGTCGGTCACCACAGTGAAGGTGCGACCATACAAGTAGGGCTGCAAGCACTGCAGGGCCCAGACTATGGCCAGGCACTCCTTCTCAATGGTGGAGTAGGCCACTTCCCTCGGCAAAAGTTTCCGGCTCAGGTACAACACGGGGTGCTCTTGGTCCTCCGAGTCAACCTGGCTGAGCACAGCACCAAGGCCAAACTCGCTGGCATCGGTCTGTACCAAGAACGGTCGACTGCTGTCGACTGCTTTCAACACAGGGGCGTTGCACAGTGCTGTTTTCAACGCCTGGAAGGCCCCCTCACAGCCATCTGTCCAGTTGACGATGTGGGGTAGCTTCTTCCTGGTGAGGTCCGTCAAAGGTTTTTCCAGGCTACTGTAGTGCTGCACAAAGCGCCTATAGTACCCTGCAGTGCCCAGGAAGGACATCACCTGTTTCTTGATCCCAGGAGTGGGCCAGTTCACGATCACGCCCACTTTGTCAGGCTCCGGTTTCAGGGTGCCTCCGCCTACCCGGTGCCCCAGGTAGTGGACCTCCCTCATGCCCATCTGGCACTTTCCCGGCTTGATAGTCAGTCCTGCTCGGTGAATTCGCCCGAGCACCTCCTCGAGATGCTGCAGGTGTTCATCCCAGGAAGGACTGAAGATGGCAATGTCATGTAAGTACGCCACAGCGTACTTCTCCAGTCCCTGAAGCAGGAGATTGACCATCCGCTGGAAAGTGGCAGGGGCATTCTTCATGTGTGATAAAGGCGGACTTCTCCTGCGCCTCGGGGCTCAGGGGAATCTGCCAGTATCCTCGACTGAGATCCATTATTGTCAGGTATTTTGCGCCAGCTAACTTCTCAAGCAGCTCCTCGATGTGCGGCATTAGGTGCGCATCAGAGGCTGTAATGGCGTTGAGCCCCCTGTAGTCCACGCAGAACCGGGTGGTCCGGTCCTTCTTTGGCGCGAGAACTACAGGTGAGGCCCACGCGCTCTTTGACCGTCGAATCACCCCCAGCTGTAACATCTCATCGATCTCCTGGCGCATAATCTGCTGCACCTGGTCAGATTCGATAGGGTGTTCGCCATAGTGGGGCGTGATTCCCGGTGTCCACCTCGTGGACGGCTAACTCAGTCCTTCCAGGCCAGTTGGAGAACACGACCCGGAAGGGTTCCAGTGTGGTTTGCAACTGCAACCGCTGTGGTTCATCTAGCGAGGCGCTCACCTCCACGTCCTCAATGGACCCACGGGCCTTGGCTTGGGCCAGCATGTCCAGGAGGGTGTCTTCCTCCCCGTCTTCGGGTGCGCTGCAGACCGGTAGGACGAAAGGTTCACGTTCGTGATGAGCATTCATCATGTTGACGTGAAAGGCCTTTCGCCTACCCCGAGTGTGGTCAAGCGTGACCACGTAGGTGACCGGGTTGAGCTGTTGGTGGACGACGTACGGGCCCTCCCAGGCTGCCTGAAGCTTATCCGTTGGTACAGGAACCAGCACCCACACCTTTTGACCCACGTGGTAGGTCCGCTCCCGGGCGTTCTGGTCGTACCAGTGCTTCTGATCAGCCTGAGCATGCGTCATGTTGTCATGCACCAACTGCGTCAAGGTCTGCATCTTGTCACGGAAGCGCATGACATACTCCACTATGGACACTTCAGAAGGGTTCGGCTCCTCTTCCCAGGATTCTCTTACCAACCCAAGGGGTCCCCGGACTCGCCTGCCGTACAGGAGCTCGAAGGGGGAGAACCGCGTTGAGGCCTGCGGAACCTCTCGGTAAGCGAATAGCAGGTGTGGGAGGTACCGCTCCCAGTCGCGCCCTTGTGTCTCAACCAGCATGCGTAGCATCTGTTTGAGGGTACCATTGAAGCGTTCACACAAGCCATTGGTCTGTGGGTGATACGCACTCGATACCAGGTGCTTCACCTGCATTTTCTTACAGAGAGCCTCCATTAGGTGAGACATAAATTGGGTCCCTTGATCAGTAAGCATTTCCCTGGGAAATCCTACACGTGAAAAGATGGCCAACAGGGCATCCGCCACCTTATCTGCCCTAGTTGACGACAGAGCTACTGCCTCTGGGTACCGGGTAGCGTAGTCTACCACAGTAAGAATATATTGCTTTCCAGAGCTGCTGGGGACGGCCAGCGGGCCCACAAGGTCCACCGCAATCCTCTGGAAAGGCTCCTCTATCACTGGCAAAGGGATCAGGGGAGCCTTAAGAGCAGGCCCCACCTTCCCCACTCTTTGACAGGTGACACAGGAGCGGCAGTAGTTTGACACATCTGTCCCCATCTTAGGCCAATAGAAGTGTTGAGACAGCCGGGCCTTAGTTTTGCTGATCCCCAAGTGTCCAGCTAGCGGGATCTCATGGGCAATCCGCAACAACTCACCCCGGAATTGCTGCGGGACGACCAGCTGTCTTTCCCTCAACCACTCCTTTTGTGATTCTCCGGGTACTGTCTCCCGGTACAAACTTCCTCCTTCCCAGAACACCTTCTCCTTATCAGTCTCGGAGAATGGCGTCCTGGCGAGTTGTCTCAAACTCTCTAGGCTCGCATCTGTGTGCAGAGCGGCCTGAAACTCCTGGCTAGGGGAAGTGTTGTGAATTTTGATTCTGGGCTCCCCCGGTGGCCGCTTGTGGAATTGGACTTGTCATCCTCTTTCCTGTTTCACCTGGTTCCATCAGTAGTGGGTGTCGCTATTTAAGCTCATTTCTCTGGTGGTTTCTTGCCGGTCAACAATGTTATCTGATGCCTCTCAGTGCTTGTTCCTGCTTCTAGACAACTACTAGATAAGTTGGACTTTTGTCCATGTTTTGTTTTGCCTATTTGTTCCAGTTCACAGCTGAAGTTTTGTTACTGTGTCTGGAAAGCTCTCGTTGATCAGGGATTGCTACTCTGGTGTTATGAGTTAATGCCAGAGTTTAAGGTAATCTCTGGATGGTGTTTTGTTAGTGTTTTTCTGCTGACCATGAAAGTATACTATCTGTCTTCTGCTATCTAGTAAGCGGACCTCAAATTTGCTAAGACTATTTTCCTGCTGCGTTTGTTGTTTCATCTGAACTCACCGTCATTATATGTGGGGGGCTACTGTCTTCTTTGGAATATTTCTCTAGAGGTGAGCCAGGTCTTATATTTCCCTCTGCTAGCTATTTAGGTCTTAGGCCAGAGCTGGGCATCTAGCGATAAATAGGAAATGCTACCTGGCTATTTCTAGTTGCGCGGCAGGCTTAGTTCATGGTCAGTATAGTTCCATCTTCCGAGAGCTTGTCCCTCTATAGGCTTGCTATGATCTCTGCCTGCAGAGATCATGACAGTTTGACCGGCCCATAAAGTGTTAAAGACCCAGGTTGAGAAAGGAGAGTTATAAGAAGTCTGCTGGAATTTTTTTTTTTTTTTTTCCTCCAGTCTGCCTTGCTGCAGTCTTTTTTCTCTCTCTCCTCCTAATCTCTGTATGGCTCTGTGTGCACCTGACAATCATGGATCTCCAGAGTGTAACTGCGGGTTTGAATAATCTCATCACGAAAGTACAAAATTTACAAGATTTTGTGGTACATGCTCCGGTATCTGAGCCGAGAATTCCTTTGCCGGAGTTCTTCACAGGGAATAGAGCTAGCTTCCAGAATTTCCGAAATAATTGTAAGCTTTATTTGTCCCTGAAGTCTCGTTCAGCTGGAGACCCTGCTCAGCAGGTTAGGATTGTGATTTCCTTGCTCAGGGGTGACCCTCAAGATTGGGCCTTCTCATTGCCAGCAGGGGATCCTGCGTTACGCGATGTGGATGCGTTTTTTCTGGCCTTGGGCTTGCTTTATGAGGAACCTCATTTGGAACTTCAGGCAGAAAAAACTTTGATGGCACTATCTCAGGGGCAAGACGAAGCTGAAGTTTTCTGCCAAAAATTCCGTAAATGGTCTGTGCTTACTCAGTGGAATGAGTGCGCCTTGGCGGCAACTTTCAGAGAAGGTCTCTCTGATGCCGTTAAGGATGTTATGGTGGGGTTCCCTGTGCCTGCAGGTCTGAATGAGTCCATGACAATGGCTATTCAGATTGATAGGCGTCTGCGGGAGCGCAAACCGGTGCACCATCTGGCGGTGTCTATGGAAAAGACGCCAGAAAGTATGCAGTGTGATAGAATTCTGTCCAGGAGCGAGCGACAGAATTTTAGACGGAAGAATGGATTGTGTTTCTATTGTGGGGATTCTACTCATGTTATATCAGCATGCTCTAGGCGTACAAAGAAGCTTGATAAGTCTGTTTCCATTGGCACCATTCAGTCTAAGTTTATTTTGTCTGTAACCCTGATTTGCTCTTTGTCATCCATTGCCACGGACGCCTATGTTGACTCTGGCGCCGCTCTGAGTCTTATGGATTGGTCCTTTGCCAATCGTTGTGGTTTTGATTTAGAGCCTTTGGAGACTCTTATTCCTCTGAAGGGGATTGACTCCACCCCATTGGCTAATAATAAACCACAATACTGGACACAAGTAACCATGCGTATCAATCCGGATCACCAGGAGATTATTCGTTTCCTGGTGCTGTATAATTTACATGACGATTTGGTACTGGGATTGCCATGGTTGCAGTCTCACAACCCACTCTTGGACTGGAGAGCAATGTCTGTGTTGAGCTGGGGATGTAAGGGTATTCATGGGGACTTACCTTTGGTTTCTATTTCGTCGTCCATTCCCTCTGAAGTCCCTGAGTTCCTCTCTGATTATCAAGACGTCTTTGACGAACCCAAGCTTGGGTCGTTACCTCCGCACCGTGAGTGCGATTGTGCCATAGATTTGATACCGGGTTGTAAATATCCAAAGGGTCGTTTGTTTAATCTGTCTGTGCCGGAACATGCTGCTATGCGGGAATATATAAAGGAGTCTTTGGAAAAGGGACATATTCGTCCATCTTCTTCTCCCTTGGGAGCTGGGTTTTTCTTTGTCTCAAAAAAAGACGGCTCTTTGAGACCATGTATTGATTATCGGCTTCTGAATAAGATCACTGTTAAGTATCAATACCCATTGCCATTGCTTACTGATTTGTTTGCTCGTATAGAGGGTGCTAAGTGGTTCTCTAAAATTGATCTTCGTGGGGCGTATAATTTGGTGCGGATCAGGCAGGGGGATGAGTGGAAGACCGCATTTAATACGCCCGAGGGCCACTTTGAGTATTTGGTCATGCCTTTTGGTCTTTCTAATGCCCCTTCAGTTTTCCAGCCTTTTATGCATGATATTTTCCGCGATTTTCTGGATAAATTTATGATAATATATCTGGATGATATTCTGATTTTTTCTGATGACTGGGACTCTCATGTCCAGCAGGTCAGGAGAGTTTTTCAGGTTCTGCGGTCTAATTCTTTATGTGTGAAGGGGTCTAAGTGCGTTTTTGGGGTCCAGAAAATTTCCTTTTTGGGGTATATTTTTTCTCCCTCTTCCATTGAGATGGATCCCGTCAAGGTGCAAGCTATTTGTGACTGGACTCAGCCCTCCTCTCTTAAGGGTCTTCAGAGATTTTTGGGCTTTGCCAACTTTTACCGCCGATTTATTGCTGGTTTTTCGGATGTCGTTAAACCACTGACTGATTTGACCAGACAAGGCGCTGATGTTGCTAATTGGTCCCCTCATGCTGTAGAGGCCTTT
Organism: Ranitomeya variabilis; assembly: GCF_051348905.1. Taxonomy (NCBI): domain Eukaryota; kingdom Metazoa; phylum Chordata; class Amphibia; order Anura; family Dendrobatidae; genus Ranitomeya; species Ranitomeya variabilis. Next base: position 549,584,041 of record NC_135232.1, on the reverse strand, counting down.
CAGGAGCTTAAGCGCCGTTTTGCCTCTGCCCCTGTGTTGCGTCAGCCTGATGTGAATCTGCCTTTTCAGGTTGAGGTTGACGCTTCGGAGATCGGAGCTGGGGCAGTGTTGTCGCAGAAAGGTTCCGACTGCTCCGTCATTAGGCCTTGTGCCTTCTTTTCTCGCAAATTTTCGCCCGCAGAGCGGAATTATGATGTTGGGAATCGGGAGCTTTTGGCCATGAAGTGGGCGTTTGAGGAGTGGCGCCATTGGCTCGAGGGGGCTAGGCATCAGGTGGTGGTATTGACTGACCACAAAAATTTGATTTATCTTGAGACTGCCAGACGCCTGAATCCTAGACAGGCGCGCTGGTCTTTATTTTTTTCTCGCTTTAATTTTGTGGTGTCATACCTACCGGGTTCTAAGAATGTTAAGGCAGACGCCCTTTCTAGGAGTTTTGACCCGGACTCTCCTGGTAATTCTGAACCCACAGGTATCCTTAGGGAGGGAGTAATTTTGTCGGCCGTTTCTCCTGATCTGCGGCGGTCCTTGCAAGAGTTTCAGGCGGATAGACCGGATCGTTGTCCGCCTGATAGACTGTTTGTTCCGGATGATTGGACCAGCAGAGTCATCTCTGAGGTACATTCTTCTGCATTGGCAGGTCATCCCGGAATTTTTGGTACCAGGGATTTGGTGGCAAGATCCTTCTGGTGGCCTTCCCTGTCACGAGATGTGCGAGTCTTTGTGCAGTCATGTGACGTTTGTGCTCGGGCCAAGTCTTGTAGTTCTCGGGCTAGCGGACTGCTGTTGCCCTTGCCTATTCCTAAGAGGCCTTGGACACACATCTCGATGGATTTTATTTCAGATCTGCCTGTTTCCCAGAAGATGTCTGTCATCTGGGTGGTCTGTGACCGTTTCTCTAAAATGGTCCATTTGGTTCCTCTGCCCAAGTTGCCTTCTTCTTCTGAGTTGGTTCCTCTGTTTTTTCAGAATGTTGTCCGATTGCACGGTATTCCTGAGAATATTGTTTCTGACAGAGGTACTCAATTTGTGTCTAGATTTTGGCGGGCATTCTGTGCTAGGATGGGCATAGATTTGTCTTTTTCATCTGCTTTTCACCCTCAGACTAATGGCCAGACCGAGCGGACTAATCAGACCCTTGAGACATATCTGAGGTGTTTTGTCTCTGCTGACCAGGATGATTGGGTTGCTTTTTTGCCATTGGCAGAGTTCGCCCTCAATAATCGGGCCAGCTCTTCCACCTTGGTGTCCCCGTTTTTCTGTAATTCGGGGTTTCACCCTCGATTTTCCTCCGGTCAGGTGGAATCCTCGGATTGTCCTGGAGTGGATGCGGTGGTGGAGAGATTGCATCACATCTGGGGGCAGGTTATGGACAATTTGAAGTTGTCCCAGGAGAAGACTCAGCGTTTTGCCAACCGTCATCGTCGTGTTGGTTCTCGGCTTTGTGTTGGAGATTTGGTGTGGTTGTCTTCTCGTTTTGTCCCTATGAGGGTCTCTTCTCCTAAGTTTAAACCTCGGTTCATCGGCCCTTATAGAATATTGGAGATTCTTAATCCTGTTTCTTTCCGTTTGGACCTCCCTGCGTCCTTTTCCATTCATAACGTTTTTCATCGGTCGTTATTGCGCAGGTATGAGGTACCTGTTGTACCTTCAGTTGAGCCTCCTGCTCCGGTGTTGGTTGAGGGTGAGTTGGAGTACGTTGTGGAGAAAATTTTGGACTCTCGTGTTTCCAGACGGAGACTCCAGTATCTGGTCAACTGGAAGGGTTACGGCCAGGAGGATAATTCTTGGGTCAATGCATCTGATGTTCATGCTTCTGATCTTGTTCGTGCCTTCCATAGGGCTCATCCTGGTCGCCCTGGTGGATCTGGTGAGGGTTCGGTGCCCCCTCCTTGAGGGGGGGGTACTGTTGTGAATTTTGATTCTGGGCTCCCCCGGTGGCCGCTTGTGGAATTGGACTTGTCATCCTCTTTCCTGTTTCACCTGGTTCCATCAGTAGTGGGTGTCGCTATTTAAGCTCATTTCTCTGGTGGTTTCTTGCCGGTCAACAATGTTATCTGATGCCTCTCAGTGCTTGTTCCTGCTTCTAGACAACTACTAGATAAGTTGGACTTTTGTCCATGTTTTGTTTTGCCTATTTGTTCCAGTTCACAGCTGAAGTTTTGTTACTGTGTCTGGAAAGCTCTCGTTGATCAGGGATTGCTACTCTGGTGTTATGAGTTAATGCCAGAGTTTAAGGTAATCTCTGGATGGTGTTTTGTTAGTGTTTTTCTGCTGACCATGAAAGTATACTATCTGTCTTCTGCTATCTAGTAAGCGGACCTCAAATTTGCTAAGACTATTTTCCTGCTGCGTTTGTTGTTTCATCTGAACTCACCGTCATTATATGTGGGGGGCTACTGTCTTCTTTGGAATATTTCTCTAGAGGTGAGCCAGGTCTTATATTTCCCTCTGCTAGCTATTTAGGTCTTAGGCCAGAGCTGGGCATCTAGCGATAAATAGGAAATGCTACCTGGCTATTTCTAGTTGCGCGGCAGGCTTAGTTCATGGTCAGTATAGTTCCATCTTCCGAGAGCTTGTCCCTCTATAGGCTTGCTATGATCTCTGCCTGCAGAGATCATGACAGGGAAGCCAGAAGCGACGTCAGGGTCCCTTCCCCACGGGAGCCCTCTGGGACCTGCCCTGGGTCCACCTCTGGTTCAGTCATAATGATGACTGAGGAGGGTCCGGAAGGCAGACAGTTATCTGCGTTCCGGGCACTCTGACTGCGGGTGACAGCAGCTACGTAGGCTGTCTCCCCGGGGGTTTCTACAGACCCATCAGCCGACGCTGCTATGGGCGCTACCTCCCCATCCACCCCCATTACCTCAGGAGCATTGCTACTTATGGGCCAGTTACCTTCCTCGGTGGCACTGGTCAATTGCATGGCATCACCTTCCTCACAGTTCCCATGTATCTCCCCATTTCTTGTAGCACCGACACTTGCCCCTGCTAGGGGTTCCTCAGCCGTCTGTTGTGAATTAGACTTTTTTGGCTCCCTCTTGTGGTCACTAGTGATATGACTCTGGGATTGTCTTTCCTCAGTTTGGCACCCACCTGGGTCGTTAGTCCAGGGGTGTTGCTATATAAACTTTCTGGTTTCTCAGTCCAGTGCCTGGCATCATTGTAATCAGTTCCTTTCTGTTTGCTCCTGTCTGCTGGTCTTGGATCTTGCAAAATTAAGCTAAGTCCTGCTTCCTTGTTTTTTGGTTATTTGCTTGCTCTATTTTTTGTCCAGCTTGTACTAAATGTGATTCCTGATTCTGCTGGAAGCTCTAGGGGGCTGGTGTTCTCCCCCCGGGCCGTTAGACGGTTCGGGGGTTCTTGAATATCCAGCGTGGAAATTTTGATAGGGTTTTTGCTGACCATATAAGTCTTCTTACTATATTCTGCTATTAGTCAGTGGGCCTCTCTTTGCTAAATATCTAGTTCATTCTTACGTTTGTCTTTTCTCCTTACCTCACCGTTATTATTTGTTGGGGGCTTGTATCCAACTTTTGGGGTCTTTTCTCTGGAGGCAAGAAAGGTCTATCTTTTCCCTTCTAGGGTTAGTTAGTTCTCCGGCTGGCGCGAGACGTCTAGAACCAACGTAGGCACGTTCCCCGGCTGCTGCTATTTGTGGTGCTAGGATTAGATATATGGTCAGCCCAGTTACCACTGCCCTATGAGCTGGTTTTTTGTGTTTGCAGACTTGGTATGTACTTTTGAGACCCTCTGCCATTGGGGTCATAACACCGTCTCACTCCGCAGAGCGACGTGGCTGAGCACTCCTGTACCTATGGACACATCAACTTTCACAGAAAAATCATTATCAGATACAGTTGGCACAGGTACAACATTTCCACCATCAATCCTAGGGAAAAAATGGTTATCAGATGCATCATTACAAGATAAAGCATGGTCAGGTAACACATGCGATTTCCCATCATCATCATCATCAGGGTTAACTTTACCCTCATTAGTAGATTGGGGAGGGGTGTCAGGGACGTAGTATGCAAACAACCTCCCCAAATCAGTCCCCAACAAAACATCAGTGGGCAAATTATCAGACAGCCCCACTTCCTTCACCCCGCTCCCGGCACCCCAATCAATATAAACCCGGGCCATCGGTAAGGGACAGCTGATGCCCCCAATCCCAGTGACAGTTAGGGTTTTCCCCGGAATGATTTCTTCAGGGGCCGCCAGTTCGGGTCGGATGAGGGTTCGTTCAGCCCCGGTGTCTTTGAGGCCTGTAGCAACACGACCTCCCACAGTGACGGGCTGTACGTTGTCACACACCCTCCCAACCACACCACCCACCAAAAGAACTGCTGCATTCGGCCCTGGGGCCTTGGCTGGGGGGTTCTTCTGCTTGGTTGGACAGAAGGTACTGATATGACCAGGCTGCCTGCAGTGGTAACACTGGCGAAGTTCGGTGGTAGGTCTGGTGCTGTTGGCCATGGGGACAGGACCTCTGGTGTGTTGGCTGGCAGGGGTACTGGCGTTGGATGCAGGCTTATCCCCTCTCCAGCTGGAGGTGACTGGCTTCTGCACTTCCGATCTACGGTTGGCCTCATAGGCATCGGCAATCTGCGCTGCTTTCGTCACATCTTTGGGTTCTCTGTCCATCACGAACTGTCGCACCTCAGCTGGGCAAAGATGGAAGAACTGGTCTTTGATCATCAGGTCTCGCAGCTGTGCAAAGGTGGTCACTGACAGTCCTTGGGTCCACTGGTCAAAGTGGGTCCCCAGTCCATGCACCACATCACTGTAACTGTCGTGTGGGCCACGTTGGAGGGTCCGAAACTTTTTACGGTACACCTCGGGTGTAAGCTGGTACTTGGCTATGAGGGCCTGCTTGATAGCCTCATAGTCACCATCTTGTTCTTGAGGGAGGGCAGCAAACGCCTCCAGAGCTTTGCCTCTCAGCCCTGGTGTCAGGTATCGTGCCCATTCTTGTGTAGGCAGCTGGTACTGCCTGCAGGCTTTCTCAAAGGCCCGCAGAAAAGTGTCCAAGTCTCCATCCTTTTCCATAACAGGAAAGTGGACGGGCCAGGGCGTTGGTGTCTGAGCGCTGCTGGGCTCACGGCTCTGGGCAGTGGAAGGCGTCCCCCCCTGCCGGAGCATCTCCAGTTCATGTTCTCGCTGGGCTTGGCGCTCGGCTCGCTGGGCCTGGGCCTCTCGCTCGGCTCGCTGGGCCTCTCGCTCGGCTCTCTCTGCCTCTCGCTGGGCCTCTCGCTCGGCTCTCTCTGCCTCTCGCTGGGCCTCTCGCTCGGCTTGCTCCTGGTATTGCTGGATCAGCTGCAGACGTCTCTCTAGGTCATCTGCGGAGCATTGTTGCAGAGCCAGCTGCAGGTGGAGGTCTGCGCCTGTTATGGTTCCCAATGGCAGGGACATAGGCAAAAACAGGACTAGCTCTAGGAAGATGGAATCTAAGCTGACCGCGATGCTGAACCTCACGCACAACTACCAGTGGCCGGGGAACGTACCTGCGTTTTATCCCTAGACGTCTCGCACCAGCCGGAGATCTAGCTACCCCTAATAGAGGAAACACAGACCTGGCTTGCCTCCAGAGAAAACCCCAAAGTGATAGTAGCCCCCAACATATAATGACGGTTAGTTAAGAGGAAAACACATACGCAGGATGAATACAGGTTCAGCAAAGAGAGGCCCACTAACTAGATAGCAGAAAATACAAAAGTGGACTTCGCGGTCAACTCAAAACCCTACAAAATACCATCCTGAAATGACTTTAAACTCCGGTATCAACTCATGACACCGGAGTGGTCATTTCAGTTCACTAGAGCTTCCAGCAGCAAGATTCATATAAATGCACGCTGGGCAAAAGGTACAAATGATCCAACTTATCTGAATCAGCAGACTTGGAGCAGGTAGCAAGTAACAGAGGAGCTCTGGTAACATTGATAGCCGGCAAGTAAATGACTGAGAAGCCAGACTATATAGGAGACTCCCATTTCCTGATGGGAACAGGTGCACAGGAGATAAAAGACAGAAGTCAACCAGTACCACCAGTAGCCACCAGACGGAGCCCACAAACAGAATTCACAACATGCGCCCCCCTGGTTGCCAGTAGGGCCCGTATTCAGTGGTTGGACCTCTGCTGCAGCACCATGTTCGCTGGTGCTGGTATCTGCGGCCTCTGGGCTCTGTGAGTGGTCTAGAGCGGCTTCCCATTGCACCAGTTCAGCGAACATTTTAGTCTTGGTCTTGTTCTGGGGGTTCAGGCCATGGTACATGCATATCCCAGCAAGAGTGTCCTTCTTCTGCTGGGTGTACCAGGCTTCTCCTTTCGCAGCCATGGTTGCCAAATAAAAGATAGAATAGAAAAACGAAGAGAAAGGGAGGGGATAATTACCAGTACACAATTGTCTCACAACTAATAAGCACTGAGTTCGTTCTCCAAACTTATTTGCGCAGAGTTCTCGCAAGAACTTTCTGCAAGTTTTTAGTGAGAGGAATGATTGCTCAAACCAAATCACTAATGCTCTAAGATCCCACCGCCTTGCCACCAATTGTCACGATTCCCACCGTGACTGTCTCCAATTGTCACGATCCCTTAGCCGTGGCCCGCAGTTTGTCACGAAAATCCACAAGGATTCCTGACCACTGCCACCATTAGGTCATGGATTGGGGTGACTTTAGACCAGCAGACGGCTATCACATGTGCAGGGGGGCTTATCCTCGTTATCCCTCCACTGTCACAATGTGATAAAAAAAAACACACAAGGTTATTGACCTCTTAGTTTACAGCAGGGGCTTATTTTAGGTATCCCACTGCTCTTCAATATACCATGAACTGCAGGGATTTGTGTATCCCGCTTACAGTTTCACTCAACCCTTGCAGCTCTCTGGCGCCCCCCTTACTCTCAGGTCAGATTAGGTACTGCACCTAGGGTAATTAGCCGCCAGAAAGGCTGCCTGCTATGTACTGGCTATTGGGCGCGCTGCAGCGACGCGATAACTACTCCCGCTCAGGCAGGAACAATAATTATCAAGCCGCAGTCGCTACAGTGACCCCCAAAACCCTGCACACGGTAAGCTGCCACCAGCTCCGATTAAACGGGTCCGGAGCTAACCCAAAACAGTAGCGTAATTCCCCTTCAAGAGACTTAGGGTACGTTTTTAGAGCAGGGAGGAAGAACTGGCATGAAATAATATACCCCACAAGGAGTAGGCACTGCTTTATAAAAATATTTTACAAAGATGTTACAAGTGAGACAATTGCAAATATGTACAAGGTAATTATGAAAATAAAAGGATTAAATGAAGAAAAGATAACACTCACATTTCTCAGATCATTGCATTGCAGGCAACCATACGTCCCAGCTCATTGGACGTGCTGCTCAGGTCTGTCCAGGAAAAACTCACAACAACCCCCTGGAAGCCTGCCAGCAACTTTATAACCTACAGCCTGTGACCTCACAGAAAGGGCTGGCTTTTCCAATCCCTCCTACCTCTTCCTTTTTACTAACAGGGCATGAAATATATCTGATGCCCGTAACTTCGCTCCAGAACATGTCATAATCGTACCATACCCAGCATTCATCTCGTATTATCGCTGGCATTCTAGTGAGATCAAATATGTCCTATTTGGGATGTATATTTACAGAGAAATCCCTACTTCTTCACCTGATGGAGTTAAAAGCTCATGTTTAGAGTGATGGGTAGCTCCTTCTATGGAGATTACAAATATATGTTTTCGTGGTCTTAACTTAAACGATTTGCCTAATATCTTACAAAAACAGAACAAAGGACTTTCATGATTCTAGAAGGTTCTAGTCCAGTGATAGCTGGACAAGAGCTTACGCGGCAGGAAATGCCGGTCGTAAATACCTTTCTTCAATAAAACTCCCCTCTCACATACATTGGCAAGGCAAGCTCAACTCTGAAGTAAAAGAGAAGGGGGGTTTCTTAGCCCACATCCTGGGCTGACAAGAGAAACTCAACTTATATGATATTTCCTACCATATCGTGACAGAGCGCAAGATACATTACAGGGGGCAACCGACAGTCATAAAAGAGCGCAAGACACATAACAGAGTGCAAACGACAGTCATAAAAGAGCGCAACACACAACAGAGGGCAACCGACAGTCATAAAAGAGCGCAACACACATAACAGGGGGCATACCGACAGTCATAAAAGAGCGCAACACACAGAACAGAGTGCATACGACAGTCATAACAGAGGGCAACACACATAACAGAGGCAACCGACAGTCATAAAAGAGCGCAACACACATAACAGAGGGCAACCGACAGTCATAAAAGAGCGCAACACACATAACAGGAGGCATACCGACACTCATAAAAGAGCTCAACACACAGAACAGAGTGCATACCACAGTCATAACAGAGCGCAACACACATAACAGAGGCAACCGACAGTCATAAAAGAGCGCAACACACATAACAGAGGGCAACCGACAGTCATAAAAGACTACAACACACACAACAGAGGGCATACCGACAGTCATAAAAGAGCGCAACACACATAACAGAGGGTATACCGACAGTCATAAAAGAGCGCAACACACATAACAGAGGTCAACCGACAGTCATAAAAGAGCGCAACACACATAACAGAGGTCAACCGACAGTCATAAAAGAGTGCAACACACATAACGGGGCATAACGACAGTCATAAAAGAGCGAAACACACACAACAGAGGGCAACCGACAGTCATAAAAGCGCAACACACATAACAGAGGGCAAACGACAGTCATAAAAGAGCGCAACATACATAACAGAGGGCATACCGACAGTCATAAAAGAGCGCAACACACATAACAGTGCATACCGACAGTCATAAAAGAGCGCAACACACATAACGGAGGGCATACCGACAGTCATAAAAGAGCGCAATACTCATAACAAAGTGCAAACGACAGTCATAAAAGAGCGCAACACACATAACAGAGGGCATACCGACAGTCATAAAAGAGCGCAACACACATAACGGGGCATACCGACAGTCATAAAAGAGCGCAACACACATAACAGAGGGCATACCGACAGTCATAAAAGAGCGCAATACTCATAACAGGGGGCATACCGACAGTCTTAAAAGAGCACAACACACATAACAGGGGGCATACCGACAGTCATAAAAGAGCACAACACACAAAACAGAGGGCATACCGACAGTCATAAAAGAGCGCAACACACATAACGGGGCATACCGACAGTCATAAAAGAGCGCAACACACATAACGGGGCATACCGACAGTCATAAAAGAGCGCAACACACATAGCAGAGGGCATACCGACAGTCATAAAACAGCGCAACACACACAACAGAGGGCAACCGACAGTCATAAAAGAGCGCAACACACACAACAGAGGGTAACCGACAGTCATAAAAGAGCGCAACACACATAACAGAGCGCAACCGACAGTCATAAAAGAGCGCAACACACATAACAAAGGGCAACCGACAGTCATAAAAGAGCACAACACACATAACAGAGCGCAACCGACAGTCATAAAAGAGCGCAACACACAGAACAGAGGGCAACCGACAGTCATAAAAGAGCACAACACACATAACAGGGGGCATACCGACAGTCATAAAAGAGCGCAACACACAGAACAGAGGGCAACCGACAGTCATAAAAGAGCGCAACACACATAACGGGGCATACCAACAGTCATAAAAGAGCGCAACACACATAACGGGGCATACCGACAGTCAAAAAAGAGCGCAACACACATAACAGAGGGCAACCGAGAGTCATAAAAGAGCGCAACACACATAACAGAGGGCATACGACAGTCATAAAAGAGCGCAACACACATAACAGGGGGCATACCGACAGTCATAAAAGAGCACAACACACAAAACAGAGGGCATACCGACAGTCATAAAAGAGCGCAACACACATAACGGGGCATACCGACAGTCATAAAAGAGCGCAACACACACAACAGAGGGCAACCTACAGTCATAAAAGAGCGCAACACACATAACAGAGGGCAACCGAGAGTCATAAAAGAGCGCAACACACATAACAGAGGGCATACGACAGTCATAAAAGAGCGCAACACACATAACAGAGGGCATACCGACAGTCATAAAAGAGCGCAACACACATAACAGAGGGCAACCGACAGTCATAAAAGAGCGCAACACACATAACAGGGGGCATACCGACAGTCATAAAAGAGCGCAACACACATAAGAGAGGGCATACCGACAGTCATAAAAGAGCACAACACACATAACAGAGGGCATACTGAGTCATAAAAGAGCGCAACACAAATAACAGAGGGCAACTGACAGTCATAAAAGCGCAACACACATAACAGAGGGCAACCGACAGTCATAAAAGAGCGCAACACACATAACAGGGGGCATACCGACAGTCATAAAAGAGCGCAACACACAGAACAGAGTGCATACGACAGTCATAACAGAGCGCAACACACATAACAGAAGCAACCGACAGTCATAAAAGAGTGCAGCACGCACAACAGAGGGCATACCGACAGTCATAAAAGAGCGCAACACACATAACAGAGGGCAAACGACAGTCATAAAAGAGTGCAGCACGCACAACAGAGGGCATACCGACAGTCATAAAAGAGCGCAATACACATAACAGAGGGCAAACGACAGTCATAAAAGAGCGCAACACACATAACAGAGGGCAAACGACAGTCATAAAAGAGTGCAGCACGCACAACAGAGGGCATACCGACAGTCATAAAAGAGCGCAACACACATAACAGAGGGCAAACGACAGTCATAAAAGAGCGCAACACACATAACAGAGGGCAAACGACAGTCATAAAAGAGTGCAGCACGCACAACAGAGGGCATACCGACAGTCATAAAAGAGCGCAACACACATAACAGAGGGCAAACGACAGTCATAACAGAGCGCAACACACATAACAGAAGCAACCGACAGTCATAAAAGAGCGCAACACATAACAGGGGGCATACCGACAGTCATAAAAGAGCGCAACACACACAACAGAGGGCAACCTACAGTCATAAAAGAGCGCAACACACATAACAGAGGGCAACCGAGAGTCATAAAAGAGCGCAACACACATAACAGAGGGCATACGACAGTCATAAAAGAGCGCAACACACATAACAGAGGGCATACCGACAGTCATAAAAGAGCGCAACACACATAACAGAGGGCAACCGACAGTCATAAAAGAGCGCAACACACATAACAGGGGGCATACCGACAGTCATAAAAGAGCGCAACACACATAAGAGAGGGCATACCGACAGTCATAAAAGAGCACAACACACATAACAGAGGGCATACTGAGTCATAAAAGAGCGCAACACAAATAACAGAGGGCAACTGACAGTCATAAAAGCGCAACACACATAACAGAGGGCAACCGACAGTCATAAAAGAGCGCAACACACAGAACAGAGTGCATACGACAGTCATAACAGAGCGCAACACACATAACAGAAGCAACCGACAGTCATAAAAGAGTGCAGCACGCACAACAGAGGGCATACCGACAGTCATAAAAGAGCGCAACACACATAACAGAGGGCAAACGACAGTCATAAAAGAGTGCAGCACGCACAACAGAGGGCATACCGACAGTCATAAAAGAGCGCAATACACATAACAGAGGGCAAACGACAGTCATAAAAGAGCGCAACACACATAACAGAGGGCAAACGACAGTCATAAAAGAGTGCAGCACGCACAACAGAGGGCATACCGACAGTCATAAAAGAGCGCAACACACATAACAGAGGGCAAACGACAGTCATAAAAGAGCGCAACACACATAACAGAGGGCAAACGACAGTCATAAAAGAGTGCAGCACGCACAACAGAGGGCATACCGACAGTCATAAAAGAGCGCAACACACATAACAGAGGGCAAACGACAGTCATAACAGAGCGCAACACACATAACAGAAGCAACCGACAGTCATAAAAGAGTGCAACACATAACAGGGGGCATACCGACAGTCATAAAAGAGCGCAACACACATAACAGAGGGCAAACGACAGTCATAAAAGAGTGCAGCACGCACAACAGAGGGCAAACGACAGTCATAAAAGAGTGCAGCACGCACAACAGAGGGCATACCGACAGTCATAAAAGAGCGCAACACACATAACAGAGGGCAAACGACAGTCATAAAAGAGCGCAACACACATAACAGAGGGCAAACGACAGTCATAAAAGAGTGCAGCACGCACAACAGAGGGCATACCGACAGTCATAAAAGAGCGCAACACACATAACAGAGGGCAAACGACAGTCATAAAAGAGAACAACACACAAAGCAGGGGACATACCGAGTCATAAAAGCGCAACACAATAACAGAGGGCAACCGACAGTCATAAAAGAGCGCAATACTCATAACAGAGTGCAAACGACAGACATAAAAGAGCGCAACACACATAACAGAGGCAAACGACAGTCATAAAGCAGCGCAACACACATAACAGAGGCAACCGACAGTCATAAAAGAGCGCAACATACATAACAGGGGGCATACCGACAGTCATAAAAGAGCGCAACACACATAACGGGGCATACCGACAGTCACAAAAGAGCGCAACACACATAACGGGGCATACCGACAGTCATAAAAGAGCGCAACACACACAACAGAGGGCAACCTACAGTCATAAAAGCGCAACACACATAACAGAGGGCAACCGACAGTCATAAAAGAGCGCAACACACATAACAGAGGGCATACCGACAGTCATAAAAGAGCGCAATACTCATAACAGAGGGCATACCGACAGTCATAAAAGAGCGCAACACACATAGTAGAGGGCATACCGACAGTCATAAAAGAGCGCAACACACATAACAGAGGGCAACCGACAGTCATAAAAGAGCGCAACACACATAACAGGGCATACCGACAGTCATAAAGGAGCGCAATACACATAACAGAGGGCAACCGACAGTCATAAAAGAGCGCAACACACATAACAGAGGGCATACCGACAGTCATAAAAGAGCGCAACACACATAACGGGGCATACCGACAGTCATAAAAGAGCGCAACACACATAACAGAGGGCATACCAACAGTCAGAAAAGAGCGCAACACACATAACAGGGGGCATACTGACAGTCATAAAAGAGCGCAACACACATAACAGAGGGCAACCGACAGTCATAAAAGAGCGCAACACACATAACAGAGGGCATACCAACAGTCAGAAACGAGCGCAACACACATAACAGGGGGCAAACCGACAGTCATAAAAGAGCGCAACACACATATCAGAGGGCATACCGACAGTCATAAAAGAGCGCAACACACATATCAGAGGGCATACCGACAGTCATAAAAGAGCGCAACACACACAACGGGGCATACCGACAGTCATAAAAGAGCGCAACACACATACCAGAGGGCATACCGACAGTCATAAAAGAGCGCAACACACACAACGGGGCATACCGACAGTCATAAAAGAGCGCAACACACACAACAGAGGGCAATCGACAGTCATAAAAGAGCGCAACACACATAACAGAGGGCATACTGACAGTCATAAAAGAGCGCAACACACATAACAGAGGGCAACCGACAGTCATAAAAGAGCGCAACACACATAACAGGGGACAATTGACAGTCATAAAAGAGCGCAACACACATAACAGAGGGCATACCGACAGTCATAAAAGAGCGCAACACACATAACAGAGGGCATACCGACAGTCATAAAAGAGAGCAACACACATAACAGAGGGCATACCGACAGTCATAAAAGAGAGCAACACACATAACAGAGGGCAACCAACAGTCATAAAAGAGCGCAACACACATAACAGAGGGCATACCGACAGTCATAAAAGAGCGCAACACACATAACAGAAGGCATACCGACAGTCATAAAAGAGCGCAACACACATAATAGAGGGCATACCGACAGTCATAAAAGAGCGCAACACACATAACAGAGGGCATACCGACAGTCATAAAAGAGCGCAACCGACAGTCATCATAAAAGAGCACAATCAACAGTCATCATAACAAATATCACAAATCACAGGGAGGATATTTTTATCATCCCCACCGCTCACACTAATATGTCATGAACCGGGTTTGTTTGGTTGCCCCCAGTTCTTTTTTGCAGGAGATTTATCTATATCCCACTTCCCAGTTCCGATTAGGAACTTGCAGCTCTCTGGCGACCCCCTTACCCTCAGGTCAGACAGAGTACTACACCTAGGATAATTAGTCGCCAGAAAGGCTGCCTTACTATGTACTGGCTAATGGGCACACAGCAACGAGGGCGATATAACTACTCCCACTCAGGCGGAAACAATAATTATCAACGCCATCCGTTGCTGCCAGGTTTCCCAAATGTGCAGGACAAATCCTCTGCCACCAGCTCCGATTTCTTATCCAACCCAAGTTAGTAGCGTAATTCACTTCAGAGGACGTGACAGTACGTTATAGAGCAAGGAGAAACGAAGCTAGTAATTTTATATATTTTACTCCAAAAAGGTAGGCCGTGTTTACAAAAGGGTAAAAAGATATTACAAAAGAAGACAAGTATAGTATGTGCAAACTATTACAAATAAAAAGGGATTAACGGTGAAAATCAACTGACAGTTCTTTCATATCATGGCCGACCATACGGCTCGGGGGAAGGGCATATATCCCAGTGCATGACAGATGTGACTCTCAGCTAGACCTGGGACAAAAGACTCATGAAGAAGGATGTCTCACTCACTTATCCATGTGACCAAAACCAAGGCACTCCCCGTCGTGACCTCACTCAGAGGCTGAATACTCCCCTTCTTAAAATTATGAAAAGCCAATTTTACACATATCTTGACGTATGAACCTCATAGCAGAAAGACAAAGTTATCACTATGCTCAGCAAGACCTGAAGGTTAATTTAAGTATAAAGACATCTTTGCTGTGAGCCCCAGTTAAGCAGAAATGCATCTCTCAATTTCCGCTAAGCGCTGAGCTCCCAAAACCCACCAGTTAGTAGCTCTGTTCCTGCAGTTTCCGGAAATATTAACAGCCTATTTCTGTGAATATCCTGTTTTGATATATTTGGTCTTAAAAGACCACTGTAGCTACACAAAGGGACTGCCATGCTTTGCCACTCTTTACTTTCGGTTTCACAGCTGCAAACAAAGACATTCCTGAGGGAGGGGGAAAAGAGTGGCTTAGAATTTCACTGTGCTGGCAGGCAGAGAGAAGGGGGGGGGGGTCAGAGAGCCCACAGCGTGTGTCTGCCACCATGGTTCCTTCTAAAAAATTACTCAGAACATGACATATTATTTAGATTATCGTAACAACAAAGCACAACCGTCAGTCACTATAATAGATCACAACCGACAGTCATCATAAAGTAGCGCAACCGACAGTCATCATAATGGATCATAACCGACAGTCATCATAAAAGAGTGCAACTGACAGTCATCATAAAAGATTGCAACCGACAGTCATAATAGATCACAACCGACAGTCATCATAAAAGAGCGCAACCTGCAGTCACAATAGTTCACAACCGACAGTCATAAAAGAGAGCAACCGATAGTCATCATAACAAAGCACAACCGACAGTCATCATAATAGATTACAACCGACAGTCATCATAAAAGAGCGCAACCGATAGTCACCATAACAGAGAGGAACAGTCATCATAACAGCACAACTGACAGTCATCATAACAAAATGCAACCAACAATCCTCATAAAAGAGCCCAAATGGCAGTCATCATAAAAGAGTGCACCCGACAGTCATCATACCAGAGAGCAACCGACAGTCACCATAACAGAGAGCAACTGACAGTCACCATGACAGAGCACAACTGACAGTCATCATAACAGAGCGCAACTGACAGTCATCATAAAAGAGCACAGCCGACAGTCACCATAGCAGACAGCATCTGACAGTCATCATAAAAGCGCACAACCCACAGTCATCATAAAAGAACGCAACCGACAGTCATCATAATAGATCTCAACCGTCAGTCATCATAAAAAAGCGCAACCGACAGCCAACATACCAGAGAGCTACCGACAGTCCTCATAACAAAGCGCAACCGACAGTCATCATAAAAGAGCGCAACCAACAGTCATTATAAAAGAGCGCAACCGACAGTTAACATAAAAGAGCGCAACCAACAGTCACCATAACAGAGAGCAACTGACAGTCATCATAAAAAAGCGCAACCGACAGTCATCATAAAAGAGCGCAACCAACAGTCATCATAATAAATCACAACCAACAGTCATCATAAAAGAGTGCAACCGACAGTCATGATAATAGATCACAACCGACAGTCATAATAGATCACAACCGAAATTTACCATAGTAGATCACAACCGACAATCATCATAAAAAAGCGCAACCGACAGTCATCATAACAGAGAGCAACTGTCAATCATCATAAAAGAGCAGGAAAAGGTGTGTACTCCAGCTCCTAAAATCTTGAAATTCTTTATTGGTGCATATAAATATAGAGTGATTAAAATCCTTGCTCAAAGCTGAATGCAGTCATGAGGATACACACCTTTTCCTCATCTTCCATTGCTGCACGTCTTGGTCGGGACGAAATCTCCGTGCTCCTTCGGTCTGTCGGTGAGCTGGCTGTGGCTTTTAGCCTTATTTTTCTATATAATCATAAAAGAGCGCAGCCGACAGTCATCATAAAGGAGCGCAACCAACAGTCATCATAATAGATCGCAACCGACAGTCATCATAAAAGAGTGTAACCGACAGTCATTATTATTATTTATTTATATAGCACCATTAATTCCATGGTGCTGTACATGAGAAAAGGGGTTACATACAGGGTTATAGATATCGTTAACAGTAAACAAATTTACAGTAACAGACTAGTAAGGAGGGGAGAGGACCCTGTCCTTGAGGACTTGCATTCTTTGGGATAATGGGGAAAAGACAGGAGGTCAGGGTGCTGCAGCACTGGTGGTGGTGAGGGGGAAGCTCGGGTGGTTGGCGAGGCGGCAGCTCGGGTGGTTGGTGATGTTGCAGCAGCTCGGGTGGTTGGTGAGGCGGCAGCTCGGGTGGTTGGTGAGGCGGCAGAATGGATACTGCAGGCTGTAGGCTTTCCTGAAGAGATGGGTGTTCAGGTTCCGTCTGAAGGATCCGAGGGTAGTGTATAATCGGACATGTTGAGGCGTGGAATTCCAGAGGATGGGGATATTCGGGAGAAATTTTGGAGGCAGTTGTGTGAAGAACGAATAAGTGATCATAAAAGAGTGCAACAGACAGTCATCATAATAGAGCGCAACCAACAGTCATCCTAATAATGCGCAAAAGACAATCCTCCTAAAAGAGTGCAACCAACAGTCATCATAGTAGATCACAATCGACAGTCATCATAAAAGAGTGCAACCGACAGTCATCATAATAGATCACAACTGACAGTCATCATAATAGATCACAACCGACAGTCACCATAGTAGATCACAACCAACAGTCATCATAAAAGAGTGCAACCGACAGTCATCATAATAGATCACAACTGACAGTCATCATAATAGATCACAACCGACAGTTACCATAGTAGATCACAACCGACAGTCATCATAAAAGAGCGCAACCGTCAATCATCATAATAGCGCAACCAACAGTCATAAAAGAGCACAACTGACAGTCATAAGAGATCGCAACCGACAGTCATCATAAAAGAGTGCAACCAACAGTAATCATAAAAGAGTGCAACCGACAGTCATCATAAAAGAGAACAACCGACAGTCATCATAAAAGAGCGCAACCGACAGTCATAACAGAGTGCAACTGACAGTCATCATAAAAGAGTGCAACCGACATTCATCATAATATAGAGAGCAACCGACAGTCATCATAATAGTGCACAAAAGACAATCCTCATAAAAGAGTGCAACCAACAGTCATCATAACAGAGCGCAACCGACAGTCATCATAAAAGAGCACAACCAACAGTCTTCATAACAGAGCACAACTGAGTCATTGTCACGATACTGTAAAAATGCCATATTGTGGGTTTAGTTTCAGTAGGTTACATGGCTTCCAGACACACGTTACAGTTTCGACTCCCCTTTCTCCCCCTCTGCATTCGCTCATACAACAAACAAAGCCCTATGGCAGATACTCTCTGCAACTTGATACCAATGTGTGAGCAGTTTATTGCTTTTAATTGCAGAAGACCAATCCCCTAAATCCACTCATTCGCCCTCCCTTACCAACCCAAGGAATGTCTTTGTCTGGTGAAAACAAAGCGTAAAGTCTAGGAAAAGGGGAGATTTCAGTCCCTAAGTGATGTCACCACAGGTGGAGTGCCTGGGTTTTAGGCTAAGAAACAAGTAGTGAAACAAGCAGTTTTCTGAAGTCTTTGTGTCCGGGGTGTAGCTGATATATAGATGGGACATACATTTAGATGTGTGGATCCTACAAAGCCCACAGGCCAGCCATGATGATATGAAATTATCTGAACGCTATGTGTTTTTCAATTTTAATCCTTCTTTTATTTGTAATTGTATTGTACACATATATTTATCTTCTTTATAATATATTTTTAATACTTTGTAAACACTGCCTACCTTTTTTTGGAGTAAAATATATAATTTACTAGCTTGTCTCTATATGAACTGTCGCGTCCTCTGAGGTGAATTACGCTACTGATTTGGGTTGGCTCTGGACCTGTTAATCCTTAGGAAATTGGAGCTGGTGGCAGCATACTTTGTTCTGTGCGATTGGGAATCTCTGTAGCGACCAGCGGCGTTGATAATTATTGTTCCCGCCTGAGTGGGAGTGGTTATATTGCCCCCGCTGCAGCATGCCCAATAGCCAGTACATAGCAGGCAGTCTTGCTGGCGACTAATTACCCTAGGAGCAGTACCTGATCTGACCTGAGGGTAAAGGGGGCGCCAGAGAGTTGCAAGTTCCAAACTGGAAGTGGGATATAGATAAATCCCCTTCAGAAGGAACCAGGGGCAACTAAACAACCCCAGTTCGTGACAAATTGGGGTGAGTAGTGGGGACAATAAAGATATCCTCCCCAGGATCCCTGACATATTGGTGACAGCACGGTGGAATCCGTGACATCTTGGTGGCTGCGGTGGGATCCGTGACAGTCATCATAACAGAACACAACCGACAGTCATCATAACAGAGAGCAACTGTCAGTCATAAAAGAGCCCAACCGACAGTCATCATAAAAGAGTGCAACTGACAGTCATCATACCAGACAGCAACAGTCACCATAACAGAGAGCAACTGACAGTCACCATGACAGAACGTAACCGACAGTTATCATAACAGAGCGCAACTGACAGTCATCATAAAAGAGTGCAACTGACAGTCATCATACCAGACAGCAACAGTCACCATAACAGAGAGCAACTGACAGTCACCATGACAGAACGTAACCGACAGTTATCATAACAGAGCGCAACTGACAGTCATCATAACAGAACCCAACTGTCAGTCATAAAAGAGCGCAACCGACAGTCACCATAATAGATCACAACCGACAATCCCCATAAAAGATTACAACCGACAGTCACCAAAAAAGTAGAGTAGGTATTGGTGTGCACTCAAGGTCACTGTAGAAGCGAGGTGCTGGTAGAACGAACCATGGTGGTCCCTGAAATAAATAGCAAAAATTCACCGCACAGTACACTCTAATGGAATGATTTGCAACCATCTGTGGAATTTTATTTTAGACAAATAAAATAAGTGCCAAGTTACAAAAAATTGATCCAAAACCCAGTAAAGTAGTGTCACCCGACGTTTCGACCCTCCCGGGTTTTAATCATGGGGTTTACTAAAAGACAAAGGGTAAGCGAATAAAAAACATGTACATATATACAAGAAAAACAATATAACAATAAAAAGAAAAGGACATTCTCAAGGTGCAAATGGCACAAATAGAGTTGGAACCAGGTCTAATACATTAGTCGATATCTAGCTACATAATATAGAGCCATATGAATAAGGTAGGGAATAAGTCATACAGTATCAACAAGTTTATGACCATGCTTGAGTCGTAAATAGGGTAGGGAATAAGTCATAAAGTATCAACAGGTTTATAAGCATGCTTGATAAAAGATAAACTTGGCACACACAAGACTCAAGATGCAGTGAAAATTTAATAAGGTAAAGTACATACAGTGTATGTACTTTAACTTATTAAATCTTCACTGCATCTTGAGTCTTGTGTGTGCCAAGTTTATCTTTTATCTAGTACGGCTTGGGCACCTACTTGAGCACCACTCATTAGTTGTGCCTACGTGTCTTCATTCTATGAGCATGCTTGAGTCCTGAATAGGGTAGGGAATAAGTCATACAGTATCAACAAGTTTATGAGCATGCTTGAGTCCTGAATAGGGTAGGGTATAAGTCATACAGTATCAACAAGTTTAGGAGCATGCTTGAGTCCTAAATAGGGTAGGGAATAAGTCATAAAGTTTCGACAGGTTTATGAGCATGCTTGAGTCCTAAATAGGGTAGGGAATAAGTCTTACAGTATCAACAAGTTTAAGAGCATGCTTGAGTCCTAAATAGGGTAGGGAATAAGTCATACAGTATCAACAAGTTTAGGAGCATGCTTGAGTCCTAAATAGGGTAGGGAATAAGTCATAAAGTTTCGACAGGTTTATGAGCATGCTTGAGTCCTAAATAGGGTAGGGAATAAGTCTTACAGTATCAACAAGTTTAAGAGCATGCTTGAGTCCTAAATAGGGTAGGGAATAAGTCATACAGTATCAACAGGTTTATGACCATGCTTGAGTCCTGAATAGGGTAGGGAATAAGTCATACAGTATCAACAAGTTTATGACCATGCTTGAGTCCTAAATAGGGTAGGGAATAAGTCTTACAGTATCAACAAGTTTAGGAGCATGCTTGAGTCCTAAATAGGGTAGGGAATAAGTCAAACTATCAACAGGTTTATGAGCATGCTTGAGTCCTGAATAGGGTAGGAAATAAGTCATACATTATCAACAAGTTTATGAGTATGCTTGAGTCCTGAATAGGGTAGGGAATAAGTCATACAGTATCAACAAGTTTATGACCATGCTTGAGTCCTAAAGAGGTAGGTGTAGGACATAAAAGACCTAGGAGGTTCCAATAATTAAGAGAACCAGGAAGCAAGGACAAAAGAGTATAACCGACAGTCACCATAGAAGATCACAACCGACAGTCACCATAAAAGATCACAACCGAAAGATCACAACCGACAGTCATCATAAAAAAGCGCAACAACAATCACCATAAAAGAGCGCAACCGACAGTCATCATAACAGAGCACAACTGTCAGTCATAAAAGAACGCAACCGACACTCATCATAAGAGCCCAACCGACAGTCATCACAAAAGAGTGCAACTGACAGTCATCATACCAGAGAGCAACCGACAGTCACCATAATAGATCACAACCGACAGTCCCCATAAAAGATCACAACCGAATCACCAGAAAAGAGCACAATCAACACCATAAAAGAGCGCAACCGACAGTAGCCATAAAACAGCGCAACTGACAGTAACCATAAGAGCGCAACCGACAGTCATCATAAAGGAGCGCAACCAACAAACACCATAAAAGAGTGCAACCGACAGTCATCATAAAAGAGCACAACCGAGTCAACATAAGAGTGCGCAACCGACAGTCACCATAAAAGATCGCAACTGACAGTCACCATAAAAGACCACAACTGTCATGATAATGTATAAAATGGAGTAGGATTTTTCATTTTCCCTGTTAGCACGCACGCTGTGGGCTCTGACCCCCTTCTCTCTTTGCTTCTGCTGCTGTGTGTGTGTAAATCCTAAACTTCTCATTCCCTCCCACAACAAGAATGTTTACGACCTCTGTAGCTGCAATAGACAATTCTCCCATCTAGTACCAGCTGAAACTGGTCTAGTCTCTCTCAAAAGACATGAGGTTCTTTGTTCTATTATAGTAAGATATTGGGCCACTGATTTTGGCTAGAAAACTACGGAGTACATATTGCGAATTCCCATCAGTAGATCTGTCAATCACTGTAAGCACTAGCAGCTAAACACAATGAGTACAAAGTGTGGATTTCTCCGGAACCGTGTGGAACAACTAGTCCAAGTGCGGTATCATTAGAAAGCAAATTTTAATATAAGATGAATGATGGGGGTGCTGTGACTCTGCCATGTTCTGAAGCCAAGATATGAGAATTATAAGTATTGCTGGTACAATCTGTAACTTTGAGGAGAGGGGAGGGTGAAGGTAAACCAGCCCCTTTAGTGATGTCATAAGCCTGCAGGTATAAGTGACTGCACTCAGCCCAGCCTTTTTTTGTCTTGCCTGGGATTTCACTACAGAAAGACCTCCTGATGCACTGGGATATTTAGGCTTCGCCTACCAACATGGATAGCTGAAATGATCTAAGCAAATGTGAGTTTTATCTTTCTTTAATCCATTTTTTTTATAATTGCTGTACATACTTTAACCCTTTCACGACATGCGCCGTACATGTACGGCGCATGCCGTGTCTCCCCCTTTGATGTGGGCTCCGGCGCTGAGCCCACATCAAAGTCGCGACATGTCAGCTGTTTTGTACAGCTGACATGTGCGCGCAATAGCAGCGGGTGAAATCGCTATTCACCCGCCGCTATTAACCTGTTAAATGCCGCTGTCAAACGCAGACAGCGGCATTTAACTAAAGCATCCAGCCCGGCGGCCGGAAATGACGTCATCGCCGACCCCTGTCACATGAGACCTCTATGGTTACTGATGCCGGCCTGCTGTGAGCGCCCCCCTGTGGTCGGCGCTCACAGCACACCTGCATTTCAGCTACATAGCAGCGATCTCATGATCGCTGCTATGTAGCTGAGCCAATCAAGTTGTGCCAGCTTCTAGCCTCCCATGGAGGCTATTGAAGCATGGCACAGGTAAAAAAAAAATGTTTTTAACCCCTTCCCGACCCATGACGCCACGTAGGCGTCATGAAAACCCGTGCCAATCCGACCCATGACGCCTATGTGGCGTCATGGAAAGATCGCATCCCTGCAGATCGGGTGAAAGGGTTAACTCCATTTTCACCCGATCTGCAGAGACAGGGGGAGTGGTACTTCAGCCCAGGGGGGGTGGCTTCACCCCCCCGTGGCTACGATCGCTCTGATTGGCTGTTGAAAGTGAAACAGCCAATCAGAGCGATTTGTAATATTTCACCTATGAAAATGGTGAAATATTACAATCCAGCCATGGCCGATGCTGCAATAGCATCTGCCATGGCTGGAGACCCTGATCTGCCCCCCCCCCACCCCACCGATCGCCCCCCCAGTCGTCCTTTCTGCCCCGATCTCCTGTCCGCTCCCCTCCTCCCTCCTGTCCGCTCCCCCGGTCCTCTTGTCCGCTCCCCCGGTCCTCCGATCCCCCCCCCCCGTGTTCCGATCCCACCCCCCCATACTTACCTAGCTTCCATGTCCCTCCCGGTGTCCGGCCGTCTTCTCCATGGGCGCCGCCATCTTGGAAAATGGCGGGCGCATGCGCAGTGCGCCCGCCGAATCTGCCAGCCGGCAGATTCATTACAAGTACATTTTGATCGCTGTGGTAGGTTCTATCACAGCGATCAAAATAAAAAAATAATAAATAACCCCCCCCCCTTTATCACCCCCATAGGTAGGGACAATAATAAAATAAAGAAAATATTTTTTTTTCTTTTTCCACTAGGGTTAGAACTAGGGGTAGGGTTAGGGGTAGGGTTAGGGTTACGGGTAGGGTTAGGGTTAGGGGTAGGGTTATGGCATGTGCACACAGAGCGGATCGGCCGCGGATCCGCAGCGGATCGGCCGCGGATCCGCAGCGGATCGGCCGCGGATCCGCAGCGGATCGGCAGCGGATCCGCAGCGGATTGGCCGCGGATCCGCAGCGGATCGGTCGCGGATCGGCAGCGGATCGGCCGCGGATCCACAGCGGATCGGGCGCGGATCCGCAGCGGATTGGCAGCGGATCCGCAGCGGATTGGCAGCGGATCCGCAGCGGATTGGCCGCGGATCCGCAGCGGATTGGCCGCTGCGAATTCGAAGCAGTTTTCCATCAGGTTTACAGTACCATGTACACCTAAGGAAAACCAAATCCGCTGTGCCCATGGTGCGGAAAATTCCGTGCAGAAACGCTGCGTTGTATTTTCCGCAGCATGTCAATTCTTTGTGCGGATTCCGCAGCGTTTTACACCTGTTCCTCAATAGGAATCCGCAGGTGAAATCCGCACAAAAAAACACTGGAAATCTGCTGTAAATCCGCAGGTAAAACGCAGTGCCTTTTACCTGCAGATTTTTAAAAAATCGTGCGGAAAAATCTCACACGAATCCGCAACGTGGGCACATAGCCTTAGGGTTAGGGTTGGAATTAGAGTTAGGGTTGGAATTAGGGCTAGGGTTTGAAATAGGGTTAAGATTAGGCTTGTGGTTAGGGTTACGGATAGGGTTAGGGGTGTGTTGGGGTTACAGTTGTGGTTAGGGTTGGGATTAGGGTTACGGTTGGGATTAGGGTTAGGATTAGGGTTAGGGTTGGAATTAGGGTTACGGGTGTGTTGCGGTTAGGGTTGTGGTTAGGGCTGTGTTGGGGTTAGGGTTGTGATTAGGGTTATGGCTACAGTTGGGATTAGGATTAGGGGTGTGTTGGGGTTAGTGTTGAAGTTAGAATTGAGGGGATTCCACTGTTTGGGCACATCAGGGGTCTCCAAACGCAACATGGCGCCACCATTGATTCCAGCCAATCTTGCGTTCAAAAAGTCAAATGGTGCTCCCGCCCTTCCAAGCCCCGACGTGCGCCCAAACAGTGGTTTACCCCCACATTTGGGGTACCAGCGTACTCAGGACAAACTGGGCAACAACTGTTGGGGTCCAATTTCTCCTGTTACCCTTGCAAAAATAAAAAATTACTTGCTAAAACATAATTTTTGAGGAAAGAACAATTATTTTTTATTTTCACGGCTCTGCGTTATAAACTTCTGTGAAGCACTTGGGGGTTGAAAGTGCTCACCACACATCTAGATAAGTTCCTTCGGGGGTCTAGTTTCCAAAATGGGGTCACTTGTGGGGTGTTTCTACTGTTTAGGCACATCAGGGGCTCTGCAAATGCAATGTGACGCCCGCAGACCATTCCATCAAAGTCTGCATTTCAAATGTCACTACTTCCCTTCCGAGCCCTGACGTGTGCCCAAACAGTGGTTTACCCCCACATTTGGGGTACCAGCACACTCACAACAAACTGGGCAACAAATATTGGGGTCCAAATTCTCCTGTTACCCTTGTGAAAATAAAAAATTGCTTGCTAAAACATCTTTTTTGAGGAAAGAAAAATGATTTTTTATTTTCACGGCTCTGCGTTGTAAACTTCTGTGAAGCATTTGGGGGTTGAACGTGCTCACCACACATCTAGATAAGTTCCATGGGGGGTCTAGTTTCCAAAATGGGGTCAATTGTGGGGGGTTTCTACTGTTTAGGCATATCAGGGGCTCTGCAAACGTAACATGATGCCCGCAGACCATTCCATCAAAGTCTGCATTCCAAAACGTCACTACTTCCCTTCCGAGCCCCGGCATGTGCCCAAACAGTGGTTTACCCCCACATATGGGGTATCAGCGTACTCAGGAGAAACTGGACAACAACTTTTGGGGTCCAATTTCTCCTGTTACTCTTGCAAAAATAAAAAATTCTGGGCTAAAAAAATATTTTTGAGGAAAGGAAACGCATTTATTATTTTCACGGCTCTGCGTTATAAACTTCTGTGAAGCACTTGGGGGTTCAAAGTGCTCACCACACATCTAGATAAGTTCCCTTGGGGGTCTAGTTTCCAAAATGGAGTCACTTATGGGGAGTTCCTACTGTTTAGGCACATCAGGGGCTCTGCAAACGCAACCTGATGCCCGCAGAGCATTCCATCAAAGTCTGCATTTCAAAACGTCACTACTTCCCTTCCGAACCCCGACGTGTGCCAAAACAGTGGTTTACCCCCACATATGGGGTATCAGCGTACTCAGGAGAAACTGGACAACAACTTTTGGGGTCCAATTTCTCCTGTTACCCTTAGGAAAATAAAAAATTGTGGGCTAAAAAATCATTTTTGAGAAAAGAAAAATTTTTTATTTTCATGGCTCTGCGTTATAAACTTCTGTGAAGCACTTGGGGGTTCAAAGTGCTCACCACACATCTAGATTAGTTCCTTGGGAGGTCTAGTTTCCAAAATGGGGTCACTTGTGCGGGAGCTCCAATGTTTAGGCACACAGGGGCTCTCCAAACGCGACATGGTGTCCGCTAATGATTGGAGCTAATTCTCCATTCAAAAAGCCAAATGGCGTGCCTTCCCTTCCGAGCCCTGCCGTGCGCCCAAACAGTGGTTTACCCCCACATATGGGGTATCATCATACTCAGGACAAACTGGACAACAACATTTGGGGTCCAATTTCTCCTATTACCCTTGGGAAAATAAAAAATTCTGGGCTAAAAATCATTTTTGAGGAAAGAAAAATTATTTTTTTATTTTCACGGCTCTGCGTTATAAACTTCTGTGAAGCACCTGGGGGTTATAAGTGCTCACTATGCATCTAGATAAGTTCCTTGGGGGGGTCTAGTTTCCAAAATGGGGTCACTTGTAGGGGAGCTCCAATGTTTAGGCACACAGGGGCTCTCCAAACGCGACATGGTGTCCGCTACCGATTGGAGCTAATTTTCCATTCAAAAAGTCAAATGGCACGCCTCCCCTTCAGAGCCTTGCCGTGCACCCAAACAGTGGTTTACCCCCACATATGAGGTATCGGCATACTCAGGAGAAATTGCCCAACAAAATTTAGGATCCATTTTATCCTGTTGCCCATGTGAAAATGAAAAAATTGAGGCTAAAATAATTTTTTTGTGAAAAAAAAAGTACTTTTTCATTTTTACGGATCAATTTGTGAAGCACCTGGGGGTTTAAAGTGCTCACTATGCTTCTAGATAAGTTCCTTGGGGGGTCTAGTTTCCAAAATGTGGTCACTTGTGGGGGAGCTCCAATGTTTAGGCACACGGGGGCTCTCCAAACGCGACATGGTGTCCGCTAAAGATTGGAGCCAATTTTTCATTCAAAAAGTCAAATGGCGCTCCTTCCCTTCCGAGCCCTGCCGTGCGCCCAAACAGTGGTTTACCCCCACATATGAGGTATCAGCGTACTCAGGACAAATTGGACAACAACGTCCCTGGTCCAGTTTCTCCTTTTACCCTTGGGAAAATAAAAAAATTGTTGCTAAAAGATCATTTTTGTGACTAAAAAGTTAAATGTTCATTTTTTACTTCCATGTTGCTTCTGCTGCTGTGAAACACCTGAAGGGTTAATAAACTTCTTGAATGTGGTTTTGAGCACCTTGAGGGGTGCAGTTTTTAGAATGGTGTCACTTTTGGGTATTTTCAGCCATATAGAACCCTCAAAATGACTTCAAATGTGAGGTGGTCCTTAAAAAAAATGGTTTTGTAAATTTTGTTGTAAAAATGAGAAATCACTGGTCAAATTTTAACCCTTATAACTTCCTAGCAAAAAAAAAAAAATTGTTTCCAAAATTGTGCTAATGTAAAGTAGACATGTGGGAAACGTTATTTATTAACTATTTTGTGTCACGTAGCTCTCTGGTTTAACAGAATAAAAATTAAAATTGTGAAAATTGCGAAATTTTCAAAATTTTCGCCAAATTTCCGTTTTTTTCACAAATAAACTCAGAAATTATCGACCTAAATTTACCACTAACATGAAGCCCAATATGTCACGAAAAAACAATCTCAGAATCGCTAGGATCCGTTGAAGCGTTCCTGAGTTATTACCTCATAAAGGGACACTGGTCAGAATTGCAAAAAACGGCAAGGTCATTAAGGCCAAAATAGGCTGGGTCATGAAGGGGTTAAAAATATGAAAAAAATGTAAAAAACATAAAAGTTTAAATCACCCCCCTTTCGCCCCATCCTAAATAAAACAATATAAAAAAAATCAAACCTACACGTATTTGGTATCACCGTGTTCAAAATCGCCCAATCTATCAATAAAAAAAAGCATTAACCTGATCGCTAAACAGCGTAGCGAGAAAAAAATTCAAAACGCCAGAATTACGTTTTTTTGGTCGCCGCGACATTGCATTAAAATGCAATAACGGGCGATCAAAAGAACATATCTACACAAAAGTGCTATTATTAAAAACGTCAGCTCGGCACGCAAAAAATAAGCCCTCAAAGGACCCCAGATCATGAAAAATGGAGACGCTACGAGTATCGGAAAATGGCACTTTTTTTTTTTTTTTTTTTTTAAGCAAAGTTTTGAATTTTTTTTCACCACTTGGATAAAAAATAACTTAGACATATTAGGTGTCTATGAACTCGTAATGACCTAGAGAATCACAATGGCAGGTCAGTTTTAGCATTTAGTGAACCTAGCAAAAAAGCCAAACAAAAAACAAGTGTGGGATTGCACTTTTTTTGCAATTTCACTGCACTTGGAATTTTTTTCCCGTTTTCTAGTAAAAGACATGGTAAAACCAATGGTGCCGTTCAAAACTACAACTCGTCCCACAAAAAATAAGCCCTCACATGGCCAAATTGACGGAAAAATAAAAAAGTTATGGCTCTGGGAAGGAGGGGAGTGAAAAACGAAAACGCAAAAACAAAAAAGGGCCGCGACTTGAAGGGGTTAAATTGTCTCATATTGTAAAATCTTTATATACCTTTTATAAACACTGCCTACCTTTTTGGAGTGAAATATCAAATTACTAGTTTTGTCTTCTCTATGCTCTGTGCGAATTTTCATGTGCCTGAAGTAATTACGCTACTAATTTGGGTTGGCTCAAACCCCTCTCTGTGAGAAATCTGAGCTTGTGGCACCGAAGTGTGTTCTGGGCTAAGAGGGTGCCGCTGGCAGCGACGGAACGGGGTTTCATAAGCTATTTTTTGGCTGCAAGCTGAGCATTTATAATTCTCTCGCTGCAGCGTGCCTGCTAGCCAGTCCACAGTGAAGCGGCCCGTCCGGCGACTGATTATTCCAGGTGTAGTTCCCTGACTGACCTGAGGGTAAAGGGGGCCCCGGAGAGCTGCAAGTTCCGAAGCGGAACTGGAAAGCGGGATATACATAAATCTCTGCAGTTCGTGATATTGTAGCAGCAGTGGGATAACTAAAATAAGGCCCTGCGGTGTTATGATCAGGTGGCCTAAGACGGCGGCATGAGACGTACTCCGGAGAAGGTGGTACCTGTACTGACCGCAGACCCTGAACTTAACACCGCAACTAGAAGTAGCCGTGGAATGTACCTAGCACTCCCTGGACATCTCGACACAGCCGGAGGACTAATTACCCCTAGAGATAGAAAAGGGAAAACTATCTTGCCTCAGAGAAAATTCCCAAAGGACAGACAGCCCCCCCCAAATATTGACTGTAAGAGGAGAGGGGAAAAACATACACAGACTGAAATCAGAATTTAGCAAAGGAGGCCACTTCTAGCTAAATAGAAAGGATAGGACAATTGTATGTACTGGTGATTATCCCCTTCCCTTTGTTTTTCTATCCTATCTTTTATTTGGCAACCATGGCTGCAAAAGGAGAAGCCTGGTACACCCAGCAAAAGAAGGACACTCTTGTTGGACTATGCATGTACCATGGCCTGGACCCCCAGGGCAAATCCAAGGCTCAAATGGTCACCGAACTGGTGCAATTTGAAGCAGACCAAGCCTGGCCTCAGAGCCCAGAGGCCGCAGAAGCCAGCACAAGCGAAAATAGTGCTGCAGCAGAGATCCAACCACTGAATAATAGCAACCAGGGTCGATTGGACCCCCACCTGCAGGCGGCCTTGGAACAACTCCCCGCCGATGACCGTGATGGATGTCTGCAGCTGATCCAGCAATACTATGAAAAAGCGGAAAAGCGGGAGGCAGAGAGATCCCAGCGGGCTGAGCGGGAGGCCCAAACCTGGAGGGGCCATGAACTGCGACTGGCCCAACTCAGAGACATACCATCTACCACTCGGAGCAGTTAGTCAAGCAACGCTGTTACCCAAACCCCGGTCAGAGCACTTTCCTGTGATGGAAAAGGATGGGGACTTGGACACTTTCCTGCAGGCCTTTGAGAAAGCCTACAGACAGTATTGGCTGCCTGGGAACGAATGAGCCCAATACCTGACCCCAGGGCTAAAAGGCAAAGCTCTGGAGGCGTTTGCTGCTTTCCCTTAAGACCAGGATGACGACTATGAGGCCATCAAGCAGGCTCTGGTAGCCAAGTACCAGCTTACACTCGAGGTTTACCGTAAACATTCCGGAACCTCCAACGTGGCCCACATGAGTTACAGCGATGTTGCGCATGGACTCGGAACCCACTTTGACCAGTGGACCCAAGGACTGTCAGTGACCACCTTTGCACAGCTGCGAGACCTGATGATCTAAGACCAGTTTTTAGATCTTTGCCCAGCTGAGGTACGACAGTTCGTGATGGACAGAGAACCCAAAGACGTGACGAAAGCAGCGCAGATTGCTGATGCCTACGAGGCCAACCGTAAATTGGAAGTGTGGAAGCCAGTCACTGCCAGCTGGAAAGGGGGTACGCCTGCAACCAACGCCAGTGCCCCTGCCAGCCAACACAACAGAGACCCTGTCCCTGTTGCCAACAGCACCAGACCTACCACCGACCGCCAATGTTTTGTTTGCAAACGGACTGGTCATATCAGTCCCTACTGTACAGACAAGCAGAGGAATCCCCCCAGCCAAGGCCCCATGGCCTAACGCAGTTCTTTTGGTGGGTGGGGTGGTTGGGAGGGGGGGTGACAACGTGCAGCATGTCACCGTGGCGGGCCATGTCGCTACAGGCCTCAAGGACACCGGGGCTAAACGAACCCTCATCTGATCCGAACTGGCAGCCCCTGAAGAGATCATTCCAGGGAAAACCCAAACTGTCACTGGAATTGGGGGCATCAGCTGTCCCCTGCCAATGGCCCGGGTGAATATAGATTGGGGTGCTGGGAGCGGGTTGAAGGAAGTGGGGCTGTCTGATAACTTGCCCACTGATGTTTTGTTGGGGAGGATGGTTGCATACTATGTCCCTGACACCCCTCCCCTATCTGCTGATAAGGGTAACGTTAACCACGATGATGATGATGATGGGAAATCGCACGGGTTACCTGACCATGCTTTATCTAGTAATGATGCATCTGATAACCATGTTTTCCTTAGGAACGATGCTGAAAATGATGTAAATGTGCCACCTGAACCCGATAACCATTTTTCCGCCAAGATTGATGTGTCCACAGGTGCAGGAGTTCTCAGCCACGTCACTCCGTGGGGTGGGATGGCTGAGGAGCCCCTAACAGGAGCAAGCATCGGTGCTCAAGAAAATGGGGAGGTGCATGGGAACCGTGAGGAAGGTGATGCCATGCAATTGACCAGTGCCACCGAGGAAGGTAACTGGCCCATAAGTAGCACTGCTCCAGAGGTAATGGGTAGGGTTGAGCGACTTTTATTTTTATAGGATCGGGTCGGGTTTCACGAAACCCGACTTTCTCAAAAGTCGGGTCGAGTGAAATCGGCCGATCCTATAAAAAAGTCGGGGTCGGGGTCGGCCGAAACACAAAACCCAATGCAGTGCAATGGGATACTATGGTTCCCAGGGTCTGAAGGAGAGGAAACTCTCCTTCAGGCCCTGGGATCCATATTAATGTGTAAAATAAAGAATCAAAATAAAAAATATTGATATACTCACCCTCGGACGCGCCCTGGTACTAACCGGCAGGCTTCCTTCCTAAGAATGAGCGCGTGAATGACCTGCGGTGACGTCGCGGCTTGTGATTGGTCGCGAGCGGTCACATGGACAAGCCGCGACGTCATCTAAGGTCCTTCACGCGCTCATTCTTAGGAAGGAAGGCTGCCGGAAAGAAGCAGGGCGCGTCCGAGGGTGAGTATATACAGTGGGGCAAAAAAGTATTTAGTCAGTCAGCAATAGTGCAAGTTCCACCACTTAAAAAGATGAGAGGCGTCTGTAATTTACATCATAAGTAGACCTCAACTATGGGAGACAAACTGAGAAAAAAAAATCCAGAAAATCACATTGTCTGTTTTTTTTATCATTTTATTTGCATATTATGGTGGAAAATAAGTATTTGGTCAGAAACAAAATTTCATCTCAATACTTTGTAATATATCCTTTGTTGGCAATGACAGAGGTCAAACGTTTTCTGTAAGTCTTCACAAGGTTGCCACACACTGTTGTTGGTATGTTGGCCCATTCCTCCATGCAGATCTCCTCTAGAGCAGTGATGTTTTTGGCTTTTCGCTTGGCAACACGGACTTTCAACTCCCTCCAAAGGTTTTCTATAGGGTTGAGATCTGGAGACTGGCTAGGCCACTCCAGGACCTTGAAATGCTTCTTACGAAGCCACTCCTTCGTTGCCCTGGGGGTGTGCTTTGGATCATTGTCATGTTGAAAGACCCAGCCACGTTTCATCTTCAATGCCCTTGCTGATGGAAGGAGGTTTGCACTCAAAATCTCACAATACATGGCCCCATTCATTCTTTCATGTACCCGGATCAGTCGTCCTGGCCCCTTTGCAGAGAAACAGCCCCAAAGCATGATGTTTCCACCACCATGCTTTACAGTAGGTATGGTGTTTGATGGATGCAACTCAGTATTCTTTTTCCTCCAAACACGACAAGTTGTGTTTCTACCAAACAGTTCCAGTTTGGTTTCATCAGACCATAGGACATTCTCCCAAAACTCCTCTGGATCATCCAAATGCTCTCTAGCAAACTTCAGACGGGCCCGGACATGTACTGGCTTAAGCAGTGGGACACGTCTGGCACTGCAGGATCTGAGTCCATGGTGGCGTAGTGTGTTACTTATGGTAGGCCTTGTTACATTGGTCCCAGCTCTCTGCAGTTCATTCACTAGGTCCCCCCGCGTGGTTCTGGGATTTGTGCTCACCGTTCTTGTGATCATTCTGACCCCACGGGGTGGGATTTTGCGTGGAGCCCCAGATCGAGGGAGATTATCAGTGGTCTTGAATGTCTTCCATTTTCTAATTATTGCTCCCACTGTTGATTTCTTCACTCCAAGTTGGTTGGCTATTGCAGATTCAGTCTTCCCAGCCTGGTGCAGGGCTACAATTTTGTTTCTGGTGTCCTTTGACAGCTCTTTGGTCTTCACCATAGTGGAGTTTGGAGTCAGACTGTTTGAGGGTGTGCACAGGTGTCTTTTTATACTGGTAACAAGTTTAAACAGGTGCCATTACTACAGGTAATGAGTGGAGGAAAGAGGAGACTCTAAAAGAAGAAGTTACAGGTCTGTGAGAGCCAGAAATCTTGATTGTTTGTTTCTGACCAAATACTTATTTTCCACCATAATATGCAAATAAAATGATAAAAAAACAGACAATGTGATTTTCTGGATTTTTTTTGTCTCAGTTTGTCTCCCATAGTTGAGGTCTACCTATGATGTAAATTTACAGACGCCTCTCATCTTTTTAAGTGGTGGAACTTGCACTATTGCTGAATGACTAAATACTTTTTTGCCCCACTGTACCTAATAGGAATATACTCACCCTCGGACGCGCCCTGCTTCTTTCCGGCAGCCTTCCTTCCTAAGAATGAGCGCGTGAAGGACCTTAGATGACGTCGCGGCTTGTCCATGTGACTGCTCGCGACCAATCACAAGCCGCGACGTCACCGCAGGTCATTCACGTGCTTATTCTTAGGAAGGAAGCCTGCCGGTTAGTACCAGGGCGCGTCTGAGGGTGAGTATATCAATATTTTTTATTTTGATTCTTTATTTTACACTTAAATATGGATTCCGATACCGATTCCTGATATAGCAAACATATCGGAACTCGGTATCGGAATTCCGATACCAGATTCAGAAGATCGCCGACTTCATGGCCGACCCCACACAGGGGTCGGGTCGGGTTTCATGAAACCCGACTTTGCCAAAAGTCGGCGACTTCTGAAAATGGCCGACCCGTTTCGCTCAACCCTAGTAATGGGGGTGGTTGGGGAGGTAGCACCCAAAGCAGCACCGGCTGATGTGTCTTTGGAAATCCCCGGGGAGACAGCCTACATAGCTGCTATCATCCGCAGTCAGAATGCCCGGAACAAAGATAACGGTCATCGTTGTGACTGAAAAAGAGATGGACCCAGAGCAGGTCCCAGAGGGTTCCAGTGGGGAAGGGACCCTGACGTCGCTTCTGGCTTCCCCTAGCCAGGAGTTTCAGGCCGCTCTGCGCGCAGATGTGATCCTAGAAAACTTGGAACAACTTGCTGAGACGCCCACCTCCATGACTGATAAGGAGAGGGTGTTCTGGGAAAGAGGGAGGTTGTACCGGGAGACAGTACCCGGAAAATCGCAAAAGGAGTGGTTGAGGGAAAGACAGCTGGTCGTCCCGCAGCAATTCCGGAGTGAGTTGTTGCGGAATGCCCATGAGATCCCGCTTACTGGACGCTTGGGGATCAGCAAAACTAAGGCTCGGCTGTTTCAACACTTTTATTTTCCTAAGATGGGGACAGATATGTCAAACTACTGCCGCTCCTGTGTCACCTGTCAAAGAGTGGGGAAGGCGGGGCCTGCTCTTAAGGCTCCCCTGATCCCTTTGCCAGTGATAGAGGAGCCTTTCCAGAAAATCGCGGTGGACATTGTGGGCCCACTGACCGTCCCCAGATGCTCTGGAAAGCAATACATCCTTACTGTGGTAGACTATGCTACCCGGTACCCAGAGGCAGTAGCTCTGTCATCCACTAGGGCAGATAAGGTGGTGGATGCACTTTTGGCTATCTTTTCACGAGTAGGATTTCCCAGGGAGATGCTTACCAATCAAGGGACCCAATTCATGTCTCGCCTAATGGAGGCTCTCTGTAAGAAAATGCAGGTGAAGCATCTGGTATCGAGTGTGTATCACCCACAGACCAATGGCTTGTGTGAACGCTTCAATGGTACCCTCAAACAGATGCTACGCATGCTGGTTGAGACCCAAGGACGCGACTGGGAGCAGTACCTCCCACACCTGCTGTTCGCTTACCGAGAGGTTCCGCAGGCCTTGACGGGGTTCTCCCCCTTCGAGCTCCTGTATGGCAGGCGAGTCCGGGGACCCCTTGGGTTGGTAAGAGAGTCCTGGAAGATGAGCCGAACCCTTCTGAAGTGTCCATAGTGGAGTATGTTATGCGCTTCAGTGACAAAATGCAGACCTTGACGCATTTTGGTGCATAACAACATGACGCAGGTTCAGGCTGATCAAAAGCACTGGCACAACCAGAACACCCGGGAGCGGACCTAGCTCGTGGATCAAAAGGTGTGGGTGCTGGTCCCCGTACCAAAGGATAAGCTTCAGGCAGCCTGTGAAGGCCCATACGTCATCCACCAACAGCTCAACCCGGTCACCTGTGGGCCTCACCTGTAGTCCTCGTGCCAAAGACGGATCAGACCACCCGGTTCTGCGGACTACAGGGGGCTCAACGCCCTCATTGCCTCTGACGTGCACTCAATGCCGTGCATCGAGGAGCTGCTTGAGAAGTTAGCTGGAGCAAAATACCAGACCATAATGGATTTGAGTCGAGGATACTGGCAGATTCCCCTGAGTCCCGAGGCGCAGGAGAAGTCTGCCTTTTTCACACCATTCGGACTGTACGAGTCCAGTCATGCCCTTTGGCATGAAGAATGCCCCTGCCACTTTCCAAAGGATGGTCAACCACCTGCTTTAGGGACTGGAGAAGTACACGGTGGCGTACCTGGATGACATTGCCATCTTCAGTACCTCCTGGGATGAACACCTGCAGCATCTTGAGGAGGTGCTCAGGCGACTTCACCGAGCCAGTCTCACCAGCAAGATGGGAATGTGCCAGATGGGCATGAGAGGTCCACTACCTGGGGCACCGGGTAGGTTGGGGTACCCTAAAGCCAGAGCTGAGAAAGTGGGAGCGATCGTGAACTGGCCCACCCCCAGGACCAAGAAACAGGTGATGTCCTTCCTGGGCACTGCAGGGTACTATAGGCGCTTCGTACTACACTATAGTAGCCGGGCAAAAAACCTTGAGGGACCTCACCAGGAAGAAGCTACCCCACATTGTCAACTTGACAGACGTTGAAAGCAGCACTGTGCAACACCCGTGTTAGCAGTCGACCATTCTTGGTGCAGACCAACGCCAGCGAGTTTAGCCTCGGTACTGTGCTCAGCCAGGTTGACTCGGAGGACCAAGAGCACTCCATGTTATACCTGAGCCGGAAACTTCTGCCAAGGGAAGTGGCCTAATCCACCATCGAGGAGTGCCTGGGCATAGTCTGGGCCCTTCAGCGCTTGCAGCCCTACTTGTACGGTCGCACCTTCACAGTGGTGACTGACCACAACCCTCTGCGCTGGCTGAACGCCATGTGTGGAACCAACGGAAGGTTGCAATGCTGGAGCCTTGCCCTCCAGCTGTTTGACTTCACCATCGAACACAAACGGGCAGGGAGCATGGCAATGCAGATGGGTTGTCCTGCAGGGGTGAACCTGCTGAGGTGCGCATGGAGGAGTACCAAGAGGTTCTGCTTCCGTAGCGCAGGCCAAAAGGGGAGGTGTCATGAAAATGTGAATATGCTATGTTTGAGTCTCTACCTAAATCTACAACACATGCTGCAGGCCATTTCGACCCCCCCTCTTCTCACTCTGCCTGTGTGTGTGTGAATTTTTATTGCTTTTCCCCTGCAAATACCAGGCTCTGTGCAGGCTGCTCATCCCTCCTCCCATCTAGTACTAGTTGGAACTGGTGTGAAAGGCCGGAGTTTCTTTGTTCGATTAAAGTTATATATTGCAGCACCAATATGGGCTAGACTGCTAAGAATTATATATTCTGGATGTCCATCGGTAGACCTATCACCCACTGAAAGCACAAGCTAAACGCAACGAGTGCAAAGTGCAGATTTCTCAGTAAGCGGTTCAGGTAATTGCTCCGTATTTACACTTAAAAGAACACCCCTGACGTGGGGAACATCATGAGCATCGTGTCGTACTTATGTGAGGTTCACATAGCGAGATATGCGTAAAAAGTAGTTTTCATATTGTAAGAGGAGGTTTCAGCTTCTAAGTGATGTCACCACAGGGGGAGTGCCTGGGATTTGGGTTAGAATAACTTGGTAAGATCAGCATTCTGGGAGTGTATTCTGCCCGGGGTCTTGCTGCTGTGCAGATGTATAATAAGCAAGATAATTAACACCTTAGGGGATCAGTAAATACCAAAATAATAAAATAAAAAATATATATATGTGTTGGAAAATATTTATCCAACCCCAGTGCAACAAAGAAAAAGAGTGAAAACCACTCAATTAATCGCAAAAGCCAACCACCAGAACTATGGACCAACTCCTAAAAAATTACTAGCAAGGATATAAAATTTATGATTGTACTTTATTTGCAGCAGTTAATTTACAATATACATTGTGTGCA
The DNA here is from genome assembly GCF_051348905.1 of Ranitomeya variabilis. Lineage (NCBI taxonomy): Eukaryota > Metazoa > Chordata > Amphibia > Anura > Dendrobatidae > Ranitomeya > Ranitomeya variabilis. The sequence continues at coordinate 549,546,630 of NC_135232.1, read as the reverse complement.
CATGTTTAAGGACAAAAAGGGAGAATATATACTAACAAATATATATAAAAAAATCAATAGTATATAAAAACCTAAATAGGCGTAGGGGGCACCAGGAAAGGATTGATGATATAAAGATCTCCAGTGAAACTAGATGTAATCGAAAAAAACTCCACAAGTGACCCCATAAATATGGGGGTAAACTAAAAAATCATATATCTTAGCTTGAAACGTGACTGGGCACATCAAGCAACCAAAAAACTGGTATGAGGCAACAATGTGCAAAAAAAGTGCAATGTGCAAAAAAGTAAAGGATTAAATAGATCATATACCTTTCGGGTGCCACCTGGTCCAGACAATGCGCACACCCCGACGCGCGTTTTGGATTGAAATTCCTTCATCAGGGAGACGAAGGATTTTCAATCCGAAACGTGCATCTGGATATATGCTCACCCCTCCCCCCAGCACATGGCTGCCATGACGATGCCATGAGATAAAACCTGTAAGTTTTCAATGTTAATCCTTTATTTGTAATCTGTAATGTACACATGATTTTGTCTTCTTGATAATATCTTTTATACTTTGTAAACACTGCCTACATTTTTATGGAGTAAAATATAGAATTTGCTAGCTTGTCTCTCTGCTCAATAAACGAACTGTCGCTTCCTCTGAAGTGAATTACGCTGATTTGGGTTGGCTCCGGACCCGCTAACCCTTGTGGAATTGGTGGCAGCATACTTTTGTTCTGTGCGATTGGAAATCTTTGTAGCAACGGCGGCATTGATAATTATTGTTCCTGCCTGTGTGGGAGTAGTTATATTGCCCCCGCTGCAGCGTGCCCAATAGCCAGTACATAGCAGGCAGCCTTTCTGGCGACTACTTACCCTAGGTGCAGTACCTAGTTTGACCTGAGGGTAAAGGGGGCACCAGAGAGCTGCAAATTCCAAACCGGAACTGGGATATAAATCGCCTTCAGAAAGAACCAGGGGCAACCAAACCACCCCGACTCGTGACAAATTGGTGTGAGTAGTGGGAACGATAAAGATATCTTACCCGGGATAACACTAAATCCTACTGGCTGCAGGACCTGGTCCCTCTGCATCCTGGGAAATAGCCGCTCTGTATAGATAACACTAAATCCTAATGGCTGCAGGACCTGGTCCCTCTGCCTCCTGGGAATAGCCGCTCTGTATAGATAACACTAAATCCTACTAGCTGCAGGACCTGGTCTCTCTGCCTCCTGGGAAATAGCCACTCTGTATAGAGAACACTAAATCCTACTGGCTGCAGGACCTGGTCCCTCTGCCTCCTGGGAAATAGCTGCTCTGTATAGAGAACACTAAATCCTACCGGTTGTAGGACCTGGTCTCTCTGCCTCCTGGGAAATAGGCACTCTGTATAGAGAAAGCTGAATCTTACACCGTGGTTATTGCTGTTCTCACTACAGGACGTGTACATGATAGTAGCTCACATAGAGGAACTGAGTGATGGAGGAATCTTCACCGCTGATATTGAAGGTATCACTGCAAGACGAGTACATGATAGGGGTTCACATAGAGGAACAGTGACGGAGGAATCTGCACCGCGGTTATTGCTGGTCCCACTGCAGGGCGCGTACATGATAGGGGCTGTCAGGAAATAGGAAGAAGTGCCGATTACTGTAATTACATATACAGTGCTCTCAGCTGCAGTTTCCTGTGCCTGCCAGCAGAAGGCTGGAATCCTAAACCCCTCATTTCCCCCCTCCCTCAAGAATTTTTACGGCTTTGAACTGCGAAAGCAAGTCTGCCTACACTCATTCCCCCCTCCCACCTGGTACTGGCTAAAACTAGTACAGAAAGCAGGGGATTCTATTGTTCTTTTAAAGTTATATATATTGGTACCGATGAGGGCTAGAGATATAAGGATTATATATTCCGGATGTCCATCGAGTGATCTATAACTCCCTGAAATCGCTAGAAGCTAAACCCGAGTGCAAGGTTTCTCCGCAAGCGGGTCATGTAACTACGCCGTGTTTACGTAAAAGAATCCCCCCGATGTGGTGCACCTCCTGATCATTGTGTCGTCAGTATACGAGGTTCATACAGCGAGCTATGTCAAAAAATGGTTTGTCTTAACTCTAAGAGTGCTTTTCATAACTCAGCCCACTCAGTGATGTCACGAGAGGGCATATCTTAACCCTGCTGAGTTGTGAGTGGGTCTTTTGTCCAGGGTCTAGCTGCTATACAGAGGTGTGATATGCATCTAGATGTGGCCCCTGAGCAGCCAGATTAAATGATCTAATGTAAGTGTTCTCTTCAACTTTAATCCAATTTTATTTGTAATTGTACTGTACATACGACACTTGTCTTCTTTATAATATCTTTTTATACCTCTGTAAACACTACCTACCTTTTTTGGAGTAAAATATAAAATTACTAGCTTTGTCTCTCCTTGCTCTATAACGAACCGTCACGTCCTCTGAAGTGAATTACGCTACTAATGTGGGTTGGCTCCGGACCCGTTAATAATTAAGAAATCAGAGCTGGTGGCAGCGGACTTGTCCTGTGCGCTTGGGAGCCTTTGTAGCGACTGGCGGCGTAGATAATTATTGTTCCCGCCTGAGTAGCAGTGTGCCCATTAGCCAGTACAAAGAAAGGCAGCCTTTCTGGCGACAAATCCTAGGTGCAGTACTCGGTCTGACCTGAGGGTAAGGGAACTGGGATATAGATAAATCCCCTGCAGAAAGAACCAGGAACAACCAAACAACCCTGGTTCATGACAAATTGGGGTGAGTGGTGAGGATGATAAAGGTAACTGTTGTGAATTCTGCTCTTGGGTTCCCTCCGGTGGTTGTTGGCGGTAATACAGTTGTCCCTGGGTTGCAATCCTGAGCAGGTGTCCCTGCTGATTGCAGCTCTCTCTGGGTATTTAGGTTTGCAGGATCCATTAGCCCTTGCCAGTTGTCCATTGTTCTTGGAGGTCTTACATCTCTGTCTGGTTCCTCCTGCCCTGCTGCCAAATCAGCCAAGATAAGTGTCTGGGTTTTGTTTCTGCAGCACACATGCTGTGTGCTTTACTATTCAGTACTATTCATTGTTTTTTCTTGTCCAGCTTAGACTGTGTTTGGATTTTTTCAGTCATGTTGGATTCTCAGGAGATGCAGATAGGCTACGTTCACATTTGCGGTCGGCGCCGCAGCGTCGCCGCATGCGTCCCTATATTTAACATGGGGGCGCATGGACATGCGTCGCACTTGCGTTTTGCGCCGCATGCGTCTCTGCGGCGCCCGCGTCCGGGCGCAGAGGACGCAACAAGTTGCATTTTTGCTGCGTCCAAAATCAATGAAAAAAAGGACGCATGCGGCGCAAAACGCAGCGTTGTGCATGCGTTTTGCTGTGTTTTTGTTTGCGTTGCGGCGCCGACGCTGCGGCGCACAACGCAAATGTGAACGTAGCCATATACATTCCATGTCTTTAGTTAGATGTGGAATTTTTGTATTATCTGCTGTGGATATTTTTAGGGTTTTAATACTGACCGATTAGTATTCTATCCTATCCTTTTCTATTAAGCTAGAGTGGCCTCTTTTGCTAAATCCTGTTTTCTGCCTGCGTGTGTCTTTCCTCTAATACTCACAGTCAATATTTGTGGGGGGCTACCTATCCTTTGGGGTTCTGCTCTGAGGCAAGATAGAATTCCCATTTCCATCTATAGGGGTATTTAGTTCTCCGGCTGTGTCGAGGTATCTAGGATGTGTTAGGTACACCCCACGGCTACTTCTAGTTGCGTTGTCAGTTTAGGGTTTGCGGTCAGTACAGGTTCCACCTACTCCAGAGAAAGTCTCATGCGGCTCCAAGGTCACCGGATCATAACAAGTAACCTCCCCGTGAACAGTGATAGGGGCTCACATAGAGGAAATGAGTGATGGAGGAATTTGCACCATAGCCATCGTTGGTCTTGCTTCAGGACATGTACATGATAGGGACTCACGTAAAGGAACTGAGTGACAAGGAACTTAGTGACAGAGGAATCTGCCCTGCAATTATTGCTGGTCTCACTTCAGGACATGTACATGACAGGGGCTCACAAACAGGAACCGAGTGACGGAGGATTCTGCATCACAGTTATTACTGGTCTCACTGCAGGATGTGTACATGACGGGCTCACATAGAGGAACCAAGTGATGGAGGAATCTGCACCGTAGTTTATTGTCTATCCCTCTGCAGGACGTATGCATGATAGGGGCTCACACAGAGGTACTGAGTGATGGAGGAATCTGCACTGATGTTATTGCTGGTTTCACTTCAGGACGTGTACATGATAAGAGCTCACATAGAGGAACTGAATGATGGAGGAATCTGCACCGCGGATATTGAAGGTCTCACTGCAAGATGAGTACATTATAGGGGCTCACATACAGGAAACAAGTGACAGAGGAATCTGCACCGTGGTTATTGGTGGTCTCACTGCAGGACATGTACATAATAGGGGCTAACATAGAGGAACTAAGTGACGGAGGAATCTGCACCGCGTTTATTGCTGGTCTCACTGCAGGACATGTACATAATAGGGGCTCACATAGAGGAACCGAGTGATGGAGGAATCTGCACCACTGGTCTCACTGCTGGATGAGTACATGACAGATGCTGAAATAGAGGAACAGAGTGACGGAGGAATCTGCACCGCAGACTTCACTGGTCTCACTGCCGGATGTGTACATTATAGGGTCTCACATAAAAGAACCGAGTGACGGAGGAATCTGTACCGCAGCCATCACTGTAGACTTCTGAGTTTTCCATCATACTCACACATTGCACACCTGCTGCATACATTTCTGAAAAACAGTCCTGTATGTGGGATTGTTTCTGCAAACCGGTTCTGCATGTCTGAAGGTACGATAAAAAAGGAGTTTCTGAATCCTTATCCCACGGTCACAGTACATAACCCTGTATTACCATGCTTTACATTGCAGCTCTCACCACTCCAAGGTGAGCAGTAAAATGAGCAGACGCCGAAGCGGTTTATAAGAAATCTGGTATTAGCCAATCTGTGGTTATCACGTGAAATAGATGAGCGGACGCTGGTTGGGTGGTATATACTGTATACATGTATATGATGACTGTATGGCTGTATTCCCAGTGACAGTTCTGTGCAGCGTGTGATATAGGAATGCCAAACTGCACCTCATTCGGCCAGTCCTACACTGGAAGTCTCATCTTGCTCCAGCTTTAGGCTGTCGCCCGGCCGTGCCGTCCACTGAGACAGGCTCTGCCGGCCGTCCTGGATGACACTGACCTGGTTAGGGACAGTCTCGGGGACCATCTTTGTGTCACCCCCAACTGCAGCATCCAATATGTCTACCATTCTGTGAGATACTGTCAGCTGGTTGTCAGTTCCAGTAATAGATCTGTCTTGTGCTAGTGGTCTGGGTACCACTAAAGGGTTGTAGGACCCCCTGTCACTGTTCCTCCTTTGCCCAGAGGTGTTGCTGTCTGTGATTACCTTTTTCGCAGCCATACTTGCTTGTGAAGGTGGTTTGACAGGAACACCCTGTGATGCGTCCATCTTTCTTGGACGGCCCCGTTTTCTCTTGGACTGTGCTTCTTCAGTAGATGCGGCCATGCGCCTGGATACTTTACTGTCGGCCATGCTGCCCGAAAAGTCTTTGCTGCCATTCTGGTTAGTTTTGCTGACAGTGTGAGATTCCAGATTACTCATATCGGGTAATATCATGCTGATGACCGGCGGGGCCACCGGCTGAGCTACCAGGCCAGCCCCATTCATTCCAGTCACTTTTAGGGGCATCCCGTGGGTAAAGGGCAGAGGGGACACTTTTAATTGTCCAGGAATAACATTAGGTGCCAGGACTGGTGGGTTAAATCGGACAGGGGGGCTGGAGCTTAAATACTTCTCTTCTGTTGGAAGTCGAGGTAAGAGGACAGGGAGACGGGCCACCAAGGCATCAACTTGTGGGCTGTTGGCTGGCTTCTGAGGTTCTGTCGGCCGTTTCTTCACCTGTGACGGACTCCCAGGATGGGCTACTGTGGTTTTCTTGTTCTGAAAAATAAAAAAAAAAAACACATGTAAAAATCGGCACAAAATCAGCAGCAAGGATAACTGGAGAAATTGATGTCCAACTGGGTAGGCAGAGCCAAATCCAACCATCTAGTGCAAGTAGCCAACCGGTCAGAGCCCAACTGCAGGCAGACAGGAAAATACCTTAGTGGCGGCTTCTGCTCCGCTGTCAGGAGACCCAGGCCTCTTACTTCCTGCAGCCTCTGGTAGCGGTTTCTGGACTTTCTGCCCACTGCTCTGGGAATTTTCTGCTCCAAAGACAAAGACACCATCACTGAGATGTCTGAAAATCAAGCACAAAATCCAAACAAATTGGGGGGTGTGGGAGGCCGTGCTATTACCTGAAAGAACCATGGAGAGGACAAGCTCGGCGTTGGCGCTGCGGGGGTTAATGATGTGCTGCTGAATTAGGAACTGGGCAACCTCCACCACATTGTTGAAGGATCTCTTCAGGATCTTCTCGGCCCAGTTACAGATCAGGGCGCAGGAGGCGTTAATCACATCATTGTTGTAGGACTGGACCAGGTCGGTCAGCTCTGACTGCGGAGAAGCACACGCGGTTATACGCATTATATACTGGTGACACAGGAGACGCGGGCGGAGGTGGGTGAGGGAAACTTACACTTTCTGTCATCTTCAGGTCCAGGCTGGGTAAGGGTGGCATGCTGACCATGCTCTTCCTCCGCAGACCGCTGTAGCAATACGTTCATGTGGCTAAGGACACAGACATGATCCTTCCCTGCCCCCACCCACACATGATCCTTCCCTGCCCCCACCCACAAACACATGATCCTTCTCTGCCCCCACCCACAGAATCCTTCCCTGCCCCACCCACAAACACATGATCATTCCCTGCCCCCACCCACAGACGCATGATCATTCCTTGCCCCCCACCCACAGACGCATGATCCTTCCCTGCCCGCTCCCCACAGACGCATGATCCTTCCCTGCCCCCACCCACAGACGCATGATCCTTCCCTGCCCCCACCCACAGACGCATGATCATGATCCTTCCCTGCCCCACTCAGACTCATGATCCTTCCCTGCCCCATCCACAGACGCATGATCCTTCCCTGCCCCACCCAGACGCATGATCCTTCCCTGCCCCACCCACAGACGCATGATCCTTCCCTGCCCCCATCAAGACGCATGATCCTTCCCTGCCCCACCCACAAACGCATGATCCTTCCCTGCCCCACCCAGATGCATGATCCTTCCCTGCCCCCACCCAGACGCATGATCCCTCCCTGCCCCCACCCACACAGATGCAAGATCCTTCCCTGCCCCCACCCACACAGATGCATGATCCTTCCCTACCCCACCCACACAGATGCAAGATCCTTCCCTGCCCCCATCAAGACCCATGATCCTTCCCTGCCCCACCCACAGATGCATGATCCTTCCCTGCCCCCACCCACAGACGCATGATCCTTCCCTGCCCCCATCCACAGACGCATGATCCTTCCCTGCCCCCACAAACGCATGATCATGATCCGTCCCTGCCCCACCCACAGACGCGTGATCCTTCCCTGCCCCACTCAGACGCATGATCCTTCCCTGCCCCACCCACAGACGCATGATCCTTCCCTGCCCCACCCAGACGCATGATCCTTCCCTGCCCCCATCAAGACGCATGATCCTTCCCTGCCCCACCCACAAACGCATGATCCTTCCCTGCCCCACCCACAGATGCATGATCCTTCCCTGCCCCCACCCACAGACGCATGATCCTTCCCTGCCCCACCCACAGACGCATGATCCTTCCCTGCCCCACCCAGACGCATGATCCTTCCCTGCCCCCATCAAGACGCATGATCCTTCCCTGCCCCACCCACAAACGCATGATCCTTCCCTGCCCCACCCACAGATGCATGATCCTTCCCTGCCCCCACCCACAGACGCATGATCCTTCCCTGCCCCACCCACAGACGCATGATCCTTCCCTGCCCCACCCACAGACTCATGATCCTTCCCTGCCCCCATCAAGACCCATGATCCTTCCCTGCCCCACCCACAAACGCATGATCCTTCCCTGCCCCACCCACAGATGCATGATCCTTCCCTGCCCCCACCCACAGACGCATGATCCTTCCCTGCCCCACCTACAGACGCATGATCCTTCCCTGCCCCACCCACAGACGCAAGATCCTTCCCTGCCCCCACCCACAAACGTATGATCCTTCCCTGCCCCACCCACAGATGCATGATCCTTCCCTGCCCACCCAGACGCATGATCCTTCCCTGCCCCCACCCAGACGCATGATCCTTCCCTGCCCCACCCACACAGACGCATGATCCTTCCCTGCCCCACCCACAGACGCATGATCCTTCCCTGCCCCCACCCACAGACGCAAGATCTTTCCCTGCCCCACCCACACAGACGCAAGATCCTTCCCTGCCCCCACCCACACAGACGCATCCTTCCCTGCCCCCACCCACAGACGTATGATCCTTCTCTGCCCCCATCAAGACCCAAGATCCTTCCCTGCCCCCACCCACACAGACGCATGATCCTTCCCTACCCCACCCACACAGATGCAAGATCCTTCCCTGCCCCCATCAAGACCCATGATCCTTCCCTGCCCCACCCACAAACGCATGATCCTTCCCTGCCCCACCCACAGATGCATGATCCTTCCCTGCCCCCACCCACAGACGCATGATCCTTCCCTGCCCCCATCCACAGACGCATGATCCTTCCCTGCCCCCACAAACGCATGATCATGATCCGTCCCTGCCCCACCCACAGACGCGTGATCCTTCCCTGCCCCACTCAGACGCATGATCCTTCCCTGCCCCACCCACAGACGCATGATCCTTCCCTGCCCCACCCAGACGCATGATCCTTCCCTGCCCTCATCAAGACGCATGATCCTTCCCTGCCCCACCCACAAACGCATGATCCTTCCCTGCCCCACCCACAGATGCATGATCCTTCCCTGCCCCCACCCACAGACGCATGATCCTTCCCTGCCCCACCCACAGACGCATGATCCTTCCCTGCCCCACCCACAGACTCATGATCCTTCCCTGCCCCCATCAAGACCCATGATCCTTCCCTGCCCCACCCACAAACGCATGATCCTTCCCTGCCCCACCCACAGATGCATGATCCTTCCCTGCCCCCACCCACAGACGCATGATCCTTCCCTGCCCCACCCACAGACGCATGATCCTTCCCTGCCCAACCCACAGACGCAAGATCCTTCCCTGCCCCCACCCACAAACGTATGATCCTTCCCTGCCCCACCCACAGATGCATGATCCTTCCCTGCCCACCCAGACGCATGATCCTTCCCTGCCCCACCCACACAGACGCATGATCCTTCCCTGCCCCACCCACAGACGCATGATCCTTCCCTGCCCCCACCCACAGACGCAAGATCTTTCCCTGCCCCACCCACACAGACGCAAGATCCTTCCCTGCCCCCACCCACACAGACGCATTCTTCCCTGCCCCCACCCACAGACGTATGATCCTTCTCTGCCCCCATCAAGACCCATGATCCTTCCCTGCCCCACCCACAAACGCATGATCCTTCCCTGCCCCACCCACAGATGCATGATCCTTCCCTGCCCCCACCCACAGATGCATGATCCTTCCCTGCCCCCACCCAGACACATGATCCTTCCCTGCCCCACCCACAGACGCAAGATCCTTCCCTGCCCCCACCCACAAACGCAGGATCCTTCCCTGCCCCACCCAGATGCATGATCCTTCCCTGCCCCCACCCAGACGCATGATCTTTCCCTGCCCCCACCCAGACGCATGATCCTTCCCTGCCCCACCCACCCACCCAGACGCATGATCTTCCCTGCCCCCACCCACAGACGCATGATCCTTCCCTGCCCCCACCCACAGACGCATGATCCTTCCCTGCCCCACCCACACAGACGCAAGATCCTTCCCTGCCCCCACCCACACAGACGCATGATCCTTCCCTGCCCCCACCCACAGACATATGATCCTTCCCTGCCCCCATCCACACAGACGCATGCTCCTTCCCTGCCAACACCCACAAAGATGCATGATCCTTCTCTGCCCCCACCCTTACAGAACCATCCTACATCCCATATAAAATCCCCAGTAGACGGATATTTGGACTGTCCTCTTCCTCCCAGCCTCCTGGCCTTGATATTAGGGAATATCTCTCGAATGATCTTCCCAAAGTTGGCCACGCTGAGTGGTCTCCCGCACAGGTTGTCACAGTAGCGTCTACACAAAAGGCACAACAGAGTTGTATGAGGTGGAGATTGTTGTGAGGGAGGGTCTGGGGGCAGCTGGTGCCATACCCACTTGTAGGCATCATACACGTCCTGCTTGGGCAGGCAGGTGTCCGTGTGCTCCTCCAGGTGGTTGCGGATCCATGTGCAAGCATGCATATGTTCTGCTGTGGTCACAGAGCTCACGTCAAGGCTGCGCAGACACAGAAAGGCCATTACTGACACTATCAGTACAAGCCACAAGCTGCAGTGCAACTACTGTGCTCCCCACACCCTCTAGCCTGAGGTCCCAGCTGGTACCTTTTCTCTGGGCCGCTGGGTCCCGGCGGCAGCTGCAGGTACAGATAGAGCTTGTCATAATCCGTCAGCTTCTGAACGTCTCCCTGTAGGAGAGAAGCACAGAGAGGGTCAGTCACTGCCCCCCAGAGACAAGATGGCACTACGCCTACGTACCAGGATACTGTCCACTTTACTCTGAACCGATTTCCTGCAGTAAGAAAAGAAAGGGACAGTCAGCAGACGGCAAAAAACAGGCACCGATTATAACTAATCCGAGTGCCTATTCGTTGTCCCGCCAGCCTGCGGACCACTAAGTGGTTTCGGCTGCACTCAGCCTGCAGCTGTAGAATCAGCTCTGGGGGCCGGACCCACAGCGCACCCTGCACTACTCATGTAGAAGCTGCTCACGAGATGCGGTCGCGCAGTTTCTGCAGGAGATTGCTGGGTTCAGTCTCCTCCGGGGCGTCTCCAGCAGTCAGACCTCTTTTCTTCGAGAGGTTTTCATACAGCACGTCCTCGGCCATTCCCTCCTGTGTGCAAGACCTGCGGACACAGAGACAACAACCTCCATCATCTACAGGCGTGCTCATGTGCAGAAAATATCGCAGATCTTTCATTTATGACATGGTCAAAGAAACATCTGCAACTAGTATGCTGCATGCGAGTCACTGGGACTCCCCACAGCCACTGGAAAACATCACAGCCACCACGACACCCCAAAGCCAACTGGACACCCCACAGGCACTGGAAAACATTACAGCCACAATGACACCCCAGAGCCAACGGGACACCCCACACCACCTGAAATCCTCACAGCCACCACAAAACATCACAGCCAATGGGACACCCCACACCACCAGAAAACATCACAGCCCCCATAACACCCCACACCACCAGAAAACACCACAGGCCCCATAACACCCCACACCGGAAATCATCACAGCCAATGGGACACCCCACACCACCAGAAAACATCACAGCCACCATAACACCCCACCAGAAATCATCACAGCCAATGGGACACCCCACACCACCAGAAAACATCACAGCCACCACAAAACATCACAGCCAATGGGACATCCCACAAAACCAGAAAACATCACAGCCCCCATAACACCCCACACCACCAGAAAACATCACAGCCACCATAACACCCCACACCACCAGAAAACATCACAGTCACCATAACACCCCACACCACCAGAAAACATCACAGCCACCATAACACCCCACCAGAAATCACCACAGCCAATGGGACACCCCACACCACCAGAAAACATCACAGCCAATGGGACACACCACCAGAAAACATCACAGCCACCAGAAAACATCACAGCCCCATAACACCCCACACCACCAGAAAACATCACAGCCCCCATAACACCCCACACCACCAGAAAACATCACAGGCCCCATAACACCCCACACCACCAGAAAACATCACAGGCCCCATAACACCCCACACCACCACAAAACATCACAGCCACCATAACACCCCACACCACCAGAAAACATCACAGCCACCATAACACCCCACACCACCAGAAAACATCACAGTCACCATAACACCCCACACCACCAGAAAACATCACAGTCACCATAACACCCCACACCACCAGAAAACATCACAGCCACCATAACACCCCACCAGAAATCACCACAGCCAATGGGACACCCCACACCACCAGAAAACATCACAGCCAATGGGACACACCACCAGAAAACATCACAGCCACCAGAAAACATCACAGGCCCCATAACACCCCACACCACCACAAAACATCACAGCCACCATAACACCCCACACCACCAGAAAACATCACAGCCACCATAACACCCCACAGCCACCATCACAACCTGCACCTTCACCAGGACACCCCACAGTCATCGGCATACCTGCTCCTTGAATATGTTCACCCCTCAGCCCCTGATGTGATGTGGGGAGGAGAACTGAATATAACTTTGGATCATGACTTGGGGTGGTCTATTCCTCCCATGGCCCCCAGTGTGAAGGATCTATTCCTCTCTCAGCCATCCAGTGTGGGGGCTGTATTCTCTCCTCGGCCCATGGTGTGAGGGACTATATCCCCCTACGTCCCCAGTGTGTGTGTTGAGGGGGGTCTATTCTCCCCTCGGCCCCCGGTGAGGGGGGGGGGGTCTATTCTCCCCTCGGCCCCCGGTGAGGGGGGGGGGGGTCTATTCTCCCCTCGGCCCCCGGTCAGGGGGGTCTAGTCTCCCCTTGGCCCCCCCGTAAGGGGGGTCTATTCTCTCCTTGGCCCCCGGTGAGGGGGGGTTTATTCTCCCCTCGGCCCCAGGTGAGGGAGGAGTCTGTTCTTCCTTCGTCACCATATGGGTGCTTTTCTCCCAGTATCTACCCCTCTAGGCTTTGGGCGGGGTAATATTAAGCGATGACCTCATCCTCAGCTATTTCCTCCACGTGCCCACTCGTGACAAGACAACCGCCTATCGTGATGTGATAGCTTGATCCGGCGGACATGGGAGCATCGCTCGCCCGTGTGACATAGCACTGGGGACCGGGACATAGTGACCCCACGGACACAAGAGAAAATCCCGGGAAGCAACCTACCGCCGCCACGGGAGCCTCCGCCGAATCTTTTTTTCTGATTGGCTGACGCCACCGCTTCTCTTCTCCCAGGATAAAAATACTATTGGTTCCCGTGACAAAACTCACCAAGAAACTAAAAAGCCAAGGGTTTTCATTGGATGATTGTCCGACTTCTGCTTAGTAACAGTAATTTGACTGGCTATACTGATACGCGCGCAAAAAGGGTGTATGTTTGTGTAAAAACATTCAAGACTAGTTGAGGCGTAATATAGTAACGAAACCACGCCCCTGAGAAAGGCGTGGTCTCATTGAAATTACTAACCAATAAGAAACGTTATGTGCCCGGAGCCTGCTGGTGCTTGTAGTACCTGCGCATTCACAGTACTACTAGCTCTAACGTCACGTGCGGTTCTACAATTGGTGGCGGAAAAGAGACCACGTCAGTCCGAGGCTCTGACAGTAGTGGCACTATAGGGGGCGATGTGGTCACACTGGCTGTTTTCCTCTATAGGGGGTGCTGAGGTCACATGGGGTGTTATCCTCTATAGAGGGCGCTGTGGTCACATAGAGCGTTATTCTATATAGGATGCACTGTGGTCACATGGGGCTTTATTCTATATAGGGTGCACTGTGGTCACATGGGGCGTTATCCTCTATAGGGGCGCTGTGGTCACATGGGGCGTTATTCTATATAGGGTGCACTGTGGTCACATGGGGCGTTATCCTCTATAGGGGTGCTGTGGTCACACTGGCTGTTTTCCTCTATAGGGGGTGCTGAGGTCACATGGGGTGTTATCCTCTATAGAGGGCGCTGTGGTCACATAGAGCGTTATTCTATATAGGATGCACTGTGGTCACATGGGGCTTTATTCTATATAGGGTGCACTGTGGTCACATGGGGCGTTATCCTCTATAGGGGCGCTGTGGTCACATGGGGCGTTATTCTATATAGGGTGCACTGTGGTCACATGGGGCGTTATCCTCTATAGGGGCGCTGTGGTCACATGGGGCATTATTCTATATAGGGTGCACTGTGGTCACATGGGGCGTTATCCTCTATAGGGGCGCTGTGGTCACATGGGGCGTTATTCTATATAGGGTGCACTGTGGTCACATGGGGCGTTATCCTCTATAGGGGCGCTGTGGTCACATGGGGCATTATTCTATATAGGGTGCACTGTGGTCACATGGGGCGTTATCCTCTATAGGGGCGCTGTGGTCACATGGGGCATTATTCTATATAGGGTGCACTGTGGTCACATGGGGCGTTATCCTCTATAGGGGCGCTGTGGTCACATGGGGCATTATTCTATATAGGGTGCACTGTGGTCACATGGGGCGTTATCCTCTATAGGGGCGCTGTGGTCACATGGGGCTTTATTCTATATAGGGTGCACTGTGGTCACATGGGGTGTTATCCTCTATAGGGGCGCTGTGGTCACATGGGGCATTATTCTATATAGGGTGCACTGTGGTCACATGGGGCGTTATCCTCTATAGGGGCGCTGTGGTCACATGGGGCATTATTCTATATAGGGTGCACTGTGGTCACATGGGGCGTTATCCTCTATAGGGGCGCTGTGGTCACATGGGGCTTTATTCTATATAGGGTGCACTGTGGTCACATGGGGCATTATTCTATATAGGGTGCACTGTGGTCACATGGGGCGTTATCCTCTATAGGGGCGCTGTGGTCACATGGGGCATTATTCTATATAGGGTGCACTGTGGTCACATGGGGCGTTATCCTCTATAGGGGCGCTGTGGTCACATGGGGCATTATTCTATATAGGGTGCACTGTGGTCACATGGGGCGTTATCCTCTATAGGGGCGCTGTGGTCACATGGGGCATTATTCTATATAGGGTGCACTGTGGTCACATGGGGCGTTATCCTCTATAGGGGCGCTGTGGTCACATGGGGCTTTATTCTATATAGGGTGCACTGTGGTCACATGGGGTGTTATCCTCTATAGGGGCGCTGTGGTCACATGGGGCATTATTCTATATAGGGTGCACTGTGGTCACATGGGGCGTTATCCTCTATAGGGGCGCTGTGGTCACATGGGGCATTATTCTATATAGGGTGCACTGTGGTCACATGGGGCGTTATCCTCTATAGGGGCGCTGTGGTCACATGGGGCATTATTCTATATAGGGTGCACTGTGGTCACATGGGGCGTTATCCTCTATAGGGGTGTTGTGGTCACATAGGGCGTTATTCTGTTTAAGGGCGCTGTAGTCACATGGGGCATTATTCTATATAGGGTGCACTGTGGTCACATGGGGTGTTATCCTCTATAGGGGCGCTGTGGTCAAATGGGGCATTATTATATATAGGGTGCACTGTGGTCACATGGGGCGTTATCCTCTATAGGGGCACTGCGGTCACTTGGGGCATTATTCTATATAGGGTGCACTGTGGTCACACTGGCTGTTTTCCTCTATAGGGGGTGCTGAGGTCACATGGGGTGTTATCCTCTATAGAGGGCGCTGTGGTCACAGAGCGTTATTCTATATAGGATGCACTGTGGTCACATGGGGCTTTATTCTATATAGGGTGCACTGTGGTCACATGGGGTGTTATCCTCTATAGGGGCGCTGTGGTCACATGGGGCATTATTCTATATAGGGTGCACTGTGGTCACATGGGGCGTTATCCTCTATAGGGGCGCTGTGGTCACATGGGGCATTATTCTATATAGGGTGCACTGTGGTCACATGGGGCGTTATCCTCTATAGGGGCGCTGTGGTCACATGGGGCATTATTCTATATAGGGTGCACTGTGGTCACATGGGGCGTTATCCTCTATAGGGGTGTTGTGGTCACATAGGGCGTTATTCTGTTTAAGGGCGCTGTAGTCACATGGGGCATTATTCTATATAGGGTGTACTGTGGTCACATGGGGTGTTATCCTCTATAGGGGCGCTGTGGTCAAATGGGGCATTATTATATATAGGGTGCACTGTGGTCACATGGGGCGTTATCCTCTATAGGGGCACTGCGGTCACTTGGGGCATTATTCTATATAGGGTGCACTGTGGTCACATGGGGCGTTATCCTCTATAGAGGGCGCTGTGATCACAGTTGGTGTTATCCTCTATAGGGGGCGCTGTGGTCACATAGAGCGTTATTCTATATAGGATGCACTGTGGTCACATGGGGCTTTATTCTATATAGGGTGCACTGTGGTCACATGGGGTGTTATCCTCTATAGGGGCGCTGTGGTCACATGGGGCATTATTCTATATAGGGTGCACTGTGGTCACATGGGGCGTTATCCTCTATAGGGGCGCTGTGGTCACATGGGGCATTATTCTATATAGGGTGCACTGTGGTCACATGGGGCGTTATCCTCTATAGGGGTGTTGTGGTCACATAGGGCGTTATTCTGTTTAAGGGCGCTGTAGTCACATGGGGCATTATTCTATATAGGGTGCACTGTGGTCACATGGGGTGTTATCCTCTATAGGGGCGCTGTGGTCAAATGGGGCATTATTATATATAGGGTGCACTGTGGTCACATGGGGCGTTATCCTCTATAGGGGCACTGCGGTCACTTGGGGCATTATTCTATATAGGGTGCACTGTGGTCACATGGGGCGTTATCCTCTATAGAGGGCGCTGTGATCACAGTTGGTGTTATCCTCTATAGGGGGCGCTGTGGTCACATAGAGCGTTATTCTATATAGGATGCACTGTGGTCACATGGGGCTTTATTCTATATAGGGTGCACTGGTCACATGGGGTGTTATCCTCTATAGGGGCGCTGTGGTCACATGGGGCATTATTCTATATAGGGTGCACTGTGGTCACATGGGGCGTTATCCTCTATAGGGGTGTTGTGGTCACATGGGGCATTATTCTATATAGGGGGCGCTGTGGTCACATAGGGCGTTATTCTGTTTAAGGGCGCTGTGGTCACATGGGGCATTATTCTATATAGGGTGCACTGTGGTCACATGGGATGTTATCCTCTATAGGGGCACTGCGGTCGCTTGGGGCATTATTCTATATAGGGTGCACTGTGGTCACATGGGGCGTTATCCTCTATAGGGGTGCTGTGGTCACATGAGGCGTTATCCTCTATAGGGGCGCTGTGATCACATGGGGTGTTATCCTCTATAGGGGGCGCTGTGGTCACATGGGGCATTATTCTATATAGGGTGCACTGTAGTGACATGGGGCATTATCCTCTATAGGGGCGCTGTGATCACATGGAGCGTTATCCTCTATAGGAGTGCTGTGATCACATGGGGTGTTATCCTCTATAGGGGCACTGTGGTCAAATGGTGCATTATTCTATATAGGGTGCACTGTAGTCACAATGGGCGTTATCCTCTATAGGTGTACTGTGATCACAAGGGGTGTTATCCTCTATAGAGGGCACTGTGATCACAGGTGGTGTTATCCTCTATAGGGGGGCGCTGTGGTCACATAGGGCGTTATTCTATATAGGGGTGCTATGGTCACATGGGGCATTATTCTATATAGGGGCGCTGTGGTCACATAGGGCGTTATTGTATATAGGGGCGCTGTGGTCACATGGGGCATTATTCTATATAGGGTGCACTGTGGTCACATGGGGCGTTATCCTCTATAGGGGTGCTGTGGTCACATGGGGAGTTATCCTCTATAGGGGGCGCTGTGGTCACATGGGGCATTATCCTCTATAGGAGTGCTGTGATCACATGGGGTGTTATCCTCTATAGAGGGCGCTGTGGTCACATGGGGCATTATTCTATATAGGGTGCACTGTAGTGTCATGGGGCATTATCCTCCATAGGTGCGCTGTGATCACATGGGGCGTTATCCTCTATAGGAGTGCTGTGATCACATGGGGTGTTATCCTCTATAGAGGGCGCTGTGGTCACATGGGGCGTTATCCTCTATAGGGAGTACTGTGGTCACATTGGGGGTTATCCTCTATAGGTGGTGCTGTGGTCACATGGTGCTATCTTCAATAGAGGGTACTGTGGTCATATTGGGTTATTGCTTGTATAGAGGGCACTGTGGTCGCATTGGGCGTTATCTTCTATATAGGGTGCTGTGGTGAAATAGAGAAAAAAGGGGAAGGATCCAGCGATGGACGGAGGAGACTAAAAAGTAACTTTTATTATAATGTTAATGTGAATACTTTTCTGCCCAATGATGACAAAAGTATTCTAGGAGTGATACCTTTATTGGCTAACCAGAAAATAATATGTTTGCAACCTTTCAGAGTGCAGAGGCTCCTTCTTCAGGCACGATTCCAAATAGATTAATAAGAAAAAAAGCACAACATTTAAAGAATACTACAGTAGAACATTTGTTCAGGGGGTGAGAAGTGTGATGTGTCCATAGATAAGCCAAGGAAATCAAATTAGGCATTTTCTTACAAATGGAGAGGCAGTGGGAATAATGTTCTTTGTTATCTGGAGTCCGTCTGGTGGAGGTGTGAATTGTATCCATGTAGTGTCTCATAAATTGAGTCCTAGTGTCAAAGAATTGAACATCTTCATTAGTTTGAATTCACAAATTTTACTTTCCCTGTCATCCTTAAAATGACCTTTTAGTAGTGATGAGCGAACGTGCTCACCACTACTCGTTACTCGCCCGAGTATCACTATGCTCAGTGTACTCAGCGAGCACCGAGCATTTCCGGGATTATTCGGCAGTAACTGATGTCTCTGAAGTGTCCGAGGGCAAGGCCGCCCATGCATATCCATGATCTGGCCCAGCAAAACCTCCACACTCAGATTCCATCTTAACAAACGTATCTTTACTGTTATACATTTTTCTTAACACAGCAGAACACAATAATAGACAGTACAAAGTATGCTTATTCACAGAAATAACGTGTAATAACAAACTATCCCTCACTGTCCCAATCCACACGTTACCAGTTCCTTTGCTCCAAGAGGTTATCTTCCCACGTTGCAGGCCTGTCTGTCAACGCTGCAGGGAGACGCTCCAGCCGAGGAGAAAAAAGGAATTAAACAAAACTTTGTCTCTCAGGTCCAGACTGTAGTCCTTGGGGTTCAGCAGGTAGGGGTGGAATGTTCGGCCTCTCAATAGAGGACCCGCTTACAGTTCATGAGCTCCAGGATCTGTGAAGATGTCACCGCTGAGTGCTCCGCAGTGTGGGAGCTGGGAACAATCTGGATGTCAGCTTCCAAGAGAGAGGGGTAATCGAGGCAATCTTCTATATCGCATCTACAGGAGGACGCCAGCACACACAGACCTCTCTCTGCACCGACTGGTTTCCCGAGCTCTTTCTCTTCTCCCTCCCCTTCCTGTTCACATGAC
This sequence comes from Ranitomeya variabilis, assembly GCF_051348905.1. Classification (NCBI taxonomy): domain Eukaryota; kingdom Metazoa; phylum Chordata; class Amphibia; order Anura; family Dendrobatidae; genus Ranitomeya; species Ranitomeya variabilis. The sequence goes on along the minus strand of NC_135232.1, from coordinate 549,527,240 downwards.
ATAACAGGGGGGAGTTTAGCCAATACAGTTTGTTTCTCTGTAATCACATTCGGCATAGGTATAACTTCTGGCCACACGGGGGCAGTGTCTGTCACAGATTCTATGTCAATGATAACGGAACAGCCACAGCCGGCCAGCTCACTACACGCCCCCCCGCTTAAAGGTTGGCAGTCCCTGTCAACGACTGTCTCCAGGGCGGCGATGGCTGTGGAGGTTGTAGGACCCGGCTGTGAAAAGGGCCACACATATTGGTCTCTGTAGGACTGTCCCGGGGGCACTCCTGCGGTGGTCCTCACTGTCCGCCTAACGGGTGCTAGTCTCTCTCCCCGATCAGTCACCCCACTCTCCGCCCCAGTCGGTAAGTCAGTCGAGGAGGTAAGGGGTTCAGACGCGTCAGTCAGGCGAGCAGGGGTAGGGATGCCTTCCACCTCTACATCCCCGGTATCGGTGTCTCCCACAGTATTAGTGATATCCGTCTCTCTAGGCATTATAGGAGGGGAGTCAGGCTGAGAACGACAGGGGCGCAACATGTTACGGTGCATGGTGCGGAGGCTGCCGCTGTCTTCACCTTGTACTTGGTAGAGGGGGCCACCAGGGTACGGGTGTCCAATTATTTGATAGACTTCGGTCTCCCACTTGGGCCGGAGTTTTCCTTGCGGTTTTTTTATACGAACTAGGACTAGTTGACCCACACTCAGTAGGTCTTCTTGTACTGGAAGTGGATCAGCGTGGACCTGGTCCTGGATCTGCTGTTCCACCAGCCGGTAGACAGTTTCCATCCTTTGACGGTGTGCTTGTAGCCAGGAAGGATAGGTACCACAGGTGTCTTCATCAGAGTTAGACAGGTGTAGCTCATGGATGCCTTTGCCTGGGCGGCCAAAAAGGAGGGTGTAAGGCGTGTATCCGGTGACAGAATGGACTTGATTGTTATAGGCCCACAGCAGTTCTGGGAGGAATCGAGGCCAGTCGGGCTTTTTGTCTTCTGCTAAGGTTCGGATCAGTTGTAAGAGGGTCCGGTTGAAACGTTCACACGCGCCATTCCCTTGTGGATGATACGGGGTGGTCCTGGACTTCTTGATTCCATACATCTGCTGAAGTTCTTCAATGACTTGCCCTTCGAAACACGCCCCCTGATCAGAGTGCAGCCGCTCCGGACACCCGTAGACCCGAACGAAGTGTTGACAGATGGCCTGTGCAGCTGATTCGGCAGTCTGATCTTTGGTAGCAACAGCGACGGCGAATTTCGTGAAGTGGTCTACCATCACCAGACAGTACTGGTAGCCCCTATTCGCCGTTCCGATCAACAGATAGTCCACCATCAACAACTCGAGGGGCCTGGATGTGCTAATAGTCTGGACGGGTGCACGCTGCTCAGTAGACTTGTGGAGTTCACATGTACGACATCTTAGGCAGACGTTTTCAACCAGCTTACGGAGTCCTGGGCAAAAAATGAATTGCTGGGTCCACCGGAGGGTCTTGTCTATGCCGAAGTGGCCGTTCCTTCTGTGGGCTTCAGCCACCATCTCATGGGCTAGCTGCACCGGGACGACAATCTGCAAACATTCTTCCAGCATATGGGATAAAAGGGCCCTGCGATACAAGACTCCATCCTTCACGATCAGCCGATCCCATTGGGCAAGTAGGGCAGAGGCCCTGGTTGATAGTCGGGCTCTTACTTCGGAGGGTGGTTTCTCTTGTGTCTTCACGTACTGTTTCAGTAAGATGTGTTCAGGGTCTCGATCTTGAAGCTTGGCCCATTCTTGTTGGGACAGGGGGGACCCCACTACGGCTTCGATCCCACCTACAGCATACTAGCAGCTATCTTCTATTTGTTTAGCTAGCCGGGCAAAGTCGGGCAGTTCATCTTCCTCCAACTCTTCATCCCGGTCCCCTACCGGCGGGGATGGTCACTCTGGAAAGGCTGTCAGCATTCTGATTCTCCGTCCCCGCTCTGTATTTAATTTTGTATTGGAATCTAGAGAGCCTTGCCATCCAGCGCTGTTCCATTGCCCCTAGTTTGGCATTTTCTAGGTGGGCAAGAGGATTGTTGTCTGTCACGACCAGCACCTCCGCCCCTGTCAGGTAGCCAGCAAATTTCTCTGTCATAGCCCAGGTCAGGGCCAGGAGTTCCAGGCGGAAAGAGCTATAGTTGACGGGGTTCTTTTCGGTGTCACGGAGGGATCTACTGGCATAGGCTATTACGCGTTCCTTGTTATCTTGGACTTGGGAGAGGACCGCCCCGAGACCTTGAAGGCTGGCGTCGGTGTATAACTGGAACGGCAAGGTGTAGTCTGCATATGCCGGAATAGGGGGTGATGTCAGAGCAGCTTGAAGCGCCCGGAAGGATTTTTCTTGGTCGGGCCCCCAGCTGATGCGTCGTCCTCTGGGACTGTTCGCGGTCCCTCGGAGGGTCTCATGCAGTGGTTCCGCAAGCCGGGCAAAGTCCTTGACAAATCGGCGGTAATAGCCCGCTAGCCCCAGGAAAGCCTGGACTTCTTTGATGGTAGTTGGCTGTGGCCACTCTTGGACAGCTGCTATCTTCTCTGGAGAGGGTTGGACACCTTCGGCCGAGATCCGGTGTCCCAGGTAATCGATCTCCTGCTGGAATAGACGGCACTTGCTGGGCTTCAACTTCAAGCCGTGTTTCTTCAAGCGCTGGAACACTTTGCCAAGCTTGTGAAGATGATCCTCGAAGGTGGCGGAGTATACCACGATGTCATCAAGGTATATCAGCGTGAATTCGAAGTTGAAATCTCCCAGACAGCGTTCCATCAGTCTCTGAAAGGTCCCTGGTGCGTTATTCAAGCCGAATGGCATCCGGTCAAACTCGTACAGGCCCATGGGAAGGATGAAGGCGGTCTTTTCCCTATCCTTCTCACTCATGGGGACCTGCCAATATCCACTGGCCAAGTCTAGAGACGAAAAATATTTGGCCTTTTTCAGGGCGGTCAGTGACTCTTCGATCCGGGGGAGTGGATAGGAGTCCCGGATCGTGCAAGCGTTCAACCGACGGTAGTCTACGCAAAATCTCAGGGATCCATCTTTCTTTTTGACTATCACCACGGGTGCAGCCCATGGGCTCTGGCTTTCCCGCACCACTCCGGCGTGTAGCATAGATTCTAAGAGGCTTTTCACCTCCTGGTATTGTTGAGGTGGTATTTGTCGGTACCTCTCGCGAATAGGGGCAGCATCGCCCGTGGGAATCTCGTGTTGGATACTGGTGGTGTACCCGAAGTCGGTGTCATGCTTTGCAAAGGAGTCTTGGTGTTCTCGCAGTAGTTTCTCCATTTGAGACACTTCCTGTTTGGTGTACTGGGACGGGTCCAGTTGCACTTTTTCCAGTAGTTTTCACCCATCATCTGCTTGAGCATTTATGGCTGAGACAGTTACCGTCCAGCCATCTTCTGTAGACGGGGTGAATTGTAAGGGTCCCATGGGGTTCACTTCTGTGGGTAGAGCATATACTCTGGCAAGTTGCATGCCAGCCTCAAGAGCTACACCTACGTCTGCGGTGTTGTTTAGCCTGACAGGGACTCTTCCATTCCTCACGACGGCTAGGGTGCGGGCGACTAGTGGGTTTAGCTTACTCCCACTTGGAGCCCTCGGCTCGATTAACACTTCAACTCCTTCAAGTTGTCGGTTGGTGTTAAGAGGCAGGGAAATGACTGTCTCTTTTTCAGCGGGCAAAGTAATCCGGGTACAGCGGGGCACTTTAATGGCTGCTAGGGGTAGTTGTTCCTTTGCCATCTGTTGAAGTCCAACGGTCCGGATTACGCGTTGGAACGCCAGACGAGTCGGTTTATGTTTGGTAACTTTCTGCCAGTACTTGGGCCCTTTTCTTGTCAACAGCATAAGGTCCAGGTCTTTCAAGATATTCATTCCGATTATCACTGGGGTCTCGGAGCCGAAGCCTTCCTTGACAATGACGATTCCTCGTTTCCCTAGGTCTTGTCCACAGGCCTTCGTATCCATCCAGGCGACTCCGGTTACTGGAATAGGTAGGTTATTAGCCGCAATAATCTTAATGGTGGTATCTGGATCACAAGCAGTTCTTGGTTTGAGGTACTTTTCATAAAACTGTTCAGAGATCGTGGTCACTTGCGACCCAGTGTCCATCAATCCTTGCACTGCAACTCCCTCCAGAATAACTTCAAGTGTAGGACTACTCGAGGCGAGAGTACTCCGTTGCTGGCTCTGTTTTTCTACACCCCATTCTCTGTCCCCCCCTGCTGCTCGAACCTCAGCTGCAGGGGTGTCTAGTTTAACGGCGGCCATTGTGGTGAGACCTGGCGTGGTGGCTCTGCTTGTGGATGTAGCTGATATTCTGTTCGTCGTGGTAACTGATGGTTTGTTCGTTGAGGACAACGATTCGCCCTGTGGCGAGGGTCACCACATGACCAACACGGTCCCGCGGGACGGCTAGGTCGTCCGCTGGTCTCTCTGTCGTTCTAGTGTTAACTGTGACACCTGTTGCTGTAAATCTGCTACCATCTGTTTCAGCTCCTCGGTGTCACTGTTGGGCTGTTTACTGGCTAATATGGATCTGCACGCAGCGCTTTGAGTCCCCACATCCATGACGGGTCCCCTAGAACGTTCTATGGCTTCCTGCTTAAATTCAGCGAAGGTGAGAGTCGGCGTCATCCGAATCAAGTCCTGTAGCGTACGGTTAAGATACTGGTCTCTCAGCCCTATAACGAATTGGTCTCTCAGTACCAGGTCACGAGGAGCTATAGTAGCCAGTTCCCCTTTTGCACAGACTTGTTCAAGGAGTACCTAAAGGGCATTTGCATATTGGGGAATGTCCTCCCATTCATGCTGTGTCCGTCTGAAGAACAGGTATCGCAGTGTTCCCTGGTACGTAGTAGGTCCATAGGTCTTTTCCAGCACCTGCACCAAATCCTCCAACGCACGCTGCCCCCTGACCGTCTCCAGTCTGACTGTCGTCCATGCCTCCCCCTCTAGCGTCAGTACCGCCATTTCTGCCAAGGTCTTAGGGTCAATATTATACATTTCTCCCAGTATCCGCACTTGTTCCGCCCACTCTGGTACAGGGTAGTTTCGCCCGCCAAACTTCCTGACCTGGTTTACAATGGACACCGGCGGCGGTTTCTGACTGTACACTGGGCCTGGGTGGGAATCTTGCTGGGCACAGATCCTGCCGACTACGCCAGATGAAGTGTCCGAGGGCAAGGCCGCCCATGCATATCCATGATCTGGCCCAGCAAAACCTCCACACTCAGATTCCATCTTAACAAACGTATCTTTACTGTTATACATTTTTCTTAACACAGCAGAACACAATAATAGACAGTACAAAGTATGCTTATTCACAGAAATAACGTGTAATAACAAACTATCCCTCACTGTCCCTATCCACACGTTACCAGTTCCTTTGCTCCAAGAGGTTATCTTCCCACATCGCAGGCCTGTCAGTCACAGCAGGGAGACGCTCCAGCCGAAGAGAAAAAAGGAATTAAACAAAACTTTGTCTCTCAGGTCCAGACTGTAGTCCTTGGGGTTCAGCAGGTAGGGGTGGAATGTTCGGCCTCTCAATAGAGGACCCACTTACAGTTCATGAGCTCCAGGATCTGTGAAGATGTCACCGCTGAGTGCTCCGCAGTGTGGGAGCTGGGAACAATCTGGATGTCAGCTTCCAAGAGAGAGGGGTAATCGAGGCAATCTTCTATATCGCATCTACAGGAGAACGCCAGCACACACAGACCTCTCTCTGCACCGAATGGTTTCCCGGGCTCTTTCTCTTCTCCCTCCCCTTCCTGTTCACATGACATAACAGGGGGGAGTTTAGCCAATACAGTTTGTTTCTCTGTAATCACATTCGGCATAGGTATACCTTCTGGCCACACGGGGGCAGTGTCTGTCACAGATTCTATGTCAGTGATAACGGAACAGCCACAGCCGGCCAGCTCACTACATCTCCACCCAGCATTTTTGGCGGACTTTAGAGACCCAATCACGCTGCAGAGATTGTCTGCCAGGCCATGAAACGCCGCAGCCATCTTTGTTGTGGTCGTGCAGTGATTGGCTTGGCCGCACAGCATCATCCCGAGTATAAGAGACCTGGTGCCGCCCTGCTCGCCACATTCTGCTCCAGATTCAGGGAGAGTAGGGAGAGCTGCTGCCGAGATTGGGTCAGAATCGTGGTTTTTTAGAGTTAGGTGTAGGACTGCAACTGTTAAAGCCACAACTCCTGAGAAACCAACAGCCCTTTTTAGGGCTAATTCGTGGGTCCCGATATTGCAGCGCTAGGCAGGCAGGGCACAGCATATCCACATCAGTGCAAGGCCTGCAGGTTCTGTATGTGCGTCCATTGCTCCCACTGCATCCTTCCCAAAGCTCGATAACTGTCTGCTGTTGCAGCTTCTTTACTATATACCTAGTTGCAATTTTTTTTCCCCCAAAAAAATACAGTCTGTTCTGTCAGACAGAGGCCTGTATAAAAATCATAGTTTTTCAGGCATAAGTAGCATATTTGTGTGTGCTAGCCTTGTTCTACTATTTTTTTTTTGTGCTTTAAATTCACAAAAAAAGGCCTCATATATCTGCGTGCTCCAAGTTTGGACACTGTAGGCCGGTGTACCCCTTTTTTTACTGTCTGATACTCTACTTATATACAGCACTATTTAGCATAAAACAATATAAAAAGGCCTCATATTTGCCAGTGTGGTATTTCCGTGAGAGCCCTCATATATCTGCATGCTCCAAGTTTGGGCATTGTAGGCCGGTGTACCATTTTTTTTTTGCTGTCTGTTACTCTAATTCTATACAGCACTATTTAGCATAAAAAAAATAAAAAGGCAACATATTTGCCAGTGTGGTATTTCCGTGAGAGCCCTCATATATCTGCGTGCTCCAAGTTTGGGCATTGTAGGCCGGTGTACCATTTTTTTTGCTGTCTGTTACTCTAATTATATACTGCACTATTTAGCATCAAAAAATATAAAAAGGCCACATATTTGCCAGTATGGTATTTCCGTGGGAGCCCTCATATATCTGCGTGCTCCAAGTTTGGGCATTGTAGGCCGGTGTACCCCTTTTTTTCCTCTCTGTTACTCTACTTATATACAGCACTATTTTGCATAAATTAAATTCACAAAAAAGCCCCCAAAAATTGAATACAGTCTGTTATGTCAGGCTGAGGTCTTCCTAGTGTTAGGGTTTGAAAAATCGTAGATTTGCAGGCATACCGATCAGATATTATTTCGCTACTAATGAATATATTTGTGTTGATCATTTGAAATAGTGCAGTAGTCCATTTAAAATGGGCAAGGGATGGGGAAGTGGACGTGATGATGATGGTGCATGCAGAGGACGAGGCCATGGCCAAGGTGAAAGTGGGCAACAACAAAGACCCACATCTTCTCGCTCGACCTTCCTGTCCCAGTTTCTAGGGGACGGCAGCACACCACTATTGAATCCAGAGCAGTGTGAAACGGTTGATAGTTGGATATCGGATAATGCTTCCAGTCACTTAGCCACCACCACCACCACCATCTCCACACGGTCAAGTCTGAGTAGCCGTGAGTGTGGCCCGGATATTCCTCACCCTGATCCTCATTCCTCCCACTATGCCGAGTGCCCTGAGACAACTGATCCCGCACTTGGACACTCTGAAGAGCTGTTCAGTTTTCCATTTCAATCAATAATCAGAACCTCCCACTCCCGTCTCCAAGACTTTACACGTGCGGCGCCGATTCTTTGGAATGCACTACCTAGGTTAATACAATTAATCCCCAATCCCCACAGTTTTAAGCGTGCACTAAAAACTCATTTGTTCAGATTGGCCTACCGCCTCAACGCATTAACCTAATTATCCCTGTGTGGCCTATTAATAAAAAACAACAACATAATCACGTTCCTCCATCATGTTCTCATACACTTTATGCAGTTAATAGCCTCTGTGTCTGTACTGTTACATACTTAGGCAGTTAACTGGTTCATGCAGCTTTACATGAACACCCGAGCCTTAGGGTGAGTGTCCACGGTAACCCGAGCCTTACACTATGGCTGGTCCAAATAACTAAAGCAATTGTTACCATCCACCTCTTGTGTCTCCCCTTTTCCTCATAGATTGTAAGCTTGCGAGCAGCAGGGCCCTCATTCCTCCTGGTATCTGTTTTGAACTGTGATTTCTGTTATGCTGTAATGTCTGTTGTCTGTAGAAGTCCCCTCTATAAGTTGTAAAGCGCTGCGGAATATGTTGGCGCTATATAAATAAAATTATTATTATTATTATTATTATTTCAAGATTCAGAACTCTCAGCCGGTCAACTTGAAGTGGCGACCAATGAGATCGCATGTAGAGATGCCCAAAGCTTTGACCAGCCCCAGTCACACGAAGGCGATGGTGGGAAAGTGTCAGAAGAGGTGGACGATGATGAGACACAATTGCCAGAAAGTCAGGAGGAGGAGCAGGGTGCGGATGTGGAAGACAAGGTGGTGGATGACTGTGACTGACCCAACTTGGCAGGAGGACATGCAGAGCGAGGGCAGCAGCACACATGGGGAAGGAGGCATATCACCCCAAAAGGCAGGGAGAAGCAGTGTGGTGGCCTGAGACAGAAGGCATGCATCCTTTCCCCGTAACACCAACATGAGGGAAGTTGCCATTCCAACTGTTAGATCTTCCTGACTCTGGTTATTTTTTAAAGACTTTGCCGATAACCCCAAACAGGCCATTTGCAGCACCTGCCATGCCCGCATCAGCAGGGGTAGCAAAACAACCAGCCTGACCACCCCCAGCATGATCAGGCACATAACAGCAAAGCACCCGACTTTGTGGGCTGAATCCCAGGCTCCAGGACCACTGCCTGCAGGTCACACCACTGCTTCTTCCACTGTTTTGTGTAGAAGCCAATCCTGTCATGATTCCCCAATGGCATGGGAACATCAGAAACACAAAATAGCAGACTAGCCCTCGGGTGATGGAAACTCAAGCTGACCGTGACCTAAATCTACCACACAACTAACAGTAGCCAGGAAGCATTCCTACGGCTGCCTAGATGCCATGCGCCAGCCGGAGAACTAACTACGCCTGGAAGAGGAAGGAACAGACCTGGCTTACCTCTAGTGAAATTCCCCAAAGATGATAGTAGCCCCCACATATATTAACGGTGAGTTCAGAGGAAAAGACATACACAGTATGAAGGTAGATTTAGCAAAGCGAGGTCCACTTACTAGATAGAGGAAGGATACAAAAGAGGACTTCACGGTCAGCTGAAAAACCCTTTCAAAAACCCATCCTGAAATTACTTTAAGACTCCTGTGTCAACTCATGACACAGGAGTGGCAATTTCAGTCCACAAGAGCTTCCAGTAACAGGAAATGACAAACTGTAAACTGGACAAAAAATACAAAACAAAAAGGACAAGAGTCCACTTAGCTGATCAGCAGACTGGTAGCAGGAACATGCAACTGAAAGACTCAGGTTACAATGATGACCGGCAAGGAAGTGACTGGAGAGCAAGGCTAAATAGGGAACTCCCAAAACTGATGGAAGCAGGTGAGCTGAGGCAGAAAAGAACACACAAGTCTCCAGTACCACCAGCCACCACTAGGGGAGCCCAAAAAGCGGATCACAACACAATCCCCAGCACACCGTGCATGTGAAGATGCCTCTAGGCCTGCATCTGTTGTTGCCCACAGTCAAGCAGCACCATTATCAAGCCCGTCCACGTCCTTGTCCCAGCACAGCCTTCAGTTGTCTATACCTCAGACATTGTAACGCAAGCGGAAAAACCCAGCCAACGCCCCACAGGCCACAGTACTAAATTCTAACATTTCTCTTCTGCTTGCGCTAGAAATGCTGCCTTTTAGGCTCGTTGAGACGGAAGCTTTCTGCAACCTGATGGTGGCGGCCGTCCCAAGGTACTCGGTCCCAAGTTGCCACTATTTCTCCCGGTGTGCCGTACCCGCATCACACCAGCATGTGTTCCACAACATTACCCATGTGCTCAACAATGCTGTTACAGGGAAAGTCCACCTAACCACGGACACATGAATAAGTGCTTGTGGGCAGGGACGGTACATCTCACTGACGGCACACTGGGTTAACATAGTGGAAGCCAGGACCCAGTCGGACCTTGGGATGGAACACATCCTCCCCACGCTAAGGATTGCTGGCCCTACGTCGATCGGGGTTGCCCCCACAGTCTACAGCTCCTGCACCTCCTCCTCTTCATCCTCCATCTCTGAAATCAACACATCAGTCAGAAGCTGGAAGCACTGCAGCACTGCCTCAGCCAAGCGGCAACAGGCTGTCCTGAAGCTAATCTGCATAGGTGACAAACCGCACAATGCAGAAGAGTTGTGGACAGCACTGAAAGAGCAGTCAGATGTTTGGATGACACCGCTGAACCTACAGCTAGGCATGGTTGTGTGTGACAATGGCCGTAACCTGGTGGCGGCTCTGAGGCAAGGTGAGCTCACACACGTACTGTTGTGATCCGGTGACCTTGGAGCCGCATGAGACTTTCTCAGGAGTAGGTGGAACCTGTACTGACCGCAAACCCTAAACTGTCACCGCAACTAAAAGTAGCCGTGGGGTGTACCTAACACATCCTAGACACCTCGACACAGCTGGAGGACTAAATACCCCTATAGATGGAAATGGGAATTCTATCTTGCCTCAGAGCAGAACCCCAAAGGATAGGCAGCCCCCCACAAATATTGACTGTGAGTATTAGAAAGACACACACAGGCAGAAATCAGGATTTAGCAAAAGAGGCCACACTAGCTAAATAGGAAAGGATAGGACAGAATACTAAGCGGTCAGTATTAAAACCCTAAAAATATCCACAGCAGATAATACAAAAATTCCACCATCTAACTAAAGACATGGAATGTATATCTGCATCTCCTGAGAATCCAACTTGACTGAAATATCCAAACACAGTCTAAGCTGGACAAGAAAAAACATTGAATAGTACTGAATTGTAAAGCACACAACATGTGTGCTGTAGAAACAAAACCAGACACTTATCTTTGCTGATTTGGCAGCAGGGCTGGAGGAACCAGACAGAGATGCTAAACCTCCAAGAACAATGGACAACTGGCAAGGGCTAATGAATCCTGCACACCTAAATATCCCAGTCAGAGCTGCAATCAGCAGGGACACCTGCCCAGGATTGCAACCCAGGGACAACTGCATCACTACCAACAACCACCGGAGGGAACCCAAGAGCAGAATTCACAACAGTACCCCCCTCCTTGAAGAGGGGTCACCGAACCCTCACCAGAGCCCCCAGGCCGATCAGGATGAGCCAGATGAAAGGCACGGACCAAATCAGCAGCATGGACATCAGAGGCAAAAAACCAAGAATTATCCTCCTGGCCATAACCCTTCCATTTAACAAGGTACTGAAGCCTCCGCCTCGAAAAGCGAGAATCCAAAATCTTCTCAACCACATACTCCAACTCCCCATCAACCAACACAGGGGCCAGAGGATCAACAGAGGGAACAACGGGCACCACATATTTCCGCAATAAAGATCTATGGAAGACATTATGGATAGCAAAAGAAGCCGGAAGGGCCAATCGAAAAGACACCGGATTAATAATCTCAGAAATCCTATAAGGACCAATAAAGCGAGGCTTAAACTTAGGGGAAGAAACCTTCATAGGAACATGACGGGAAGACAACCAGACCAGATCCCCAACCCGAAGCCGGGAACCGACACACCGATGACGGTTATCAAAATGTTGAGCCTCCTCCTGAGACAATACCAAATTGTCCATCACATGAGCCCAAATCTGCTGCAACCTGTCAACCACAGAATCCACACCAGGACAGTCAGAAGGCTCAACCTGCCCCGAAGAAAAACGAGGATGAAAACCAAAATTACAAAAGAAGGGCGAAACCAAGGTAGCCGAACTAGCCCGATTATTAAGGGCAAACTCGGCCAATGGCAAGAAAGCCACCCAATCATCCTGATCAGCAGACACAAAGCATCTCAGATAAGTTTCTAAAGTCTGATTAGTTCGCTCGGTCTGGCCATTTGTCTGAGGATGAAATGCAGAAGAAAAAGACAAATCAATGCCCAGCCTAGCACAAAAGGCCCGCCAAAACCGAGAAACAAACTGGGACCCTCTGTCGGACACAATATTCTCCGGAATACCATGCAAACGAACCACATGCTGAAAAAACAACGGAACCAAATCAGAAGAGGAAGGCAATTTAGGCAAAGACACCAAATGGACCATCTTAGAGAACCGGTCACAAACAACCCACATGACAGACATCTTCTGGGAAACCGGAAGATCAGAAATAAAATCCATAGAAATATGCGTCCAGGGCCTCTCAGGGACCGGCAAAGGCAAAAGCAACCCACTAGCACGGGAACAACAAGGCTTGGCCCGCGCACAAGTCCCACAGGACTGCACAAAAGAACGCACATCACGTGACAAAGAAGGCCACCAAAAGGACATACCAACCAAATCTCTGGTACCAAAAATACCAGGATGGCCAGCCAACACAGAAAAATGAACCTCAGAAATCACTCTACTAGTCCATCTATCAGGAACAAACAGTTTCCCCACTGGACAGCGGTCAGGTTTGTCAGCCTGAAATTCCTGAAGAACCCATCGTAAATCAGGGGAAATGGCAGAAAGGACCACCCCTTCTTTTAGAATGCCGACCGGTTCAAGGACCTCAGGAGAATCAGGCAAAAAACTCCTAGAGAGGGCATCAGCCTTAATATTCTTAGAACCCGGAAGATACGAGACCACGAAATCAAAACGGGAAAAAAACAAGGACCATCGAGCCTGTCTAGGATTCAGCCGCCTGGCAGACTCGAGGTAAATCAGATTTTTATGATCGGTCAAGACCACAATACGGTGCTTAGCTCCCTCGAGCCAATGTCGCCACTCCTCAAATGCCCACTTCATAGCCAACAACTCCCGATTGCCGACATCATAATTGCGTTCAGCGGGTGAAAACTTACGGGAAAAGAAGGCACACGGTTTCATCAAGGAACCAACAGGATCCCTCTGAGACAAAACGGCCCTTGCCCCAATCTCAGAAGCGTCAACCTCAACCTGAAACGGAAGAGAAACATCTGGTTGACGCAACACCGGGGCAGAAGTAAATCGGCGTTTAAGCTCCTGAAAGGCAGAGACAGCCGCAGAGGACTAATTCATCACATCAGCGCCTTTCTTCGTCAAATCGGTCAAGGGTTTAACCACACTGGAGAAGTTAGCAATGAAACGGCGATAAAAATTAGCAAAGCCCAAAAATTTCTGAAGGCTCTTCACAGATGTGGGTTGAATCCAATCATGAATGGCCTGAACCTTAACCGGATCCATCTCTATAGATGAGGGAGAAAAAATAAAGCCCCAAAAAGAAACCTTCTGCACTCCAAAGAGACACTTAGACCCCTTCACAAACAAAGCATTATCACGAAGGATCTGAAATACCATCCTGACCTGTTTCACATGAGACTCCCAATCATCGGAAACAATTAAAATGTCATCCAAATATACAATCATGAATTTATCAAGATAAGTCCGGAAGATATCGTGCATGAAGGACTGAAAAACAGATGGAGCATTAGTGAGCCCGAATGGCATCACAAGGTATTCAAAATGGCCTTCGGGCGTATTAAACGCAGTTTTCCATTCATCACCCTGCTTAATACGAACAAGATTATATGCCCCCCGAAGGTCAATCTTAGTAAACCAACTAGCCCCCTTAATCCTAGCAAACAAATCGGAAAGCAGAGGTAAAGGGTATTGAAACTTGACCGTGATCTTATTCAAGAGGCGATAATCAATACAGGGTCTCAAGGAGCCATCCCTTTTAGCAACAAAAAAAAATCCTGCTCCCAACGGTGAAGAAGATGGCCGAATATGTCCTTTCTCCAAAGACTCCTTAACATAATTCCGCATGGCGGTATGTTCAGGCACAGACAGGTTGAAAAGTCGGCCCTTAGGAAACTTACAGCCTGGAATCAAGTCAATCGCACAATCACAGTCCCTATGCGGTGGAAGGGAACTGGACTTGGGCTCATCGAATACATCCTGAAAATCAGACAAAAACTCTGGAATTTCAGAAGTGGAAGAAGAGGAGATTGACATCAAAGGAACATCATTATGAACCCCCTGACATCCCCAACTAGTCACAGACATAGACTTCCAATCCAACACAGGATTATGTGCCTGCAACCACGGAAAACCCAGCACGATAGCATCATGTAAATTATGCAACACGAGAAATCGACAATCTTCCTGATGGGCTGGCGCCATGCACATGGTCACCTGTGTCCAGAACTGGGGCTTATTTTTAGCCAAAGGTGTAGCATCAATGCCCCTTAAAGGAATAGGGTTCTGCAAAGACTGCAAGGGAAAACCACAACGCCTGGCAAACTCAAAGTCCATTAAGTTAAAGGCGGCGCCTGAATCCACAAACGCCATGACAGAAAATGATGATAATGAGCAGATCAAGGACACAGATAATAAAAATTTAGGTTGTACAGTACTGATGGTAAATGAACTAGCGATCCTCTTTGGACGCCTAGGGCAGACTGAAATGACATGAGAAGCATCGCCACAATAAAAACACAACCTATTCTGACGTCTGAATCCCTGTTGTTCCGTTCTAGACAGAATCCTATCACACTGCATTGACTCAGGCATCTGCTCTGAGGACAACGCCACAGCGCGCACAGTTCTGCGCTCCCGCAAACGCCGATCAATCTGAATGGCCAGAGACATAGAATCACTCAGACCGAAAGGCGTGGGGAACCCCACCATAACATCTTTAACGGATTCAGAAAGACCCTTTCTGAAAATTGCCGCCAAAGCATCATCATTCCATTTAGTCAACACAGACCATTTTCTAAATTTCTGACAATACAATTCTGCCGCTTCTTGACCCTGAGACAGGACCAACAAGGTCTTCTCCGCTTGATCCACAGAATTTGGTTCATCATATAATAATCCTAAAGCCTGAAAAAAGGCGTCTACATTAAGCAAGGCCGGATTCCCAGATTCCAGGGAAAATGCCCAATCCTGAGGATCACCACGCAGCAGGGAGATGACAATTTTAACCTGCTGAATGGAATCACCAGAGGATCGAGGACTCAGAGCAAAAAACAGTTTACAGTTGTTTTTAAAACTCAAAAATTTGGACCTGTCCCCAAAAAACAAATCAGGAGTAGGAATCTTAGGCTCTAAAACTGGAGTCTGAACAATATAATCAGAAATACCCTGTACCCTAGCAGCAAGCTGGTTTACACGAGAAGCTAATCCCTGAACATCCATGCTAGCACAAGACTCCTCAGCCACCCAGAGAAAAAGAGGGAAGAAAAGACAAAGCAAGCTACAGAAAAAAAAATGGCTCTTTCTTCCCTTCTTCTGAGATGCATTTAACTCATTGTAGGCCAGTTGTACTGATGTGATCCGGTGACCTTGGAGCCGCATGAGACTTTCTCAGGAGTAGGTGGAACCTGTACTGACCGCAAACCCTAAACTGTCACCGCAACTAAAAGTAGCCGTGGGGTGTACCTAACACATCCTAGACACCTCGACACAGCCGGAGGACTAAATACCCCTATAGATGGAAATGGGAATTCTATCTTGCCTCAGAGCAGAACCCCAAAGGATAGGTAGCCCCCCACAAATATTGACTGTGAGTATTAGAGGAAAGACACACGCAGGCAGAAATCAGGATTTAGCAAAAGAGGCCACACTAGCTAAATAGGAAAGGATAGGACAGAATACTAAGCAGTCAGTATTAAAACCCTAAAAATATCCACAGCAGATAATACAAAAATTCCACCATCTAACTAAAGACATGGAATGTATATCTGCGTCTCCTGAGAATCCAACTTGACTGAAATATCCAAACACAGTCTAAGCTGGACAAGAAAACATTGAATTGTAAAGCACACAGCATGTGTGCTGTAGAAACAAAACCAGACACTTATCTTTGCTGATTTGGCAGCAGGGCTGGAGGAACCAGACAGAGATGCAAAACCTCCAAGAACAATGGACAACTGGCAAGGGCTAATGAATCCTGCACACCTAAATATCCCAGTCAGAGCTGCAATCAGCAGGGACACCTGCCCAGGATTGCAACCCAGGGACAACTGCATTACTACCAACAACCACCGGAGGGAACCCAAGAGCAGAATTCACAACAACGTACCTTGCTTGGCCCATGTGCTTAATCTCATGGTTCAACGTTTTCTGAAAAGCTACCCGGAGCTGCCGGATCTGCTAGTGAAAGTACACCGTCTGCCCATTTTAGAAAGTTAGCTACAGCTTCAGCCGCCCTTGCCGTGCTTCAGCAGCGTTTGCAGCTTCTAGCTCACTGGCTGGTGTGTGATGTCCCCACGCGCTGGAACTCTACGCTGCATATGTTGGAAAGGATTTGTGAGCAGAAGAGGGCAGTTGTTGGCTACCAACATCAACAAGGCCGTCAATATTCAGTTCAGACTCCACACATAAGACATCAGGAGTGGACATGGATGTCTGACATATGTACCATCCTCTAAAACTTTGAGGACCGCACCAAGATGGTGAGCGCCGATGACCCCATAATTAGCAACACCATCCTTCTCAGCATTCTGAAAACCTCACTGCTCACAATTAAAGAGGATGCATTGCAGGCAGAGCACGAGGATATGGAGCAAGGAATCATACAGGGGGATTACACTCAGCCCAGCCTCATGTCTTCTCAACTTGGATTGGTAGTCATGGAGGAGGAGGAGGAAGAACAAGAGCTACTTTCATTTCATGCACTATACTGTAGATGGTACTTCAAACACAGCTGTCATACCGTCTGTTCAGCGGGGATGGCCTGAGGACAGGGAGGAGGAGGACAGCATGGTCAGTCGTCCTGTTGGTGAGGACACGGAAGTCTTTCCTGTTAGCAGTCTGGCACGCATGGCTGACTTTATGTTGCACTGCGTTTCACGTGACCCTCGCATTATAAAAATTTTGGGTGACACTCATTACTGGTTGGTGACACTTGTAGACCCACGCTACAAGAAGAACTTTCAATCTCTTCTACCAGAGGCAGAGAGGTGTACTAAAATGTTGCAGTACCAGAGGGCCCTTGTAGTGGAATTACTTAGAAAATTCCCATGTGAGAACGCTGGCAGCAGACGTCAGAGTTTGTTGTACAAATAAGGAGTCCAAGCGAGAGAGACAGAAGTACAATCCAGCTCAGGCAGGGGAACAATGGCAAAGTTCTGGGACAGTTTTCTCAGACCCTCCCATCGTGACGGCACAGAGCCAAGGGGTGCTGTCACAAGAAGTTCAATGTTTGGGAAGATGGTGAGGCAGTACCTTGCAGATCGTACAAACGTCCTCCGTGATTCCTCTGTGCCTTTTAGTTATTGGGTATCCTAGCTGGACACGTGGCATGAACTGGCTCTCTATGCCTTGGAGGTCCTGACCTGCCCTGCTGCTAGCGTTTTGTCAGAGCGGGTTTTTAGTGTCACTAGTGGAATTATAACAGATAAGCGCATCCGCCTGTCAACTGAAAATGCTGACAGGCTGATTCTTATAAAAATGTACAAGCACGGGATTGGGAAAGACTTCTGTACACCACCAAGTGAAAACAGTGAAGCATAACCTCAAATACATTCTCTCTTTTGGGGAGGTGTATTCTCTTGCACCTCTTCACAACCACACATGGGTATACGCTTCCAGATTTGGTCTGTTTGTTGTTACTCTCTTCCTTATCCTCATCATCCAGAACCACTAGATCACCATGCTCTGTACTGTTATAGGCCGGTGAATTTTGGGCATGGGGGCTCTGATGGCACTATTTTATTTAGTAAAAAAAGGACCCCACATTGAGGAATTGTGCATGACATTACATTGGGCCTACTTCTTAATTCTGTCTCCTGCTATGTGTCCTTTAACTGCCATTAGATCACCAGGGTGAACGTGCTCTGTACGGTGCATTTTGGGCAAGGGGGCTTTGATGGCACTATTTTATTTAGTAAAGAAAGGACCCCCACATTGGGGAATTGGGCATGACATTACATTGGACCTACTTATTAACTCTGTTTCCTACAATGTCTCTTCCTTATCTCCGACGACATGTCCTGGGTGAACGTGTTCTGTACTTTTATAGGCCCCAGAATTTTGAGCAAGGGGGGCTGCGATGGCAATACTATATTTTTAAAAAAGGTACCCCCATTGGTGAAACCACATCCTTGTTGGCAAAGACTTCATAACAATTGTGTACCTTAAAGAGCTCACTTAAAAAGCTCCTTTTTGTGTTGCCTGGTTGCTCACATTGGACACAATACACTTCATATAAATTAAATTTGATAAAGCAATGCAGTTAGTTTGGCTTAGTAGTTCATTACAAATATTTCTTTGTCGACTAAATTAGTTTCTCTCCCTGAGAGCCATAACTTTGGCTGCCTCAAATGTACAAATGGTGAATATACAAATGGCGATTTGGAATCAAGATTAAAATACTGTATACCGAATGCATTCAGACAATCACATAGCTGCATTTCTTGTAAAACATTTACAGATGTGACAGACAATGATCATATTGAGAAATGTTTCTTTATTCACTTCACAAACAGTTCTAAGCCTCTATATGTTTGCTGTTTCTCATTGTAAAACATTAAGGTTTACTCAAACTCTGCCTGTGGTGGTTTGATCTAAATCCTTGTGGCTTTTATATTCTAGGGATTTATGGCCCCTCGTCTGATGACTCCATGATATCTCAGTTTCATACAACCTTCTGGGTGAAGCTAGAGTTACTACATAGTGTAAATCACTATATAAGACCAGAGAAACATGACTAAGACAGATGCCAAAACTGGGGTACCTGTACATGTACAGTGTGCTGATACCTGCATAATTGGGGATGCCCATGCAGTGTAGGTAATCTCCCAGGCGTTCTCTGTCTTGGTGTTGCTTATCTGATATTCCAGACGGATGATGTTTAAAAGCCTCTTGTGGATGATATAAGTATACTGTATGTAGTTAATTGTCATATATACGTAATCACTATATGTATTTAATCCTTATATGTACTTTTTAACCTGTGTATGTTAACATATACAAAAGTGTACGCACTCACACTATTCAATCATACTATTCCTTGAATTTTGTAGTTTGCAATAAAATTGCGTTGTACTGCAAGTATTAGCCTTATTTAAAGCCGTATCTGAAACTTAGTGTTAAAAACTTGGCAAATAAAATTGCCAAATTCTTCTGTAAATAATTCGGCAAAGATTTGATTTTCATGGGCCCATCCAGTATGTGGGTTCCAAGGCGTAATGAGGTGCATATGACTATGCAGCAGGGCTAGTCTTGCTACCAATTTATAAAACAAAGGAGTACGGGAGTACAAAATTAATATTGTGAAGTGGATTTTCATGGGCCCATCCAGTATGTGGGTTCCAAGGCGTAATGGGGCGCATATGACTGACTATGCAGCAGGGCAGTCCTTGCTGCCAATGTGTAAAACAAAGGAGTATGGAGTACAAAATGCATATTGTGAAGTGGATTTTCATGGGCCCATCCAGTATGTGGGTTCCAAGGCCTAATGGGGTGCAAATGACTGATTATGCAGCAGGGCTGGCCTTGCCGCCAATGTATAAAACAAAGGAGTACGGGAGTACAAAATGCATATTGTGAAGTGGATTTCCAGGGGCCCATCCAGTATGTTGGTTCAAAGGCTTATTGGGGTGCATATGAATTGGTAGCAGGGCAGGCCTTGAATTCAATGCAACACTTTTTCAGGAGTCCCCCCTGGACATCTTATGAAAGGGGTATTGTGGTTTGTCATAATTCTTGGCAGCCCATCCATTCACAGCATAGGCTACAACAGCTTAGGAGACCCACTGTTTCATAATGGCCCTTTAAGAAGATTAATGCTGCCTGATGCACCAGTAAAAATAGTCTCTGTGACTTTAAGAGTCCCTCCTTCATAAATGAAACAAGATGGGTCTGCTTATGTGTCACACACCACATGGCCAGCTAGGGGTGTTAAATGTTACAATGACATTTCCCAGTGAATGCATTTGCAGTGGTTGAAAGCAATGTTAAAGTTGAAAAACACTTCAAAAACGCTGCGTCTGAACTAAGCCTAAGTGGGGGAGGAAATTTTCAGTCTGGATTTCATTATTATTTGGCCTTACAGGCAAGTCATTAACCTGCAAAGGATCTACCTTAACATATTTCCCAGCAAAATACATTTTGGTTTCGTTTTAGTGTGTTTTTTGTGGCAACGGGAAAAATGGCGTGAATATCGGAAAACATTGATTAAAGCTGTGAACTAAGAGTCAGGAATGCTTCCAGGGGCGATCCCCATGAGGTCCCTGTGTCATTTGAGCATTGTTTCCATCATTTTCAGACATTTTTAGACCTTAAAAGGACCCCCGGGAGGATCGCGGTGAAAATACTCGGGTCTCCCATAGACTTTTACATTGGGCTCGTTGTTCTGGCCGAGTACTGAGTATTCGAATCTGCTGGACCCAAACAACGAGCACCCGAGCATTTTAGTTCTCGCTCATCACTATTGAAAAGCAATGTCTGACTTTCATTTGTTAATTTTCATAGATTTTTTATATATTACTTTTGTCAGATTCAAGTTATTTCTGTGACCATTGTGGGTTTTTTCATTAAATGAGGGGTACCAACAATTTTGACCATGTGTGTACTGTACATACATATACCGTACATCCATCCATCCATACACTGTACACACAGACACACACATACCGTACATACGCACGCAGATACACACATACCGCACATACACATACCGTACATACACATACAGTATGCACATACCGTACACACATATACATACACATATACCGTATATACACACATATATGTGGCGCCCCAGGGTTCTGGTCGTCGCAGTGATATTGCTTTCCTCTCGGGGAGAGTGATGCTACATTTGGAGGCAAGGAAGGATAACTGCATCCAGGTATCACAAACATGCAACACACATTCACACTCCAGACCACCAGGGGGAGCTTCTGCTCCTATTTATTAGGTCACTCCCCATATATATATGACTGGTAGTCTGTAGGGAAAGTTAGTTAGTTGTTGGCTGAGCTCAGCTCAGTTTGTAGTAGAAGTCTGTGTGCGAGGACAGACAGGAGTGGAGCAGGAAAGAGAAAGCTCCAAGAGGCCACGAGCAGGCCTCTGAAGAGTATAAGCGCAAGAATCCGGGTACCGGGAGCCCGAGGCTTTTGTGGATTATAAAACAGAGCAGAATCGGAGGGTGTTGTTCTACAAGGACTTTGTCCATAATTACCCGTGGCACAGCAGCACCTAGGAGCCTGGAGTCACCGAGAACATACCCCCAGTTCACACGGCCCGAGCTGCCTGCCATACAGGTACCTATCCTAGGACAGCAGAACAATTAAAGACCTTGTTGAGACACTTAGTAGCAGCAAAGACATAGAGACAGAGAGCGCAGAGTGGTAGGCTCCCACCTGACTTAACCAGGGGAACTTGCTTGTCTTTGGACTACCCGGACTTCTCTACCTGCCCTGTGATCTGGTGCCCTGGACTGTGGATGCTGAAGTCTTCAGTAAAGGTAAAGAGACTGCAACCTTGTGTCCTCGTTCTTCTCTGCACCTCTCAATATATCACCATCTACACACCGGGAGCCCTGGGGATATACTTCACCTGTGGGAAGATATACCATCTAGCTGCCATAACATCCCCAGCGGACCCCCTAAAGCAGCGTGGGTCATCCTGACCGAATACCACAGGTGGTGTCACGAACATAAACTCTATCCCTTTAAAGACCTTTCCCTTTCACATGGGCGCCCTCGGCCACGGACCGGGTTGCAGCCACCGTGACATCCCCCTGTGAAGTATCGGACCCGGTACCGAGTGGCCCGTGGGGCGACTCATATACACAGATGCACACACACATATACATACACATAGATAGATTAGCCATGAAGGAGGTCGGCCTCATAGCGCAGAGAGCAGCTGGAGAGGGCTGCAGAACTCATTGTGGGGAATGGGGACACAGCAGAGAGGACTGATATCAACCCCTTAGGCTACTTTCACACTAGCGTCGGGCTCGGCCCGTCGCTGTGCGTCGGGCCGACGTTCCCGACGCTAGCGTTGTCTCCGCCGCACAACGGGGGCAGCGGATGCATTTTTCCAGCGCATCCGCTGCCCCATTGTGAGGTGCGGGGGGAGTGTGGGGAGGTGGGGGCGGAGTTCCGGCCACGCATGCGCGGTCGGAAAAAGCGGACCGTCGTGAGCAAAAAACGTTACATGTAGCGTTTTTTGCTCCCGACGGTCCGCCACTGCACGACGCATCCGTCGCACGACGGGTGCGACGTGTGGCAATCCGTCACAATGCGTCGCTTAATGTTAATCAATGGTGAAAAAACGCATCCTGCAAACACTTTTGCAGGATGCGTTTTTTCGGCAAAACGACGCATTGTGACGGAATGCAGTTAACGCTAGTGTGAAAGTAGCCTTACTGCAGCTGTGCTGTCTCCTGCAGTGAGCCTCCTCCCCCGACCTCTTCTCTGTGGGGAGTTGCTGCTGGGAATGGAACAGTAGAGGGAGCAGAAGATACAACTTAACTCCTGCTCTCCCGCCACTGTTGTCCCTGACTGTGTGCTGTGTGGTGTCCCTTGCAGTGAGCCTCCTCCCCGACCTCTTCTCTGTGAGATGCTGCAGCCTGCTGGAAATAGAACAGTGGAGGAAGCAGAAGACCCCCTCCCCCTCTAAGTCCTGCTCTTCCTCCGCTGTTGTCCCCTGTGTGCTGTGCGGCCCGGGCCCGTGACTACAGGGGAGTACTCACCTTTGGGACGCGCCATGCATGAGGACAGAGACAGCAGCCAGTGAGCGCTCTCATCAGTCTAGTGGGGAAAGCGTTCATTAACCAGCGTCTCTCCCTGCATTACACGTGCCCTTTTTGAATCCTTTCGCTCTGCGCGCTGCTCTCTCCCCTGGCTCTGGGTAGTCGCATGATTACAGGAGGGAGTGAGAGGGGCCTGATGCTGCATGGCATAGCGGATGCATACTCTGCCGCTATGGGCAGTAACCCCTGTCTGCAGGGGCCCTTCTCCACCTTTGGCCCCGATGCAGTTGCACCGGTGGTATGTCCGCCCCTGCTTTAACAGATGACGGACCTGAGTGAGGATTTGCTTTTTTTGTGGATTGAGTTGAAGCTTTTATTGGGAATATTTTACATAACGTTTAGGATAATATTTATACTCCGCTCTACGCTCAGCACTTTCTTTGGGGTTTCCATCTAAATCTCTGAGTGACATGATTCAGATGAAACCCCCGAGGGATCCAATCACTATAATGAGGCAGCAGAGTTACTCTGAACACCGTCTGGCCTCTGTTCAGCGGTTTCCATCTTTTCAGAGATGCACAAAACTGTGGCCGACGGCACTTTTATGCAATCCTAAAGACGGATACCGCCGGATCACAGGTCAGACAGCGTCCACAGAGCCTCCATCTGCTTCACTACAGGGAATCTTCTGCCAGAGGTTCCATCTGAATCACGTATTTCAGAGATTTATATGGAAACTCCGGAGTAAGCGCTCAGCACAGTGCGCGGGATACATGAACGCCAAGCCTTACTGCGAAAAAAATCAACAGCAGGTGAAGAATTGTTTTTTATTTTTTACACCGTTCCTCGTGTGGTATAAGTGATTAGGCGACTTTATTCTTCAGGTAGGTGCGATTACAGTGATACCAGATTTATACCGGGTTTTTATGTATTGCTGCTGTCACACACTAAAAGACGCTTTTTATTGCGAAAACTAGTTTTTGCATCACCATATTTTGAGAGCTATAATTTTTCCATTTTTTGCCCAACAGAGTCATGTCAGGGCTTGTTCTTTGTGGGTCGAGCTGACATTTTTATTGACACCATTTTCAGGCACATGACTTTTTTTGATCGCTTTCTATTCCAATTTTTGGGAGGCAGAATGAACAAAAAACAAAAATTCATGATTTTTTTTAATGTCATTCTGCGTAAAATTGATTAGGCAGCTTTATTCTTCGGGTCAGTACGATTACAGCGATACCTCAGTTATATCTTTTTTATGTTTTGGGTCTTTTACACAATAAAAACTATTTTATAGAAAAATAATTATTTTTGCATGGCTTTATTCTGAGACCTATAACTTTATTTTTCCCATGATGGAGCTGTATGATGGCTTGTTTTTTGCAGGACAAGATGCCGTTTTCAGTGGTACCATGTTTATTTATATACGTCTTTTTTATCACGTTATTACACTTTTTCTTTGGCATTGCTGTTTTTTTTTTGTTTTTTTTAATGGTGTTCACTAAAGGGGTTAACTGCTGGGACAGTTTCAAAGGTTGGATCATGCCAGACACAGCGATACCAAGTATATGTACTGTTACAGATTTGCTTTTTTTCCAGAAAAATATTCTTTCATGGGTACAATATCTTCTGATTTTTTCATTATCATTTGTTTATTTAAAATATTTTTACTTTTTTTTTTTTTTTAACTTTTTTGCTTCATCCCACCATGGGACTATCATGGTTTGCAGGCTGATTGCTTATATAGCATGGGGATGCAGCAGCATCCCTATGCTATGCAAACTATCAGCTCTGCACTGACAGGGAAAGTTGCTGATCAAGCTCTGAGCATGATCAGCAACTTTCCTAAAGGTACCTTCACACGAAGCGACGCTGCAGCGATAGCGACAACGATGCCGATCGCTGCAGCGTCGCTGTTTGGTCGCTGGAGAGCTGTCACACAGACCGCTCTCCAGCGACCAACGATGCCGAGGTCCCCGGGTAACCAGGGTAAACATCGGGTTGCTAAGCGCAGGGCCGCGCTTAGTAACCCGATGTTTACCCTGGTTACCAGCGTAAAAGTAAAAATAACAAACAGTACATGCTCACCTGCGCGTCCCCCGGCGTCCGCTTCCTGTACTGTGTAAGCGCCGGCCCTAACAGCAGAGCGGTGACGTCACCGCTGTGCTTTTACTTTCACTTTAGGGCCGGCGCTCAGTCAGTGTGGGAAGCGGACGGCAGGGGACGCACAGGTGAGTATGTACTGTTTGTTTTTTTTTACTTTTACGCTGGTAACCAGGGTAAACATCAGGTTACTAAGCGCGGCCCTGCGCTTAGTAACCCGATATTTACCCTGGTTACCAGCGTAAAACATCGCTGGTATCGTTGCTTTTGGTGTCAAACCTGACGATACACGCCGGTCTG